>NC_081413.1:637727647-638927647 GCF_030272615.1 Cryptomeria japonica
AACTACAACTTTCTATTCATATTTTCATATATGAGTATTTAAATATTTATATTTATATATAATTACATATATAAATATATATATTAAATTACTATAACAATTTTTTTCAACTTTATAAAAGAACAACATCATGCAAACCCTAGCTAGGGATTTTGCATTATAAAATACCCTTAAATTATAAAACTTACCATTTCTATTATTATTACCCTAGCCCTACCCGGACTAGGGTTTTATAATAATTTTTCTTGAGATATCATGCAGGGCCAAGTTTGGGAGAACCGGTGGCGGCCATGGCAGATGGTGGCATTTGTTGGGGATATCGGCGCGGTGGTGCAGTCGCGGCCCGCACAGAGGTTGCGGCCTCTGTGAGAGTCGCGGCCTACACAGGGACTACACGCTTTGTGTGACTGAGGCCCCGCGGGGGTTCTAAACCCCGCCCCTATGCAAATTTTTTTTTTGTTTTAGTTTATTTTTATATATATATTTTTTAATATAATTATATATATATATATATTTATATGTATGTATATATATATATATATATATATTTATATATATACATGCATCTTTATGTATATAGGCACATTAATATTTATTTTTGTGTGGGTATTTATATAAATATATATTTTATATAACAGAAATTATGTAAGGAATGAACCATAGCATTCTGATTCTAGGTATGTATTTGAACAAAGTACTAAAATATTATTTTGTTTTCTTTGGATTTATTTCCTCTCATAAATATCCTAGATGTAAAGATTAAATAGATGGATTTAAAAATTTCTGATTCACTTACAACAAAAGTAAAGAAATTAGACTATTTATTGTAGGTGTTATTTTCTGCATATAAATAATGCCGGTATTTAATTAATCCAAATTTCAACTATATAATTGACCAAATTTAAAAAATTTACCAGCAACTAAACAAATCTAGATTTTATTTAAATAAAACTATAATAGATTATGATTTTCATTTTCTGCAATAAATAAATTGATAGACTTTGCAAATTCTACAACAACTATTTAAATGACAAATTTTAATAAATTTAAGAGCAACTAAATATAGCTATAATTTATTAATCTAGAAACCTTAGAGATGGCTTAAAAAATCTTTGCTCTTAATTTCTATAAATTAAAAAAAAAATGCAATCACAGATAAAATAAATTCACAAAATTAAATAAATGATTTTTACATTTTCCTGGATTGATCTAACAACTTTAATTTTCAGCCTCCTACATGCATGCAAATCAAATTTCATTTCCTTCCTAATATTGGAGTATAAATGCATAAAAGGAATAAATAAATCTTTTTTTAATCAAAATATCCTAAAACACAACATTGTTAATTTCCAGAAATTTAGAAAACTAAACCAAAGACACTTCTTTATTTTCTGCAGTAATGTATGAATAATTATTACAAAACTTTAAACTCAATCACAAGACTTTATAGTCACTTTACAAATAGGTCTCTCCTTTCAATCAAGTGAGATCTTTCAAAGAACATAAATTACATTTACATCATTTTTCTGCAACAACTAAATCTAGCCACATGTACTTGTCCTGCTATTTTCTTTTAACAACCTGTAATTAAATCAAAAACTATGACCATGGAGAGCTCACCTCCCAGCCTAGGCTAACTGGTAGCCACCCCTGAGCTTGGAGAACCAAGCCCTAGACAGGTAACACACATGCAAACACAAAAGATAGAAAATACACAACTCAAACACAATCCCAACCCAGGCTACACTGCACCACACATTGTGATGTCCTTTTCAAGGGTGGTAGTGGACCAAGTACCCTGAGGAGACTGTAAGTATGGAAAAACATATAGCCACCTCATGGCAAACCAATTACATCAAGTATAACAACCCCATATTCCTTATGCCCCCCAAGGCATTCATACCTTATTTCCCTCCTTATGACCCGCAATGCATAAACAAGCCATGCAACAAGGGTCACATAAAATCCCTTGTGATCACTCTTATAACAAGAGCCTCTCACTCAAGGGCTATCACTTCTACCACCCACAAGATACTCCTCTCTCCCAAGAGTAGAAGGTCTTAATTACTCCCAAAACACATATATTGCATAAACACAAAACACCAAATAAATTTTCAAGAATTACATGCACGAAAACTAGTCTTTTACACAAACATTTCTTTCAAAACAAACGCAATAAGAAATCATTATAAGAAAAATAAAACCAACCTTAAACTACCCAAAGGTATGCTAGTTTTGTTGAGGATGAGTAGCCCAATTCCACAATTCTTCTCTTTCTACCCTTAGCCAAAATTCTCAATCCAAAATCTATCTTTTTCTTTTCAAAATTCTTTTGTCTCCAAAAATGGAGAGTGGGTGATTACCCACTAATTTTCTAATTCTTGATTAAGAATCCCTTTGTGAGAGTTCTCACAAGTTTCTAAAAACTAAAAAGGAAGGAAAGGTAAAATGGGAAAGGGAACTCTCATTCGAAAAGGAAGGTTTACAACTTAGTTCAAGTCTTCTAATTTCAATTTTCGCACAACTTAGAAAAGTCACTTTTTAGGGTGTCTAAAAGGTCACATGGGAGTAGAAACTTGCCTAAAATTACCCCTAACCCTTAGGTATACCTTATGGGCTTTAGGAAACCCTATTAAACTACCCTTAGGTGTTCATTTAACCCTTTTTTAGCCCCTCTGAAGTTTATTTTCGGGTCAAACCTAAGTTGACCATCCCAAAGATTCTTTACCCAAGACATTTATGGAATTTCATTACATTAATTGAAAAAGCTATAGTTAAACAATTCCCACCAAGAGACAAATCTAAAAATTTAAACATAAATCCACACATGTGTCAAGTGACACAAAGAAAATACTTTTACAAAATTATACATGAAACTGTGTCTCTTGTGGGATTTACATAAATCAATTAAATAACACTTAAAACACATGCATCATTTACTATTATGAATAAGATACAACACAAACGGGGTGTTGTCTCTCCTAATAGACAAACACTGGCTTTAAGAACATACATAGGTCTAGGTTTGGTTCTCCGTAATATTTCCATGGTCACATGGATAACTTCCTGCGCATCTCAATTACACATTAGTAACTGTATATGGTGAAAATGGATAACAATGATAACAATATTGAAAGGCTAAATGAATTCAACCACTAAACCCTAGCCTAACAATGAACAAAGATCCACCATAACATATGAAGATTACCTAAGACAATGCAAATAACTCAAAATCACAAAGATTATACCATCACATGTCCAATAGGGTTTTGATCTCCATTCTTCCTATCTCCATTGATCTTGCTTGATATATTTGCTCTCAGATTTTTATATGCACAAGAGCTCAACAAAGAACGGAATGTGGTTGCAAGTGGTATTGTAGTGTAGCCAAGTACTCCAAAATCAGTCATTAGGGTTTTGTCATTAGTCATTAGGATGTGTCATTAGGGTTTGACAATGAAGAAAGAATCTCCTTAAATAGAAGACACAATAAGAAATGGAGGGTTAAGATTGAGAGGTGTAAAAAGAGAGGTCGGCTAGGATTAGAGGGTAGGTAAAAGAAATAATAAAATAATGAAAGGGGTAGGTAGTGTATGAATTAAGAGATGAATGACATGTGTCATGTGTAGAAAAAGATAATGAATTAATTAAATAAATAAAGATTTATTTAATTAATAGAAGAAGTAGGACAATTAAATAAATAAAATATTTATTTAATTTAGGAAAGGGATAATTTAAATAAATAAATGTATTTATTTAAATGAGAAATAAGGCTAGAAGAGGATAAATGAATTAATTAAATAAATAAAGATTTATTTAATTAATAAAAGAATTAGGCTTAGATAATTAAATAAATAAAATATTTATTTAATTAGACATGACAATTTTGAGTGTCTACATTTTGCCCCTCTTTGAGACAATGCGGCTTGTCGCGTTGTTTCAAAGAAGATAAGATGAACTGATACAGAGTTGCCCCAGTATGGGAATGATATGCCCCCTCGAGAGATTGGATGAAAATGTCTGAAAAGATTACAGACAATCTCTCGATAAGAAAGACGGGATAGAATGGACTGATTGGATAAAGTGACAAAGTCACGGGATAAGGAAGACTGACTCGAGAAATGAGAGCTAGGGCAATCTATAAGATAGACCACGGGGGAAAATACATCCTCATTGTCATCTACACCGTCACAAGAGCATAGTGCAAAGCAAAAATAAAGCAGCAACAGTCAGTAGCGATGGCTTTTGTTCATAGATTTGACCATGTTCGCCGATTCCAGCGACCAGCAGATGCAGGAGAGCCGGTAAGTACCACAAAACCTCCTTGTACTTTGATGCATTTATTATTGTCATTAATTCATACTAGGTAATGTAATAAATGCGCATTTATGTCTTCCAGGTCAAATCGGCAGTTCTGTGTTGAACATATGCTGTCGATTGGATAAGCTGCTGAGAGGATACACTCAAGAAGGTCCTCTAAGGAAGACTAAGATAGGTCAAGGCACTTTGTGATGAACAGTGAGTACCAAGATAGAGTACTTTGTGATGAACAGGGAGTACTACTAGGATAGATAGCAACACTTTGTGATGAACAGGGAGTGCAAATGTGAGTAACACTTTGTGATGAACAGTGAGTGTCACACATGTAGTACTTTGTGATGAACAGGGAGTACTACTAGGATAGATAGAAACACTTTGTGATGAACAGTGAGTGTCACTATGACTGACATGATTTGATTTGCTCGACTGCAGGAGTACTTGCTGATGCTGGAGTCATGGGAGAGATTCCCATCGACTTAGAGGTTGCGACCTGAGTTGACACTTGAAGACCAAGCCACAATTGAGGCTATGGGATTGAGATACATTCTGTATGTGCCTGAGTTTCAGGTGAACATGGGATTGTTGACTGCACTGGCTGAGAGATGGCACTCAGAGACTTGTAGTTTGCATTTGCCGATGGGTGAGATGACAGTCACCTTGGAGGATGTATATAGGATTCTATGGATACTGATCGATGGGGAGTTAGTACCCTATGATCGAGATGGAGATAGGGATGCACTGAGACGAGTGTTCTAGGATCTAGGACTAGGGATGAGGGTGGGACATGTGGCATGGGATACCATGACTTGGACAGGATTAGCACTACCAATAGTGTTGACAGGAGTTATCAGTGGGTTCCTCTGTCTGGATAGGACGACACGAGGGGTGGCTGCAGGGGACACAGGGGCCAGGAGAGTTGATCTTGGGGTGGGTCCTTCTAGGGCTCAAACTCCATCGAGGCCAGGCGGCTCCAAGGGAGGGAGTTCATCATAGCCTTAGAGGGCTCCCTATGTATCAGTATTGTACCATTTTTGTATTGTAGACACCTGTGGGTGATTTTGTAGCCATATGATTTTGACATCATTGTATCATGACACTTTATATATATGAGATGATTCATCTTTGCGGAAGCTATATGCATGCATACTTATGTGATGAAATGTTCTTATGTGATACATGTTTTATGATATGGATGCTTATATGATGCAATGCAATATATTTTTGTTCTTTTATGTTGTATATGTGATGCATGATGCAAATGTGAATGTATGTAATGTAAATGAATATGATAATGCAAATGATTATTTACATAATGAAAATGTGAGATGTGCTAACATGTGTTGTATGCAGGATGTGATGCAATTGTGATATCTATATGTATGTATGAAATGCTTATATGTGGTGATGTAGGTGTAACTATATGAAATGCAAATGTTTTTGGTGTGTCATTATACTCAGTCATGTGACAGCGGGCTACGCAGATTCAAGAAGGACAATGGAAGTCAATCAAGAAAGGGGGATGGAAGACAGAAGATATGAACGTGAAAGAGCTTCTTGTGCGTTATCATCATTGAGCTTTATTATGGCAGAATAGGTTATGACAATCGAGGCATTTGTTCGGCCCAGAAAGTCATTGTACCTGTTTGCATGGAGATAAGACAGTCACAAACAAGGAATGCCCCAGTTCATACTAGACTCACAGTGTCCTCATATCCTTGGACAAGTCATAGCATTACTAAAAGACAATCGACAGACAGCAAACAAAATAGGTGACGATACCCCATCCTCGCCTTTCTAGTCAAAGACATCCTGGAGATAGAATCTCTAGTCAAAGACATCCTGGAAAAGCTAAAAGACATGTCACCAAAAAGATAAAATCAAAAGAAAACCAAGACTCGACACCAACATCCACTGTAGTCCTCAAGTTTAGTGTCTCTTGTCACTTGTTTAAGTCTGATTCGATTGTGGTCACAATGTTTACTTTCACAAAAAGGATAGATAGCACTGAACCATATGTTGTCTGAGTCTGTTGAAAGATTTGATTTTGTTGAAGCCCATTGTTGCTGCTGTGTCTCATTTGAAACTGACTGAATCGATGAAACTGATACTTTATTGCGAAGAAGATGAAACTTTATTGCGGATCTTCGATGCAAATGTTGCTTTATTGTGGATTGTGCGCGGATAGACTGAAGAAAGCTGGAAGAAACTGTACTCCTCGAAACATGTGATGTTCTCAGTTCCACACCCATCACTAGACGTAGGATTGGCCATAGTCACAGATAGGATCTGATTTATTATGGATGAAAAGGGATGTTTATTATGAATGGCTAACCAATCTTAGGTAGATCAATAACAAGCCATGATGGGAATGGGTAAGTTTATTATGGATGAATTAATCGTGAGTGTGTGCAAAGTGAAAGGATGAAAGAGAATCCTGAAGGAGAGAGGAGCAATGTCTCTACGCATGGCGCTAGTGACCCAGTTTTCACCATGGTACTTGCCCAGGGCACCATCGAAGTGGTTTTCACCGTTGGACGAAATTATTTCTCTTTACTTTTCTCAATTTTTTCAATTTTTTTTTGTTGTCACAAGGCGCCTGTTTGCCAGGTTTTCACCAAGTAACGATTTTTTTGTTTTATAATTTTTTTTGTATTTTTGAAATTTTTTGATTTTTTTTGTATTTTTGAATTAGGATATTCTGAAAATTATGTGTAGAACTTGCGAAGGTGCACGCTATTGATAGGATCTTCTAAGGGTTCACCTTCTGTAGTTGAGAGCTGATATGCCCCAGATCCATATACTGCTGTGATGATGTAAGGACCAAGCCAGTTGGGTTCAAACTTGCCCTTCTTATCTCTGTCTTGCTAATTCTTGGGGTTCTCTCTGAGGACTAAGTCACCTACCTCAAATGCGCGAGGCTTGACTTTGTGATTGTAGCTGCATTGTTCCTTGACTGAATGATGTGTAGCTTGAGTGTCTGTCTTCCTTGATAAAGGAATTGAGATAGAATTACTAGTGTGTGGACTACACAGGCCCATATGCGTGTCACCTAAAGAAGTTTGGGCATCACTGATAGCAAAGTCCTTTGAGGAAGCTCCATTAAAGGTCCATGATGTATCACCAGAAGGAAAAGGATGTGTGGAACAAGTGGATGAGTTATGAAGGCCTATGATTGTGAAAAGAAGTGAAAGTAGGATAGCATGATGGAGACTTAGGATCAACAAGTATGCTTTTTGACTTAAAATTGTAGAACTTTTGCCCCCAATTATTTTGGTATTAGGAGAGATCAACTCTTTCTCTTTTTGCTTCATAGGATTTTTATCCTTGACTTTGATTTTTGCTGAGTCCAGTAGCTTTTGATTTTGATTTGGACTAAAGCTCTTTTCTTTATTTTTGACTTTTAAATTTTTCTTTTCAAGGCTTGATTTTTGATCCCCAATGAGTAAGGGCTTTTGTAATTCTTGTTGATCCAAGTCTGGGAGTGGAGTGGAAATGGAATGAGTGGATGAAATAGTAAGGCTATGTGAGCTCTCAAGAGGGTCGGCGATACGCTCAATAGATTCTTTGTTGGAACCACTCTTAGGACTATTGATATCAAGAGTTGCTTGCACCACTAAAGGAGATTTGCATTCAGACTTAGTAGCCACAACACTAGGTGGTTCACACCCAATTCCTTGGCATTGCAAATTGTTTGTAGGTTGCTCCTGTTGACTGAATGGCTTAGCAGATAGTGGGAGTTGATCAACATGAAAGATATACTCACCACATCCCATGTCTTTAAACTTGAATTTTTCCTTGATCTCTGCTTGTTTGGTTGTAGAAGCTTTCAAGGATTCAGGATCCACATATGCCAATGAAGGAATAGCTTCGCAATTGACTGGGATTGTTATTTCTGATCGAGGTTGTAGATTGTTGCAATATATGAATGGATTTGGATCTGCTTTGATGGTCACTTCAACTCCATTGTGTGGAAACTTGATACATCGATGATATGTAGAAGGGACTGCGCTCATTTCATGAATCCATGGACGTCCTAGCAATATGTTGTATGCAAGATCTAAATCAAGGACTTGACAAACCACATCCTTTGTAACTGGCCCAACTCTAAGAGGTAAAATGATTGTGCCCTTGGATGAACGCTCTTCATCGTCATATGCCTTGATGGTGATTTTGTTTGTAGAATTCACAGCTTTGTCAGAATATCCCAATTGTTTAATGGTGCTCAATGTACAAATGTTTAGGCCTGCTCCTCCATCTATCAGGACTCGCTTTATTCGGTGTTTATGTATGAAGGATTCAACGTGTAAAGGTGCATTATGAGGCTGACTTATGGAGGCGTCATCGGCTTCTGTGAATATGAGGGAGTGTGGAACGGATAGGTATCCCACCATGGCTTGAAACTGGTCCACGTTCAGATCAGTAGGGACAGCAGTGTCTCTCAAGATTTTGTCAAGGATGGCTTTATGTGCAGGAGATATACGTAAGAGCTCAAGAATGGAGATGAGCGCGGGTGTCTTCCCTAGTTGTTCTACAAGATCATACTCAGGCTTGGTTGATGAAAGATTGGTATTCTTAGTGGAGGTACCTGGCAATGTAATCTTACCTCGACGGGTTGTAACATGACATTCAGAGGTAGATGCGGACGAAGATCCCACACCTTTTAGGACAATTTTGGGTCTTTGAGAAAGATTCTCAGGATTTTTGTTTTTGATAGTAATGGTAGAAATATAATTGTCCATTGAGATGTGATTGATGGTAGAATCATAATTGTAAGGTGCTCTGGTGTAATTGGCTTGATCATCTGTGACTTTGCCTTTTCCTTTGTCATGTTTTGGGAATGGTTCCTTAAACACCTCATGCTCTTGGTTAGATGAATGTCCCTCAATCTCAATATCACCTCTATCAATGAGATCTTGCACAATGTTTTTCAATCGATGGCAATTACTTGTCTTGTGACCCTTGCTCTTATGAAACTCACAAAACTCATCATCATTCCACCAATTCGGTTTTACCTTTGGTTCATATGGAGGAAAATCTGGGACTGTGATCACTTTGTTTGCTACAAGCTTTTTGAATACTGATTCAAGTGGTTCTCCCAATGGAGTGTACTTCCTTCGTGGTTTAGAAGTTGTTTGATTGTTCACTTGATTGTTGGTAGAACTTGATCCAGAAAAGATGAACTTTGGTCTCACTGTATTGGCATCAACAACACCATCATTAACCGTGTTCTTGTTCTTGTTCCAAAATTTTGGTTTGTCCTTTCCTTTGAAGTCCTCTTTGTTTTCTTTGAATAATTTGATAACTCCTTGTTCAATCAAGACCTTTTCTGTTGCTAGGCCCTTTTCAATGACATCCTTGAATGTAGACAAACAAGCTTTTCTGAGATCATAGCCAATAGTCTTGTTAACGTTTTGTGTGAACATCTCCACCATTTGTTTTTGTGGGATTTCGCAAGAGCATCTGCTAGCTAGGTTTCTCCATCTCTGTAAAAATGTTGCGAAAGATTCTCCTTCCTTTTGTTTCGTATTGCACAAGGTAGTAACTGAGACATCTGTTTCAATGTTGTAAGAGAAATGTTGGATGAATGCTTCTGCCAAGTCGCCCCATGACTTAATACCGGGAGGTAATTGAGAAAACCATTCCATAGCTTGGTCACCTAAGCTCTGTGGGAACAACCTCATCAAGTATGTTTCTTCTGCCGCTACCTCAATGCAAGCTGTGAAGAATTGTCTTATGTGTGCCTTGGGGTCTCCTCTCCCTCTATATTTGTCGAATTTTGGTGTCACAAAATGTGGAGGAAATGGAGGCATTGGAATGCTCTTATCGAAGGGATAAGGGCATATATCTCTCATAGTGTATGTAGGTTTGGATGTACTCATGTCCTCCACTTTCTTTTGTAGATCTCTAATTTGTTGTTCCAAATTATTCTTGGGAGGAGACTGATTTCTTGTAGCATACCCCATGTTTGAAACACCCATTTGAGGAGGAGCTTGTTGCATGTATGGATGATACTGATCGTAAACATGTCCATATGGAGGTCTATATTGTTGCGACATATATGGAGCACTTGGCGTAACTTCTTGTTGAGGAACCCCATATCTGTTTTGTGTGTATAAACCATATTCAACAGGTCTTTCATTTTCCATTGTGTTGCCCCCAATTTTGACATGAGGTCTCCTTGTGTCAAAATTTTGAGGATGTCCTTGAGTATCCACTTGTCTTGATTGACCCATATCTTGAGCATGTGTTTGAGCATAGGGCCTCCATGATGGTCTTTGAATGTAAGTATCATATGTTTGAGCTTGTGTATGTGGGATTGCCGGTTTTTGAAGCAGAACTGATGGTGACTCAGGCATCATATTCGGTCCTCTATTTCCTCCACTATTTGGTCTCCTTTGATCCATGTTGGGTTGAGCTTGTTGTGAGGGTCGACTTTCCATAAGTTGAGATAAGTCAAAATCATGCGGTATTTTAGCTCCACTTTGTGCCATCATGTTTAAAAAGTATTGACGATCTCTCTTCATTATCTCTTCAACCAATCTATTGAATTGAGGATCCATTATGGATTCTTGTATGTCTGCTGATAGTATTGAAGAGTTGTCAACATTGTCATGGTGTGTAGTATTGTTGTTTATAGCATTTGCGCTTTCCACATTTGGATTGTTTCTATAAACATTCATGTCTGGTAATGTAGTGTGCTCAGGATTGTAGAATAGATCATTGTCATACTCATAAGAACTCATGTTTGCAGATTCTTGAGCTTCTTTAGCTATTCTCCTAGATTTTTGAAGGCGGGTTTCAACCATGAACTAGGTGTTTGACCAATATGTGAGAGACTAGATGAAAAATATGAAAAGAGTATGGAAGACCAAGAGTTGTATGGAGTGTAAATGAATCTTGAGGTGTACTTGCAATGTCCAAAGTGTAAGACCAAGTATGTATGTAGTAGAGTAGGTGTGACTTCCAAAGAGAGGATAGTTTCTCTTGATGAGGTAAGCTGACCTTGACTCTAAGTAAGACCAAATGAGACCCAAAGGTAAGAAACCTTGATGAGGGATCACTTAGCAAAGTGTAGTAGTATGTAGTGTGTTGACAAAGTATGATGAGGACAAGCAAATGACCTTTTGACGCAAGTTTAGACAATTGTGAATGTAAAATGAGATGTGAAGCAATGATGGACTATGTGAGACCCAAGGACAGGTTGAATGCTAGATGAAATCTGAAGAGACAACCTAGGAAGCTCAAGTATGCCGAAACTGATTTCTTTTGTTTGTTGGACTGTGAAATTTTTCCAATTTGTGAAGTTTTTGGTTGTGACCAAATCTGAATGTTTGACTATTTTTCGTGACAAGAGGACACAATGTTGATGAGGACTCAGTGTTTGCAAGTGTTTAGACTCCAAAATGACTCCAAGAAAATTGTGTTGTTTGATGTAAAATTGTTTTGCATACACTTGAAGACACAAAAGACACAATGTTTTGCTGTTTGGTCTTGATTGTTTGAATGTTTAACATAAGTCAAGCACAATTCTTATGGCTGGCCAAGACAATAGTTGTTGATCCCACATGGGGTTTTACCCCCGAGGCTACGCTATTCAGAGCGGATACTTAGATGCTTGACCTCACTGGCTCCACCCTCGGCACTCACTTCTCGGGTCAGCCAAGCATCAGTCCCCATGAAAACTCCCCATGGCGAACTTTGTATCTCTACTAAGAACCGTATGTGTGTGGGCTGCTACCAGAGGTCCGACCTCCTGCCCCAACAACTAGAAGGATTTGGGCCTCTAAAACAAAAAGGTGCTAGTAAGGGCATCCGCTCGTGTGGCCATACATGCAGCACTTTCAACTCTGTAAATACAAAAGGCTCCCAGCTGGTAGGGGTTACGCCCTACAAATGATCAAATAAATTTGATCAAACGGGTTTATGGGGAGACATAGTGTCGGTATGAACTAATCAGCACACGTTATTCATAGTTTTCACCATGAATACATTTGATTATAGTGGTTTGGATGAGGTGGGTTTTCCTCGCTACCACTTGGGTCGTTCTCTTCTCACTAGTAGTCCTAATGACCACACCGGAAGACAGACCCTCTAAAGATTAAACAAAAAGAGCCTATTGCTCAAGACACAAAAGACAATGATTCAATTTTAGTGCACCAATTGAAGTGTTTGCTAGTCTATGAAAACAAGGCACACAATAAAAATCCCAAAAAACCTTGCCAAGGGCCTACAACAAAGATTTATTAGTAGTTTGGATTGTTTCAAATGATCACCCCTTCCTGCAAGCACACAAGTTAGGTAAATTTTAGATCCAAAAGACTTTGTGAAATAGGGGCCTTCAATAATGCGTTTTGTTGACCAATTCAAAGACCTGATTCATCATAAAAAAATACCACCTGTAAAATTTTAAGAGATTTCCAGAAATGTAAGAAAATCCAAAAAATTTGCTAATTTTCTCCAAAAATTAATTTTTTATGAAAAATCATAAAAAATTCATATAAAATGCAAATTCAATCCAAAAAATCTAAAATTTTTACTGGAGAGTTTTGATGGTCTTCCAAACCTATACAAAAAATTTCCTACAACAAATCCAAGCAGTTTGTGAGATATGAGTAAAATAATGCAAAACCCTAATTTTCAAAGATCTGATTTTTGAAGAATGATTTTGCATAAAATTTAAAATCACAAAGAACAGATCCTATGTATAATTCTGAGAGATTTCCAAAAATGTAAGAAAATCCAAAAAATTCGCTAATTTTCTCTCAAAATTAATTTTTTATGAAAAATCATAAAAAATTCATATAAAATGCAAAATCGATCCACAAAATCTAAAATTTTTACTGAATCTTTTTTATACTGTTCTCGACTTGCACAAAAAAATTTATGGCAAAATCATGAGCCATTTGTGAGATCTGATCAAAATAAATAAAAACCCTAATTTTTAAAGATCTGATTTTTAGGGAAATATTTTGCATCAAAATTAAATTCACAAAGAACAGATCCTATGTATAATTATGAGAGATTTCCAGAAATGTAAGAAAATCTGAAAAATTCTCTCATTTTCTCTCAAAATAAATTTTTTATGAAAAATCATAAAAAATTCCTAAAAATTGAAAATTTGCTCCAAAAATTTTGAATTTTGGATTGAGAGCTCCTGATACTTTCTTCAACCTGCAAAAACAATTTGGTACAAAATTTCCAAGCCGTTTATGAGATATGATCGAATCTCTCCAAGATCTTGATTTTGTGTCCAAAACCCTAGCTGCACAAGGTTATTCTCCAAATTGTTTTACAAAATAGCAATATAGGGTAAGAAAAATCTGCAAAAAAAACATAGATCTAAGAAAAATCTATGTCCCACCGGGCGTGCCAAAATGTATATGGTGAAAATGGATAACAATGATAACAATATTGAAAGGCTAAATGAATTCAACCACTACACCCTAGCCTAACAATGAACAAAGATCCACCATAACATATGAAGATTATCTAAGACAATGCAAATAACTCAAAATCACAAAGATTATACCATCACATGTCCAATAGGGTTTTGATCTCCATTCTTCCTATCTCCATTGATCTTGCTTGATATATTTGCTCTCAGATTTTTATATGCACAAGAGCTCAACAAAGAACAGAATGTGGTTGCAAGTGGTATTGTAGTGTAGCCAAGTACTCCAAAATCAGTCATTAGGGTTTTGTCATTAGTCATTAGGATGTGTCATTAGGGTTTGACAATGAAGAAAGCATCTCCTTAAATAGAAGACACAATAAGAAATGGAGGGTTAAGATTGAGAGGTGTAAAAAGAGAGGTCGGCTAGGATTAGAGGGTAGGTAAAAGAAATAATAAAATAATGAAAGGGGTAGGTAGTGTATGAATTAAGAGATGAATGACATGTGTCATGTGTAGAAAAAGATAATGAATTAATTAAATAAATAAAGATTTATTTAATTAATAGAAGAAGTAGGACAATTAAATAAATAAAATATTTATTTAATTTAGGAAAGGGATAATTTAAATAAATAAATGTATTTATTTAAATGAGAAATAAGGCTAGAAGAGGATAAATGAATTAATTAAATAAATAAAGATTTATTTAATTAATAGAAGAATTAGGCTTAGATAATTAAATAAATAAAATATTTATTTAATTAGACATGACAATTTTGAGTGTCTACAGTAACTTCAAGTAACCTCATATAATATAAAATACAAGAATAATAATACACATCAAACACTTGCATACGATTTACATTTGAATAATTTAATACATCTTATATCCAATCAATTTCTCATAAGCCATTATCCTAATTCTCATAATTTTGATCCACACACAAAACATACATCCTATTTCTATCATCATAGTAAAGTCTTGCAAATTCTGTAACGACATTTATCACCGCAAATTCATCCTATTCAAAAATCATGTAGTGTTCTATATCATAAAGCATATAAGTAAAGCATCAACATGTAGTAATGTTATCCAAATCATGGAATCATATAAGTTCTAAATCCAAAATGCATAAAAATAAAGCATCCATAATAGTCTCAACATAAAAACCACTGTAATGTCAGACTGAGTTGGGGTGGGGCCTCACAGTTTTACAATAGCATCTATAATGCTTGATCCAATACCAGTTGTTGCTCTGCTTCTTACATAAACCCTTTTCCCTATATTTCGCATAATAGGTCTGCCTTAATATTTTTCCCTTTCACTTACATCACTTTCTTAACTTACAAAATGTCTACAATGATCTGTCTTATATATAAGAGTCATTTTACAACTTGCCAAGTCTGCTTACAAAGTTTTTACAATAATAAACAAAATATAATATATCAAAAATCGTGTTGGCCTCTGTGCTAGTATGCTTCCTTTCTCTGTGCCGGTGTAGAGTGTGATTTGTTGATGTCGGTGCACTAACTTGTCAGTGTAATGCCTTGCTGGTATAATGTCTTGCTGGTGTCATAGGATTGTAAGGTTGCCATCAATGATAAAACCTTCAATCACATACAATGTCTCATTGGAGTGTGCATATGCCAACAATCTCCCCCTTTGGCATTGATGGCAACACTCATGAGAAATTTCAAAAGTGTATCCAAAAATTATCAAAAATGTGAAGTCCAAAAATGTTACCAAAAATGTGTGTGCTCCCCCTGAGCATATGATTCCTATGATGTTGAATTTTCTCATCCACTACTCCCCCTTTGGCATCAATGACAAAGGTTGTCAAGATGTCAGTAGAGTTTGTAGTTTCAACCTTGTAACTGGGTAGTTACAATTTGAAATAGATCCGCCAAAATCAAGTTTATACTCTCCATAAACTTTTTACTATCTCTTATTGTTGTCTCTGTTCTTTTAGCTATACCGGTGAGATGCTGCAAATGCTCTGTCAGTGTTTTCTGTCCCTGTATCAGTGCCTCAGATATTTCCTTCCGCAATGATGCTAGATAGTCCAATCTTGGACTCAGTTTTAATCTTAGATTCTTTTCCTTATTCACTATTCTCTCCTTTTCTCTTTCCAATTTAAGTAATTCTTCCTCAAAATTTGTTATCTTTTGCTCAAAAACTAATAATGTATAAGGTGAGTTAACAAAATTATCAGCAAGTTTATTGATTTCATCTTGTATCTTGCTTATTTTCTTATCTGTGTCTATAGTCAAAAATTTTGTCTTGCAGGTGTCTTTGTACAGAGTTTTGTACTCTTTCAATAAATTACACAATTCTGGTAGAAGTGTGTCAAAATCTCTAGTACACTTCTTTATCTGCTCATCAAAGAATTTTTGCTTTTCAATTTCCAATTTATCCTTCAGTGTCTCTTCCTTTATTTTCTCAATTTTTTCTGAGATATATTTACACAAGGTATCAAGTTGTCCTAAAGAATATTTATTGTCTATATTACAGTTAGGAGCAATTACCTTCAAAATTGGTATGGTGTCATCTATTGCCTTGTAAGGTTGTGAGCTGCAATCTGTTATCTTTTTAATTGAATCTAAGAGTACTTCAGTCATATTAGTTGATTTGTAGCCTGATGATGAGGAACCTACATTCTGAATACCGCTGGTGGAAGTAACCAAGCTTGTATTGACCTCTAGTAGGTCTATTTTTGTTTTCATTTCCTTAAGCAATGGTTTGTGTACTTCACCAGTTGCCGGTGGCACTGTTTCCTCATGAACCTGTTCCTGTTTCTGTTGTTGTTCCTATTTCAGAGCCTTTTTCTCTATTTGTTTCTTTGTTTGTTGCATTATCTCAATCTGAGTCTGAGTTTCTACTTGTTGCCCTTTGTCATCTATCGGTTTCTTTTGTGTGTTTTTAGTTTGCTCATCTACCGGAGGCTCACTAGACATGTCAGTCTTATCAGCTATACCTTTTTCTACCATAATGTTGATCTTTTGAGTATCAACATCCACTGTATATAAGACTTCAGGATTAGGATTAACATCCATACTTTCAACTATTGGTTGATCTTCTGCAGTTTTTACCGATGATGTAGAAGGAGGCAGTGGGGATAAGTTATCTTTAAATTTTATACTCAGAGGTCCACCAACCTTTCCTTTACCCTTGTCTCTTTCTTTTTGATATACCTTTATTGGTTTGGGGTTCCGGTATTCGTCCTGTTTTTCTTTTTCTACTAGGAAAATGTCCCATGCATTTTTTGTCTCTTCAGTCACCTCATTAACTCTTCCAACCATTAAAGCAATGTGTCGGTGTGTAGTAGAAAATACTGACCGGTTGGCTTCAGCAATTAAATCATCAATTTCTTTGGGTGAATTCACTGGATATATAGCAAGTAGCTTTTCTATCTTGATTTTCTTGTCAATTTCTATTACTTCTTGTCTCCTTGCTTCCAATCTTTTGAATAGTTCATCTGGTACTTCATCTAAAACTTCCATAAAAAATTTCCTAGACATGTCCATATGTAATATAACACTATTTTCTACTTGTTCTTTTTCATCTGCTGTTAGAGTGTCATATAGTTTCTCTATATTCTTCAATTTCCCTTCCTCTATAATTCCATTCAATGGTATGTCAAGAGGGGCCAAGTCCTTGTTTGTCCTCTTCTTCTTCTTGGGTGTCAATTTCTTCTTCTTTGGTTTAGCCTTTCTTATTGGAGATCTCACTGCTTGTTGTTTTTGTCTTGTCCTCCTAGGTGAAGGTGTGGTTTCTGGTGAGGGATCTCTTTTCCTTACAGCTCTCTTGAAAGTTGTAGGCATGTCACTCTCTGAAGAAGTGCTTACTGGTGATAGATGAGTCTTAGGTTGTGGAGCTGCTAACTCATCCTCCGTTATACCAGTTTGCTTTAACACATCTTCCTTAATAGCCTTTGCCTGTCTAGAACCTCTTCTCACAACTGCCTCAACTTTTTTCACTCTTTTATGGGATTGTATTTGGCTTTCAATAGTTTCTATACTACCAAATACTTCTTCCTTAGGTTCTTTAGGGGCTTCCAAAAGTGCTTTAGCATATGTTTCAATTATATGATCATCTATTTCATAACCCATTTCTATTACCCAGATTGTCCTAGGGATGACTGCTTCCATTCAGATCTCATCCTTTTTTATTACAAAACATATTTCATCCTTATATTTGTCAACAATCTTTTGTGATAATCGGATTCTTTTCTTCATTTTGGCCTTAAGTGCTTGAAAGAAATCATGGATATTGTTTTCCTTATCTTCTCCCATATTATTGAATAGTTTTGTTAGTTGTTTACCTACCGGTATATCATATCCAAGTTCTTTGTACCCTATACCGGGAACCTGTTTGGTTATATGTAGCATCAGACATACTAGCAGATTTCCAAACCTAAAAGTTCATTTCTTTTCCTTCTTAATCTTGCCTAAGTTCTCAATTAATTTGCCCTTCAACCACTCACATACATCAATCTTTGCATTATCTGTGACCATGTCATAAGCACTCTTAATGCATAGACTTGACACTGAATTGAGTCTATTTGCATGAGTTGCCTTATATCCTAATATCATGCTGATAAATCTTACATTAGTATCTTTTACATCATTGACTCTTAAGGACCTTTTATCAGATGTGGCACCAGTTAACTGAGTAACTAAGTCATTGGAGACCTTCTTAGTTTTGTCTGGTCTTTTACCAGTGGTCGGTAACCCTATGACAGCTTTCACAGCTTCCTTAGTGATTTTGTGAATTGCATCTAACCAAAAAAATTCACCATGTACCTTGCTTAAGACTATCCTAATCACATCTTTAGGGAATTCAGGAATGCTAAGGATCCATGTAAATCCTAGGGTTTCAATGATCTTATGTTCTAGTTTCACATTTCTAGAGTTATCACATATGACAGTTTTAAACATGGTTTTAATCTCTTCATCTCCTAGTTCCTCAATGTTGCAGTGAATGTAAATTCTGTGGTCTTCAGGATAAACAACTCCTTTTAGAATTTGAGAAAAAGCACCTCAAGTATCATCTTTCTTTTCTACTTTGGGAACTAATTGAAATACGGGCCTAGGTCTTTTTATAACTTTGACAATAGTAGGGTTTGCTATATATTCAAGTGCAGAGGTGGATGCCATGATAAAATACCTTTTACTACCTTTGGATGGATGATTGTTTGAAGTGTTCTTGCCTCTTGCTCGAAAATACCTTAGCTCGGAATCTTCACCCTCTTCATAGGTTTGAAATCTTGGTGAAATGAAATGGAGCCAAAACCTTAAATTTATAGTGTTACTTTGCCATCTACCACATTAAATGCATGTCAGTTAAGTATTCACTTAACATTGTCTACTAGTAAGAAGTAATTTCCAACTTCTCATCTCTAACCGAGGGAATAATAGCACATGTGTCATTAGATTGCCAAACCCTCAAGGAAACTTTCTTCAATTCGATGAAGAACTTCTTGTTGGTGGACTATTACTCTGTCCTGTCGATGAAGCATCACTTTGTCCTGCTGGTGAAGCATTGATTGGTTCTACCGGTGGAGGAGTATTCCCAATATTTAGATCAACTTTTCTAATCCATTGTTTTGAGAATTCTTACTTAACCTCTTCAACTTTTTCTTTACCTTTCAAGCTAGAACTTTTGTTGTCTGTCAGTGATCCTTTGCTTCTATAGAATTTTGCAATATGCCCAATCTTGTTACATGCATAACAAGTCACATTATTCTTTTGAATAGCTTTCCCATAACCTATGCCAGTTTTTGTTCTGCATTGATTAGATAAATGTCCAAATCTTCCACAAACATGACATCTCACATTCATTCTACGATTCTCAGAATTGTGACCAACTTTGTTGCATTTAGAACATTGACCAATGGGTGTGTTGATATTCTGATAATTTCTAGATCTACATTCATTTGCTCTATGACCATACTTATTACAGTTAAAGCATTTTCCATTGAAGTTATAAGCATTAGGTTGCCTTACTAGTTTGTTGTGATCCTATGTGTTTGCAGTACTGGAGCTTTCTCCAACTTCAAAGCCAATTCCAGAAGTGTCACCTTTAGTTTTTTGATTCTTCAGCAAGGTGCCAAGTTCCTCTAAGCTTTTCTTGAATTTTTCTTTATGTTGATTTGCAGTTTCTAGTTCTCTTTCTAAGACCAATGTTGACAAATGATGTGATTAATAAATGTGCCAATTGACAAGGAACAATGACTAATTGACCCAAATTGAGAAAGACGACGATCAATGATAAATCGATCGCAAAATGACAAAAGCGACAATAATCGATGATAAAATAGATTGCAAAATGACAAGATTGGAAATGACCACAATCGATGACAAATCGATCGCAAAACAACAAGATTGATAAGAGGACAATGATCAATGACAAATCGATCACAAATCGACAAGATTGATAAGAGGACAAAACCCTAATTAGGATTGATGATGCCCAAAATGATGATAAATGAATACGATGATAGATGCGATAGGATAAGCTTGACCAAAATCATGACTGAAGATTGTTATCGACAAGACCAAACTCGAAAGTGAGACAACTGAAGAATGCAAAAGAAGGACTCGATGCTCGCAAATGATAAAGACCAAGTGCATGACATAGGAGAAATGTTAATGCAATGCAAAAACCCTAAAATAAGGCAATGCACCAATGTTAAAGTATGAATCCGCAAGCGTTGACCATTTTTAGACGTCTACAAATATTTCAAAATATTTGGAAGCAAATGTTATATTAGGAGAGATGATTATATTGGAAAATATGATCCTAGAAGTGATGAAGGAATATTTCTTGACTATTCATCTAAGAGCAAGGCATATAGATGTTTTAACAAGAGAGTGTAGAAAATCATTGAAAGTGCAAATGTGAAGATTGATGAACAATTTAGAAGGTCTATGGACTCTAAACTGGTAGTTGAGATAATCACAAATGAACCTACAATGAGTACATCGGTACAAAATGTTGATCCAGTCACACCGGCATCATCTGAGAATTCCACAATGACTGAAGAACAATAGCAAGTGAATACACCTAGCTATGTAAGATTGAATCACTCTGAAAGTCAAATAATTGGGAATAAGTATCAAGGAGTTATGACTAGAGGAAGAATAGAAAATGAAGAGGTATGTCTAATTTCTCAAATTGAACCAGAAACTATTAATGAGGCATGTGAAGATAAACATTGGATTAAGGCTATGGAAGATGAATTGGAACAAATTTAGAAGAATAACACATGGAAATTGGTTCCTTGGCCTAAAAACAAAAATTTAATTGGAACTAAATGGGTATTTAGAAATAAAATTAATGAAGATGGTAAGGTAATCAGAAACAAAGAAAGATTAGTATGTAAGGGATATTCATAGAAAGAAGGAATTGATTACAATGAAACCTTTGCACTGGTAGCTAGAATTGAGGCAGTCAGATTATTCTTAGCTTTTACAACACACAAGAACTATAAAGTATATCAAATGGATGTCAAATGTGCATTTCCAAATGGTGATCTTGAAGAGGAAGATTAAATTAAACAACCTGATGGATTTTCTTTGACAGATGACAAAGATATGGTTTGTAGGTTAAGGAAAGCTTTATATGGATTGAAGCAAGCTCCTACAGCTTGGTATGCTAGATTGGACAAATATCTTTTGAATCTTGGTTACACAAAAGGTAATGCTAACAATAACTTATACTACAAAGTGACTAATAATGACATCATGGTTATTGAAGTTTTTGTTGATGATATCATTTTTGGAGGAGAAGATGGATTGTGTAAAGACTTTTCTAATAAGATGTAGGAAGAATTTGAAATGTCTATGATTGGAGAGATAAAATTCTTTTTAGGATTGCATATTTCATAGATTGATAAAGGTATATTCATAAATCAATCAAAGTAATTGAAGGAATTACTTAAGAAATTTGGCATGGAAAACTCTAAACCAGTAAGCACACCTATGACTACAACTAATAAACTATCATTAAAGGATGAATCAACACCTGTTAATCCAACAAGATACAAATCTATGATAGGAGGTTTATTGTATTTGACACAAACAAGACCTAATATTATGAATGCAGTATGTATTGTTTCAAGATTTCAGAGTAATCCTAGGGAAAATCATGAATCAACAGTAAAAATGATTTTCCGGTACCTACAAGGCACAACAAATCTAGGGTTATGGTATCCTAAAGATGAAAATTTTGATTTATGTGCATACACAGATGCAAATTGGGTAGGAGATATAGATGATAGAAAAAGAACCCCCAGTGGAGTATTTTTCTTGGTAGCAAACTAATTTCATGGTTGAGAAACAAACAAAGTTGTACATCACTATCAACAGCAGAATCAAAATATGTTGCAGCAAAAACTAATTATACATAGGTATTATGGATTAAGAAAATATTGAAGGACATAAAGGTAAAATGAAAAGAACCTATAATCATTTACTGTGATAATATGGCAGAAATTGATATATCAAAGAATCCGGTATTTCACTCTAAAACTAAACATGTTTCTATCAAATTTAATTTTCTGAAAGAGAATGTTGAAGAAAAAGAAGTGAAATTGGTTTATGTGAATACTAAAGAGCAGATTGCAGATATCTTTACTAAGTCTTTTCCTAAGGAAACTTTTGAATATCTAAGAGAGCAGCTTGGAGTTATACCCTCACTGGTAGTAACTTAGATAGTTGGAGCATGGCATTAGACCGGTAGAATTATCAAAGAAACTTTTTTCTGGCTTTGATGAAGGAGAGATACTTCTCAGGGGGAGTAGAATGAATAAATTTGGTTATAGCAATTGGTATTTGTAATAAGTTATATGAATTGATTGTATTTGGTTTTTTATTGCTTTGACATATGATGTAAAAGGGGGAGAGATATAAATGGAAAAACACATTATCTTTTTGAGACATTATTCATTGGTAGATAGATTGTTACTCTCTGTATCTGTATTTTGATTTCTGGTTAATGATCTCTTAGGGAGATTGTTGGTTTTTGGTTTTTGGCATTTCTTCTTTGGCACGTAGATGGTTTTTCCATCTTGTGTTGCCATCAATGCCAAAGGGGGAGATTTGTAATTGATTTTATTGTAATATCCTTAGTAAGCCAACCTACACATTTGGTCTTAGGTTTTGGTATATATGTAAGATCTCATTTATGAGATTATGAAGAGAAGGTGAAAAATAATTATAATACGGTATATGCAAACATAAGCAGAGCTATACATGCAAACATTATTTGAAGATTCAAGGAAGGTATGAGGAAGACAATCAAAGCCTAACTAGTACTGAATCCAGCATATGAAGATGCTATTTTGAGCAGTACATTATCATTGGATTTAATCATCCAATTGTAGTCAGTGTGACTCCCATTTTATGATTGAGCAGTGAGCTCTAGGCAGTTGGCCTTTCTGCATGTGCAAACCCCATTTGTACACACATACTATTGGTAGTAGTATCATCTGATTGTGGGTAAGGTTTCCCACCATGGTTTTTCCCCTTATAGGGTTTCCACATACAAATAACTGTGTTATGTGTTGTGTATGTTATTTGTCCTTCTGTTTCATGCATTAAACTTTACTGGTACTGTCATTAACTGCTAAAATGTCTACCAACATTAAGTTTGGTTAAGTTATATTTGGGTTGAAATCAAGAGACAACTGATTCACCGCCCCCCTCCCAGTTGCCTTCGGGTCCTAACATACCATACTAGTATTCATAAGGAGTTTTATCCTTACCTCTCTTTACCAATATCTGATTCATAGTGTAGACAACTATGCTGACAGCTTCTCTCCAGAAATTTTTTGCTACTTCTCCTTGTATAAGCATCATTCTAGTAGCTTCAAAAACTAACCGATTGTTTCTCTCTGCCATACCATTCTGCTATGGTGTCCTTGGTGCAGAAAGTTTCCTCTTGATTCCATTGTCTTCACAATATCTAGTGAATTCCTCTAATATAAATTCACCTCCTTGATCAGTCCTCAAACACTTTATCTTCTTACCACTTTCCTTTTCAGCTAAGGCCCTGAATGCCTTGAACTTACTAAAGGCTTTTGTTTTATCCTTCAAGAATGTGACCCACATCATTCTTAATAAATCATCAGTGAAGATCATAAAATATCTATCACCTTGAATACTTTTAGTCCTTATTGGTCCACAGAGGTCTGTATGAACCAAATATAACAAATGTCCTGCTGAAAAAGATTTTCTCTTAAAGGTTGAGGATGTCATCTTTCCTGACTGACATTCCTTACACAGAGTATTCACCGGTTTCTCCAACTGAGGAAAACCTCTTACCAACTTGGACTCACTAACCTTAACAATGTTATCAAAATTTATATGACAAAATCTCTGATGCCAAAGCCAACTATTATCTACTTTAGAAATTAAAGAATTGTTGACTTTAGGATTCAGGTGAAATAGGTTACCTTTTGTCTGCTTGCCGGTTGCAATCAATTCACCTTTGCTCTCATAGATTTTGCACATTTCATTCTTGAATTCCAATGGATAACCTCTTTCATTGAGTTGAGATACACTTAAAATATTGTGCTTTAATCCTTCAACCTAGTAGACATCATCTGCATTGTTCTTTCTATTAATAGAAATGGTTCCCTTTCCTTTTACCATGCAAGGTGAGTCATTTCCAAATCTCACAACTCCTCCATCAAATTCCTTCAAAGTAATAAATTTTCTCCGGTCATTGGTCATGTGGTTTGAACAACCACTATAAATGATCCAATTATTAGAACTATCTATGCAGGAAACCAATGCTTTCTGATCAGATGTCTCCTCTTTAATGGCAATGAAGACAATGTCTTCATTAGCATCTCCCTTAGATTCCTCATCAATGATACCACCATCAACTACAATGAGATAATCTCTTTTGCCTTTTCCTTTGTACTTCTTGTACTTCTCATGCTTATTCTCATTGTCACCATTAGGACAGTTAGGTGCAATGTGTCCAATCTTGTTGCATGCAAAATATTTTAAAGGTAATTTACCTCTATACTTACCAATTGCCTCTAGGTAACCACTTGGCCAACAATGCTTCAAGCTCAATCAAACTATCTTCATCATCAAATTCTCCGATGGATCTAGATTCATAATTCTGACTAACATCTCTACTTTTCCTCATAGGAGGGTTAGAAACTGAAGTTCTAAATGCAGATTCAGATTTTTGAACACTACTATCATAACCATTTAATTCAAATGTAATAAGCTTACCAATGATGGAGTCAAGAGTTACCTTAGTTTTATCAATAGACTTTATCTCCTAAATGGCTGCAACTCGGATAGCATAGACCGATAGAAGGGTTCTCAACACCTTACTCACCACTATGGCATCCTCCACTTTACCACTAGCACTCTTGGTCTCACCAACTATCTCTTTGATCCTCTGACCATACTGTTGTATATTCTCACCTTCAGCCATCTGTATGTCATCAAATTTACCTCTCAGACTCTCTTCTTTGGCAATATTCACATGCTCATCACCGCTATAGATTTCCTCAGGTTTCTTCCATACCTCATAAGAAGTCTCCAGAACATAGACATCAACATACTCTGAATCAAATAAAGAAATGATAATGGCCTCCAATGCTTGATTATTTTCTTGTTGCTCTTTCTTTTGATCATCAGACATAGTTCCACTAGCTGCAACATATTGAGTACCAGCATGTTCTCAGTATTGAATTCCTAGACTCTTGATATAAATTTTCATTGTATCACTCCATATTCTATAGTTTTCCCTATTAAACTTCAAACCTTCTTTCTTCATCACATTCTTCTAGATCTTCACCTCAAGTTGTAAGGCTTAGAAACTAGAGGACCTACAATGCTCTCATACCTATTGATGGTATGAAGAATCAATAAGGATCCGGTCAACTACTGAGAGGGGGGGGGTGAATCAGTAGATAGAAAACTGACATTATCTTTTCACCAAATCAAACAACCTCTCAAGTCAGACTCAGAACTAACTGGTTCAACCACTGAACTATCAAACTGCAATATCACTGTCAAGTAAACCAGTTGACTGTCATAACAAAATAACAGTAAAACAACTCCGAAACTCTCAAAACCTTTTAACCAAAACATCCAAATACTTTACTAACAAAAGTAAAAGTTCATTTCAGATTGTTGTCGGTCATCTTATCATAACTATGTGGATTGAGTTGTTTAACAAATTAACCATATCAACCATAACCATAAAAGCATTCATCACTTGACACAATGATTTTGACATGGAAACCCAAATGGGAAAAACCACGGTGGGGATGAATACCCACAAGTATTCTGAACTATTCTAAAGTTCTCCCTGTTAGGAGCCAAGCCTATTAAAGCTTTACAATAAGTCCTATTAAGAACAAATCCTATTAGAGACCATCTGGTTAAGGGATTGACTATAATGCCCTATTAGAAGAAATACCCTTTTAGGAGTAACTTTAGTAGAGGATTTAAAATCCAAGCTAATGGATCACTTGGTTATAGGATTTTGATAACACTATGCTTGTTAGAGCTTACCTAGTTAAGGGATTTGACTATTGTAATTGTTAGAGAAGAACATGGGTTTGTTGATCTAGTAAATAGCACCACTCTTCTTGATCTGATCCTTTTCATGCTCCTATCTACCTTTGCACATACTGTAGATACATCATCTCGTTCGACAACCAATCACTCTTACATTCAACCAAAATTTCCAACACACAACAAAACAGCTCATTGACCTTATAAACAAAACAATAGGTCGATAACACATCACAAACCTAAGATCTCATAGAGATTACAAACAAACTGGTTCAAGTATGACCATTGGATTGCAAAGTAATCATTGCACATCATTCAAGATAACCTCAATCGCTCCTTGATCACCGCTTCATCGAACTTTGTAACCCATCACGTGGTTTCCATTACATGCATTGAACTTTCTTATTCCCAAGATAAAACCATTATCTCTACGCACCAAAAACCATTTGAAACTCTTCTCATACAACATGCATACGTGGCATAATCATTATCGCTCATCATTTGATCATAAACCAATACAATTCACCAAACTCCATCGGTAAGGGTTTAGCATATCAACACGTAGGGTTTATCGATTGATCTCACTTCTTCTCTAGTAATACCGGTTTCCTTCATAATCTCACTTACCAATTGCAAAACAACATTATTACAATATCATTACCGGTTATAATTGACATCAATGACAACATAATAGTTCATCAATGCAATCTTCATGCAAATGCCAATAGATCTAGTATCCTTTCTTCTTAACATAAGGGATTCTCCTTGCTCCGATGCACAACTAGATCCAGTATCATCCAGTTCTTCACTTGCCACACAACTTCTTGTCATTCCTTGTTTACATTCATAGGATCTATGTCTAGTTTCTCCACACTTTAAACATTTGCCAATAAATTCTCTACCAGTACTGCTGCCACCTTTCCTTGGGGTCTTCTGCTCTGGTTCTTTACTCCACTTAGGTTTTGCCTCCTCTTCTTCAACCGGTTTCTTCATACTATCATTTATCTTGAATTTATCCTTTCCCTTATTTTGTTGTCTTCTTCTCACCCGCTCCTCGGCCTTCAAAGCATACTGGTAAGATTCTTCAACTCTAGGAACCTTCAACATACTCATCTCATCTTGAATGTTAAAAGCAAGTCCATTGATGTACCTCACCACCTTTTCTCTATCCATCTCTCTATGTCTAGATCTAATCACCACCTTGTTACATTCCTTAGTATATTCTTTTACAGTCATGTTTCTTTATTTTATGTTTTGCAACTTCTTGAATAGTTCCAATTCATACTCTCTCGGTATGAAATTGGCCTTAAATCTTGTAACCATCTGTCTCCATCGGGTGATCTTCAATTCACGATTCTCCACTTTGTCTTTCTGCAATTCCTTCCACCACAAGGCAGTATGCCCTTTCAACTTGGTCTGTGCCAACCAGAGTCCCTATGGGTTCTTGACATCCTCAAACTCAAAGTAGTTCTCTAACTCTCTGATCAAATCAATCAGGTCCTCCTGGTTCAGCATTCCAGATGTTAGGAATCCTACAGATACTGAGAGGGGGGGGGTGAATCAGTATCTAACCGGTAATAAGAATTTCTCAATTTAAAACATGCAGAACATATTACAACAATGTAGCGGTATGCAAGAAATAATGTAATGAACAGAATTAAAAACATCCACATGAAAAGCACACCATAACACAAGGATTTAACAAGGAAACCCAGTGTGGGAAAAACTTTGGTGGGATTTGTGACCCACAATATTCACTTACAGGCCAATAAGAGAATATTACTTACAATAGGGGCCTGCACATGCAGGAAGGTCAACTGCTTAGAGCTCACTGGTCAATGGGAAGTCTCACTGACTTACAATGTGGATTATACAAATCCAATATCTTATACTGCTTTACAATAGCATCTATAATGCCTGATTCAATACCAGTTGCTGCTCTGCTTCTTACATAAACCCTTTTACCTATATTTCGCATAATAGGTCTGCCTTAATATTTTTCCCTTTCGCTTACATCACTTTCTTAACTTACAAAATGTCTACAATGATCTCCCTTTTATATAAGAGTCATTTTACAACTTGCCAAGTCAACTTACAAAGTTTTTACAATAATAAACAAAATATAATATATCAAAAATCCTATCGGCCTCTATGCCGGTATGCTTCCTTTCTCTGTGCCGATGTAGAGTGTGATCTACTGATGTCGGTGCACTAACTTGTTGGTGTAATGCCTTGGCGATGCCATAGGATTGTAAGGTTTCCATCAATGACAAAACCTTCAATTAGATACAATGTCTCATTGGAGTGTGCATATGCTGACACCAGAAAAGTTAGAAACCTCAACTTTATACACTTTGCTTGCTTGCACCATTGCTCTTAGGAATCTCTCCTGATAGGGAGCTTGGTAGGGAAGTTCTCACAAGGCTAATTTGCTCAAAAGGGTCAATGTATTATCCAAAACCTTGTAGGATCTGATGTGTAAGTTTACTCAACCTATCTTGTTATTGTAATGCCGAGGATTCCATGGTCTACTTGCCTAGCAAACTCCCTTTATGGTAATGGCTTACTCCCTTTCTCCAAAAGTACTCAAATCGCTTGTTCCTCCCATCTTCAATTAATTGTGCTTGGTTCTTGGGGATTCCTTCCTGAGGTTTTTAGAATGAGCTAGGAGTCTTTCACAAGGAAATGTAAGGGCAGCAAGGTACTGCTCATCTTTGGTTGCTCAAGATCTTGTTTTGAGGTCAAATGCCCTTAACTTACTCAAAGTCCTTAATAAGGCTCAACTACCCCAAATGATGTTGCACACCATCTAGGAGTCCCAAAACATAGTTGGTGGATTTCTTGGAATGTTTCTATCTCATTTCATGAGTCACCAAGTTTCATCTCCTCCTGGGTACATGAAATTTGCAAAAACTGTCAAAATTGTGTGTTATGCAGTAGGGCTACTAGCCCGTGGAGGCCTAATTGGCCTTGTTTTGTTCCCTCTAGTCAACGATGAAATTTTTAATCACAAAGAAAGTTAGGGATGTTTTTTTAGGAGTGTATGCTCAAGGAATTTTGGGGTTTAGCCCATTGTTAGTGGAGTTTTCAGACTGTCCACATTTAATGGCATAAAAGGAGGGTTTGTAGGGTTTAGAGAATGCAATGTTTGAAAATCTCTTCCACACCACTCATCAAGCCTCTAACATGGTATCGAACCTTTGCCACACCTCAAGGAACCTTCCCCTACTTTTTCTCTCCAAGGAAAACATGAAACACTTGGCACACAAGAAGGAAAATAGTTAATTGCCTTTGCCACTGTCTTTTCAATGCCTTTTACCAGTCAAATTGCTGCTAACTCTTTTGGACCTGCATTTTAAGAGTTTGTGATGGATTTATACCTCAATGAGGTCTTCCACATAAAAAATCTATCTCCTATTACATTTCCTTTAGCGTTCCAAGGCATGGATAATGCTTTGAGCATCCCATTTAGAAAAATGTCAACAATTTTCACAAAAATAGTGAACTCACTATTTTGTCTACAAAAGAGAATGATTACAAGATGTAAGCTATTCTAGTACATCAAGATGGTACTTCAAATCCTTGGTCACATGTCTAGACCTTTTCACATCCATTTTCTCACCCAAATCATTTTTGAGTGCAAACTTTGAGTGTTATTCAAACTACTAGCCAAATGACAAACACTTGCCTAGTATTCACTCAATGGCATCTTTAAACCATTCTTCTAGCACAAAAAGAAAAGAGTGTACATTATATATACATGGTTCAACTTGGAAGAATCCATTGGAGGGATCCTAGACCTAGATCAACCAAGTTGACACATTTTACAACTCCAAACCCTTGGCAGGGCAGCAGATTCCCAGTTATGAAATAATTTTACACAAACCAATTCCCAAAGTAAAAAAGTACAACCAATCACTTGGAAATAATTGAATGACCAATATAAACACTTTCCAGAAGGTATAGTATAGATACAAATGCTATAGTACGGACTGCCCTTCAAAAGGAACAAAAAATAGTCATAAAAGTCAAAACAACTTGTTTTCTATTGAGTTACTCTTGAAAATCCAATAACCAACCCTTTCCAAGGAAAAGGGAGGCCTTATATAGTTTCTCTAGTTGTTTTCCACACCCTTTTACAGACAAGAGGCTTCAATAATCACATTTTTCAAGAAAATGACATTTTTGACAAGTTTCTTAAGCCAAATGACAACTTTCCTTGCTCCAAGATGCATTTTTCACAATCTAACCTCATCTACTTGCCTAAAAAACTTAAAAATTCTTAGAAACACTAAAAAAACATGTTTCAATTCTCTTGAAACCATTAGGAGACCTTTTTGGCCATTTTTCACATTTTGGCCAAAAATTGTCAACTCAAGGCCTGAAATGCAAGATTGGATCTCTCAAGCCCAAAATGAGATCAAAACCACTACAAATGACTCAAAACAACCTAAAAAAATAAAAACAACCTAACACAATACTTTACAAATGTATAAGCATGAAATACCCAAAAATGGAGTTTTGACTCAACTAGGAGCTCCTGCACCATCTCCTCTCTCTCATCTTCTGGTCCTTCAACTTCCTCAAGCTCTTCACCGACTTCCTCATATTCATCCTTAGAATAAGGTTTTCTTCACAAACCAGCCAAAGCATTCTAGATTTCACTCCTCATTTCATTATTGAACTCTTCTATCATTTGTTCTACCCTCTAGGGGTTTGTTCTCCTTGGAGGCATCTCTTCTTCCACTTCGGTGAACTGTCTCAACTCGGCGATCTATTGAACACACATGTAGCCTACCTCCAATTGATGATTTTTCCACCTCAAGGAATGCCTCAATGTTTGCAAATGATTCTTCTACCAGCCAATCCATAACTAGCTTTGATACCACTTGATGCATCCATAATAGGTAAAAACCCTCAAAAGAGTCAACCGGCTTATGCAGCAAGAGAGACATAATGGAAGCAACAAGAAAACATAAGAAATTCACATAAAAAAGATCATATTAAAGCCAAAGAAATTCTGACAATCATTATATTATCATCAAAGAACATTCGGTAATTAACCGGTTAGATGTAGGCTTCAAGCGAGATACTAATCAACTGGGAGTCTAAGAATCAATTGGATCACAACATGTGAATCTAAATCCTTATTCTGAGTTCTACTTCATCTACCCTTACAAATGATTACATAGCATCATATTTATGCCCACTGGAAAATATCTGGGTCGGCCTCATAAGATTACATTCATCAATGTAGGAAAATGAAATGTGTAATTAGGTTGGCCCAAAGATTTAAGAAATCTTTGTGGAAAATAACGACCAAGTGATGCGATTTAGCAAGAAGGTCAACCACACACCAAAGAACATTGGACAAGACCCAAAATGGATCCACACGCCAAGAATCACATTGGTAAAGAAAGAAAACCAACTGGTAAGCACAAGAACTGTTCCTGAACCCAAAAATAGTCAACCACAAGCGATAATTGATCGAAAAAGAACCCAATAAATTGAAAAATATGGAATCAAGCACATGAAACCATCTGGGAACCAAAAAATAAGATCTTCCATGAAGAGCAAGCAACTATTTGTACATACTGGTAAGAATACAAAAAACTGCACAAAGAACTAAATAAGAACAAAAACTGAAAGGAAATATTTTTGGTTGATGCAAGATTTCTCATTGGACGAGGATGCTCCTAAATCAAATTCCATGATATGATATTTTTTCTCCTTCAACTTGTCCATTAATTCATTCCTCTTGTCTCTATAGACACTTGCTTGATCCTTTAGATCACTAATTAATTTATCATCAGTGTTCAGGTTTTTCTTCAAGGTACAAACCTCATTTCTGGCTGCATCAAGATCCTCAAGTGCCATATTAAGTTGTCTCTAAAAACCTGAATCCAATGAATCAATCTACTAGATCTTCCTCAAGCGGTTAAGCTTCCTCAGAGGAACTAGGCTCTCATACCTATTATTAGAATCAAGGATCACTGACAGGGGGGGTGAATTAGTGATCTACCAGAAATCAAATCCACAAACTTATTCTTTATCCACCAATTAGCAATGCATAACTGAAAAAGAACATAAACATGCAACAAAGAATCCACAACACAGTAATTTTTACATGGAAACCTGAAAATAAAAAACCACGGTGGGGATGTAACCCATAATATTCATATACTATGGACAAGAGTACATTAATATTACATAGATGGGGAATGCACTTGCATTTAGGCGCACTGCTTAGAGCTCACTACTCAATTACAATTGCCCGAAAGGCTACAACCTTGAGGGAGGTTGCAATGACTCACAATTTGATTACAATGAGGAAATACAATGAAATTAACTCTCAAGTAGCATCTGACAATGCAAGAATGAGTTTCGGTTAAGAACTAAATCTCTGACTGTCTTCGCTCTGCTGAATACTCTGTTTGTGTCTTAGTCAGCTGCCAGATTATTTGAAAGCAAAGTGTGCACGTGAAAATATGCTCAATTTCACAAAAATGGATCACCACAATTTTATTACCACCAAAACCAATCGCCAATTCAATTTTTTATATTTGGTCTTAGGACAAAAGTAATTTCCTTCAACTTGGCTTCAAGAAGTCTAATGTGTAGCTTCAAGTTGGTTTCAATCTCGAACAAAAAATAGCATCTGACCAAAAGATTATATTCACATGCTTCCTAAGGATCTTACCATTCATCAAGAACACAAAATCAGCCACCAAAATTACCGCAATCATCGGAAATTATTCCAGACCAAACCATTACCGAGATACCCTGTTTTACCGGTTAACAACATACCGGTTAACTCTAGCTTCTGGATAAGATGAATCATGACTGTTGGATCGAGTCTCTAAGAAGAGTTTCCATCAATGACAACCCTAGACCATAAATCAAGCATTGGAGATCATCGGATGAGTGTCAATTACCAATAATCTCCCCCTTTGGCATTGATGGCGACACCTGTGAAAAATGTCTAAGTGTTGAAACTTATGAAACCTCTACACCCAGATGAAGGAATGAAATAATTAGTGTTGAAACTTGTGAAATTTGTACACCAGATGAAAGAATGAAATAATTAGTGTTGAAACTTGTGAAACCTATACACTAGATGAAAGAATGAAAGAATTCTAAGGCTCCCCTTTAGATCAACAATCTAAAAATTGCATTACACCAGACTATACACTCCATACATACAATCAGCCTGCACATTTTTCACCTCATCTCTCCCCCTTTGACTTCAATGCCAAGGATTGGGTCTGCATAAAAATTGCATGTACATATATACACATTCACCAAATGTCAAATTAATACATGTTTTAGAACATCTGCATATGCCATCTTAAGGAACCCAAGATATGTGTTTCATCCTTCCTGCAACTTCTCCAAAATTGAAAAAAAACCATTCAAAACATAAGAATGAAATTTTGTAGCCGCAATCTGAGTAGGAGTCTCCTGAGACATTTTTTCAATGTATTCCATCTTATGATAGACTAAGGTGTCCAACCGAGGATCAATTAGGTTCCGGAGTTCACCTATCCACCTGATCATCCTCTCCTTCTCCTTCTCAAAATTATGTCTGCTCCATGATATTCAAAATTTGTCCTTCAATGCTCTTGGTTAAGTTAGCTATAGGATCATAATCTTGAGAAATCTTAGTGAACTCTCCTCTACAATTATCTATCTGCTTGTCTATCTCATAAGTAAAATTGGCCAAAATTAAACAAGACTTATAGATTTTACTGCCTTTTGTTAAGGCCTCATCAATAGTTTTAACTACTTATCTAGTTGGGCCTTATCACTACTAATAATTTGCAAAAAATTTTGAACTTTAGCATCTCTAAATTTCTCCATAGATTGTCAAGCAGATGCCTTGGTCAAAGAATCAAACTAGGTGGATATATGATCAATTAAGTTCTGACGATTACCAGATGAACTGGTGTTTGCATCAAGTTGCAGTTCTAGTACCACCTATTCTAAAACTTTAATTGATTTTTAATAAGTCTCTTTTCATCCGATTATGTTCGTGTTAACTCCTAACTGGCTTGTGCTTGGAGAGCAGCAGTAACAATCATCCTCTCTGAAGGAGACATCTGATTGAATGGTTTATCAAAACTGATAGTGAACTACGGAAAACTCTTTTGGCTTTGAATTTTAGGTATGTCAATTGCCACAAGGATCAAAGTCTTCATTGCCTTACCCTTTCCTCTATCCGATTCAACTTGTTTTTCCTTTACCTTTTTCTCAGCTTTGACCTATCTGGATTTGCCTTCTTTATGTGCCTCATGTGCACCGATGTCACCACTTGGTGCACCATCCTCTACCTCTTCTGATTTATCATTCTCTTTAGCAGGCTCAACCTCAATAGAATCCAAAATTTGTTGTTCCACAACATCCTGAGTATCCTCTTGCTTATTTACATCAATAACCAGAGGATTTTCTAATTGAGTGGCTTTGTCTTGTAAGACAGTGTCTACAAGTCGGTTCTTAGTAAGAATTTTTTTCCAGATTGCACTGGTTTCTCTCCTTATTTATCCAACTCGGCCAACCATCAGACTATTTACTTTGTGCTTGCTCCTGAATTCCTTTTTATTCACTAACAAAATTAATCTATCAATTTCCTCTAAAGTGGTACTCATGCACTGATTAACCAATTCACTCTCCTTTATTTCTCTATCCATTTGGCTAGTAGATTTTCTCCTAGCATCAATTAAACTGTAAAATTTTTTGGGAAGATATTTTTCTAATTCAATCAATAATTTACTAAATACATCCATGTACAAAATTACACCTTCCTCAATCTGCCTTTGATCATTAACATCCATATTCTCATGATATACAGAGATGTTCTTCAAAATTCCATCTTTAATAATTTCATCAGTCAACTCTTGAATAGATAAATGAGGAACAATATGATACTTTGTTTTAGAATTCTTCATCTTATCAGATTCTATAGCTTCATCCAAGTCAAATTTTGTCTTCTTTCCTCTCTTGGGCTTGCCTATCGGTACAGGCTCAGACCTTTCCTTCTTCTCCTTCTGCCCTTTCTTCTTACTACTAGAGTGGGGTTTCCTTATCAGTCTAGCAAACTCTCCTTTCTTTGGTGCCTTGGGAATGTCTGTATCTAATGCAGTCTTAGATTGCACTAGAGAAACTACAGCATATTCCCTTTGGGGTTTCTACTTCTTCCTCATAGCACCTTTACCCTTTACAGATGAACCAAAGGGATTTACTATAGCAAGAAGTATCTTCACTTGAGCGGGAGAAGGTCCTATCATCTTTACCTTAATTGGAGCAGGTACAGTCTTTTGTTTGTTTTCTTTCTCAATTGCATCCCTCATAGCTCTAGAAGCTATAACTCTCTCCCAAGGATGTCCTTCTTCAACAAGAATGTCCTCTATAATATTTGCAACTTTTCTCTTTCTTGCTGATTCAGTGAATCTAGTGTGTAACTTCATTGATTTCTCCTTGTAGGTTCCAAACGTTTCTTCTTTGGTGTCTACTTGAGCTTTTAACAAATGTTGTGCTGAGGCATCCAAAGTGGCTTCATCAACCTCATATCCTATAGGTCTAATACCCTAAAAATGGTCATCTAAACTATGGGCCCCTAATCTCGACAGCATCACCAAGGTCCTAACCAAAGGCAATTAAATCAATCTTGAGCACATTATTAATTCTTTAATCATCAAACATCACATGGCAAAGCAATTACTCAATATTAGTTAAATATTCATTTAATTAATTGAATCATTTCCAAGAATATCATTTTTGATCAATTATCCTATTGGGTCTCAAATCAATAGATTGGATAGGTTCTAAGGAAATGGCAACTCCTATGATCAAACTCTCCAATTGACTTGGCCAACTTATAAAGTGAACCTATTTGGTTTCTAACTCTCTCACTTCAGGCTCTGCAAGACTTAGGCGGGTATACCTATTCACTAGTGACTTTCAATGACTAGTGCTTTTTATAGCAGATTTAGTGTCTTAATCTGATATCTCCCAATCTCAGAATGGCATAAGTTTCTTAAACAAGCTGATTTCAGATGTGTGTATTGATCTATGTATCTTACAAAAGTATATATGTTACACTTTGGCTAAATTACCTACTATACCTACTATACTAATCCTAATTCTTAAAAGTAAAGGGTGATTGGTATGGTTAAAGGGTTTGTTTACAAATGATCAGTGCCTTTCCTCTTATTTGGGCTATAGAGTTTTATGTTTCTTTAGGACTTATTGTGTAAACTTATGAGACAGTTTTTAAACCCACCCCCTCTCGGCGAGTCTGTCAATTACTGTTTCTTATGAGCTCTACTTCAATGTCTATATTGTAAACCACTCGAATGAATTTAACCCTAACTTTAAGAGACCATCCAAGGAAGAAATACAAGGAACAATTACAATTCACAAGTAAATCTTTTTTCATCCAAATCTACAATATGAAACACAAAATTCCACTGGAAGAACACAAATAACCTTATCTCCTTTAGATAATATCATAAGCAACTGCCTTCTAAAAATATGTTAACTCTCAACACATATGAGAAAGAAAATGCAACTGGTTATTTTTGATAAAAAGTTTAAAAGTACAAAATTGCCTCCAACTCTTGTATCTCTATTCTCCCCTCTTTACATTTTACATCACACATATATATGTGGTTGAATGGTTTTCATACCCCTTTGGGTGAAAAGACACCCCCTTTTAAATAAAAATAATTCCAAATCCCGAAATTGCCTTAGTTTATGTAATTAATTGTCACTTTACAAGTTGTTTAGGCATATTAGAGGTGTTTTAAGGCTATTTTATGGGTATATAATGGATAAAGGATCTTTAAATCATGTAAATACCCCCTTTGGTGCTTCACAATCCATTTTCTATGCCCATTATTATGTTTATGTTATGGTTTCATATTGTGCAACAAATATAAAACATATTACTTGTACCTATTCAATATATATATATATATATAGTTTTTCTTGTTCCTTGTCTTGGAATCTGAAATTCTAAAAATTGCAAAATTTAGGGTTCCAACATATCCTATTTTAATTTATTAAATATCCTTACATATTTAATTAATTAATAAAATTACCATTTAATCATGCAAAAGGAATTAATTTATTACAAAAGAGGAATTAATTACAAAACAAGAGTTGAATTGAAATTAAAATTAAAGAATTGAATTGAGAGAGAAATCAAACTTGAGATATTATTTCTTTTTCTAAATTTAGAACTTGAAATCAGGAAAGCAATTTAATTGAATTATTGAATTATTCTCTAAAATTGGAACTCAAAGCTTATTAGAAAAAGAAGTTCAGTTGCATTAAAAAGACTCTTTTCTTGAATAATTAAAAGAATTATCTATTTTTATCACAAATGCATGGAATTAATTTATTATTATTTCCAATGCAACTTGGACTTCTAATTTGAATGCATTTCAATTAAACTATAATTGGAATCTATCTCAAGGTTAACTAAACCTGATTTCTCAATTATTTTCAATTAATCCTAAATTGAGCTTTTCTCTTGGTAATTCTCTATAAATTTAGTCTTCAGCTCTCATTTCAATTTACCTCAGAGATTTTTGAGAGCACGCTTGGAGATTATTATCACACTAATTTCGCTCTGGAGTCATTGAAGATTATTGTGCTTTTTTAGATTATTTGCATCCATTTTACATCCATTATTGCTTGAATTGATTATTTTCTTGAATTATTCATCCATCTTGTATCCATATAGTTAATATCATATAGATTAAATCCTTCATCTTAGTGTAGCCTAGTCACTGGTATTGCTTATAAAAAATCTAAGAGCAATCTTATACTCGCATCTTTTAGAAGGCAATTAGTAGCTTTGTTATGGTTTTTTACTTATTGATTATTGATTATTAACCATGCATATAATGACTTAATTGAAGTGTTGTGCTTGTAGCTTACAGACCACTTTTTCACACACACATCTCTGGTGCCCACCATGGGGTAAAAGACTACATTTTTCGGCCTCCAAGACTGACTGCTTATTTTTTTGTTTTTTTGTTATTTTCCAGATTTTGATTTTTTTTTTTTTTTGATTTTTTTCGTTCGTACATCTCGTATGACAATTACCACAAGCTGAAACGACAAACTGCAGGTGTCATACAAACTGGAATCCTGTCTCATATGAGTTGGGATCTTGTATTGTACGAGTTTTTATACTGTCATACGACTCTGTATTTTCTGGTAAAACATTAAAAAAAAAGAGGCAAGATTTTCATGATTTTTTGATTATTCTGACAACTGACCCTGACTGTTTATCTATCTATCTCAGAATTTTTCACAGCCTAATCAATTTTTACAGAATGCTTGTCAAAGAATATGCTTGTCGCACAAAGACAATATGACTACTGATTCGTTGTCTTTGCAGGTTGTCTAAGGAGAATCGACTAAACATCGTGTATTCTTTGAATTCATTTTTTAGAAACCTAACTTTCTATCTGGTTAAAGAACAAATCTGTCTTTTGTGTTTTTAGAAGATTCTGAGAGGTAGGAGAGTATGCTCTTGTCTTTTTCTAGACAATCAGAAATCCAGACCCTTGAGGTTTTTTCTTTGTTTGAGATTTGTACATCTTTAGCAGGCCTACCCTCCCGAGGGGTTGAAAAACTCTTAAATCCGTTATGGCCGGTGTGAGGGGAATGACCTAAGTAGGAATGGCTAGACGCCAAGTACTCCAACCCATTATAAAATAAACATGATTTGATGAAAATCAAGTCAACGTTAGTTCTCAGGAATAGCTCTCCTCTGTACCTTTGGGTATATTAAACCTTGGTTTTCAAGGCTGGGAGACCTCTTAGTTGAGTTTATACCTCGATGCGCCAAACGGATCCCTGACTAAATCCAATTCAAAATTAGAAGCTACCCGGTTCATCTCTAAAAGGGGGATAATCTTTGTGCAAGAGAGATAGTAACTCTCCCAAGATACTTGTCATTTCATGCCCCCATTAGTGTTTGGAGTCAAATAATGCGCTGTTGAGAATCCATTGCGTGAGACTTAGCGAGCATATTCTGATTAGCTATTGGGTGTGTACTTGAGTCTACAAGTAAAGGTTTTCTTTCCTCACCAAATTCCTTAGGGTTTGCATGTTGTGATTGGAGTCACTATACGTACTACTTGTTTTTTGTGTTTTCATCCCTGAAACAAAAATTGGAGAAGACAAGAAACAACTCAGTGATTTGAAACTCTGTCTGTGTCAGAAATTAGTCCATCTTAAGTCAAAACTCTATCTATGTCAAAAACTAGTCCATCCTAAGTCGAAACTCTGTCTGTGTTAGAAACTAGTCCGTCCTAAGTCGAAACTCTGTCCGTGTCAGAAACTTGTCCATCTTAAGTCAAAACTTTGTCTGTGTTAGAAACTTGCCCATCTTAAGTCGAAACTCTGTCTGTGTCAGAAACTTGTCCATCTTAAGTTAAAATTTTGTATCCTGGTCCAAAATTAGTCCATCTCAGTATTGGTCATACTCAGTTATCATACTCAGCAATCAAAAAAAATCATAATTTCTAGGCTCTGTCGTGTGAACAGTCGTACGAGTCTGATAATTTATCGTGCTACGCCTGATCCTATCTCGTACGAGTCTTCTAATTTGTCATTCTAGACCTGATCCTATGTCATACGATTCATTTTAATCTATCGTCTGGTTTTATATTATGTGTCGTATGAAACAGAAGTGCTCTGAGTCTTTTATCATCCTGCACATACCCATCTATCGTACGGTAAGAAACAACAACTTGTATGAAACAAAACTTTTGTCGTCCTGTAATTGCTAAATTATCATCCGGTTTAGAAAGTCCTATCATATGAGTCTCTGGTTTTGTCAAAATAGAATAGTCAAACTTGCCTAAAAATAGCTTACAACAAACATAATACTAGTTATCAATTTTTCTGAGCATAAACAGATCAAGATAGTGTACCTGTGCCATTTGTGTTGCACGATTTGGTCGATCATCTTTCAGCTAGTTCAATCAACTACCTATCAAATTTTAGTCACTTAGATAACGTCTTATACAGGATAGATCATTCCTAAAACCAAACTGAATCTCAGTTGTTTCTCCCAAACAATACATTAACTAAACAACTAGCTCTGAAATTGATCTTGACCTCTGCATCACAAACATCTCTAGGTCTCACTAATCCATTAAAATGCCTATACAAACCAGGAGTTCTAGCAAGAAAGAAGCCAAAGGAAAAGGAATACCCTTTTCATACACCGACAATCCATTTTATGAAAAGGATCCACTCACTAACATACCGTTGTCATCAGGTGAGCCAATTTTTGATGAGCCTAAATCTCCCACTATATATGAGACAAAACGCAATGATGGAAACAAGGACAATAATAACATTCTCAAAAATGATAATGATTCCTCATCATCAAGTGAGGCTGACGAAGACATTGAACCTCCAGAAAAAGAAATCCTTGACTGTCAAAAGGACAAAGACTTTAAAAAAATGATGAAAGCTATCATGACTTGAGACAAGGAAGACTATTTCTTAAAACTAGCAAAACAAGGTGCTAAACTTCCTACTAGATATGATGTTCAGACACTCATTACTAAAAAGAAAGAATCACCTATACTCATGGTACACAAACAATTACTAGCCTTACAAATGGAGGTCACAGAACTGAAGAATAAGGACAAGTCCCCAAAACAATATTCTCTAGAAACAATATGTCCCTTTCCATTTGACAAGAATCTATACATGCCTCCATTTCCTTCACGAGTGGAGATCTCAAAATTTGACAAGTATGATGGTACCTTAGATCCTCAAGATCATGTTAGAGAGTTTTGTGTTGCCTATATGGAGTTCATGCATGATCAAACATACTTCATGCACATTTTCCCAAGGAGTTTAGGAGGTCAAGCAATGGAATGGTTCTCAAGTCTACCCAAAGGAATAAAAACATTTGAAGAACTAATCCAACTATATTTACAACAATATTCATACAACGTTCGACATCCTATGACTATGATCAATCTTTGTAATACTCAATAGAAAATAGGGGAACCTCTTCTTACTTTCCTCCAACGCTATAGAAAGATGTTTTCTAGGTATTCTCGACCTATTCCAGACTCTGAGAAAATGGATATATTTGTCAATAACTTGGTCCCCAAGCTGAAATATAGTATATAAATGCAAGCACACCCATCATTTAATAAAATGGTAGATAATGCCATTCAAATGGAAGGTGTGCTCATAAAGAAGGGGGATATCACACCTTGGAAAGAAACACAACCAGGATCTAGCTCTAAAGAGAAGAACAAGTATTGGAAGTTTGGCAAAGACAATAACAAGAATGTTGTTAATGATGGAGTAGTAGACACTGTCAAAACCAACTCAAAATCCACAATATTCAACTTGGCTAGTGGTACACAAGTACTTAAAGCCACTGAGGCTGCAGCAGAAAATCCACCAAAGAAAACAAAGGAATGGTTCAAAGAAAAGCCTTGGCTTTCCAAACCTAAGCATGATTTTACTCCTCTCGAAGAATCATATGAATCTGCTTTCAAAACTCTGTTGGCAAACAACTTGATAATGCTACCAGATAACTCCAAACCATATGATCCAGATGTCAAACCATGAATACTATGACTTCCATTGGAATAAAGGTCATAACATAAACAATTGCATGAAGCTAAAACATGAGATTCAAGATCTCATAGACGCTAGTAAAGTTGTTGTTGGGAATCATCTGACTAATGCAGATCATAAAGCATTTAAAGACCCTTTTCTTATTTATGAACAAGGTGATTCTTCAAAGACCAAAGGAGGTGCCAAGGTAAATTATGCTTATGTCAGTCAGGACAAAGTTATCAACATGATTGAGCCTTCCCACTCAAAATATTGCAATGTGATTATAGTCCAAGATAAACCAAATGAATCACGATATGCAAGAGCTCTGACACGTTCTCAGAAGAAAGTCACTCTCCAAGGAACTAGTTCTTCCAATCCAACTCAAGCAACATTGAATTCACCAGCCCAACCAAATAAACAAAAAGAATCAACCTTGGACAAATTTAAAAGGCTAACTTCATCATCATCTTCTAGATATAGTGTCGTTGAACAGTTGAAAAGGGCAAATGCTCAAATCTCAATCTTTGAATTCCTAAAACTCTCATCTACTCACAAAGACATCCTAGACAAAGCATTTCTCACTACTAATGTTCCAAAAGATTTAGACATTGATTAGTTTCAGTCTATGGTGGGTCATCTGACTTCACCTCACTATCTGACCTTCTCAGAAGAAGATGACAACTTACTAGATCATCCACATAACCAGCCATTACATATTGAAGCCATGATCCATAAACATAGAGTCAAATGTGTTTTGATAGATGGAGGCGCGGGGTTGAATATATGTACTTACAGTCTGCTTACACAACTAGGATTCTCTGAAAATGTCATTGATCCTGGCAAGAAAATAACAATAAAAGCCTATGATGAAGAAGAAAGGACTTCTAAAGGTCTGGTATCATTACTAATCAGAGTGGGACCAGTAGAAAGAGATGTTCTTTTCTAGGTTCTTGATATTCCATTGTCATATAATATATTACTAGGCAGGCCGTGGATTCATGAAATGAAGGCAGTACCATGAACATATCATCAATGCTTAAAGTTTCCTTATAACGGAGATGAAGTCAGTATTCCTGCTGATACGAATGTTGTCTGTAATGCATTGACAAAAGGTGAAGATACTTTTGTGCCTCATAATAGGGCAGCCTCTCCAAATGTAGATCCAGAAGCACTAATGAAAGAATTAGAAAAGAGATTGAAGATTACAAATACCAACATGGATGGATACAAGATAGAACCGGTACTTTCATTAGTTTCTCTCCCTCCATCACCAAAATAGTTGGGCAAGCCATCAGAGGCTATGAGAACACAAACTTCAGCTTTGAATACCATATATGATGGTCTCTTTGTACAGTCTTCTACCTCCTTGGTGGATGAAATAGAAGAGGATTTTGTTCTTAACTGGCTCTTTAAGGAAGATAGTCAAAATGAGGAGGTACGACATTGTGAGATTTCCTCAAACCAATATGGTCCTAGATACAAAATGATTCAATGCATGGGATACTTAGGTACTGGTCCTTTGGGCAAACAAAAAGAAGGTATTACTAAACCAATTCAGCAACAAACCAAACCCACAAATGATAAGGCTAGACTGGGATACAATCCGAAAAAGATATCAGACCAAAAACATGTTTCTAAGTCTAAGTGGCAGAAAAGAATACCGCCTTTAACATTATAGGAAGTAGACACTCAACAAACAAAAGTAGAGTGTAGAAAAGAGAAACAGGAATCAACAGTCAAGAAAGAAGAAATAGTCAGTGCTCAAGCTTTGATGGTATCAACTACAATAATACAGGAAGTTGAGATCCTTGTGGATATAAGAGATGAAGTAATAAGAATCAGAGAACTATTTACACCACTAAAAGTTCCAGTCACATATACTGGCAGACAGCAAGTAGATGATTCAGAGACTAATTCAAATGAGTATGAATGGGGTCCTGACAACCTCTCAGACACATCCAGTACAGAAACTCCAGAAGAGTCTAGCAATGTCATAAATGATGCTCAAGAGCTGATGTGCATAAAACTAGAGAAAGAAATACAGGACATTAGAAAAAAGAGACAAGAAAATTATGAACAAGGATTGAAAGAAGAGAGATTACCAGAAATCTTCTCTTCTATGTGCCCCTATCCTAAAACAAAACAAATCAGGTACAACACTACACAAGAAGAGTTGGAAGCTATCAAACAAGAGCCAGTTATCAGTCCAAAAGAAGCTGAATGGAGTAGAAGACAACAAATCACAAAAACATCAAAATCATGTCAACAGGTGTGTTAGATACAAGTGACAAATGAACCACAACATGAAGGAACTTGCAGTATTAAAGATGTTGGTGTTGATACCATACATACACTTGCTAAATCACCTGAAGAAGACTCGAAAACTTCATCTGATGACTCTAATGATAGTCTTATTCAGGACAATATCTACTCAACCTCAAATTATGAATCATCTGATACAAACAATGAAAATCTATCTACTAATCTTATCACTATTAAACCATGATATGACATCCAGTCTAGCATAGTGAACGATGTTAAAAGTATGTCTATTAGATTAGATCAACTAAATATTAACGTGAACTTTAATAATCATGATCTGACTCTTCCTGGTCTTGAGACACTTACGCAAGGTATCATTCTGGAACTTGACTTTTCGATCCGCGGCTGTGATAACAATATAGTGAACGCTCTTGAACCTATCCAAGATTTATCCTTAGTACATCCTAAGTTGATTGACTATACTTTACAAAACCAACCCATGAATATACCTACTTTTGCCAATGACTATACTTTAGCCTATTATCTCGATGCAATCAAACCTATAGACTCTTCCACCAGTGAACAGAGTGAAAATATGACTGAAGTAGATATCAAGTATCTTAGTTGCAAAAACAAGAAAAATAAAAATAAAATATCTGATGGCAAAAACCATATTGTAGTAGTGTCAGAATCTAAAAAAGAGAAAATAAAGGACGTACCTAAAGGTGAAAACCTCCCTGAGGCACCTGAAGGTGAGATACTTGATATACTACCAAGTCATTTCCAAGAAAGGTCCTCTATATTGATTGAGCCAACTCAACCAGTGAACATTGGGAGTCAAGAGACACCACACATCATTCATGTAGCTCAATCACTATCAGCAGAAGAATTGAAGGAGTTCACTCATCTATTCTTAGAAAAGAAAATAAACTTTGCATGGACATACTCTGATATGCCAGGCTTGGATCTTGATCTCATTATGCACCATCTTTCAATTACACCAGGAGTAAAACTAGTTAAAAAAAAACTTTGTAAGATGCACCCGCATGTAGCACTATTGGTCAAGGTTGAACTAGAAAAATTGCTCAAAGATGGATTTATTAGAGCTATAGATTATGCCGAATGGATTTCAAACATAGTACCTATGTCAAAGGCAGACAAGTCTATCAGAGTTTTCACTAACTTCAGAGATCTTAACAAAGCATGTCTAAAGGATGACTTTCCATTACCAAATATTGATATGATAGTCACCATGACTATTGGGTATGAAATGTACTAACTAATGGATGGATTCTCCGAACACAATCAAATCAAAATAGCTCTGGGAGATCAAGAAAAGACAACTTTCACCTGTGCAAGGGGAACCTTTTGTTGGAACGTCATGTCATTTGGGCTAAAGAATGCAGGAGCGACCTATCAAAGAGTAGTTACAACCATTTTTCATGACATGATGCATAAGAATATGGAAGATTATGTTGATGACACCTTAGTGAAGACTATGAAAATCTCAATGAATATTCAAGAGTTAGGTCCTATACTCGACAAAATGGAAAAGTTCCAACTCTGGTTAAATCCAAAGAAGTGTGCATTCAGAGTGACATCTGGTAAACTACTTGGCTATATCATTTCAAAGAAGGGAATTGAGGTTGATCCTGAGAAGGTTCAAGCTATAATGGAAATGCCACCTCTGAAGAACATCAGTCAAATGAGAAGTCTCCAATCCATCAGATGATTCATTTCTCAGCTAGAAGACAAAGATCAACCTTTCACAAAGGTATTGAGAAAAGGAATAATATACAACTAGGATCAGCAGTGCAAACAACATCTTTAGCAGATAAAAGAGTACCTGTCAAATCCACTGATATTGATGCCACCGATTCAGGGTAAACCACTAATATTATATATATGAGCAACTAATTCATCACTGGGGGCACTTTTGGCACACCACAATGACAACAAAAAGGAACGCACTATTTATTACATCAGTAGGACATTAGTGTCTTATGAAATGAACTACACTATAATAGAAAAAGCATACTTGGTGTTAGTCTTTGCATCACAAAAATTGAGGCACTACATGCTAGCACATTCAATCAAGCTAGTGGCCAAAATTGATCCACTCAAATATCTTCTCAATAAGGCAACACTTACAAGAAGATTAGTGAGATGGGTCATGAGTCTTACAGAGTTTGACATTGAATATGTGGAATGGAAAGCCATAAAAGGATAGGTAATTTCTGATCAACTTGTTGAAGCTCCGCTTGAGGACACTCAACTGCTACACATAGAGTTTCCAAATGAATCTATAATGCACCTTACTCAACAACCTTGGAAAATGTTCTTTGATGGGTCCTTTACTCAAAATGGTTTAGGTGCTAGCATATTATTCATTACTCCTCAGAAGTATTCAATCCCAAAGTCTTATAATATTTTATTCCCTTGTACAAACAACATTGCAAAATATGAAGCTTTGGTGAATGGGATAAAACTAGCTATTGAATGGAAGGTTGTAGAATTGTATATCTATGGAGATTCTCAGCTCGTTAATCAAATCAACGATACATATCAGACTTGAGATGAGAAACTGATGCCTTACAAGATAATGGTCGATGATCTTAAGAAGTATTTTGCTTTTGTATCATTCCAACAGATTCCTAGATTAGCGAATAGAGCAGCAGATGCTATGGCTATCTTGGCATCTATACTTAAGCTACAAGAGTCTAATTTTTGCTTTGATTTCCTGGTGGAAGAGTTATATTACCCTGCTTATGATTCTCCTGAGACCCAAATAGTCCGTTCTATTATTGGACATGACTCATCCCAATACAGCCACATCTATTCCTATCTACAAGACCAAATTATCCCTGGAAATCTTACCTGAAATGAGAAAAGAAACCTAACTCAAAATGCTTCGCGGTATGTTATCATAGCTAATGATTTATTTAGATGAGGTTTGGATGGTACATTGCTTAGATGTTTAGAAAATGAAGAATCTAAATGTGCATTATCAAAAGTCCATGAAGTTATTTGTTGATCTCATTCGAATGGCCTTACTTTAGCTCAGAAACTACTACAGGTTGGCTACTATTGGCCAGACATGGAAAAAGATGCCATCCAATTTTCTAAGACTTGTGAGAAATGTCAGCTTCATGGAAATCTCATACATGCCCTGATAAGGAATCTTATACCCTTCATTACACATTGGTCTTTTCAACAATGGGCCTTTGATCTCATTGGTCAGATATATCCTGCTTCATCCAATGGACATAAATTCATCATAACTACCACTGAGTATTTCACCAATCGGGTAGAGGCGGTTCCGCTCATCAAAGCAACCGGTAAACAAGTCACCTTGTTCATCCTAAACTATATCATTTGCAGGTATGGGATACCTTCGTCCATCATGACTGATAATGGAGGACAGTTTAAGAATAAAGATCTGGATGAGCTTTGTGAGAAATTAAAAATAAAGCAACACTAGTCATCGGTATACTACCCTCAAGGTAATGGACAAGTTGAGGCATCTAACAAAAACCTGCTAACTATTTTGCATAGAACAGTGAATGAATCCAGGAAGGATTGGCATCTATAGCTCAATCCTGCACTATGGGCTTACAGAACAAGTATCAGAACACCTATTGGGGCTACACCTTTCTCTTTGGTGTATGGGTCCAAAGCAGTACTACCTATTGAAGTAGAAATACCATCTCTAAGAGTTTCTTTGCAAGGTCTTGTTACTGATGAAAATCATAAAATATCTAGATTGCAAGAACTCGAATTGCTGGATGAATGTTGGCAAGTGGCATTTGATCATCTCAGAGTGTATCAGAAGAGAATGTCCAAAGGATATAACAAGAAAGTTTGACAAAGAGAATTTCAGGTTGGTGACCTAGTTCTAAGAGAAAATCCAAAAAAATCAACAGTTTCGCGACAATAAAGGGAAGTTTGAACCCAACTGGCTAGGTCCCTACATTTTTACTATAGTATTCGGCTCTGGTACCTATCAACTTTCAAACTCGGAAGGAGAAAAACTCTGTGAACCAATTAACACCATCCACTTGAAGAAATTCTTCTCTTAGCATTCTTTGTGACACCAACTTGTACAGCTGGAAAAAGTCCTGAAAAAAATACAAAAAAAGAGAAAAAGAAAGAAAAAAAGAAGAAAAGAAAATAAAAAGAAAGAAAATGCCCTGGTGAAAACTTGGTAAATAAGCACTTTGGTAAAAAAATAAAAATGAATCTCTGCCAAGCAAGTGAAAACCTGGCAAACAGGCGCCTCTTGTACTTAAGCACTCTATCTATCAACACAACGTTGGCATTTCCCACTTTCGTGCATCTTTGCTTTCGCTTGTACATATTTTTTAGTCACTTTTGTGACATCCTGGTTCGTTGGAACCCTCATGACTTGAAACTAATCAACATCCTAGTCTTAGGTTACTCGATAGAGCACATTACATATCCTAAGTAGTGCCAAACAAGTCATCTTTCTGTCAGTGAAACCTGGTCATCCACTCCGAGTCAGTCACCTGTCTCCTAACTACCAAAGAGTTTTTATCACTGAGTAAACAAGCAAAACAACATAATGGAAAACAATCACTAAACAGTTTGAGCTATGAATGAAAATTTTCTTTGTGTGTTGTCTTTTATAGTAATTTTTGATTATTATCCCTCTGAGTGACTTGAGGAAGTCTATTGTGACTAAGAGGAGCAAGGATTGGGGGCATAATATTTTCTTGGTTTTCTACTTGTAGGAATGACCCCAATGATCTGGAAACATAAATTAGCTGGGTGTCTATGATAAGAGCCTTCACAAAAAGGTGAAATCGCCTCACATACCTCGACTCCGCTTATTTGTATGCTACGGGGAGGTCCATATCATTTCTTTGTCTATTTTGAGGGAATTTTCTTTATGATGCAATTTGGGTCGCTGTGAAATCTGTCCAACAATATGAATGAAAAAAGGGTCATTGCGGACAAGATAATTAATATTGCACATTGAAAAAGAAAGGAACTCTAACCTACCTATTGTGTTCATTATGCTCAATGATGAATCTTAAGTATTTTAAATCCATGACTAGGTTTAGGGTGCATTTTGCATATCATTTTGCATATCATTTCGCATATCATTTCGCATATCATTCTGCATTTTTGTGAATTTAGAGTGATTTCGGTATGGTAATAAGTCTTTATCTTCTGAATGAGAGCTAAAAGCATCATCATTTCTTATGCTAAGTGGTCTATTTATCATCATTTATTCAATCAATTACTTGTGTTTTGAGATGTTTTAGTTGCATACATAACGTTTAATATAGCTTCATACATTTCATTATTTACTCATTTGCATTCATCTTATTGCATAGAAAAATGAAAACATTGCATTACTCATTACTCATACACATTCATTCATTTGCATATGAAAAGAAACAAAAATAGACATCTATAATCATTTGCATTACATACATTCATATTGAAAAGAAATGCATACATATAGAATAAAGCATATAAAAGACATCTCATAAATGAATCAGCACAAGTATGATGAAGTCAAATCAGATCTCGTATATATATCATGTCAAGTATAAGAGTATAAAATGATGTCAAATGACATATACAAACTCCCATCGGAGCAAGAATCATATAGGCTACAAAAAATGGATGTGTCTACAAAAAAATATCTGAGCTACAAAAAGAAATAATCTAGCTAGCACCCTCTCCCTCATCGCCTAGTGGAGGAGGAGGAGCCTGATGCCCGGGATAATGACGAGGTGCTCGAGCTCCCTCTGATCGTGCCATATACTATGAGTAGGGTATCACCTGCTGCGCAACATTAACTGTGACACTATATGTTGCCACATAATAAGCTTCCCTACTACTCTGGAGAAGGACCTCCTATCGTAAAGCCTCTATCTCTACTCTTGACTTTGCCCTCAATGATGCAATCTGGCGATCACGCTCAACCCTTACCTCGGCAAGCTATTGGTCTCACTCCACCAGCTGAGTCTAAGCCACTATCAACTGTGATTGTAGCTCTGCAAGACATGCTCTCATCGACCACCCTGCGTCAGTCCCCTGCTCTCTCATAGGCTCTCTACCCCCATCTCCACCTATAGCTCCACCCTACTCATCCTACTACTACCAGACCTATCTTGGAGCTATTCACTCCTCCTCAGTCCCACCCTCACCCCTCTATTGTCCAACATCAACTAACACCCTGTTGCTGCTAGTACCAGGATCACCACCACTCCATCATGGAGCCTCAGCTCCCTGTGCCTGTCCCTACCTGTGGCCCTGTCCCTATCCTTGTACCAGTGTGGGGCATCATCCTCAACATCCTCAATATGAGGAGCCTGCTCTGCTGGATTTGTGAATCGAGGGAATGGATGCTACTAAAACTAATCTCTATACTGGGGCAATACCCCCGCATCCACCACATCATCCATATAATCCCACCTCAGGCGGTGTAAACCAGTCATCTCCTGCATCACTAAAGCATAGGACAACCATGGAGACCATCCCTGTCTCTCCTCATCTGCATAACACACATACGCTGTAAAGTCCTGCGAGATCCCCTGAGGTCGGCCATACTGTCTCATCACCCATGATACAACGAACCGCTCCACAATGGTCTGCGACCTCCCAATAAGAGGACGCATAATAAAAAGGTCCTTGCGAACCACCCGCCAGTCATCCCAAGGCTCCAAACCTCTGTACAGTCTCCATACAACGGCTATCAGGTCATCTAACTATTGTCTCCAAAAATTTGTCCTACCCATATGGGGCTGCGTAATGTATCTGGCATACCTATATATAGTCGGTTGCTCGAGCTCTCTACTATCATCTACTATGGGCCGATAAATGGGAAGGTGCTCCCAAGCCCACACCTGCAAAATATATACACCAACAGCCATGCTCCGCCCATCTCTATATATGATCTCATGCATCTCTAGATACATGTGGGCCAATAAACATGAACCCCAACCAAGTCTTTGAGGGGTCTCTATCAATCTCTCTAACATCCAACCCCATCCGCATTGGAAACCCTGCTGTCCTTTGTCTGGCATCATAAAACAACGTATGAACCCTGCTAGAACACATACCAGAGGATACTCCTCATTGTACCTACTCATCAGTATGTCCCAACTAATGAAACGATTCAAAATGTTAGGACCACTGAAGACATGCCTCACTGCCTATAATCCTGGAAGGTGCCTCACTACACCAAGCCATAGTCATTGAGGTTGTAAGTATGATCAGAGGTATCGGCATTTCTATATTATTTGACTCAGGAGTGACTGACTCTTTTATATCTCCATTGGTTGTGGAGTGTTGCGGGCTAGTGGCCGTTAGGCAAGGTGTCAGTTGGGAAGTGAAGTTAGCATCAGGGGCTAGAGTGTCACTGGATTCAGAGGTTAGGGGATGTCCACTCCAGATTGGTAATACCACCACCGTAGTAGACCTTAGAGTTACGCCACTCAGATCTTATGGCGTCATACTTGGCATGGATTGGCTTTATGCCCACAGAGCCAAGAAGGATTGTCGCCTGAAAAAGATCGAGTGCGAGGATGATCATGGTGCTCCCATAGTAATCGATGGGATTTAGAGGCCCATGTCTCTTCGTATGATTTTCGCTATGTAGTTCAAGCAGAGCATGTGAAAGGGATGCCAGTTGTTTGCTATCACTATCAGTGATAGAGAGCAAGAAAATGAGAGGGAGCCTTCCCTAGATGATCATCCCATCCTTAGGGAGTTTGCAGATGTGTTTCTAGCCGAGCTACCTGGTATGCCACCTAGCAGAGAGATTGACTTCCACATAGATTTGGTGCCAGGAGCCGAGCTAGTTTTGAGAGAACCTTATAGGATGACCACACATGAGCTTAATGAGCTCAAGATGCAGCTAGAGGAACTCTTAGAGAAGGGTCACATTCATCTTAGTGTCTCTGCTTGGGGCATGCCAGTCATCTTTGTGAAGAAGAAGGATGGGTCCCTTCGGCTATGCATGGATTACAGGCAACTGATAAGCTTCAGGGTGCTAAAGTGTTCTCCAAAATAGATCTGAAGTTAGGGTATCATTAGTTGAGGATTGTGGAGAGTGATAACCACAAGACCGTGTTTCGTACTAGATATGGCCACTATGAGTTCACTATGGTCCCATTCAGTCTTACAAATGCTACAGTTGTATTCATGAGTCTCATGAATGGGGTATTCTACACTTTCCTCGACCGATTTGTGATTGTGTTCCTTGATGACATATTAATATATTCTCAGAATGAGAAGGAGCATGAGGAGCATTTGAGGCAAGTTTTGTAGTGTTTGAGGGACAACTAGTTGTTTGGTAGTTTGTCGAAGTGTGCTTTCTTTATATCAGAGGTCAACTACCTAGGGCATGTTATATCCGGTGATGGGATCTTAGTTGACCCATCAAAGATTAGAGCTATTATGGATTGGCCAGTGCCAACTAGTGTGATAGAGGTCAGGAGCTCCATGGGTTTAGTAGGATACTATAGATGCTTTGTTGAGGGATTTTCCAGAGTTGCACACCCCATCACATCCCTCCAGCGAAAGGGAAAGAAATTTGAGTGGACAAAGAAGTGTGAGAGGGCTTTTTAGGATCTGAAAAGGGCACTCACTAGTGCACCTATTCTTATTGTGCTAGACCCCACGACCGATTTCATGGTATGCACAGATGCTTCCTTGGATGGATTAGGAGCAGTCCTTATGTAGAAGGGTAGAGTTATAGCGTACAAGTCTAGGAAACTTAAGACTCACGAGCTTAACTACCCTATGCATGACCTAGAGCTTGCAGGAGTAGTACATGCACTTGTGAGGTGGAGACACTTCCTTTTGGGTCATCACTTCGAGCTTCATTCATACCATCAGAGTTTGTAGTACATCTTCACCCAGCCAAATCTTAATGCTCGTCAGAGGAGATGGATGGAGTTCCTTTGCAAGTATGATTTTGATGTCCACTACATCAAGGGGAAGGAGAATGTAGTCGCAGATGCCTTGAGTAGGAGACGACATGAGGTATACACCATATTTATGAGCACAAATTTGAGAGACCGTATATTGTAGTAGTTGCCAGAGGATGGATGGTATCTAGAGGTTTGTTAGAGGATCCGGTCTCAGGAGACCTTGGAGGGGAAGTATGTGGATTACTCTTTAGAGTCTAATGGACTATTACGCCATAGAGGGCACATCTATGTACCTTCTCCTAGGGGATTGTGAGAGTTCATTGTCATGGAGGTTCATAAAGCTCCTTATGCAGCACATCCTGGGGTTAAGAAGATGCATGCAGACTTGAGGCAGTTATATCATTGGCTAGGTATGCAGCAACTTATCACTGAGTTAGTTGTCTAATGCTTTGAGTGTCAGAGAGTCAAGGTGGAGCACCGCTATCTAGGTGGGTTGCTCTAGTCTCATGCTATACCAGAGTGGAAGTGGAATACTATATCCATGGATTTCATTATTGGTCTTCCCATGTCATCTCACTGCCATGATGCTATCTTGGTGACAGTTGACAAGTTGACCAAAGTGGCCCACTTCTCACTAGTATGGACTACCTCCATAGCACCAGTAGTGGCACAGGTGTTCTTGCGAGACATTGTCAGGATTCATGGTGTTCCATGCAAGATTATTTCTGATAGGGATTCCCTCTTCACTTCGTCCTTTTGGAAGGCACTACAGGCAGCAATGGGCACCAAGCTCAATTTCAGCATTGCCTTTCATCCGGAAATTGATGGACAGACAGAGAGGGTTAACCAGGTGTTAGAGGATATGCTCCACATGTACATCATGGATCATCAGACCAGATGGGAGGAGTACCTTCATTTAGTAGAGTTTTCCTATAATAATTGGCATCACACTTCTTTGGGGATGCCACCTTTTCAGGCTTTGTATGGAAGATCTTGTAGGACACCTTTGAGTTGGGACTGTATTGAGGATAGAGTGGCCATAGGTCCTGAGATGGTTCGTGATATGGAGCAGAAGGTAATTTTGATTAGACAATGCCTTAGAGAGGCACAGGATAGGCAGAAGAAATATGCATATGCCAAGAGGATAGATCGGAGTTACATGGTTGGGGACAGAGTTTTTCTGAGAGTGTGGCTGCATAAGAGTCCAATCTGTTATGGAAAGGGTTCTAAGCTCCCACCTCACTTTGTCAAACCTTTTGAGATCCTTGAGAGGATAGGACCAGTTGCTTATCGCCTAGCTTTGCCACCTAGCCTATCATGCATCCACGATGTGTTTCATGTTACAATTTTGAGGAAGTATATCTATGATGAGTCTCATATTTTAGATTGGGATGCCTTGTAGGTGGAGTCGGACGAGCAACTAGCTTTGGAGCCTATTCACATTTTGGCTCGCCGGGCGTTGGCCCTTCGAGGTCAAGAGATGGACCAGGTTAGGGTCCAATGGGATTGCTATGATGAGGTTACAACTTCATGGGAGGATGTAACACGTATGAGATCACATTACCCTCATCTTTTTTATGAGCTCCAAGAGGATGTTCATGCCTAGAGGGGGAGGGTGTGAGGCCCTACCCCGACCCATCCTAGCTTCTCAATGATTTTCATGTTGGAACTATTATGGATGCTTTATTTTTATGCATTATGTATATAGAACTTTATATGATCCCATGAATTTGATAGCATTGATATATGGATGCTTCATTTCTATGCTTTATGGATATAGAATTTTATATGATCCTAGAATAGGGTAACATTGAGATGATGTATGTCATTATTGATTTATAGGACTTTATTATGATACTAGAAATATGTTTGCACATCTTATGAATGGATTAAATTATGAGGGTTATGATGAATTACTTATGTGAATTGCTTTGATATGTGGCAAATTGTATTGTATAATGTCAATTTTATGCAGAGTGATTGAATTGTATTCTTAATTATGTGTTTTATATTATATGAGGCTATTGGAAAGTACTAATGTTTAAATTGAGATGTGCAAGAAATTATCCATGTGACCATGGAAATATTATGGAGAATCAAGCCTAGGCCTATGTATATTTGTAAAACTAGGGGTTGTCTATTTGGAGAGACAACACCCCGTATGTATTGTATTTTATTCATAAACATAAAATTTTTGCATGAGTGTAAAGTGTATTTATTGAATTGTTTAAATCATTCAAGGGACAATTGCCATGTGTGTATTTGTGATGTGGAATTATTTTGTAGTGTCACTTGACACCTATGTTGTATGTGGTGTTGGCAATTGTCATGTCACCTTTTTGGAGAGATTTATTTTTGGTTTAATTGTTATATTACCTTATTATCCTTGAAGGAACCAAGAAATCTAGGTTAGTGAGCCACAAGGAGGGTCAACTCAGATTTGACCCATAGGTTAACTTTAGGTGGACTTTCTAAGGGTTAAATCAACTCATAGAGTTAGTTTTAGAGAATTTTTATCAAGCCTCATGGGGTACCTATGGGTGAAGGCCAAATTTGGCCATGTGTCTTTCCCCTAGGGCTTGTTTAACCACCCAAAAAAGTTGTTTTCCAGCGATGAACGAATTTCATCTATAGGAGTGCCATCCTTGGTTAGATAACCTTCTTGAGAGGTGTAATTCCTCTTCCCCATTTCATTCCTCTTCTTGAGGTGCCTTGGTTAGGGAGTGTGTAAGACCTAGGGAAGACCAACCAATGGGAGTCCCTCACTCTATCCAAGAGGTTGGAAGGAGTGAGAGAATCCTTCTTAGGCTAGAGATTGAAGCTTAGTGAGATAATCACCCACTCTCCATCTTTGGATATTTTGGACAAATTTTGAAGGAAAACCAGTTTGAGAATAGGAAAAAAAATTGGCTAAGTGTTGCAGAAAAGTCTTGTGGATTGGGCTACTCTTCTCCAAGCTTTCACTAGAATACCCTTGGTAGATTTAAGGTTGGTGTTTTCTTACTTGTTTATTTAAAAATCTGTATGTAGGATGCTTGAAAGTATATGTTGTATCCTTCCTTGCATTGTATTTGTGAAAGCTTTATGTGATTCTTTTCCTATTTCTGTTTATGCATTTTGTTGTGTTTGGGAGTATCCAAGACTATCTTACCCTTGGGAGGGCAAAAAGGTCTTGGGGGTGGAAGGAGTTTGACAGCCTTAGAGTGAGAGGCTCTCATCATGAGAGTGATCTCAAGGGTTTGTCCATGTGACCCTTGCTGCATAGTTCTGTTTATGCATTCGAGGGTCATAAGGGGAGCAAATATGGCATGTTTGCCTTTGGGGGTCATAAGGATATGGGGGTTAAGATGAGTTTTGTTGTGTTTCTTGGATGCCATGAGTTGGATGTGAGTTACTACCTAATAGATCTCCTCTAGGGTACTTGGTCCACTTCCACCCTAGTAAAACATCACATTATGTGATGAAGTTTCAGCTTGGGAAGGGAATGTGTTTTTGGTATTTTGTTTTCCCCTTGCTTGTTTGAGTTTGCTTGAGTGTAACCCATCTAGGACTTGGTTCTCCAAGCTCAGGGGTGGCTTCTAGTAAGCCTAGGCTAGGAGGTGAGCACCCTATGGTCACAACCTTATGATTGTATGCAGGTTGCTTGGAAAGAGGAGAGAGAGCTAGGAGTTGCAGATTTTATTTAGTTGTAGAAAAGGAATAGGAAATGTAATATTATGTTTTAGTTGCAGAACTGTAAATAAGGAGCTCTATGTTGTTTTTATTTCTGTATAAAGAAATGTATTATTTTATTTAAGTCCTCATCTATTAGGGATGAGAGACTAATTGGGTATTTTTCCCCATTTGTAAAAGTTGACAACTTGAGTCACACATTTTTATCAGAAAAGCATCTTATTTAAATTCTGTAATATATAATGTTGTTAATCTTATTTAATTTTGTCTTAAAAATGGAATCTGTTGTTATTTATCTCTGTAATTTTTGTAAAGAAATGAAAGATGCAGAGAAAGAAATGCAGTGTGTATTTATGTATTTTCCTGCAATATTTACATGCTGATTTGCTTACTGTCATTTTATTTTACTTAGAAAAACAAATAATAACAAAGATTTCTAACCCTATGAGTTTGGATATGCATCCATAGATTTATATAAATATTTATATATATATATATACTTAAAAAAAAAAATGCACATAGATGTAACAAAGATTTATGCTTGAATCTGTTTATATATATATATATATATATATATATATATATATATTTGTTCACATTTTAAACCTTAAAAAAAAAGAAATAAACAAATGTTGGGGGGGTATCGGGCTGAACCAATGTGTGTTAACACAGTGGACGGCTCACGGGCCGAGCCACTATGTTTACACATAATGGTCGGCGTGGGAGGTGCTGCCACTGTGTGTAAACATAGTGGACGGCCTGCGACCACTACTATGCTTACACACAGTGGACAACACTGGCTGCCACTGTGTGTACACATAGTGGACAACATCGGCCGCCACTGTGGGTGCACACAGTGGACAGCATCGGCCGCCACTGTGGGTGCACACAGTGGACAGCACCAGCCACCACTGTGGGTGCACATAGTGGCAATCGGGGGGAGCCCGCACTGTGAAGCCTAACCTTCCTTCGGCCTTCGCCTTTCCATGGTCACCGCCTTGCCCTAGTTTGGCCCTGCATAACACACAACCTACACACACACACACACAAAAAAGGATAAACCCTAACCCAATTTCGGGTTAGGGTAAAGGCAACAAAAAATAAAAGAGGTTAAGGTTTTTAGTTGGATAAAATATGCAACCCTAATCCAAATCCGAATTAAGGTTTGCATTCAAATAAAGTGACAAAATAATTGGGGTTAGCTAATAATATAAAAATAAAATAGAGGAATTAACCAGTGTATTTTTAAACAAAATATAGGAGGGGATAATTACTCAACCCTAGTTAGGGTTTGAGATTTAAAATATAAATTAAAATAAGAAGAGGGGGGAAATACTTTTCAAAATTTGAAAAAGATTTCCCCCATAAAATTTTAGCCATATATGTTATTGATTTAAAACTCCTTATTCGATTTGGGAGAAAATTAATTTGTAATATAGTTTATTTTATAATATTTAAATGGATATTAATGTTATATGGTTACAATAATCGGATAATTGGTTTAAATTATTCAACTAAGGAAACTATATAGTTATTTGATATATTCAATTAAATATGGACGTTAAGTTATATTTTAAATTGGGAAAAAAATTTATAATTGGAAAATTATTAATTATTTTTACGAATTTTAGCCTATGAGGCCAGTGTTGGCCAAATTGATTATATTGTCAAATTTGAAGGTTTAGGGGAAAACTAAAATTGACTATAGCATAAAATTGGATTTATTTGACAAATGACATCGTGGAATTTGAACCCTTATCGGTTAGATTTAAATAATGAATTTGCGTGCGCTTGATTAATTAAATTTTTAATTTAAGATATCCTCATCATCATTTAATTAGCCTGGCATAATTTTAAATGCATTTGAGATATCTGAATATCCCTCGACTTTAATTAGCGGCAACTTAATTAAGATAATTAAATTTACTTGCTTAATTGCGACAACCCTCTTGGGATTAATTAATCTCCAATAATTAATGTCGCTTATTTGAGTTGGTTAATTAATCCAACTTTAGAAAACAATTCTATTTACATCCTAGTAAAGACAAAACTTATTAGATTCCACTTTAAATGTAGTTTGTTTTGAGAGTTTAGGTGAAAAAATAAAATAAAATTGTTCCATTTTTAGCCCAAAAGTTTGGGCACGACGAACCTTAGAAAACAACTCTATTTACATCCTAGTTAAGACAAGACTTATTTGATTCCACTTTAAATGTAGATTATTTTGAGAGTTTAAGTGTTTCAAAAAAAAATATTTGTTCCATTTTTAGCCCAAAAGTTTGGGCACGACAACATGAGCCTACAAGAGAAGTAAAACATCATGCAAATCCAACTAAGTCAAATGCAAAATCAAAATTTCACATTTAGACCTTAAAAAATGCTCAATGTCTCCCAAACGACAAAACACAAAGAGACAGAATCTCGTACGAGTCAGGAATAGCTCTCGCATGACAAAACAACCCCAAATGACAAACTATTGGCTCTCGCACGACAAAATGGTCTTTTAACAAACCTGTTGTACAATACGAGGGTGCATCTCGAACGATAATTCTAATGACCCTAAATGACAAAAGAAAAATTACCAGTTCCTCGTATGAGATAGGATCTTGTCTTGTCTCGCATAATAAAATGTGAAACCCGACCCCACACATGTGAAAAACTTGAAAAATGAACAAAAAAATTCAAAATTGAAAACATAAAGAGGCTTAAGAACAATCACTTACCATTGGTTCATAGTTTCAGGGTTGATTATGATGTCTTTGGTGCTCGAATCGATGCTGACTAGTAGGGACCACCATTTTCTTCACAGAAGGCTTTTTGAATTTTCAAACTTGGAGGGTTACAAATGATTTGAAAATGACACTTTTGTCCCATATATAGCCAAAAACCTAATTTTTCAACTTGCTTCGATGGACATGAACATTATACCCTTAGCTAATTTGACTGTTCTGATTCCATTTTTGGGATTGAAATCAAAATTCGAGATCATTTTGCTAGTCAATTTCACAATTTGGACCGCTTAGCGCTCTTTTCATCAAATGCTCATTTTTTCTTCAAATTATGCTCAATTTCAACGCTGAATATCAATTTCAATTCTACACATCAAAATTACGATCAACTCTGTGCTCAATTAACTCATCAATCAACACCGAATTTTTCAAATATTCCTTAGAATCAATTTGTACTCAAATAACTTATTCTCACCACACAATTGCCTATAATCATGTACCCTCGCTATCTTTCAATTTCGTTCCCTAGGGGGCATACTCATGACCTTATGACCTCACATCTCACAAGTCGAGAAATTTTTTCAAATCTTCATCAAAACTCGAGCAAAATCTTTTCAACTAAAGAAAATCAATTCTTATTTGCTAAGGGGCATCTCAGCTTCATCGCTTCACATCAAGTTGAGATCTCTCGATCATCTGAATTGAATCAATTGGTAGGGGCATCTCAGCTTCATTGCTTCAAATCAAGCTGATATTTGTCTTTCATCTAAATCGTTCTCTTAACGTTAATCAGTTTCATCGCTTCACATCAAGCTGATTATTCGTTTAAACTCAATCAAAAGTTTAAAGAGTATCTTTGATCACACTTAATTTAAGCAGGTGTTCAGTATTCATTTCTTGATCAAGCTGAACAGTTTATCTTCATCGTATCTTGATCATTCAAGTTCAAGATCAATTTTTATCATCACTCACTGCATCTAAGTTCAATCAAGTTCTAGATCAGTAAGATCCGCTTCTTGATCAATCAAGTTCAAGTTTGATATCTTTTATTTCTATCATTCCTCAGTTCAATCAAGTTTGGGAATAGTATCACTTTAATCAAACTTCATTTAGCTTTGTCGCTTCGAATCAAGCTAAACACCTTTCTCTTCATCTAGTTCGTGATCATTCAAGTTTAGAAATGGCATCTTCTAGACATCACACATTCTTTGAACCAATGCACTGCTCGCACATTAATTCAAAGAGGGGCAAATGTAATACCCTAAAAATGGTCATCTAAACCATGGGCCCCTAATCTCGACAACATCACCAAGGTCCTAACCAAAGGCAATTAAATCAATCTTGAGCACATTATTAATTCTTTAATCATCAAATATCACATGGTAAATCAATTACTCAATATTAATTAAATATTCATTTAATTAATTGATTCATTTCCAAGAATATCATTTTTGATCAATTATCCTATTTTAATTTATTAAATATCCTTGCATATTTAATTAGTTAATAAAATTGTCATTTAATCATGCAGAAGGAATTAATTTATTACAAAAGAGGAATTAATTACAAAACAAGAGTTGAATTGAAATTAAAATAAAAAAAATTAATTGAGAGAGAAATCAAACTTGAGATATTATTTCTTTTTCTAAATTTAGAACTTGAAATTAGAAAAGCAATTTAATTGAATTATTGAATTATTCTCTAAAATTGGAACTCAAATCTTTTCAGAAAAAGAAGTTCAGTTGCATTAAAAAGACTCTTTTCTTGAATAATTAAAAGAATTATCTATTTTTATCACAAATGCATGGAATTAATTTATTATTATTTCCAATGCAACTTGGACTTCTAATTTGAATGCATTTCAATTAATCCTAAATTGAGCTTTTCTCTTGGTAGTTCTCTATAAATTCAGTCTTCAGCTCTCATTCCAATTTACCCTAGAGATTTTTGAGAACACGCTTGGAGATTATTATCACGCTAATTTTGCTCTGGAGTCATTGAAGATTATTGTGCTTTTTTAGATTATTTGCATCCATTTTACATCCATTATTGCTTGAATTGATTATTTGCCCAAATTATTAATCCATCTTGCATCCAGATAGTTAATATCATATAGATTAAATCCTTCGTCTTGGTGTAGTCTAGTCACTAGTATTGCTTATAAAAATCTGAGAGAAATCTTATACTCGCATCTTTTAGAAGGAAATTAGTCTCTTTGTTATGGTTTTTTACTTATTGATTATTGATTATTAACCATGCATATAATGACTTAATTGAAGTGTTGCGCTTGCAGCTTATAGACCACTTTTTCACACATACAATAGGCATTATCCATACCGTCCGAGGTTGAATTACTTCCATAAGACATTCATCTTTGTTCACCATAAAGCAGATTGTCCTCTCATATTTCTTTACAATTTCTTTGGGGATTCTGACTCTTTGTTTCATTTTGTCCTGAAAGGTCTTGAAGAAATCCCACAAAGCAGCATTTTGATTATCCTTGTTGCCAAGTTTATTAAGCCCCTTCTTTATTTATTGAGCCACTATCTATCAAAATCCCACTGTACTGTACCGGTTCTGGGGATCTGATTCATGAAGTACAATGCCTATTCAGATAACCAAAGAACCAAATTTGAAGACATGCATTTTATCTTGCTTAATTTTATTCAGATTTATCATCAACTCCTCCAATAGCACACTGCATAGGTCATAATGAGCATCTTCCTTGACCATCTGATACACTACATGGATAGCAATGCCCAATACAAAATTTAGTCGGTTATACTGGTATACTTTGTAACCAATGACCATTGCAGAAAATTTGTAATCATCCTCCTTGATTCTTCTAATCTTCATTGATCTCCCATCAAATTCTGCACTGGTTAATTTATTCACTGTTGGGTTTGTGACCTTGTGTAACCCTATCTTGTCATTAGTTTGATTCAAATAGGTTATCTCCTTAATTGCATCAACAGTGATCTTGTATGGTTGGTCTAGCCATATAAATTCAGCAGGAATCCTGCAAAGTACATACCTTACCCATTCCTTCTCATTGAATGTTGGAAAGTACCCTTTCTCTATAACTGCGCAAATTCTAGCTTAGGGTGCCAATCTCATCCATGATGCTATTGATATAAAGATCCAAAATATCCTTAGAGTTGGTTTCCTCAATCTTACAGTGAATGTAAGTCAAACATTATCAATGTGCAAAACTTCACGCGGAATGAAAGAGAAAGGTCCAACCGGATCAACTTCTATGGATTTGTAGGGGTGTTTCCTGAACAAAGGACAGGTCTTATCCTTGACTTCAACAACCAGAGGGGTAGCAATGGAAGATGCAGATGCCATTTCAAATTCTCAAAAAGTTAGACTTAGAAAATGCTCTTAAAAAAATACCTCAACCAACTGACGGATGCCCTAGATCACTCATCGGATTGCTTTTTCTCTTTGATCGCCTTGTTCTTCAGCTCGAAAACACTATTTGAAAAGTGAAGAATGATTCTCATATTTGCCCTCTTTAAATTTGCAAACCCTAATTTCTCTTTGACATAAATGCACCTCAGATATCCAATTAGATGCCCTGTTCAACTACTGGATGCTAGAATCAACCATCTGAATCTTGGATATCAATTGAAACTCCATTCCTACCATCTGTAATCTATTGACTACAAATATCTGTTGGCATTTGATCATTTGGACAACCAGTATATGTTTGTTGTGCATAGAGATTAGATTTATGTATGATGACTATTTTGTATGTTGTCATTGATGGCAACTATGTTTCTTTGATTCATCTAAGTCCTTCAACTCAACTGGCATGACTTAACTGATAAAGCAGAGAGTTTTATTAGAACCGGTAAAATGACTGATAGATTCTCACATTGATAACTGGTACATGAAATCCATAAAGGATGAGGGAATGTGGTTTTGCAGAAATGTTCATGACTATCAGATGAAGGTAAATTCATGACCACATGAGCAGATTTGATCAAATGAATGAGATTTGATCAACAAGGTAGAGATGAAGAAACACAGTCAACCGGTAGTAATGAAAATTAATGAGATCGGTAAAACAACACAGAATTAGATTTGTTATGTTGATGGCGGACATAACTAAAGTGTACAATGAAAGATTGTCTAGATGCATTGAACCTAGGGAATTGTAATAAGGTTCTAGCTAACCTTATGGTAATTTTTATTGTGTGATGAGGTATGAAAGGATATATATACATGAGCTTGATAGTGTGATATGTGATGAGCCAATTTTGTATTTCTGATAGTGCAAAGATCAGAGGAGTTGAGAGATGAAGCCTTTGTGATGTTGTAATGTTCTAAAGTGGATCTTATCAGACATAGAAGGTGTTATACTAAGATCATTTGTACTTTTTGTCTTCCTAGCAGTTGCATCAAGAAAATCCTCTTACAAGGTCACTCTGAACAGGGTGCAGTCAGATCCTAATAGTTATGATCATTAAATCCTCTAACCAGGTGACATATTAGCTTGTGTATGCAAATCTTAGTTACTTGGGTAGCTCCTAACAAGGCTGGTCCTCACAGGACTTTTTGTAATGCTCTTAACCGGGCTTAGACACTTCTAACAGGGTGTGCCCCTAATCGGGTGTTGTATACCTTAACTGGCTAGATCTCTATACTGTAGTTAGTGGATCTTGTGGGTACTAACTCCCACCGTGGTTTTTCCCATTTGGGTTTTCCATGTATAAAATCTTGTGTCATGTGGTTTATGCTTTATGTGGTGATTGCATACTTGGTGTTATTTCTTACATGTCTATTGAGTTTTAGGTTGGTGAAATTGATATTCAGATTTGTATTATTTTTACTAGCACTGATTCACCCCACCTCTCAGTGGCTTATAAGTTCATCAATTGGTATTAGAGCCTAACTTCCTTAAGGCTTAATCGCTTGGAAGGGATCTCTAATCCTAAGGCAAATATGGGTGAAGGAATGAACTATAGAGAGATGGCTAGAGAAATTGTTGAAACCAAGGATGAGCTAGAAATCCTAAGAGGCAAATACAAGGCTTCACAACCAAAAAGGAAAGAACTGGTCAAGAAATTATCAGAGATCCCTGATAGCAACTCTTCTGATGAAGCAAATATAGATGCATTGGTTGAGGAAGTGGAGAAACTGAATAGTGAGAAAATTAACCTAAGGAGAGAAATTGAATCCCTTACAATCCGTATGAGTCAAGAACTTGAAGCTAGGAGGGCAGCTGAAGACTAGATCAAAGAGAAAGTCCATGAGATCTTTAAGATCAAGCAGGAGAATGCAACTTTGTATGAACACTGGCATGAGGAGAAAGAAGAAATCAAAGTAGATCTTAATATGGCAATGTCTCTTAGAGAGACTCTTATGAAGCAAAATGAAGATCTTACTAAAGAGCTTACAAAAGCTAACGAGAAGCTTGCAAAATTCAACAAGAGTTCTACTATGCTGGATGAACAAATCCAATCTCAAAGGATGAAAGGTGATACATCTGGGCTAGGATACAATACATCTAAGAAGGGAGAACCTTCTAGTACCAAGAGTGACATGCATGAAGGTAAAACTACTCCTAAGGATCAGAAGCCTACTGGATAGAAAGCATACAAACCTGTTTTCTTTAACTGTCATAAATTAGGACATAGTGCTAATGTTTGTAGAAGCATATCTGAAGGTAATATTGGTTATAGACCTAATACTAGATATGTGCCTAGGAGATTTGAAGGTTATTGTTATACATGCAACATGTATGGGCATATATCACTTGAATGTAGATATGTAGCAAAGAATCCTGCACAACACATGAATCCAAGACCTATTGGTGACAGGAGAAGGAATTTCACTGACCGAAGGAACACAAATTGGCAAAGACCCCATGTTAACCGGTATAGTCCTTATCAGATGGAAAAGAGAGTCAATGTGACTTGTTCAATCTACAACAATTTTGGACATGTGGCAATGAACTGCAGAAGAAGAACAGGTAGAGGCAACTCAGGACCTTGGAGAGCATCTAGAATGGCATGCTATCATTGCAAAAAACTGGGACACATTGCCAGGTTTTGCAGAACAAAGAAGAACCAACTAGTGAATCATCTTGCAGACCAAAAAGGAAAGTAGAAGGTTGATATTGAAGAAACTAGAGCTGAGATGAATAAGACCTGGAAGAAGAAGAGTCATGAAAACCATCTGAGAAATCATATTCTTCACCTAATTTGGAGAATCCCTCTCTAGAAAACTAAGTTGTTTCTACAACTTGGGGTGAGCTTATTGTCAAATCTTGAGTTGAACTCCTTGATGATATACTGTAAGTTAAATCTGCACATTTTGATATTTTGATGTGTTTTTGGATCATAACCGGTAAATATCATTGAGTTTTTGCTACCGGTAATATGCTTCAGAGTTTGCTAAGGCATTTTAGGGTTTTGTTGGTAAATGCATTTATTGTAGTAGTTAAAGTGCAAATAAATAGAACTTTTTGAATCTCATTTATTACTTTGCATCTTGAGAACTTTTGGTGAAGCGAGCAGAGCAGAGATAAGTTTGTGCAAGCTACATTGAGATCATTTACTAGCATCCAAGGCAATCGAAGTAAAGTTTGATTCGGTGATCGAGTATTGAAAGTATTTGATGATTGGAAACCCTAGCACCAAAGAAGAAGAGGTATTTATTAATGAATCTCACTCTTTGCTTCAAAATTTTGCATATTGTAGTATGGAGACTCCACATCTAGTTGATGTGAACGAGAGGGCAACACCTCAAAACAAATGACATCCATACAAGTCGGAGGAAATTGACCCTATTGGTGCCCTATTTGGTGTACCGAATGGTGTTTTGCATGTAGAGGATGTAAGATCCTTTTATCACTGCAAACTTGAAGACATGGGAGTTACAGTTATTTATCAGCAATACAGATCTCTATGTAATGAACGGGGAACATTGAAAGAATAGTTCAAAAGTGTAGCCAATAAAGGTTTTCATCATGCGATCAATTTCATTGATGATTTTGATGATGAGTTGGTGATATTTGTTTTGAGACGTATTCATGATCAGTTCATGTAGTTGGACAGACCTCACAAAATCACTAAGGAAGCAATCCATGATGTAACCGACTTCCACTCAACCGGTGAAGTGCCATTTCTTAGGTCTATACCTAAGGATGATTTTGTGAAGTTAATTGGATCTAGATGGGATAAAAGAGCCATGACCATGAATGAAATTAATGATCCTGTAGTTAAATTTGCATCTATGATGATTGGCTATAGAATTTTCTATTCAAGCAGAATGAACAGTATACTGGCAGCAGCTATTCATACCGCCTACCGGATGATTAAGGAGGATGTTGATTATGATCTTTGTGAATCAAGGCGAATTTAATTAATGGCAAATTTGGAAGCAATTAGGAAGGACAAGAAATTGAGATTCAAGTTTGGACAACTTATCATGGGCTTAATCTTTTATTTCCAAAATTTTTTCCCCGATATTGGTGATGTACAATGGATAATTGGGATACCTTGCCTATTGCAAATGAAGAATAACATTAGGATTCTAAAAAACAAGTTTGATGATATTTCATGGGGATATTTTAAAAAATCTCATAAGGAAATGCATACTAGAGAACACATACTGGTAGCGGTAGTCAATTGGTATGAGGATTCTATCTATTTTATGGTTGACATAGACACATGCTTGATGAAAGCTGTTATTCCCAGGACCACATGGCTAATGGCCATGGGTTATGAAGTAGATAAAGATCTACTTATTGCTTATGCTAGTCATTTGTTAGCTCAATCAGTCAATACTATTGGCCATTTGGTGGAACTGATTGTGTGTTGCATTGATGCCAACACTAGATATTTGGATGCTTTACCGACACCCTTCTGGTCCCGGTAGGTTGAGTAGTTTTTTGGTTAACTTGGATCTAGCATGATCTAGTTGACTCTGGTATAATCTGGTGATGGAAGTGGCTTGTTCATAATGCTTATACTCATATTTGATCAGTTGGTTTTGGTCTGGTGATTGGATGCTATCCTGCTTGCTTAGAAGATTGGTTTCTGGTTCCAGCGAGGGTTTCACCGGAAGAGCTTTTGGTGGAGATATTTTGATGCATTGCATAATTGGTTTTGGTGCAGCTATTGATGGAGTTTCAGGATATTGTTGGTGATCATGTTCAACACTTGGAATTTGGAGATCATTGTTAAAGTGTGTGGACCTATACTTGGACCCAGTTGATCTAGGTTATGGACCAACATTGATGTAACGTATGGATTGGACCTATTGTTGTATTTCCAAGATGACTTATGTGTTGGATATTATTTATTTTGGTCTAAGGCCGACATGGTTTGTAATTATGTAATTGGTTTATTATTTGGTAGCCGACCTGATTGTTTATGGTCGAGGGTTTGTATAAATAAAATGTAAGATCTCATTGTAGATCATCATGGTTATTGTAAGAGGTCATGGTCAAGGAATGTAATGTGTGAATAATATAATATCATTCAGGCAGAGGAGTTGTTTGATCATTGGAGATCGAATTAGGTTTGTATAAGAGGATTTAGTCCTCTGGTATTGAGCTTAACCAGAACTGTACTCAGGCATAGGAGATGCTATCTTTTGTAGTTCAACACTTCTCTAGATTGTAGTCTAGATTTATATATAGTCAGTGAGACTCCTTTTATGATGAGTAGTGTGCTCTAGGTTGTTGGCCTTTCTGCAAGTGCAGGCCCCTTCATTGTAAATATATATAATTGGAAAGAGTGGTGAACTTATTGCCACTGATAAGCAGACCAGAGGAAACCTATTTCAGCTGAATGCCAAGATTAGTCAGTGCCTGATGGCAAAATTTGATGACAATTGGATATGGCATAGGAGACTTTGTCATATGAATTTTGGCAATATTGTAAAGGCAAGTAAGATCAAGGTAGTAAGAGGATCGCCTTTGCTGAAAAAAATGGAGAATGTCAACTTGGGAAGATGTCTTCCTCCACATTCAAAGGTAAGTCTTTTTCAGTAGAGAACTTACTTGATCTTGTGTACACCGATCTGTGTGGTCTGATGAAAACTAGAAGCATTCAGGGAGATCAATATTTCATGATTCTTACCAATGACTGCTCAAGAATGATGTGGGTCACATTCTTGAAAGACAAGTCTGAGGCATTTGAAAATTTCAAAGCCTTTAGAGAATTGGTTGAGAAAGAGAGCGATAGAAGAATAAAATGCCTTAGAGCTGATCAAGGAGGTGAATTCACTTCTGATGAATTCAATAAGTACTATGAAGCAAAAAACATCAAGAGGTAGTTGTCTGCCCCAAGGACACCACAACAGAATGACATAGTAGAGAGGAATAACAGGACTGTAGTGGAAGTCGCCAGAACTATGTTGATCCAAGGAAATGCCCCTCACACATTTTGCAGAGAAGCGGTGAGCATTACAGTCTATACCATGAACCGGGTACTCATTAAGAAAGGTGAAGACAAAACCCCTTATGGGTATTGGAATGAAAGAACTCCCAATGTGAGTTATTTCAAAGTGTTTGGGAGTAAATGCTATATCAAGAGAGGTGAACATCTAAGTTTGATGCTAAGTCTGATGAAGGAATATTTATAGGATATTCCACTAAAAGCAAATCTCTCAAGTGCTACAATAGAAGGACCCAAAATATTGTTGAGAGTATCAATGCTAGGGTTGATGAATCCCTTGAGAAGGCTGAGGAAACCGGTAGCAAGGAAATGGAAGATGAACTGGGTTTAGCCTTCTAGGAACCAGTTAAGAAAGAAACAAGTGACAAACATTGCAAAGACCTCAGTGTTTCTGTACTGGTAGAATCTTCAGCAGGTGAAGAATAAGATGAAGCAGAAAAAGAAAAGGAAAAGTAAGCGGAACCTGCCATGGTTATTCCTAGGTATGTAAGACTGCATAATGATCTAGATATAGAAGAATGCCATATGGTCCTTGGTACCCAGTCTAGAACACAAGAATGCCATTGGTACCAAATGGGTCTTTAGGAATATGCTAAATGAAGAAGGCACAGTGGTAAGGAACAAGGCAAGGCTTGTTTGCAAGGGGTATGCTTGGGAAGAAGGAGAAGACTATGGAGTAACCTTTGCACCAGTGGCTAGACTAGAATTTGTCTGAATTCTACTCGCATTTGTAGTATTCAAGGGATTTAAGGTATACCAAATGGATGTGAAGTCTTCCTTCTTGATTGGAATCTTGAAAGAAGAAATGTATATTGAGAAACCATATGGGTTTGCTTTGTCAAAAGATAGTAACATGGTGTGTAGATTACACAAGGCCCTGTATGGAATGAAACATGCACCAAGGGCATGGTATGAATGGTTACACTCTCATCTTGTGAAGATAGGATTTTAGAGAACAAGTGAGGACAACAACATCTACCTAAAATCTGAAGGTGATCGGATACTGATCTATGAAGTATTTGCAGATGACATAATCTTCGAAGGAGATGATGAAATGAGTCATGCATTTGCAGATGAAATGAAGAAAGAGTTTGAGATGTCTTTGATTGGAGAGATAAAGTTCTTCATTGGTCTACAAATTCAATAGATGAAGGAGGATATCTTCATTACCCAGTCCAAGTATATCAAAGAGGTATTGAAGACCTTTGGCATGGAGGAGAACAAACTGGTTGGAACACTGATGGTGACCGGTTGTAAACTAACAAAGGCTGATGATATAGATTTGGTGGATGAGAAGGAGTACCGATTGATGATCGGTAAGTTGCACTATGTGGTGCATATCAAACAAAATATTGCTCATGCAGTGGGCATAGTAGCCCATTTTCAAAAGAGTCCAAGAGAATCCCACTTGGTAGCGGTAAAGAGGATTCTTAGATACCTAAAAGGGATAGTTGATTATGGATTGTGGTATCCATACAATGGTGACTTTGATCTCAAAGTGTTTACTAGTGCAGGTTGGGTAGGTAATGTGGACGTTCGAAAGAGCACAACCGATGGAGCGTTCTTCCTTGGATGAAGACTAGTCTCATGGACGAGAAATAAGAAGAGTTGTATTTCCCAGTCTACAACTAAAGTGGAGTATGTGGCAGCATTCATGAATTGCACTCAGATAACCTGGATGAATCATGTACTGAATGGTTTCAAAGTGACTATATCTGAACCGGTGAGTATTTTCTATGATAATAATAGTGCAATAAATATTTTCAAAAATCAATTATTGCATGCTAGGATCAAGCATATTGAGCTCAAGTATCACTTCTTGAGAGAAAAGGTTTATAATAAAGAGGTTGTATTAGAACATGTTTCCAGTAAGGAGCAGCTAGCAGACATATTCACTAAGCCCTTACCGAAGACTACATTTACCTATTTGAGAGGTGAATTAGGGATTCTACCCCTTCATCAAGTAAACTAAAGTTGTGTGCTCCACATCAGTCAGGTACTACCATGTCAGATCTTATAGGATTGATGTGTTGGAGGATGCTACTCCATAGGGGGAACAACATAGTGGAGCTTGGAAGCTTGTGCCTCCACTTTGGCATTGTTGTCAAAGGGGGAAAAGATATCTAATGATGAAGATATATGGGAGAGAAGATATATGGTAGAGAGAACTCACTGACCAGTCCAGATGGTGGTGGTGGTGATCATTTGAAATTGAACCAGTAAATGTTACTGAGCAATGATACATTGAGTATTGCCATCAATTCCAAAGGGGGATATTGTTGGCATATGATGAAGCAGTAATAATGTATGTTGTCATTGATGTCAATAAGTGCTCAAGTAGGTGTACTGGTATGCACTGATATGAAGATTGGAAGCGGTTATGGTCAACCAGGATGGAGTTGACCAGTGTTGGCGTTCACTAAGTGTGACTACCAGTTGGTAGTCTCTGTTCAGCTCTAGGGTTTCCTATGTGGCTTGTGCAGTGCAACTGATGGTGTTTTGTGAATGATAAGGATAAGGATCAGGATGCCACACCAGCTATGTGCATGTGAAGGATTTCCTTGAGGATCTTGCACATGAAGATCGAATGCATTGAATGCCTACCTTGAGAATGTGTGATTTTCTGAGTGGTGTGTGAAGAGCATGTGATGGTTTACCATTTTCCAGATGCGGTGAAGATTGGACGATGTAGAATGACTTGAGATCTATTTTAGATCATTTCATTCTATGTAATGGATTTAATGGTTAGGATTGGACCGCTTGAAATTGTAAACCTAAAATACTTAGGGTTTAGGGTTTATGCTACCGACCTAATTGTTATCTATAAGGTCGATGAGTTTTGTTATTGTAAGTGCTGCCAAAAGTTGTTTTTGTGTCCACATTTGATACTTGCCAAACCAGAGTGAGGAGCCTGCAGAGTGTGATTGTAGAAGAGAGGAACTAAAAAGGATCTACCTTAGCAAGGAGTGTTATTATCAGATCAGAGTTTTACCTATTGTCTTCTAACCATTTCAACAGAAGGTAAATCCCTTAACTGGGTAGCTTTAACAAGCTTTGTTGTAAATCCTCCAACTAGGTGGCTCAAGTTCATTGTTTTATTTAAATCCTCTAGCGAGGTAACCTTTAATAGGGTTTCAACCTTTAATAGGGTATATAGCCATTCCTTAATCGAGTGATCCCTAATAGGATCGGTTCCTAACAAAACCTTATTGTAAAGTCTTTAACTAGAATAGGCTCCTAACAGAGCGGACTTCAAAAGAGTTCAAAATAAGCTTGTGGGTATTCATCCCCACTGTGGTTTTTCCCATTGGGGTTTCCACATGAAAAATCTGTGTTATGGGTTGTGAGTTTTTCATGTGATGATTATGTGTTTCTGATTAATTTAGATATGCATGCAATGTTAAATGGTTGTGGTATTGTTGATACAACTCATGCATGACTATATCAACGAAGTAGTCATTAAGACTTGTGATCTATTGAATGTGGTCTAAAGTACTTTTGTTTAACTAGTTTAGTTGTCTGAAGTATCTATGTTTAACCAGTATAGCTATGGTTAAATTCAGTGGTGAAGACAACTGATTAGCTGGGTTTTAATATGTTAATGGTTTGAGAATTTTTTGTGAGTACTGATTCACCCCCCCCTCTCAGTACCAGTTAGGACCTTAGTTGCTCATCATTATTCATCACATCCAGGTCCTCAGTGATATAAGCTTAACCGCTTGAGGAAAAAGATCCTGTTGTGATGATGAGGAGGGAAGGTCCTAAGTTCAACAGGGACAACTTTACAATATGGAAGGACAAGATGAGGATATATATCAAAAGTTTGGGTGCACAACACTGGAGCTATGTTGAGAATGCTTATGGGTGCACAACACTGGAGCTATGTTGAGAATGCTTATGTAATCCCCACTGGCACTCTAACTAATGATCAGAAAAGAGAGATACAAGAAAATGGGCAAGTCATGGAAGCCCTTATTAGCAGCTTGTCCGACATAGAGTTCATTGATGTACAAGATAAGAACAATCCGAAAGATGTATGGGACAAACTGGAATCCATCTATGGTGGTGATGAACATGTCAAGCAGGCTAAGGAAGAAAGCCTTGGAGGAAATTTTGAAGATATGAGGATGGTTGAAGGAGAGACCATTCAACAATATGGCATTAGAATCAAGACAGTGGTTAGAAAAATCAAGAGTACTGATGGAACAATTGATGATGCCACTATTTTTAGTAATGTTCTGATATCACTTTTACCGGTCTATGCAATTAGGGTTGCTGCTATTTAAGAGCTAAGGTCTATTGACAAAACAAAGGTATCCTTAGATTCTATTATTGCTAAACTGACTGCATGTGAATTGAATATCTATGACAGTAGTGTTTAGAAGATTGAATCTACCTTTAGAGCATCTACTTCCTCTGTACCGTCTAGGAGAGGAAAAGAGGTCAGTACTAGCTATGAATCCAAGCCAAGTAGAGATAACGACGATGAGGAGATTCTGATGGAGTTTGAAGCTCTTCTTGCTAAGATATTTCCAAAAGGCGTTGGTAAATAGAGAGGTAAGCTTCCTCTGAAGTTTTTTTCCTACAATAAGATAGGACATATAGCTATTAACTATCCTAACAATGACAATAAGGATAAACTGAAAAGGTTTAGAAAGTATAAAGGAGGAGGTAGGAGAAATTGTTTTGTTGCAGTGGATGAAGGTGTTACCGATGAATAATCTGAGGATGAAGAGAGTGAGGACATAGTTTTTGTAGCTTTCAAGGAAGAGTTATTTGACCAGAATGCTCTTGTCTCTCATATTGACAACTCTAATGAGTGGATCATTGATAGTGGGTGTTCTCATCACATGACTGGTGACGGAAGAAAATTTTTGACTCTGGAAGAATATGATGGAGGTGTTGTCCAGTTTGGCAATGATGTACCTTGCATGGTAAAAGGAAAAGGATCCATCTCACTTAATGGAAAGAGAAGTGCGAATGATCTCTACTGGGTGGAAGCCCTTAAGAACAACCTTTTGAGTGTTGCTCAGCTGAATGACAAAGGACTCATTTTGGAGTTCAAAGGTGGAGTCTGTAGAATAATTGGAAAGAGTGGTGAACTTATTGCCACCACTAAGAAGACCAGAGGAAACCTGTTTCAGCTGAATGCTAAGATTAGTCAGTGCCTGATGGCAAAATTTGATGACAGTTGGATATGGCATAGGAGACTTTGTCATATGAATTTTGACAATATTGTAAAGGCAAGTAAGATCAAGGTAGTAAGAGGATTGCCTTTGTTGAACAAACCAGAGAATGTTGTGTGCAGAGAATTTCAACTTGGGAATATGTCTTCCTCCACATTCAAAGGTAAGTCTTTTTTAGCAGAGAACTTACTTGATCTTGTGCACACTGATCTATGTGGTCCAATGAAAACTAGAAGCATTCAGGGAGATCAATATTTCATGATTCTTACCGATGACTGTTCAAGAATGATGAGGGTCACATTATTGAAAGACAAGTCTAAGGCATTTGGAAAGTTTAAATCCTTTAGAGCATTGGTTGAGAAGGAGAGCAGTAGAAGAATAAAATGCCTTAGAACCGATCAAGGAGGTGAATTCACTTTTGATGAATTTAACAAGTACTGTAAAGAAAGCAACATCAAGAGGGAGTTGTCTACCCAAAAGACACCATAGCAGAACGACATAGCAGAGAGGAATAATAGGACTATTATGGAAGTGACTAGAACTATGTTGATCCAAGGAAATGTCGCTCACACATTTTGGAGAGAAGCGGTGAGTACTGCAGTCTATATCATGAACTGGGTACTCATTAAGAAAGGTAAAGACAAAACCCCTTATGAGTACTGGAATGGAAGAATTCCCAATGTGAGTTATTTCAAAGTGTTTGGGAGTAAATTCTATATTAGGAGAGGTGAGCATCTGAGTAAGTTTGATGCTAAGTCTGATGAAGGAATATTTCTAGGATATTCCACTAAAAGCAAAGCTCTCAAGTGCTACAATAGAAGGACCCAAAAGATTGTTGAGAGTATCAATGTCAGGGTTGATGAATCCCCTAAGAAGGTTGAGGAAACTGGCAGCAAGGAAATGAAAGATGAACTGGGTTTAGCCTTCTAGGAACCAGTTAAGAAAGAAACAAGTGACAAACATTGCAAAGACCTCAGTGTTTCTATACCGGTAGAAGCTTTAGCAGGTGAAGAATAAGATGAAGTGGAAAAAGAAGAGGAAAAGTAAGAGGAACCTGCTACGGTTATTCCTAGGTATGTAAGACTACATCATGATCCGAAGCAGATCATAGGAGACAAAGATGCAGGAATACTTACAAGGAGAAAGGTGAGGGAAAACTCTTGCATGATTTCAGAATTTGAGCCTAAGACCACTAGAGAGGCACTTATTGATGAAGACTGGATAAAGGCAATGGAGGAGGAGTTGGAACAGTTAGAGAAGAATGCCACATGGTCCTTGGTACCAAGACCAGAACACAAGAATGTCATTGGTACCAAATGGGTCTTTAGGAATAAGTTGAATGAAGAAGGAATAGTGGTAAGGAACAAGGAAAGACTTGTTTGCAAGGGGTATGCTCAAGAAGAAGGAGAAGACTATGGAGAAAAATTTGCACCAGTGGCTAGACTGGAAGTTATCTGAATGCTACTTGCATTTGTAGCATTCAAGGGATTTAAGGTATACCAGATGGATGTGAAGTCTAGCTTCTTGAATGGAATCCTAGAAGAAGAAGTGTATATTGACCAACCAGATGGGTTTGCTTTGTCAGAAGATAGTAACATGGTGTGTAGATTACACAAGGCCCTGTATGGATTGAAACATGCACCAAGGGCATGGTATGAACGGTTACACTCTCATCTTTTGAAGATAGGATTTCAGAGAACAAGTGAGGACAACAACATCTATCTGAAATCTAAAGGTGATCAGATACTGATATGTGAAGTATTTGTAGATGACATAATCTTTGGAGGAGATGATGAAATGAAGAAAGAGTTTGAGATGTCTTTGATTGGAGAGATAAAGTTCTTCATTGGTCTACAAATTCAGCAGATGAAGGAGGATATCTTCATTACCCAGTCCAATTATATCAAAGAGGTATTGAAGACCTTTGGCATGGAGGAGAACAAACCAGTTGGAAAATTGATAGTGACCGGATGCAGACTAACAAAGGCTAATGATACAGAGTTGGTGGATGAGAAGGAGTATAGATTGATGATCAGTAAGCTACACTATGTGGTGCACAACAGACCAGATATTGCTCATGCAGTGGGCATAGTAGCCCGTTTTTAGAAGAGTCCAAGAGAACCCCACTTGGTAGCGGTAAAGAGGATTCTGAGATACCTAAAAGGGAAAGTTGATTATGGATTGTGGTATCCATAAAATGGTGACTTTGATCTCAAAGTGTTTACCGATGTAGATTGGGCAGGTATTGTGGACGACTGAAAGAGCACAACCAGTGGAGCATTCTTCCTTGGAGGAAGACTAGTCTCATTGACGAGAAAGAATCCGAGCTGTATTTCCCAGTCTACAGCAATTTGGATGAAGCATGTACTGAATGGCTTCAAAGTTACTATATCTAAACCAGTGAGTATTTTCTGTGATAGTACTAGTGCAATAAATATTTCCAAAAATCCAATATTGCATGCTAGGACCGAGCACATTGAGCTCAAGTATTACTTCTTGAGAGAAAAGGTTTAGAATAAAGATGTTGTATTAGAACATGTTTCTAGTAAGGAGCAACTAGTGGACATATTCACTAAGCCCTTACCGAAGACTACATTTAACTATTTGAGAGGTGAACTAAGGGTTCTACCCCTTCATCAAGTAAACTAAAGTTGTGTGCTCCATATTAGTTAGATACTACTGTGTCAGATCTTACATGATTGATGTGTTGGAGGATGCTACTCCATAGGGGGAGCATCATAGTGGATCTTGGAAGCTTGTGCCTCCACTTTGGCATTGTTGTCAAAGGGGGAGAAGATATCTGATGATGAAGATATATGGGGGAGAAGATATATGGTAGAGAGCACTCACTGACCAGTCTAGATGGTGGTGGTGATCATTTGAAATTGAACTGGTATATGTTACTGAGAAATGATACAGTGAGTATTGCCATCAATGCCATAGGGGGAGATTGTTGGCATATGATGAAGTGATGATAATGTATGTTGTCATTGATGTCAATAAGTGCTCAATCAGGTGTACCAGTATGCACTGGTATGAAGATTCAAAGCAGTTATGGTCTATCAGCATGGAGTGGAGTGGTGTCAGGGTTCACTAAGTGTGACTACCGGTTGGTAGTCTTTGTTCAGCTCTAGGGTTTTCGGTGTGGCTTGTGCGGTGCAACCTATGGTGTTTTGTGAATGATAAGGATAAGGATCAGGATGCCACATCAGTTGTGTGCACGTGAAGGATTTCCTTCAGGATCTTGCGCATGAAGATTGAATGCATTTAATGCCTACCTCAGGAATGCACGATTTCTGAGTGGTGTGTGAAGAGCACATGATGGGTTACCGTTTTCTAGATGTGGTGAAGATTGGACAATGCAGAATGAATTGAGATCTGTTTCAGATCATTTTATTCTATGCAATGGATTTAACTATCAGGATTGGACTGCTTGAAATTGTAAACCTAAAATACTTAGGGTTTAGGATTTATGCTACCGACCTAATTTTTGTCTATAAGGTCGATGAGTTTTGTTATTGTACATGTTAGCAAAAGTTGTTTTTGTGTCCACATTTGATACTTGCCAAACCAGAGTAAGGAGCCTGCAGAGTGTGATTGTAGAAGAGAGGAACTAAAAAGGATTTACCTTAGCAAGGAGTGTTGTTATCAGATCAGAGTTTTACTTGTTGTCTTCTAACCATTTCAACATAAGGTAAATCCCTTAACCGGGTAGCTTTAATAGGATTTGTTGTATATCCTCTAACTAGGTGGCTTAAGTTCATTGAGTTATTTAAATCCTTTAGCGAGGTAATCTTTAATAGGGTTTCAACCTTTAACAGGGTATATAACCATTCCTTAACCAGGTGATCCCTAATAGAATCGGTTCCTAACAGAACCTTATTGTAAAGTCTTTAATAGGAATAGGCTCCTAACAGAGCGGACTTCAAAAGAGTTCAAAACAAGTTGTGGGTATTCATCCCCACCATGGTTTTTCCCGTTTGGGTTTCCATGTGAAAAATATATGTGTTATGGGTTGTGAGTTGTTCATGTGATGATTGTGTGTTTCTAATTAAGTTAGATATGCATGCAATGTTAAATGGTTGTGGTATTGTTGATACAAATCATGCATGACTATATTGTTGAAGTAGTCATTAAGACTTGTGATCTGTTGAATGCAGTCTGAAGTACTTTTGTTTAATCGATTTAGTTGTTTGAAGTATCTATGTTTAACTGGTATAGCTATGGTTAAATTTAGTGTGGCAAGACAACCAGTCAGCTAGGTTTTAATATGTTAATGGTTTGAGAAGTTTTTGTGCGTACTGAGTCACCCCCCCCCCCCTCTCGGTACTAGTTAGGACCTTAGTTGCTCATCATTATTCATCAAACAAATGATCCTACATAGCGGATGAGGAAGGCATTACTGATTTAGATGATGAACTGACAAAAGACTCTGTTAGTGGATCCAACAATGGGAAAGAATGGGTATTCTTGGCTATCAAGGAAGATGATCTGGCATTGGAAGAGAATGTACCTGAGGAAAAGGCACTTGCTACTAAAATTGAGAACAAGGATTAATGGGTAATTGATAGTGGTTGTTCACATCATATGAGTAGAGATAAAGGGAATTTTGTGTCTTTGCAAGAATTTGATGGTGGACTAGTTAGATTTGGAGATGACAAGGCATGTATGATCAAAGGAAAATGAACTATATCACTGGATGGTAAGAATAATGCTAACAATGTTTATTATGTTGAAGGTTTGAAGCATAATATTTTGTGTGTAGGATAATTGGTAGATAAGGGATTTCAATTATATTTCAAGGATGGAAAATGAAAAATCATTAACAGATTTGGCTTGGAGATTGCAACCGGTACACAAACAAAAGGTAACATATTTCATTTAAACTCCAGTGAGAAGACATGTTTGATTACATGGATTGATGAGAGTTGGTTATGGCATAAAAGGTTGTGTCATGTGAATTTTGATTTCATTGTGAAGATCAATTCAACTAAGGTTGTTAGAGATATACCTAAGATTATGAAGCCTTATAATCTAGTATGTAAAGAATGTCAAATGGGTAAATAGGTCAGAACCTCTTTTAGGAGTATACAAGATAAATCAAATGATGTTCTTGATCTTGTTCATACTGATTTGTGTGGCCCTACTAGAGTTAAAAGTTTTCATGGTGATAGATATTTTATGCTAATCATTGATGATTATTCTAGAATGATGTGGGTTACTTTTTTGAGAGAAAAATTTGAAGCATTTGAAAAATTTAAAATCTTTAAGGCTAAAGTGGAAACTAAGATAGGATTGAAGATTAAATGTTTGAGATCAGATCAAGGAGGAGAATTCACATCCGATGAGTTTAATATCTTTTGTGACAAGAATGGTATAAGAAGACAATTTTCTACTCCCCAAACACCTCAATAGAATGAAGTTGTGGAAAAGAAAAATAGAACTATCTTGGATGCTGCTAGAACAATGATGATGGAAGCAAGTCTACCTCATATCTACTAGAGAGAAGCAATGAGTACAATGGTTTATACATTATGTTGGCTTGATGATGATTGTAATGTATTCATCATTTGTTTTCATTGATGAAACACTCTCTCACACATATGATTATATTGACTACCGGTGTAACTTCAATTGTTTACTTTGTCAACTAATATGTTAGAGGTAATACTAAGAGATTTATCTCTAACCAGTACTTTGTGTCAACCAATATGTGAATTAGAGACAACCTATGGTTATACTAAGTCAGCATCAAGATGAAGATCAAGATGGAGATCAAGCAGAGATTCAAGGATAACGATTCATATGTTTTATTCAAACCGGTATTTGTTGATTTTTGTGATGAGGTACCAGCACTGACTTCTTGGTGGTAACTTTTGTGATGAGGTACCAACACCGACTAGTTGGAGGTAATTTTTGTGATGAGTTATGGTCACTTGTCTAGATACACTGCACCTAGGAAACTTTGTCATGATTTCCTTAGGTTGACATGGAATCTAAATGTCTATATATCAACATCTCAGTAAATCTTTTACTAATGATGGTATTCATGAAGAGCGAAAGCTTTTGTAGAAGAGCGATAAGTGTTAAGATGAAGAGTGTGTTGAATAGCAGTGTTGAATATGCTTAGAAGGATTTGATCAAGCAAGTATTGTGCTACTCAGAATAGATCAAACCATTCTTGTTGTTTTCTAACCATTAGAGAAAAATCAAATCCCCTAACCAGGTAAGCTCTAACAAGCTTCAATGTATAAATCCTCTAACAGGGTGATCCATTAGTTTGGATTCTGAAATCCTCCACCGAGGTTACTCCTAACAGAATACTACTGATAGTTCTGATACTTAATGTTAAGTACAGATGCCAAGCTAATAAGATAAGATGGGGGGGTGAATCATACAAACTTAATGATGCAGAGGTTTTGGGGGTCAAGTTGATCTAAGCCAATGTGTTTGTTTCAATGCTTCCAACTTATTGAGTTCACCTAGTATTTCAAAGGCTTCTTAATGGAAAAAAAGGCTTTTCTCACCCCAACACCCTACAATGGTTCCAAATGGTTCCAAACACCTATTCACACCTATTTCAACAATAATAAATAGGTTACAAAGTTCCAGCCTACCAATAAACACTCAAACCCTTCTAAGCCTCAATTAGGCTACTAGCCCTTACTAGGCCACCAGAGACTGAAAAACTTAGTTTTCTCTAGATTTTCCCAAAGAACTCACCAAAAAAATTATATTTTCAAACACCCATTTTAGAGTACTACAACATATATCAAAATCAGATAGGGTTGTTTTGGACCATGCCTTTGCTGTCCTAAGACTGAGACTATTTTTTCCTATGCAAGAACCCCACTTTTACAAAGTAAGTACATGAAGTATCTATCCTCAAACCCTATAACTCTCAACAGTATTTTTTGATGACTCCAAACCAAGGAAAATCCAATTGTTTAGGTTCTATGATCTTATTTGATGTGCAAACCCCAAAACCCTCACCAATAGGCTCCAAAACCAAGGGTTTCTTGATTCATGACCTTCCCAACACTTCTAAGACTCATTCAAGGTTCCTACACCTTCGAAATGATCAAATAAGACTCCTCCAATCCTTAAACTACCCCCTTATTAAGGTAGATCTTCTACTACTATAGGCTTGCTATGCTTCCTACTCAATCCTCCTTCATCAAACTCATGGTGATCACCTGTCAAACCACACTTCCTACAAGTTATTTGGTTAGGATCATATTATACATGTTAGATAGAGCCTCCTCTATGAGAAATAGGACCTTACATCCATAGAAGGGCTCCAAATTGCATTTTGGGCCTTCAATGCCAATGATACAACTCATAAAATTTTAGGACAGTCAGCACAAATGACAAAATCTGAGCAAAACTTGATACAAAATCATTCCAAATCACTTATTACAATGTTTAATGACTACCCAAGGCTTCTACCATGAAAGATCAATCACTTTCAAGCAACAAAACACAAGAAATTGCAAGAAAATGAAGGTTTTATTCACTTTTTCTATTAAATCCATAAAACATCCATACTGTAGCATCCTACCCCACCAAAATAAAGTTCCAAGGTTTTATAAGACCTTCCCCCAACTTCCCAAACCGAAATCAATCAGTTATTTGTCATTATAGACTTGTTTAGACTCTAAAATCCATTTTCCCACCTAAAAACAACTAACCGTTAGAATTCACAAATTTGAATTTCTAACTTACAATTTATTGAATAATTTAAAGTCTAACCTATCAAACTTAATGTTTTATTACTCCTAGGATCCAAACAAACTTATCTAACCATCCAAATCCTATTTAGGCACTATTGGCCTCCCTGACATAATTTTGGTCCTAAAGCCCTTATTAAGACCTTCAAGACATTTAACTTTAAAATCATATTGATCATTACAAATTGCCATTATTGGCTTCAAAACACTCCAATTCACTTCTTTTGATTCATAACTCTTCATGGTCTTAATAGCTTGCTTGGGTGCACCTGCCCCATACTCCCCATGAATGAAAGTCTTCTTGTCCCAAGAAGTCATCCATGCCTTGCCTTCATGTTTGTTTGCTTGCATCTAATTCTTAGGAGCTAGATAGTCCCCAAATGTGACTTGTTTCCTCCTATGAACACCTGTATTCATACACCAATCATTAGAAACAAAATTTTTATGATTTGGCTGTCGCAAACCAATGGTACTCATGGTTGATATTTGCTTTGTGGCTGCCCCTTTTCCTTTATCTTGAGGTATCTGCAACCTGCCCAACTTTCTGTCCTTTACTTGTCCAATGAGAGGACATTTTACTGCACCAACTAGTACATGATCAAGTTCCCAAAGTCCTTCATGAACCGGACTGTCATACTGCTGCAAATCTGCACTTTTCTTACCCTGCTCTTTGACTGAAAACTCATTGCCAAAACACATTACAGTGGTGTCTCTTGCCTTCCCCACCAATGGACTCAATTTGTACTTCCTTCCACCCTTATGAACCACATAGGTGTTTCAATACCCATCATGTATAATCCTTCTAGAATATTGCCAAGGTCTGCCCAAAATCAAATGACCACAACTCATATCCATTACATCACACAAAATACTATCAGCATATTGACCAATGGAGAAATTAATGACCACCTGATCCTTTACCAACATATTCTGACTTTCACTGACCCATGTAACAAAATATGGATTAGGATGTGCAAGGGTTTGTAAATTTAACTTTTTGACTACTTCATAAGCAACCAAATTGTGACAAGCCCCTAAATCAATAATCAATTTACATACGTTGCCATGGATTTTACAATTTGTCCTGAATATCCTTACTTTCTGTGATGGTTGTGCTTTCCCCATGAGTAACAATTCTCCTACCTCTGGTAATGCTAGGATAGGTTCTTCTTCTTCTCCTTTTGTGTCTTCTTATGTCAAGTGTACTCTCCTATCCTTCTTATCCTCACTCCACTTGGGACATTTGAATGATGGCTGTCCTGGTTCATTGCAATTGTAACATCTAAATGTGCCCCTTCCTTGACCAAATCCTCTTCCTCCTCTCTGATTGTATCCACCCCTTGATTCTGAAAATGATTCCTTGCCCTTGTCATCATTGTTTGGTCCTTGACCTCTATGACCTCTTCCTCTATTTATATTACCTCCTCTTCCTGACCTTTCTTGTCTTCTCCTCACCTTTTCTTTTGCTCTAATAGCCAATTGATAACATTCACCAATGGTCCTTGGTACTTGTAGACCAATCTCATCCTACAAATGATACTTCAAGCCATTGATATACCTGGCTACCTTCTCATCTTCTTCCTCATATCCTCCCCTAGTACTCAATTTATGAGATTGTTTAGTATATGCCATTACATCCATGTCTTTTAGTTTCAAATTTTGTCTCATCCTCTTCACATGTATGCTATAATCTGAAGGCAAGAATTGCTCCTTGATGAGGTTCTTCATCCTTGCCCAATTTGTGATTCTTGTCAACCCCCTAGACATTCTATCATTTTGTAAACTTGTCCACCAAGTTAAAGCAATTCCTTTAAGCTTTGTTTTTGCAAACTTCACTCTCTTCTCATCCTCCATCTCCTCATACTCAAAGTAGTTCTCCAAGGCATCCAACCAACCCAACACTTCTTCACTATCCATCTTCCCTTGATAGATAGGTACCTCCACATGTCCTTTCCCTCCATTTTTTGTACTGCCTTCAAAATCCTAACAAGCTTCCTCTCCTCAAGGTCCATCTAATCTTCTACTTCCCTATGTTCTTGTCTTTCATGGTGTTCCTCTCCTTCATCTTCATAATGTTCTTCATTAACTTCTTCCCTCCTATGGTCCATTCTTTCTTTCTCATAGCCTTCTAACCTAGCTTGCATGGTCTCTTTCTCTCTTCTCCATTATCTATCCCTCCTTGCTTCAGCTTTCCCTCTTGCTACATCCTATTCTCTTCTTTCCCTTCTTTCTCTTTCCAAAATCTCCTTCAAATCCTCAAGTTCCCTAGCCAATTGACTCTTAGGTGCCATAACTAGCCTTCCAATCCTTTACCTAGACCTTTCACTGCTCTGATACCAATTTGATGCAGAGGGTTTGGGGGTCAAGTTGATCTAAGCCAATGTGTTTGTTTTAATGCTTCCAACTTCTTGAGTTCACCTAGTATTTCAAAGGCTTCTTAATGGAAAAAAAAGGTTTTTCTCACCCCAACACCCTACAATGGTTCCAAATGGTTCCAAACACCTATTCACACCTATTTCAACAATAATAAATAGGTTACAAATTTCCAGCCCACCAATAAACACTCAAACCCTTCTAAGCCTCAATTAGGCTGCTAGCCCTTACTAGGCCACCTGAGACTGAAAAAATTAGTTTTATCTAGATTTTCCCAAAGAACTCACCAAACAAATTATATTTTCAAACACCCATTTCGGAGTACTACAACATATATCAAAATTAGATAGGGTTGTTTTGGACCATGCCTTTGCTGTCCTAAGACTGAGACTATTTTTTCCTATGCAAGAACCCCACTTTTACAAAGCAAGTACATGAAGTACTTATCCTCAAACCCTATAACTCTCAACAGTATTTTTTGATGACTCCAAACCAAGGAAAATCCAATTGTTTAGGTTCTATGATCTTATTTGATGTGCAAACCCCAAAACCCTCACCAATAGGCTCCAAAACCAAGGGTTTCTTGATTCATGACCTTCCCAACACTTCTAAGACTCATTCAAGGTTCCTACACCTTCAAAATGATCAAATAAGACTCCTCCAATCCTTAAACTACCCCTTTATTAAGGTAGATCTTCTACTGCTAAAGGCTTGCTATGCTTCCTACTCAATCCTCCTTCATCAAACTCATGGTGATAACCTATCAAACCACACTTCCTGCAAGTTATTTGGTTAGGATCATATTATACATGTTAGATAGAGCCTCCTCTATGAGAAACAGGACCTTACATCCATAGAAGGGCTCTAAATTGCATTTTGGGCCTTCAATGCCAATGATACAACTCAGAAAATTTTAGGACAGTCAACACAAATGACAAAATCTGAGCAAAACCTGCTACAAAATAATTCCAAATCACTTATTACAATGTTTAATGACTAGCCAAGGCTTCTACCATGAAAGATCAATCACTTTCAAGCAACAAAACATAAGAAATTGCAAGAAAATGAAGGTTTTATTCGCTTTTTCTGTTAAATCCGTACAACATCTGTACTGTAGCATCCTACCCCACCAAAATAAAGTTCCAAGGTTTTATAAGACCTTCCCCCAACTTCCCAAACCAAAATCAATCATTTATTTGTCATTATAGACTTGTTTAGACTCTAAAATCCATTTTCCCACCTAAAAACAACTAACCGTTAGAATTCAAAAATTTGAATTTCTAACTTACAATTTATTGAATAATTTAAAGTCTAACCTATCAAACTTAATGTTTTATTACTCCTAGGATCCAAAAAAACTTATCTAACCATCCAAATCCTATTTAGGCACTATTGGCCTCCCTTACATAATTTTGGTCCTAAAGCCCTTATTAAGACCTTCAAGACATTTAACTTTAAAATCATATTGATCATTACAAATTGCCATTATTGGCTTCAAAACACTCCAATTCACTTCTTTTGATTCATAACTCTTCATGGTCTTGATAGCTTGCTTGGATGCACTTGCACCACTTAATCTTCCATAAAAACATCAGATTCAACCTCGGTAACATATACTTCAGTAATATAACCAAAACTGGTAAACATGCAAACTCAAAAGTATATGAACATCATAACACTCATAACACCAGATTTAACGTAGAAACCCAAATAGGGAAAAACCACTATGGGATTTCAGACCCACTAAGAAATATACTCTTCTAGAGTATGCTCGGTTAAAAGCAAATCCTGTTAAAGATTACAAACCCATTGCTAGATGTGACCCAGTTAAGGGATTTCCCTCAGATCTGTTAGGATCTTCACCTTGTTAAAGGATTTCAACACTCAATCAAAATGTCACCTTGCTAGAGGGTTTTACAAATAAGACTGTTAAGTCCACTCGGTTAAGAGATTTTTTGTCACTTTACAAAATAACAGTAATAAAAATCTATCTGCAACTTCACATCTAAAATGCTAAAGAAGATTCTTATTTGCTAAATACAATATAGACATAGAACTAATCTTGTCCATCTATTGGGCTCTATACTTTGTTATTCAAAATAGGTCTTCAAGCTTCAATGCTCGGTAATCACTATGTAGCATCCCTATGCATACACTTGCCCGCATACATTGTTTATCAATAGTTCCTTATTTATAAACAATAGCTAACCACTTAATCTCCTTGATCACATTTCCCATGATCAATCATAGCCATCAAATCTTCAAACTTTGTCCAGGTTCAATGTATCCTTCGATCTAAAAATGTTTTACCCCGCCTTGGAACTTGCATACATTTCTTGGAACTTGTGCTAGGGTATTGCGGTTCAATCTGAGCTGTAGATCTTCCTATCGATTTTCCTTTGCCATAGATTCTTTAACAAACTTCATTCATGACATACCAATCATTTAATCATAGCCAACTCATCAGCTTCCTTCATTAAATAATGCATGTAGTCATTTAATGCATTCTATTATTACTCTGTTGCAACTCGGTAAATACTAAACTTCACTCGGTAGACATCTCGCCTTCATTAACTGATAGCGATAACCTTAGGGTTTACCGACTAGGTTCTTTGCTCGGTAACATAGTGTAGTATTAACCTTGCAATCAATAACATATGTATGATATCAAAACAATCTAAACATCATGATCTCATCATTGTCTAACTTGGTAATAGTTGCCCATTGAATAACTTATTTATCCCCTTATTCATCATATTCTTTCTGTGTCTTTTACCAACATCTTTATACTCATCAAATCATACTTCTCAAGATATGGCAACATCATGCTGAATTAGAAAATCAATTTCTTGACATCAATGACAAAATAATAATATTAAGACAGTAAACATCCTTTATCAATTGTATCCATAATCATCAACAACCTTCTCAATATCCTTAATGAAATGCCAACAATCTCTCCTTGTCCATTATAATGCCAACAATCTCCCCCTTTGGCATTGATGGCAAAACCAATTGATTTGACCTAATTGATTCAGATTGCTGTGAGATTTTGAAATGCTTAAATGCTCTCCTCCTGTCGTCAGAATTCTCCCCAATACATTAGTCTTCTCCTCTTTTCTCTTCAGTCTTGCTTTTCTTCACTCTTCTCCCCCTTTGACAACAATGCCAAAAAGTAAAGAACTAAAACATAATTTCTTCTGCTGAGAAGTGAATTCCTGCTGTTATGTGTCAACTTAGTCTCGGTCAGACCATTTATGTCTTCAATTCCTATTCCCTGTATTGTTTCCTGCACACCTTTAGAAAATCTCCTAAAGTGTGTAAATCAGCATAACTCCTTAAAAGATATTCTATAGAGTCATCAAATTGATGCCTTCACCGAACTCGGTTAGTGAATAGAAGATAGGGGTAGGACCCCTAACTTAATTCTGAGATACTCAAAAGTGTCCCTTGGTAGTGGCTTGGTGAAGATATCTACTATTTGTTCCTCTGTGCTAACATATTCCAACACCACTTTCTTCTCTTGAGCTTCTTCTCTAAGATAATGATATTTGATAGAGATGTGCTTTGTCTTAGAGTGCATAACAGGATTCTTTGAAATGTTAATGGCACTAGTATTGTCACAGAATATAGTTACTGGCTCAGTAACTTTCTCATTTATACCTTCCAACAATTGTTTGATCCATGCTATGTTGGTGCAATTCAATGTTGCAGCAACGTATTCAGCTTCTGTTGTTGACTATGAAACACATCCTTGTTTCTTGCTAAGCCAACTCACTAGTCTTTCTCCTAAAAATAAAGCTCCTCCACTTGTGCTTTTCTTGTCATCAATGTTGCCTGCCCAATTAGCATTAGTATAGACTTTTAAATCAAAGTCATTTCCTTTCTGATATACTAAGCCATAATCCTCAGTGCCTTTCAAGTATCTAAAAATTCTCTTGATTACTGTCATGCGTGTTTCCTTAGGATCTGCAGAGAATCTTGCAACTATACCTACTGCTTGTGTTATGTCTAGCCTACTGTGAACAACATATTGTAACTTTCCAATCATGGATCGGTAAAGTGTCTCATTAATAGATGTAGATTCATGATTCTTTGATAATTTGTAGTTGGTAGTCATAGGAGTACTTACTAGTTTTGAATCCTCCATTCCAAATTTCTTCAAGATTTCCTTTATGTACTTGGATTGAGTAATGAAAATCTCATTTTTCATTTGCAGTATTTGTAAACCTATAAAATACTTTATTTCACCGATTAATGACAACTCAAATTCTTTGCTCATTCCATTTCCAAAGTTCTTACATAAAGAGTCATTTCCACAAAATATAATATCATCAACAAATATGGCTAAGATCAATATTCCATTTTCATCATTCTTCATGTACATGTTGATGTTTTCACTTGTTCTTATAAAACCAATCTTGATTAAATAAGAGTGCAATCTTTCATACCATGCTCTAGGTGCTTGTTTCAAACCATATAAAGCTTTGTTCAATTTACATACCTTATCTTTATTCTTGTTTTCAGCAAATCCTTCAGGTTGTTCAATAAAAACTTCTTCTTCTAATATACCATTCAAAAATGCAGATTTGACATCCATTTGATATACCTTGAAATTTTTGTAAGTAGCATATGCCAACAATGTTCTTACTCCTTCAAGTCTAGCCACAGGCACAATAGTTTCACCATAATCAATTCCTTCTTCTTGAGCACAACCTTTGCAAACTAGTCTTGCCTTATTTCAAATGACCTCACCTTTTTCATTCAACTTGTTTTTGAAAATCCACTTTGTACCGATTATATTTTTGTCCTTCGGTCTTGGGACCAGTGTCCATATGTCATTCTTCTTGATTTGATCAATCTCTTCTATCATAGCTTTTATCCAATTTTCATTGTTGAATGCCTCTTTCACTATTCTTGGTTCAAATTTAGATATCAGACATGTGTTTTGTCTCAGTTTGTTCCTTGTCATCACTGGATCATCTTTATCTCCTATAATTTGACTTGATGCATGATGTCTTCTGACATACTTGGCTAATATAGGCTCGGTAGGCTCTGTATGATCTTCTTCATCACTCGGTAACTGATTATTTTCTTCATTTTCTTCAGTAACTCTCTCGGTAGGATTTGTTGGTTGAACATAGACATATTCATCATAATCTTCTGGTTCTTTGGAGTTTCCTTCATCATTTCTTTTTGCAAATTCATCAATTTTCACATTTGCACTTTCTACTATTTTGTTAGATGATTTGATCAGACATTTAAATGCTTTACTTCTAGAAGAATAACCAAGAAATGTTCCTTCTTCACTTTTCTAATCAAACTTGCCATTTCTATCATCCTTATGTACATAGCATTTACTTCCAAAGATTTTGAAATAACTTACATTAGGTTTCTTGTCATACTTGATTTCATATGGTGTCTTCAAAGTTCCTTTCTTCAGTTGTACTCAGTTCAAGGTGTAGACTATTGTGCTTATTGCTTCTCTCCAAAATGTTTGTGGTACTTTGTTTTCAATCATCAAGGTTCTAGCACAATCCACAATAGATCTATTTCTTCTCTCAGCAATTCCATTTTGTTGTGGAGTTCTTGGTGCAGAGACTTGTCTTTTAATACCATGATCATTGCAGAATAAGTTGAACTCATCAGATGTGAACTCTCCTCCTCTATCTAATCTAAGACATTTCAGTTGTCTTCCTGTTTCATTTTCAACTCTTGCCTTGTACCATTTAAACATTTGAAAAGCTTCTAATTTTTCTTTTAAAAACATTATGACATCATCCTTGAGTAATCATCCACAAATAATATGAAATTTTTATCACCATAATAACTTTGAACTTTCATAGGACCACAAAGATTAGTGTGCACAAGATCTAAAATTCCCTTAGAAGTGTAGGACTTACTTGTAAAGTTTGATCTTGTCATTTTACCCATTTGGCATCCTCGGCACATAGCATTCTCAGGTTTTTCAAGACTCAGTAGACCTCTTACTCGGTGCTTCTTGCTTATTTTGATCAGATTATCAAAATTTACATGACAAAACCTTTTATGCCATAACCAGGTATCATCTATCTTTGTATATAAACATTTATTCTGAGTTGAGTCAAGGTGAAATGTGTTACCTTTTGTTTATGTCCTGGTAGCAGCTAACTTTCCATGCTTGTCATAAACTTTGACAATTCTTTTATGAAATTCTATTCAGTATCCTATATTGTTTAGCTATGCTACACTCAACAAAATGTATTTCAAACCTTCAACCCAATAAACATCATTGCACTTTGCATTGTCAAGAAGTTTTATGGATCCTTTACCTTTTACCAGACATGGTGCATCATTACCAAATCTTACATAGCCTCCATCATAGTCTTCTAACATAACAAACTTGTGTTTATCACCTGTCATGTGATGTGAGCATCCACTATCTATGATCCAAGAGTCATTAGTATTTATGTGAGATATTAGGGATTTTTCTTCATACCTTTCTTCATCTGATCCATCTTTGATAGCCACATAAACTACTTCCTCTATATCAGTTTCATCTGATTTATCATCATTGGATTCCTCATCAGCTATTAAGCATGTCTTTCTATCTTTTCTTCTGAAGTCTCAGTGTCCTATATAATGATTATCTTTCTGTCTATCATCTCGATAATCTCTCTTTTCAATAGAATCTTTGTTAGGATAGTTAGAAGCCATATGTCCTATCTTATCACAATTGAAACATTTCAAAAGTAGTTTTCCTTTATACTTACCTTTGCCTCTCGGTAACCTTTTGGCTAATAGTGCTTCAAACTCTTCTTGCCTTTTGATTTCCTCATATAGTTTGCATACTTCCTCCATGTTATTGCGAAATCTTTCACTTGCTCCACTATGATCTCTTTTAGAATACCTATACTTTCTTTCATTGTAATCATTACATTCATCAAGATGAAAAGAACTAAATGCAGATTCAACTTTATTTACTGAAGACCCACTGTTATCAAAGTTACTCAACTCAAATGCATGTAGCTTACCAATAGTAGCATCTAAAGAAATTGACATATTAGGTACAGACCTCAGTTCATTGATTGTAGAGACTCGGATTACATAAGCTGGCAGAAGGGTTCTTAACAACTTACTTGTTATATCCTTTTCTTCAATAGTTCCACATGCTCCTTTAGTCTTGTACTGTACTAGGTTATGTTCTCACCTTCATTCATCCTCATAGATTCAAGTTGTCCTCTTAGACTGTCCACTTTTTCTCTTTGAACATGTTCATCTCCTCCATACACAGATATGAGCTTGTCCCACATCGCCTTTGCATCATTGCAACCTTCTAGATCATTAAACTCTGAATCGGTCAATGCAGATGTTATTTCAATCATTGCTTTAATATGTTCTTACTTTGCTTTTATCTCTTCCATTGTCAATGGATAGGTGCTCAGTGTGATGAAATCATTCTCTAGATAATATGCAACATATTCTCCAACTCCTGATAGGTGCAACTTCATCCTTTTCTGCCATGTAGAGAAACTTGACTTGTTCAGCTTCAGTGCATCCCTCTTATACATCTTTGGATCTTTTGCCTCAAGTACCTTTAAACTTTTTCTTCTGGAGTCCAATGCTCTGATACCAATTGATAGTTCTGATACTTAATGTTAAGTACAGATGCCAAGCTAATAAGATGAGAGGGGGGGGGGTTGAATCATACAAAATTAATCTTCCATAAAAACATCAGATTCAACCTCAGTAACATATACTTCAGTAATATAACCAAAACTACTAAACATGCAAACTCAAAAGCATATGAACATCATAACAATCATAACACCAGATTTAACATGGAAACCCAAATAGGGAAAAACCACTGTGGGATTTTGGACCCCACTAAGAAATATACTCTTCTAGAGTATGCTCAGTTAAAAGAAAATCTTGTTAAAGATTACAAACACATTGCTAGATGTGACCCGGTTAAGGGATTTCCCTCAGATCTATTAGGATCTTCACCTTGTTAGAAGTGACCTTGTTAAAGGATTTCAAACACTCAATCAGAATGTCACCTTGCTAGAGGGTTTTACAAATAAGACTGTTAAGTCCACTAGGTTAAGAGATTTTCTGTCACTTTACAAAATAACAGTAATAAAAATCTATCTGCAACTTCACATCTAAAATGCTAATGTAGATTCTTATTTGCTCAATACAATATAGACATAGAACTAATCTTGTCCATCTGCTGGGCTCTATACTTTGTTATTCAAAATAGGTCTTCAAGCTTCAATGCTCAGTAATCACTATGTAGCATCCATGTGCATACACTTGCTCGCATACATTGTTTATCAACAGTTCTTTATTTATAAACAATAGCTAACCGCTTAATCTCCTTGATCACATTTCCCATGATCAATCATAGCCATTAGATCTTCAAACTTTGTCCAGGTTCAATGTATCCTTTGATCTGAAAATGTTTTATCCCGCCTTGGAACTTGCATACATTTCTTGGAACTTGTGCTAGGGTATTGCGGTTCAATCTGAGCTATAGATCTTCCTGTCGATTTTCCTTTGCCATAGATTCTTTAACAAACTTCATTCACAACATACCAATCATTTAATCATAGCCAGCTCATCAGCTTCCTTCATTAAATAATGCATGTAATCATTTAATGCATTTTGTTATTACTCAGTTGCAACTCGGTAAATACTAAACTTCACTTGGTAGACATTTTGCCTTCATTAACCGATAGCGATAACCTTAGGGTTTACCGACTAGGTTCTTTGCTCGGTAACATAGTGTAGTATTAACCTTACAATCAATAACATATGTATGATATCAAAACAATCTAAACATCATGATCTCATCATTGTCTAACTTGGTAATAGTTTCCCATTGAATAACTTATTTCTCCCCTTATTCATCATATTCTTTCTGTGTCTTTTACCGACATCTTTATACTCATCAAATCATACTTCTCAAGATATGGCAACATCATACTAAATTAGAAAATCAATTTCTTGACATCAATGACAAAATAATAATATTAAGACAGTAAACATCCTTAATCAGTTGTATCCATAATCATCAGCAACCTTCTCAATATCCTTAATGAAATGCCAACAATCTCTCCTTGTCTGTTATAATGCCAACAACTACTCTTAACAGGGTATAAGCTTCTAATCAAGCTTTGGGATCTCTAACAAGATTCACTCCTAGCAGAGCACTTTGTAGACCTTAACCGGTCAGTTATCTATTACTGTAGATAGTTAACTTGTGAGTTCCATCTCATCATAGTTTTTACCTATTTGGGTTTTCTGGTTATAAGGGAATGCCCCGCCAGGAACCCTAAAGGAAAACAACACAACTAGGCAACTAAAGGGTGAATTTTTATTTTATTTTAAAGATTAAGTGGATTAATTATAACAGTTGCATGTTTAATAACACAACGGAAGTCTAACACATGATTTCCTAAGGGTTACCAACAAATATTAATGTGTAGATTATATTAACACCATCATTAATCCAATTTTCCATCTAATTAGGAAAATTAAATGCTTAAGATTAAAACTACACATACATCTAAATTCCATAATGAAAGAATCAAAGTATTCCAACGCATTTATTTATCCATAAACCATCTATACAAAAGATCAAAGCAATTGAATTAACATACATTCCACTGACATAATATTACAATATCCATAAATACATGGCTTCCAAAAATACCATGAAATCCAAAAGTTACAATATCAAGGTTACATAAAAGTTTGATACAATGACCACAAGGTCTCAACTGAACAATGATCACGAACATGAGCTGGTACATGAACCATGAACCAAGAAACACCAGCAAAGCCTTTCCTCTCCTGAAGATACAATCTAGAACATCCAATGGGAAGTGGTACTACCACCTGACCATGTGATCCCGAAATGGAACCACTCCACCGTGCTAGGAGATAGTAGAAAACCCTCAAGCAAGAAAAATAAGACAAGTACGGAAGAACTACATGACTCCACAAACATCCATGTGACTCAACTCACAAACACTAGTGACTCTAAGGAGAGAGTGTCATCACATGGCTTAAGGTGGTTACCCTAGTAGGCCTCCATAGGTCCCGACCCCCATCCTGGATTATTTTGGTAACCTCTCCCAAACCTCCAGCTCCATCTAAGCCTCATGCAAACCCTACCAATCCTTTCGTGAAGACAAGGTGATAGGTTTTCCATTCCAGGCCTTCTCACCAAATCCTGAGCCTATACAAGCACTCAACCATGTGAGAGGCATATTATGTTAATTAATATTTTAACTACCCACCCCCTAATCAATTATTAGGTTATCACTTCTTAACTGACTTTCGAGGGGTTATCCTGCCATCCACTTAGGGTGCGGCCCCCACTCGAAAGCCACTCTCTCTCATAGGACACTAACAGGAAAGGTCTCTCTATGAGAACTCTATGGTGAAACAGACAACCATATCTAATCCTGACAAACCACAAGTGAAGGATACACAATCACTAACCCAAGATTGACCATTTGGAACAAAACACACAATGGCTCACATCAACAAGGTTATACAACAACACCTGACCAAGGGGGTACAACAACATATGGCATAATGACAACTCAACCAGAATTACAATGAAATGAAGCTTGACTACAAATACCATTTATACAAGATCCTAATACAGGCAATCTTTTCTTTAAACAACCAAAAGCATAAAATACTTGCAATTAAAGATTTTCCAAAAAATAAGAAAATACAACTATATTAATACAAGGAAATTAATGTTGTCATTTGTCCAATAGGGTTATATTAAATCACATAAAAATTAACCCCCTAATGTATTTCTAAGCATAAAAATAAAATCTTAAATTATAAGCTTTTTTGAAAGTAGCTAAACTCTAAATTAATTATATAGAAACTCATGAATTAATTTGCACAGTATTAAAATAATACTTAAATGATATAATGTCCAAACATTAAAAAAACCTATATATGAATATATATATATATATATATATATATATATATATATATATATATATATATATATATATATATATATATATATATATATATAATATAATAAATTAATTAAAAATTAAATTTTATAACTGCATGGAAATCCGAGTGTACCATATATCAGATTGCACGAGAAAAACCTAGGGAAAGTGAATTTATTATAATCCCTGTTACCGCATGGTAGCAGGTACTACCATCTGTAGCACTGCCATCGGTAGTACTGTTACCATACGGTAGTCGTACTACCATCAGTAGCAACTACCGACCCTCCCTACATGCACTTTTTTTTATATATATTTTTAAATTTTTTTTCCAAAAACCTAAATAAAACATTAAATTTTAATAACCTATAATATTAAAATTTCAATAACCTGAAAAAAAAACTTAAATTTTATTTCCAATACAATTTATTTCTAGGGAATTTAATTAATACATATTTTTCTAAACTATTATAATAAAACAATTTCCCCTTACTTTTAATAACACAATAAATTTAATTAATAATTAAATTTATTTCTATAGAAACTAAATAATTTCACAAAGATGTACAATTATTGACAAAACAACCATAGCCAGATATTGAAACAAAAATCAAACAAGAGGGAATATTTTCTCTAGTAAATCCCATTTCTCCCAAATCTTGCAACTTTCATGCATAGTAAAAATCTTGTCAAAATTTGCCAAAATAACTTTTCCCAATTTTCTCAAAATTTTAATCTACAAACACCCAAGAAATAACTTCTTTCCATAAACTAGAAACTAATTTCAGGAATGGACTTTAGCCAAGAACAAGAATTAACTAGAAAGGATTTTGGATTTGACAAATATTTTAACACATGTACATCATTCAAAAAGAGGGAAGAAATATAAATATTTTCTTTAAAAACAACCAGAAGAAGCCACCCAACCTGGTATAGCTTTCCTGGAAGAACTTTGTAAGAGAGATTCAATCCTTCAACAAGCTTCCAAACAATTTTTCTTCACCAAAATCTTTGCCTCTTTCCCGTGACTTTCTCCCAAAATAAAAAGACATATTCCCCTTTTAAACTAAAATTCTAGGTTGCATCTATTTTTCCCAAAAACCCTAATATTTAATTTTAGTAATTAAAAGAAATTTTATTTTTCTTTTCTAATTCCTAACAAAGGAATAAATTAACATGTAATAAGCAAAATCATTTTTTTCTTTTCTTTTCTCATGCAAATTAATTAACTTTCTAAAAAGGGAATTAAAACAATACTTTAATTCTAATTTATTCTTTTATTCATTTATTTATTCTGTTATACTTTTATTTATTTAAAATTCTAGGAAACAATAAATGAAATTAATCTAATTTACTTTTCACTGAAATTCAAATAAAATATATTTCTAATATCATGCAGCTTGCAACTTAATTTAATAACTTCTTTTAATTAATTAAATTTATAATATCAATACATAAAATACATAATTCAAAAATACCAACTATGAGATAACTCCATAAATTTATTTAATTAATTAAATCCACTAAAACACACAAACTGAACAAACCCCAAGAAAAGACTCAGAAAAAGTCAAACGACAATACACGAAGGCCGAACAAACTGATAGGACAACCAACTGACGACACTCATAAGAGTGTAACTGTTAAAATAGGGTCAACTACTACCTCCTCCACTTCCAACGGACAATATAAGGCATGCTCAAACCTGTGAAGCCAGGTGGAGATGATACCCCGTACCTACCCAATACTTGTACCTACAATATCCTGCATCATCGAAGCACACATGCATATATACAATATAGAAAACACAACATACACACCGATGAAGGAGAATCACGACGTTCCCTATCTCATCAAAGTGAGTGAAGGAAAATTGTCCCCTTGCATCCAATACACTCACAGACACGCATCATATAATTTTCACATTGCATAGATAAAGTAAAGTGTTATTACCTAGCAATAATCCATAAGATGCCATAAATCACAAGCACTGAAATACTGCAATTAAACTATGCATCTCATATCCAGATAAAGCATGAAATAATTTCATATAAGTCTAAATAACACATCATGTTAATGTATCCACTGAAAGTAAACAATAATAAAATATGAGTCTAATAAGTTCAAACGAGGAGGGGTACTAAATATAAACACTTGTGTTATGATGGATGCTTTACCTTTTGTGGATGTTGTTATATCATTTGGATTGCATGCATTGTGTTTAAAAGCTTTGTAAGTTCATCTATTGGTTAGTGTTTGAAGTAATTTTATTTTTGGTGTCACTAATTCACCCCCCCTCTCAGTTCTTTTCAAGTACATCAATTGGTATCAGAGCCTAACTTCTTTGAAGCCTAACCACTTAGAAGGGAGCTTTGAAACCACCATGGGGGACATGAGCTACTTCGAGATGGCTAGAGAGCTAGAAGCTAGCAGAAATGAACTTGAACCCCTTAGGGTCAAACTGAAAGCTTCTCAAGTCAAAAGGAGAGAGCTAGCTGAACAACTATTAGAGATATTTGATAATAGTTCTTCAAATGAAGCCAATATTGATGCTTTAGCAGAGGAAGTTGAAAAGTTAAATGGTGAGAAACTAAATCTGAGGAGAGAGCTAGAAGGTCTCACTATCCACATGAGTCAGGAATTGGAAGCCAGAAGAGCTGTTGAAGATCTTATCAAGGAAAGAGATCAAGAGATTACAAAGATCAAACAGGAAAGTGTCACCATGCATGAGCATTTGATTGCTGAAAGAGAAGAAAAGGAGAACCTACAGCTAGATCTTGAACTGCCATCATCTCTAAGAGAGAACCTGTCAAAGCATAATGAAGATCTCACCAAATATCTTACTAAAGCCAATGAGAAATTGGAGAAGTTCAGCAGAAGTTATACCATGCTGGAAGAACAAATTCAATCACAAAGAATGAAGGGTGATATCTCTGGACTTGGTTTTCACACAACTAAAAAAGGTGAATCCTTTGGTACAAAGAACAACAATCCTAAGAACAAATCTGCTCCTAAGATCAATAAGCCTACCAGTAAGAAGGTCTTTAAACCTGTTTGTTTCATTTGCTATAAACCTGGTCACACTGCAAATGTTTGTAGAGACAAACCTAACAGAAATGCAAGTTATAGTACTAATGCTAGGTATGTGTCCAATAACTTTGAAGGTCATTTCTTCACATGTGGAATGTGTGGACATAGATCTATTGAGTGCGGATATGGAGCAAACAATCACGTGCCACACATGCATCCAAGACCAAATGGTGAATGGATGAGGAACTTTGACAACCGAGTAAACCTAAACTAGTAAAGACCTACGGCAACCAGTTTAGTCCATTTGAGATGGAAAAGGTAACAAATGTTATTTGCACCATCTGTAATAACTTTGGTCACGTGGCTATGAACTGCAGAAGAAGAATAGGAAGAGGAAATGCAGAACCTTGGAGATCATCTGGTATTGCCTATTATCACTGTAACAAACCGAGGAACTTAGCAAAATTCTGTAGATCCAGAAATAGCAAACTGGTCAATTCTTCTAAGGATCAGAAAGGAAAGCAGAAAGTTAATGTTGAAGAAACCAGAGAGGAAATGAATTAGATTTGGAAGAAGAAAAGTCATGACTCACTTGGAGAAGAAACTGTTGGTATTTTGGATATGTTGATATGGTTTTGTCATTGATGTCAACACTTGTCAACACTTTTTAGCACTTGGAGATCTTTGGTTATGTTCACCGGCATGTTTAGTGACTTATGCACAGTCACCGGTATCTAGTTCACCGACACGTTATATTGTTCATCGACACTTGGAATGACTTGGAGATTACTTGGTTATGTCGAAGACAATGTTTGGACACTTTGTTTTGGTGATTTGTTCATTGGTCTAATCGGGTTTCCATATTTGTTGTTATCGACAGATAGGTCTAGGTTATGGACTAGCAAGCATATCTATTCCAGATCAGCACGACATGCCATGAAGATGATTTATTATTATTGTAAATGCATTGAGCTGACATCATGCACCACATATTGATTCATTTGTAATTGATTTTATTGTAATATCTTAGTGAGCCGACCTACATATTTCATCTTAGGTTATGGTATAAATGTAAGATCTCATTTATGAGATTAATAGAGGATTGGAAAAAAGATTGTAATAAGGTATATGCGAATATAAGAGAATCTATACACATAGACATCATTCAAGATTGAAGGAAGGTTTGAAGAAGGAAAATCAGAGCTTAACCGGTACTTGATCTAGCATATGAAGATTCTATTTTGAGTAGTACATTATCATTGGATTTAACCATCCAATTGTAGTCAGTGTGACTCCCATTTTGTGATTGAGCAGTGAGCTCTAGGCAGTTGGCCTTTTTGCATGTGCAGACTCCATATTGTACACACATACTATCTACAATAGTATCATCTGATTATGGGTAAGGTTTCCTACCATGGTTTTTCCCCTTACAGGGTTTCCATGTACAAATAATTGTGTTATGTGTTGTGTATGTCATTTGTCTTTCTGTTTCATGCATTAAACTTTACTAGTACTGGAATTAACTATTGAATTGTCTATCGGCATTAAAGTTTGGTTTACCGACATTAAGCATTAATTTTGGTTAAGTTAGTTTTGGTTTGTATTTATTAGACAATTGATTCACCCCCCCATGTCAGTTGTCTCTAGGACCTAACAATTGGTATCAGAGCATAGTCCTCTTTTTGTAGAATTTTAATAGCATGAGGAAATCTAATGTCTACTAACTATTTCAGGAAGGACAGTCTAAAGCTTGATGGAACCAACTATGGCATATGGAAGATCAGGATGGAAACTCATTTGAATTGCATTGGGAAGGACATACGGGATGTTAAAAAGAATCTCTATGTTTTTCCTACTCAAGGTCAACCTATTCTACCAACCTTGGCTAAAGATGAGGAAAATGATTGCAAAGCAAGAGAAGCACTTTTGAGTGCATTGTCTGATCAGAAAATCATGGGATTATTAGATAGATCTACTACTAAAGCTATTTGGGATAAGTTGGAAACATTGAACGAAGGTGATACCATAGTCAAAATTGCAAAACTGGAATGCTTCTGGGTCAGGTATGAAAATCTGAAAAATGGAAGAAGATGAAAGGATTTTTTCTTTTATGGAAAGAGTAAATGAAATTATTTTGGGTATACAATGTTGTGGAGGAACCTTAAGTGAAGATGAAATTGTTTCTAAACTTTTAAGAGATTTGCCACCAACATATAAAATGAAAGTTATTGCTATAAATAAATTGAGAACAATGCCTAATACATTAGTATCTAGAGACACTTTGGTTGGAAAACTTTCATCTTTTGAAATTAAGGAATTTGGTCTTATTGCTACTATTAAGATAGATTTAGCTTTCAAAGCATCATCATCATCTGCAACATCATCATCATCATCTGAGAAATCTGATTGGAAAGCCTTTTATGCAAGAGAACTTGAAGAAATTAGAAAGGAGAATGAAGAACTGGAAGAACTTGAAGCACTATTTGCAAGGAAAATGCCTAAAGGTCCAGCTGGAAGTAAGTATGAAGGTAAAGCACCATTTAAATGTTTTAATTGCAATAAAATTGGTCATATGGATTCTAGGTGTCCTGATAGACATGCCATATTGAAAGAAGAAGCTAAAAGAACATATAAGCCTAACCATGAATATCAAAGGTACATATTTAAGAAGAATAGAGACAAATCTTGTTACCATGTTGATGAAGGAGTTACTAATGATTCTAATGAGGAACCGACAGAAAATGGATGGGCTTTTGTTGCTATAACAAAAGATCAACCGACACCTACTATTCAACTGGTAGAGCAGGCACTGGTAGCTAAAATTGAAGATAAAGATGAATGGATTATTGATTCTGGATGTTCACATCATATGACTAGTGATAAGAGTAAATTCTTAACCTTTCAGGAATACAATGGAGGTCTAGTAAGATTTGGAGATGACAAAGCTTATTTTATTAGAGGAAAAGGCACTATATCTTTTGATGGTAAGCATAATACTGATAATATTTACTATGTTGAAGGTTTGAAGCATAATATTTTGAGTGTTGGTCATTTAGTTGAAAAAGGATTTCAATTACAATTCAAGAATGGTAAATGCAAAATTATGAATAGAACTTATTTGGAAATTGCAACCGGTAATCAAACTAGAGGTAATATCTTTCATTTGAATAACAATGAGAAGACATGCTTGATTGCACATATTGATGAAAGTTGGTTATGGCATAAGAGACCGTGTCATGTAAATTTTTATTGCATTTTGAAGATCAGTATAATTAAGGCTGTAAGAGATTTACCTAAGATTGTTAAGCCTCACAATCCAGTATGTAAGTAATGTCAATTTGGAAAGAAAGTTAGAACAACTTTTAAGAGTATACCAGAAAAATCCAATAATGTTCTTGACTTAATTCACACTGATTTATGTGGTCCAACAAGAACTAGAAGTTTACAAGGAGATAGATATTTTATGCTAATCATTGATGATTATTCTAGAATGTGTTGGGTTACTTTTCTTAGGGAGAAATCAAAAGCTTTTGGGAAGTTCAAACTATTCAAGGTGATGGTAGAGAATGAAACTGGTAAGAAAATCAAATGCTTGAGAACAAATCAAGGAGGTGAATTCACATATAAGGAATTTAATACATTCTATGAAGTGAATGGAATCAAAAGATAGCTATCAGCACCATGGACACCCCAACAGAATGGAGTTGTGGAAAGGAAGAACAAAACTATTTTGGATGCAACTAGAAGCATGATATCAAAAGAAAATCTACCTCATATGTATTGGAGAGAAGTAGCCAATACAACTGTTTATACATTCAACAGAGTTCACATCAAAGGTGAAACCGGTAAGACCCCTCATGAACTATAGTTTGGTAATACTCCTACTCTTAAATATTTTAGAATATTTGGAAGTAAATGTTATATTAGAAGAAATGAGTATATTGGAAAATTTGATCCTAGAAGTGATGAAGGAATATTTATTGGTTATTCATCTAAGAGCAAGGCATATAGATGTTTTAATAAGAGATTGCAGAAAATCATTGAGAGTGCAAAAGTGAAGATTGATGAAAAATTTAGAAGGTACATAGACTTTGAACCGAAAGTTGAGATAATCACAAATGAACCTACTGTGAGCACACCAGTACAGAATGTTGATCCAGTCACACCGACATAATTTGAAAAGTCCATAGTGACTGAAGAACAACAACAACTAAAAACATGTCAGTATGTAAGATTGAAACACTCTGAAAATTAGATAACTTGGAACAAGTATCAAGGAGTTATGACTAGAGGAAGACTGGCAAATGAAGAGGTATGTCTTATTTCTCAAATTGAACCAGCAACTATTAAGGAGGCATGTGAAGGTAAACACTGGATTAAAGCTATGGAAGATGAATTGGAACAAATTGAAAAGAATAACACATGGACATTAGTTCCCCGGCCTAAAGACAAAAATGTAATTGGAACTAAATGGGTATTCAGAAATAAACTTAATGAAGATGATAAGGTAATCAAAAACAAAGAAATATTAGTGTGTAAGGGATATTCACAAAAAGAAGGAATTGATTACAATGAAACCTTTGCACTAGTAGCTATAATTGAGGTAGTCAGATTATTCTTGGCTTTTGCAGCACACAAGAACTATAAAGTATATCAAATGGATGTTAAATGTGCCTTTATGAATTGTGATCTAGAAGAAGTTTACATTGAACAAATTGGTGGATTTTCTTTGACATTTGACAAAGATATGGTTTGCAGGTTAAGGAAAGCTTTATATGGATTGAAGCAAGCTCCTAGAGCTTGGTATGCTAGATTGGACAAATATCTTTTAAATATTGGTTTCACTAAAGGTAATGCTGACAACAATCTATATTACAAAGTGAATAATGATGACATATTGGTTATTGAAGTTTTTGTTGATGATATAATCTTTGGAGGAGAAGATGGATTATGTAAAGACTTTTCTAAAAAGATGCAGGAAGAATTTGAAATGTCTATGATTGGAGAGATAAAATTCTTTTTAGGATTGCAGATTTCACAGACTGATAAAGGTATATTCATAAATCAATCAAAGTAATTGAAGGAATTAGTTAAAAAATTTGGCATGGAAAACTCTAAACTCGTAAGCACACCTATCACTACAACTAATAAGCTATCATTGAAGGATGAATCAACACCGGTTAATCTGACTAGGTACAAGTCTATGATAGGAGGTTTACTGTATTTGACAGAAACAAGACCTAATATTATGAATGCAGTATGTATTGTTTCAAGATTTTAGAGTAATCCTAAGGAAAATCATGAATCAATAGTGAAAAAGATTTTCTGGTATCTACAAGGAATAACAAATCTTGGTTTATGGTATCCTAGAGATAAAAACTTTGATTTATGTGCATACACAGATGCAAATTGGGCAAGAGATGAAGATGACAAAAAAAGAACCACTGGTAGAGCATTCTTTCTTGGTAGCAGATTAATCTCTTGGTTGAGCAAGAAACAAAGTTGCACATCCTTATCAACAACAAAATTAGAATATATTACAGCAGCAACTAATTGTACATAGGTATTATGGATTAAGCAAATGTTGAAGGACATAAAGGTAAAATGCAAGGAACCTATAACAATTTACTGTGATAATATGGTAGAAATTGATATATCAAAGAATTTGGTATTTCACTCAAAAACTAAACATGCTTCTATCAAATTCAATTTTCTAAAAGATAATATTGAAGCAAAAGAAGTGAAATTGGTTTATGTGAATACTAAAGAGAAGATTGCGGATATCTTTACTAAGCCTTTGCCTAAAGAATCTTTTGAGTATCTCAGAGAGAAGCTTGGGGTTATACCCCCATCGGTAGAGACTTAGATAGTTGATGATTATCATCAACCAACAAACTTAATAGAGAAATGTTTTTCTGGCTTTGATGAGGAGAGCTACTTCTCAGGGGGAGTAGTTTGATAAATTGATAAGTTGGTATTTTGTGATAAGTTCTATGAACTATTTATATTTGGTTTTGTATTGCTTTAGCATTTGATGTCAAAGGGGGAGAGATATAGATATGGAAAAACACATTATCTTTTAGGGATAGATTATTCATTGGGGAAGAGATTGTCACTCTTTGTATCTTTATTTTGATGATCTCTTTGGGAGATTGTTGGTTTTTGGTTTTAGGCATTTTAGTTTTGGCACTTTGGTGGTTTTTCCATCTTGTGTTTTCATCAATACCAAAGGGGGAGATTGTTGGTATTTTGGATATGTTGATATGGTTTTGTCATTGATGTCAACACTTGTCAACACTTATCAGCACTTGGAGATCTTTGGTTATGTTCACTGGCATGTTCACTGACTTATGCATAGTCACCAGTATCTGGTTCACCAATAGGTTATATTGTTCACTGGCACTTGGAATGACTTGGATATTACTTGGTTATATCGAAGATATTTTTTGGACACTTTGTTTTGGTGATTTGTTCATTGGTCTTATCGGGTTTCCATATTTGTTATTACCAGCAAATAGGTCTAGGTTATGGATCGACAAGCATATCTATTCCAGATCATCACGACACGTCATGAAGATGATTTATTATTATTGTAAATGCATTGAGCTGACATCATGCATCACATATTGATTCATTTGTAATTTATTTTATTGTTATATCTTAGTGATCCAACCTACACATTTGGTCTTAGATTATGGTATAAATGTAAGATCTCATTTATGAGATTAATAAAGGATTGGAAAAAGGATTTTAATAAGGTATATGCAAATATAAGTAGAGATATACACATAGACATCATTCAAGATTGAAGGGAGGTTTGAAGAAGGCAAACAAGAGCTTAACCGGTACTGAATTGAACATATGAAGATGTTATTATGAGCAGTACATTATCATTAGATTTAACCATCCAATTGTAGTCAGTGTGACTCCCATTTTGTGATTGAGTAGTGAGCTCTAGGCAGTTGGCCTTTCTGCATGTGCAGACTCCATATTGTACACACATACTATTTGCACTAGTATCATCTGATTGTGGGTAAGATTTCCCACCGTGGTTTTTCCCCTTACAGGGTTTCCACATACAAATAATTGTGTTATGTGTTGTGTATATTATTTGTCTTTCTATTTCATGCATTAAACTTTACTGGTACTGCAATTAACTATTAAACTATCTACCAACATTAAATTTTGGTTGACAAACATTAAGCATTAAGTTTGGTTAAGTTAGTTTTGGTTTGTATTTATTGGACAACTGATTCACCCCCCCCCCCCCCCCCTCTCGGTTGTCTCTAGGACCTAACAGATCCTGTTGCTTCACCCAGTGAAGAGAACCCTGCACTGGTAACTTAAGCCTTTTTAATATGGCTATGGGGAGCTTAACTGTTAAAATAACTTTGGACCGCTCATGAAAAATGAGTGGGAAAAGAATTTTGAAACATGAAATTTTGGTAACTTTTTGTCAATATGTTATCAACCGGTTTTCCCTTTGTGCAGTGAAATTAGGGTTTGTAACCATAACGGGCGAGCATTTAATGTAGTAGGTAAAAAGGATAAAAGTGAGTTTTACTTTGTCATTTTTACCCTAACGCATTCAAGAAAGAAATTTAGAGTGCTTGCTGAGTTGAGAAAGATTGTTTTGTTGTTAATTGCCAAATTGTTTCGTGATTTGTGAAATTAAGTTGAATTGAAGGTTGTAGAAGGTCGAACTGGTGTGCACTTGGGCATCTCAATCGATAAATGGGGCAACATGTGTGAAACAAGGTATTTCTTTGAACATACCACTTTGAATCTTGTTCATCTGGAATGACATCAACTTCAAAGATTGTAGAGAGGTTAATGATTACTTCTGAGCCTATGGAAGCTTTAGAGGCAGAACAGATTGTGTCATATAATGCATTGTCATAATTTTTGAGTGGAGTTTTGGTCAAAGGTGATTTGTCTACTTACATTGACTACAAGATAGAATATTTAGGATCTCTATACATTTACACACAGTTGAAATCACTTTGTGATGAGAACGATAAGATTAAGACAAAGTATGCTAGGGTTTTTGAAAAGGGCTTTCATAATGCCTCTTATTTTCTTGAAGATTTTGAAGAAGCCCATATCACAATCATTTTGAGTTGAGTTCATGGAGAAAACATGTATTTAGAAAGAACTCACACAATTACAAAGGAAGCCATTCAGGCTATGACTGGCTATTTCTCAACTGGTGAAGTACCCGAGTTAAGGATAATTTCTAAGGATATTGTCTTCAACTTAACCAGTTCTACATCTGATGGGTGTTCTTTTTCCATCAACAATATTAAAGACCCTGTAGTAAAACTAGCAGCAATGGTGATAGGCTACCGAGTATTTTAGTCCAGTAGACTTAACAGTGTTCCATTTGCAGTAGTTCATACAACTCACAAAATTATTGTTGATAATGCAAATTATGATCTCTGTGAAGCCATCAGAAGTCAATTTTTTTTGAATTTGCAGTCTATCAAGAAGGATAGCAGTTTGAAATTCAAGTTTGGTCAGCTATTAGTTGGACTATTCTTTTACTTTCAGAACTTTCTACCAGGAATGAGAGACATTGATTGGTCAAAGGACTCACTGGTCTTGGCACAAATTAAGAACAACATCAAGGCTATAAAGAATAATTTCCATACTACCATGAATAAGTATTTTAACAAGTTCCAAAAGAAAATGAGCCTGAGAATGAGACTACCAGAAGAAGTGGTAAAGCACTTTGAAAAGGATATAATCTTCATTGTTACCACTGATTTTTGCCTGATGCAATCTATTGAGCCAAGAGAGGAAGAAATGGAAGACATGAGTTATGAGGTAAACTGTGATCTGCTGGTTGGTTATGCTAATACCCTATTAGCATTGCCTAAAGACAAAAGGAAGGCAAAATTGGACATTGTGGCAATCCAGGATGCACCAGCACAAACCAATATTGCAGCTATTAAAAGTGCAAGAGGAAAGAATAAAAAATCTGATGAAACATCTCCAACAACAAAGAGTACTAGGGTTACCAGGAGTGTCCTAACCAAAAAGGAACTAGAACCTAAAGTATATATTAAGAAAGAGACAAAGAAGAGAGGCAGAAAATTAATTTTGCAATCAGAGTCTGAGGGAATGGATTCTGAGGAAGAACCAAAGAAAGAAAAAGCAACTGGCAGAATATCCAAGAAGGTTAAGGAAGTTCCAAAGGCAATTGTGCCCACTGATATAGCATCTTTCAAGCTAGAAACCTATTTTGAAAGAACAATGAAGACACTAAGGAGGAATAGGTTTGAAAATGTAAAGGAGCATTTTGATTCCTTCACTGAAAATGAGAAAGAGCAAGTGATTCAATAAGTAATCACTCATCTGTGTCATTACAGTAGATATCCACATGAACTAGAAAAGGATATATCAAATTATTTGAACACTATTCTTTTGAATAAATGGGAGGAATCTATTAAATTAGAAAAAGAAATCATTGATGACATATTTGTACAATATTTCTCTGAATTTTCTAAAGATGATATTAGTGCCTTAGTTGCTCGATACAAATCTCAGTTTACATTCAAAGCAAGAAGACTGAAGTTACTCAGTGGAAAGAGGGCAATTATTGAAATTGAGACCCATCATATTGCCTATGAAATCAAATAGATGGAAGAGCTCATCCAATCCTCTATGAATGAGGATAATGTTGCTGATGATGTTAATCGATCGAAAATGGATGAAGAAGAGATTATTCAACCCGATGAGGTCTATCCTCTCAAGAAAAAGGATGACTCTATTATTCATGTTGTCGATGATGTTTAAGATGTAATTGACCTATCTAGAGATAACACCGTACCAGATATGGAGCCTCTTGCAAATGTTTATGTATAGGTTACCTTAGTTGAGCAACTGACAACTCAACTAAAAGTGGACAATCCACCGGAAACAAAACAATTGGAGAAACCCCAATCTCCACTGGTCATTCAATTTATTCAGAAGGAGCCTATTGAAATTGTTGTCACATAGTCCTTTGAAAATGAAATGGAGAAGAATACAAAGAAAGCAATCATTAAGGTTGTATCCTCTGAACTAGCAAAGCAAAAGCAACTTGATGAGGATGATGATGATTCTTTAAGTATTTTAGGACCTATTGATATGAACAATTTGAGCGCACATTTGATGAAAATTGCAAGTGTCATTCAATCTAGGGCGCATAAGAAGAGACTGAAAGAGAAAAGGGTTGAAGCAGAGACACTTTAGTCTGCAGTAGATATTTTATCTGGTCTACTACCAGAAACATCTATAGCACATCTATCTACACCTATTAGAAAACTTGGTCAGTTAGTTACAGACGCATCTGATCAAATCAAGTCACTAAAAGATGCTGCTCAACTGTATGCTGAAAAGAGTCACAAGAAGAAGTATGGAGAAAAAATGGCAAAGGATATTGATAGTGGGAAAATGGCTCTATCGCACAATAAGGATTTGTTGAGAAATGCTATTGAAATAGGAGGAAAGTATCTTGCTTCCACCTATTATCACTGTTTAAAAAATGGGTTTTCCTTTCCCATAATTGGCTAGGTTTTTGAAATTTTGAGTCAGACACACTATAAAATACTTTAGCTCTGTGTTAAGTCTTAAGGGTTTAGGGTTTTAATTTTAAATCGTTCAATGTTCGATCAAAAAACCCTCTGTTTTCTATTCCTGCGTTACTTTATCCACTTAAGTCATGGGTCTTGGGGTCATAGGAGGTGTCCCCCCATGTCTTTTGCCTAGGTGGTTGTTGAATTAATCATAAAATTTTATGCCTTATGTCTTTTCTTCCTAATGTTGTCAGGCCTAGTAAGTTGTGCACAACTCTCAGGTGGATCTATGGTTTTCATTGTTTCGTTAGGCGAAGTTGTGCGTGGTTTAAGACTCACAAAATGGTGAAAGGGAAATGTGTTCTAAATGGCGCATTTTGTCCGGTTTAAAATGGCTTCATCTCGTTCAAGATCTAACAGCTGGCGTTATTTCGCAACCAAAACTTGCAAGTAAAATACCTTTCATGAAATGGTGAAAAGGTTTGGTGGGACCCTACAGCGAAGACCTTTCAAATGACTAAAAGGTGATCAAGTTTCTTCTGATCTGATGGTTCATGCTGTTTCATGGCTGATAGATGCTTGAAAGTTACACCCTGCAAAACAATGAAAAGGTTTTTCAGTCTGTGGAAAAGGAGTTTTTATAAAGGCATAACAGATGTGCAAGTTTCATTTGATCGGACTAGCGCAGCTTCGTAGGATGAAGATGCTTGATAGTTAGCTTTCGTAAAGTAGCGAAATGACATGGCACTCCAAGTAGATGGTCCAGCTGGGCAAAAGGGTAAGTAAGATGATGGCATGTGGCAGAAGATCGACGTATTCAGTAAGTCGGCTCTAAGGATTAAAAGGTGGGTCCCAGAGGTGAGTCATGCCGCTGGATAAGAAGTGACCTGGCAGATATAGGTGGCAAGGATGAGGTGGAACCCAGTGTTTTCTCTCAGCAAATGAAAGATTGACATGTTAGTTTGAAAGTGACTAGATGCCAGGTGGATGAAGTTGAGTCAGAGGGCCCACGTCTGCCAGATTCAGTTAAGATTGTTAAGCATCGAGCAAGTCAAATACAATCCAACGGCTTGTATGAGTTTGCAATGGTAAAGTGCCCATGTTTTATGCCCTACGAAGTGGTGAAAAGGTTTTTTGGCCCCGAAGATAGATAAAGCATGAGGTTAAAAGATGATCAACTCCGTTTTGATCTAAGGGCTAGCATTGTTTCACGGTTGCAAACCAACCGAAGGATATGCTTCGCAAAATAGCGAAAGGGAAAAGGGTTCATCCAGGTGTAATGCTAGATGGTGACGTGATGATTGACACATGGTTTCAGAAGAAGTTGAGGACCCGCCAAGGTGTAACCAGTGGTATAAGGGAGCGACATGTGGCTGACATTGAACTAGGCTTGAACGGTTTTATAAAGCTAATGGTTGAGTGCCACGTGGTAGTCAGTAACCAATGAAAAGGTGGCATAAGTAAAGAAAGCATAAAGGTTTCCCTTAAAGGATGGTCATCTCCAATCTGATCCAATGCTTCACATTGTTTCGTGGCCCAAAGTTGAAAGTTGTTTAAGCTTCACAAAATAGCAAAAGACCGCTAGCTGTCAAGGTAAAGACGCGGTTAATGAAGAAGTCGACGGTTTTGATAAGAGTTAAACGCTGAAGAGTTAGAGTTCCATCTAACGTCTAGCGTGGCTTTGCGAAGGAGAAGTGCTCAAAGGATAAAGCCCGTGAAATGGCGAAAAGGAGGTAGGGCCCAGAGTGAAAGCAAGGCTGTTAAGTTAGTGTAAAGGCCATTTAAGTTTCTTTTGATCAAATGGTTGGCATGATTTCATTTAATGAAATTGCTCGAAGGTTATGCTTTGCGAAATAGCGAAAGAGCGAAAGGAAAGAATGTGCAAGAATGTTGTGACCCGTTGGAGCGAAAAATTTGAATTCTCTCAGGAATTCAATTCTGAAGGGACGACCGAAGCATGTGGTATCAATGTCACAGTTAAGAGCCTGGGTACCATATATGATCTCCTGTCGATTGAGTGAAGGTATCATTCAAAGAATTGTTGCAGAGGAGCAGATACAAAGCTATTTTCTTCAAATATAGAGCAAGTCAATTCAGTTGCAGTGCAGATTCTTTCGAGCTAAAAATAGGTTTTCTTGTACTCTTGTGTGGTAATTTCTTTGTGGTATGTTTTAATTAAGGTCTTGATTTATCACAGAACTAGTTGGGGGTAGTATTTTAATTGCTTGCATATTTCAAAATGGCACCTAAGAGAGAATTTTCCGGGAAAGTTAATTATCAGGAGAGGGCCATTTGTGATGATTTTCTTAAGCAGTTGACATTGTCGACTAATCAGGCATCGAAAGTGAAAGAATTAGTGCCAAGAGTTCCTCGTTTGAAAATAGGAGAAGGGTTCTATGATAAGGGTAATTGGTTGAGAGATCCATAGGTTGGGTTGTCTAGGTTGGGGCTATTCAAAGTTGGATTCAGAATGAGAAATTCTCCAACCCTGCAGAATAGCATCCGGGAGTTAGATGTTGGAAAATTGGTAGTTCCAGGAGTATTCATGGATATGGATCTATTGACTCAAATTGCACATAATTATTATCTAGTCACAAGGATAATTAGGGACATAAATGGGAAAGCCCTCATTGAAATCCATAATGAGGAATTTAGAAGCACTTTTGGGCTCAATGAGTTTACCAATTTTCTGGAACCCATTAACTTCAAATCATTAGCTCAAGTATACAGTGCACAGAGGAACCACCTTAGAAATGGGCCTCTTAAGGAATTTTTTGTGAAGATAGGTGGGTTGACAGTTGTAGGACCCAACACTGAAGAGCCCTTCTCATTGAATTTGTTCACCCTTAGGGCTAAGGGAATGTATTGGTCACTTTGCCAGATTTTAGGAGAGGCTACTAAGGCAAATATGCCCAATCACTACTTGCTAATGATTGCTCAGATTTTGAATCCTTCTCTTGCAGTAACCTTTGATTATTCTTCTTTCATTACTGATGTTATCCATGGAGGGTTGATAGGAATAAAAAATGGGAAGGTGGATAGGCCTTTCGGATGGTATTCACTCCTCATGCATCTATTTTTGTTCAAAGGTGGTGATTGCTTTGCAAGTGGAATGGACCTCATAAAAGAGAAGGATGGAGAAAAGATGCCAGTGCAACTATGGAGTACTGTGATGTCATGGGATAGAGATGATGCTAGTTTCTTAAAATTTGATAAATATTTTGCATCAAAGATTAGGACTCTCCTCTGCTTAGAAAACTCAAGAATCCCCAAGGTTATTTTGGAATTTGTTAGACCAAAAGAATTTGCAGAAAGTATAAAAATTGTTCATAAGTGGGGTGATATTTACTTATACCCTGTATCCATAGTATTCAGAGTATTTGGTTTTAAGGGAACTCCATTCTTATTGCCCTATCAGGTCCCTCTCAAAGTGGCAATTGCAGAAGTCCTCAAGCAAATTGGTAGTGTGCAAGAGGCAGAGCTGACAGGCAGGGGTAAAGTGACTATTTTCCCTACGGTCACTATAGTCCACCAATTTGTGATAATCAAGGGAGGTTGGAACTATTTTGAGGATTTTCTCAAACCTTATAATTTGTCAACTGCAACATCCAAGTGTGCCAATCCAGAAGATTTCTTTAATGGCATGTTTAGAAAGAGAGCAATATGCAGAGGTAGACCCCATCAATTCCAATTTCCTGAAGATCTCATTAGAAATGAGTTTGATCTAGATGAGCAGGAGTTGAGGAAGGAAAAATGGGTGGCTTATAAAAAAGCCTTAGATTTTGTACATCAGTTTGATGCTAGCTATGACCCATTGTCTAGCTTTTTCCCTTTTGAGGAGAAAATAAAGTTCCTAATTGTTTGCTTTGAGGATGTGATGCAGACTCTAAAAGAAAAGAGGGAGGCCATGATTAAAAGCAACCCTGAAAAGGCAAGAATGGTTTTAAGTAGGTCTGCCTCCACTAGAGAAATCCCTCTTGGTGATTATACATTGCACAAGAAGTCTAATTATAGTGTGCTAATGCCTACAATAGGGGAGCCCTCTACTTCCAAAGGAAAGAGGAAGATACAAGATGTTATTGACATCTAAGAGAGCCCAAAGAAGCAGAGAGAAGGAAAAGAAGTACAATCTGATACACCCTTGTACTCTCCATCCCAATCCCCTATTCACATAGGAGATGAACAGGAAGCAGTTGAACAACTAATACAGTTAGGCAGTCTGGGGGAAATAGCCTACACATATGATGAAGTAGAAGAGGGAATGCTAGAAGAGCCCCTTGCTGCTAAAATGAACATCACTACTAATGAGTTCAAGGGATAGGAGTGGGATCCTGAGATCAAGGAGGCCAATGATGACTTCTTGGCTGACAACAATTTTGTTACATCAGGAGCATTTATGTAGTTTGTATGGAAGTAGAATATAGACAAATACAATGCAAGATATGAGAAAAGAAAAGGTGAGCAGCCTCACAAAGATCTAGCTCTGGTGGAGGAGGAAATAAAGCAAGAAATGATGGATGAGTTTAAGACCATCACTCCTGAGCAAGGAAGAGATATGGTGGCACAAGATGGAGTGCTCACTCTCCCTGAGTGGGACATAGCAGATGCCTTGGTACTGGAGGCAGTGAGAAAAGAAACCAAGCCCATGGAGGGAATCACTTTTAGCAAAGATAATGTTGCACTTGTCATGTGGTCTCTCAAGAGAGATGAGAATAAGAGAAGTAAGGACACCCTAGGGTCAAGCTACCTTAGTGGAATGATAGTGAAGAGAGTGTAGAACACAGGGGTGGTGGAAGCTGCTAGCACTATATTAGAAACTGCAAAATTTAGTGTTGCAGTAGCAGAAAGGGAGGCTAAGGAAAAAGCAGACCTCCAAGTCAAGTTGGAGACAATTTTGAAGGCTTATAACAGTGCTAAGGAAGAAGTAAGAGGTAAAGATAGCATCATTGCTAAGCTGCAAAGCCAGTTGACAGGACAGTACCATCAAGGCGAGTCTTCAACACTGATGATCTCCTCTTCTCCTGCAAGACCTCCACCTACCAGCCCCATCATTGTGTTCCCACCATCTCTAGCACCTTCTAGCTCCCAAATGATTGAGATTACTCCTCAAGAGCTAGAGAATTTAAAACAGGCTCAGGCCTTGTATGCAAAGAATTATGAGGAAAGAGTAAGGGCTACCATTTCAAGTTTTGTAGATACAATGAGTGCCTCACTGTTATATAATAACATAAGCAAGATTTTGGATATGTGGAATGAGCTTAATGGAGATAAGGCCATTTTGACACCTATTTTTGACAAGTGGAGGCCTAGAGAGGAGGATTTGTAGCTTATTTGTGCATCTTATGATAAAGCAGGGGCTGATCCTATCATCAAATCCACTTGTGACACCACAAAGTATCTAGTCAAATTAGCAGAAGGGATAGACAATGCTGACAGGAAAATCAACTTGTACAAAAAGGAGTATGCTGATCAGGTTTTTGAATTGCTCCTAGGAGTTTTTGTCAGCCCAGATCAACTGAAGGACAAACAAGTGTGGCTTAAAGAGTTAGAGGCCAAACTGTCAGCTAGAATAAAAGGAATTGTTGACTTAGATGATGCTTCCTTTTTTGTTGTAACAATTTAGGAGATAGAGAAAATCAAATCTCATTATGGTTTTCTCAATTCAAAGGTCAACAAGATGAGAAATTCCTGGAAGAGGTTAACGAAGGCAAAGGCAAAAGTGATTAATTTCACATGGCCAACTGATGATGTGTACAATGAGTAGGCAAGAAAATATGCCATCCAAGATGTAGAGCAGTTAGAAGGCACTCCTGAAAAGTTAGAAGAGGTTGCACCTGAACAACAAGTAGAAGAAGCTGCTGAGGTTGAAAAAGACTTGTAACCATTTTTGTAAAAGATCCTTGTAACTTCTTCTTGAGAAGAAATAATTGTAACAAATTCTCCTAGGAAAGTCCAAAGCTATGTGCATCCATATTGTTATAAATGGATACCAGGACTAGTAGGAAAAGAATCGCAAAGAATTGTAAGAAAACACTGCAAAAATTTATCTGAGCTTTTCTAAGTTTAATGGAGAATATTCGAAGGTTTTTGTAATACTTTCTTGAAGATAATATCAATATACAGACCATCAGTTTTGAGTAAAAACTTTGTGTCATCTTCAAATGTGTTTGCAATTATTTACTGTTTCATTCTAAATAATCCAGGGTTATTTTGTTTGAATAAGGGTTGTAAGGCAACTTTCAGTAGATGTGCTTGTTAGCTTTTCTCTTCAGGAGAGAAATTAAATAAGCGGGGATCACTTTTACCAGTAAATTCTTTGTGAGATATTTGAATCTTGAATGAGCATAGTTTAATTTGGTATGCATAAATTCTTATACATGTCAGGCATATATAGGGATCAACAGAAGTCGAGCTAATGGGATGTGTAGAGATATTTTGTTTGGGGAGTATTGTTTGAATTTAGATGACTCTGTGACCTTGGATAAGGCATTGGTATAGATCGAGGTTGTTTATTACATGTTTTGTAGGTCAGAATACTAAATATGAGTATAATTTTCATTCCTTTGTTTCAGTTAGTTTCAAGGTGATTAGATCCACTGGATTTCTGGACTAGTTTGCTGTGGATTTATCTTTTGAAAGTGTGAATTTAGTTCACAAAGGTATACCTACCTGGACTTTGAGTAGGTCCGAAGTGTAGAAGGTTAAATCAAACCTTTTCATATGTTGTCCTAAGAGTTTCCTTCCCTTCAATATCTCTTCTGCACAGAGTTAATCATAATATTATAAGGATGTTGAAGTGAATAAGATTTTGAAGACAACACCACCTCTAATGTTTCTTTCTTTTATTTTGACATTTCAAAAGACAAACAGAAATAGAGAAAGAGCTAGAAAGGATATGCAAGGCATATGTTCCACTTCAGGACTCTATACTTGCCTTTAACAAATCTGTAGCTGATTTGCAAAATAGGCTGGATATCTATGATAATGAGAAGGAAAAGATACTCTGATCTCTAAAGGAAATCAAGAGTCTACTCACATCACAAGTAGACATATTACAAAGAGCCTACTCCAATGCAGAAGCTATCTTAGCAACCCTTAAAACCTGCACACTAGACTCAATGGAATAATTCCATTCACAACTACTGTCTACATTCGAGTATAATGAGAACATGTTGGAGTCATGGACAAATGCTTTTTCTCAATTGAAGATGAGCTACAAAGTTATTTTTATGAGACTTGCTTATGAGTGAATTTTGATATAGTTTCTTTTGATACTGTTTTATATGCTAGACACTTTGATACAAATTTTGTTTATATATATATATTACTTTTCAATTTGGCATTGTTGTCAAAGGGGGAGTAGAAATATGTATGTGTGTTTTTGAATTTTTTTTATAACATATGCATTAAGGGGGAGCTTGAGTAAATGGGTAAATTTGTTGTGCATACACACTTAGGGATATTACTGTAAAATTTTCTAAGTGTTGCCATCAATGCCAAAGGGGGAGATTGTTGGCTTGATGATAATTGTAATGTATTCATCATTTGTTGTCATTGATGAAACACTCTCACACACACATATGATTATATTGACTACTGGTGTAACTTCAATTGTTTACTCTGTCAACCGGTATGTTAGTGGTTGTACTAAGAGGTTTATCTCTAACCAGTACTTTGTGTCAACCAGTATGTGCATTAGAGACAACCTATGGTTATACTAAGTCAACATCAAGATGAAGATCAAGATAGAGATCAAGTGGAGATTCAAGGACAATGGTTCATATGTTTTATTCAAATAGATATTAATTGTTCCAACTAGTATTTGTTGATTTTTGTGATGAGGTACCGACACCGACTTCTTGGCAGTAACTTTTGTGATGAGGTACCAGTACTGACTACTTGGTGGTAATTTTTGTGATGAGTTATGGTCACTTGTCCAGATACATTGCACTTAGCAAATTATGTCATGATTTCCTTAGGCTGACATGGAATCTGAATGTCTATATATTGAGATCTCATTAAATCTTTTACTAATGATGGTATGCATGAAGAGCAAAAGTTTTTATACAAGAGTGATAAGTTTAAAGATGAAGAGTTTGTTGAATAGAAGTATTGAATATTCATATATACTCAGAATAGATCAAACCATTCTTGTTGTTTTCTAACCATTACAGCAGAATCAAATCCCCTAACCGGGTAAGCTCTAACAAGGTTCAATTTATAAATCCTCTAACAGGGTGATCCATTAGTTTGGATTCTGAAATCCTCCACCAAGGTTACTCCTAACAAGGTACTACTCTTAATAGGGTATAAGAATTTAATAAATCTTTGGGATCTCTAACAAGATTCGCTCCTAGCAGAGCACTTTGTAGACCTTAACCAATCAGTTATCTATTACTGTAGATAGCTAACTTGTGAGTTCCATCTTACCATGGTTTTTACCTATTTGGGTTTTCCACGTACAAACATTGCATGCATATAACTAAAGCATACAATGCAAGATTATCTAGATGTATTGAACCTAGGGAATTGTAATAAGGTTCTATCCAACCTTATGATAATTTTTATTGTGTGATGTGGTATGAAAGGATATATATACATGAGCTTGATAGTGTGATATGTGATGAGCAAATTTTGTATTTTTGATATTGCAAATATCAGAGGAGTTGAGAGATGAAGTCTCTATGATGTTGTAATGTTCTAAAGCAGATCTTATCAGATACCAAAAGGTGTTATACTAGGATCATTTGTACTTGTTGTCTTCCTAATAGTTGCAGCAAGAAAATCCTCTTACAAGGTCACTCCTAACATGGTGCAATCAGATCCTAACAGTTCTGATCGTTAAATCCTCTAACCAAGTGACACATTAGCTTGTGTTTGCAAATCCAAGTTACTTGGGTAGCTCCTAATAGGACTGGTCCTCACAAGCCTTTTTGTAATGCTCTTAACTAGGCTTAAACACTTCTAACAGGGTGTGCCCCTAACCGGGTGTTGTAGACCTTAACCGGTTAGATCTCTATACTACAGTTAGTGGATCTTATGGGTACTAAATCCCACTGTGGTTTTTCCCATTTGGGTTTTCCACATATAAACTCTTGTGTCATGTGGTTTATGCTTTATGTGGTCATTACAAACTTGGTGTTATTTCTTACATGTCTATTGAGTTTTAAGTTGGTGAAATTGATATTCAGATTTGTATTGTTTTTACTAGCATTGATTCAACCCCCCCTCTCAATGCCTTATAAGTTCATCAATATCATCAAGGGGTCCTGCAAGATTTGCACTAGTTTGCCTCCCCCCAAGGCCAAAATTCCAAGTTATCGGATGAAGGTTCTGCACTGGATTCAAGTACAGATCCATTATCTGCCTTAGATTCATCCATCTTTGCCCACATCCTCTTATTTTGATCTCTAATCTCATCTACTTTTGCCTTTCCCTTTTCATTTGATTTGTACTTGTCAACCGGAGCACTATTTTTGCTTCTATAGAATTTTTCAATATGACTGGTTTTGTTGCATGCTCTGCAAATAACATTATTATACATAGGTTTGAAGTTCATCTAATTTAGTCTTGTCTTGCACTAATTAGAGATGTCCAAACATTCCACAAGCATAACATCTCTTGTTCTGAAGGTTATTTATTACTACTCTACACATATTTGACTTGTTTCTAAAGTTATTTCATATGAAACACTGATTGGTAAAGGTAGAAACATTATTTGTATTGTTCATCATATTGTTATTGTTAATCATTATATTATTCATCCTTCTACACTAACTTTCCATATGACCAAAGTTATTGCAAGTAAAACATCTACCATTGAATTTATGAGCATTAGGTTGTCTTACAGGAGGATTCTTGTTTTTCTTCTGATTAGGTTTGCATTGCCTTGTCCAGATCCGAAGGATTCAACTTTCTCAAATCCTAGGCCTCACATATCCTTTCCATGTCTTTGAATTTCTAGCATCTCATCAAGCCTTGCTAAACTGGATTTGAATTTTTCTTTGTATTCATTAGCAGTAGCAAGTTCATCCCTCAAGGTAGCAATCTGTCTTTCAAGTTCTTGACCATTATTCCTTGATTGTGTCAGCTCAAGCTTCAACTAATCATTCTCATAGGTAAACTTGAAGCATTCATCAACTCTTTCCTTCAATGATTGTGCCAGATTCTCTTCGTTCTTCTTTTAATCCTCAATCTCCTTAGTTAGATTCATCACAATGGATTGCATCTCATTCTTAAAAACAACATTCTCTCTCTCAAGATTGTTAACTTCATCAGCTTTGTCCTAGAATTCCATGATCTGGTCAGCTTTCTCCTTCAACTTGTCCATTAATTCCTTCCTCTTCTCTCTATAGACACTTGCTTGATCCTTTAGCTCACTAATGATTTCATCAATAGCATTCAGGTTTTTCTTCAAGGTACAGACCTCATTTCTAGCTGCATCAAGATCCTCAAGTGCCACATTGAGTTGTCTCTGAAAAACCAGAATCCATTGAATCAACCTCTTAGATCTTCCTCAAGCGATTAATCTTCCTCAGAGGAACTAGGCTCTAATACCAATTGTTAGAATCAGGGATCACTGAGTGGGGGGGTGAATCAATGATCTACCAGAAATCAAATCCACAAACTTATTCTTTATCCACCAGTTAGCAATGCATAACATAAAAGAACATAAAAATGAAACAAAGAATCCACAAATCCACAACACCGAAATTTTTACGTGGAAACCCGGAAAGGGAAAAACCATGGTGGGGCTAGAACCCACAATATTCATATACTATGACCAAGAGTACATAAATATTACATAGATAGGGAATGCACTTGCATTTAGGCTCATGGGCTAGAGTTCACTGCTCAATTACAATTGCCCAGAAGGCTACAACCTTCACGGAAGTCTCACTGACTTACAATTTGATTACAATGGGGAAATACAATGAAATGAAATCTCAAGTAGCATCTAACAATGCTAGAATGAGTTTTAGTTAAGCACAAAACCTTTGATTGTCTTCGCTCTGCTCAATACTATGTTTTTGTCTTAGTGAGCTACCGTATTGTGTAAAAGAAAAGTGCACATGTGAAATTGCACTCAATCTCACCAAAATAGATTACCACAATTGTATTACCACTAAAACCAATCACCAATTTGATCTTATATATCCATTCGTACCACAAAAGTAATTTCCTTCAAGTCAGCTTCAAAAAGTGTAACATGTAGCTTCAAGTCTGCTTCAAGAAGTGTAACATGTAGCTTCAAGTCGGCTTCAATCTTGAACAAAACATAGCACTAGACCAAAAGAGTGTATTCACATGCTTTCTAATGATCTTACCATTCATCAAGAACACCAAATCAACCACCAAAATTACCTCAATCATCGAAAATTATTCCAGACCAAAACATTACCGAGATACCCTATTTTACCAGTTAACAACATATTAGTTAACTCTAGCTTCCGGATAAGATGAATCATGACCACCGAATCAAGTCTCCAAGAAGAGTTGCCATCAATGACAACCCTATACCATAAATCAAGCATCGGAGATCACCAGATGAGTGTCAATTGCCAATAATCTCCCCCTTTGGTATTGATGGCAACACCTGTGAAAAATGTCTAAGTGTTGAAACTTGTGAAACCTCTACACTAGATGAAGGACTGAATGAATTAGTGTTGAAATTTATGAAACCTGTACATCATATGAAAGAATGAAAGAAATAATGTTGAAACTTGTGAAATGTGTACACTGGATGAAAGAATGAAAGTATTTTAAGGCTCCCCCTTAGATCAACAATCCAAAAATCTACATTACACTGGATTGTACACTCCATACATACATTCAACTTGCACATTTTTCACCTCATCTCTCCCCCTTGACAATAATGCCTAAGATAGGGTGTGCATAAGAATTTCTTGTTGATATATATACATTCACCAGATGATCAAATCTATAAATTTCTTGAGGACATCTGCATATGCCATCTTAAGGAACCCAAGATATGTGTTCCATCCTACCCGCAACTTCTCGAAAATTGAAACAAAACCATTCAAAACATAAGCATGAAATTCTATAGCCGTAATCTCAGTAGGAGTCTCCTGAGACATGTTTTGAATGCGGTCCATCTTATGATACACTAAGGTTTCTAACCGGGGACCAATTATTTTCCAGAGTTCACCTGTTTGCCTAATCATCCTCTCCTTCTCCTTCTCAAAATTTGTCCTTCAATGTTGTCGGTTAAGTTAGTTGTAGGATCATAAGCCTAAGAAATCTAAGCTAACTATCCTCTACAATTATCTATCTATCTATCTATCTATCTCAGTAGTAAAATTGGTCAAAATTAGACAAGACATAAATTTTACTGCCTTCTGTTAAGGCATCATCAATTAGTTTTAACTCCTTATCTAGTTGGGCCTTATCATTACTATTAATTTGCAAAAAAACATTATCATCTTTAAATTTCTCCATAGCTTGTCAGGCTGATGCCTTGGTCAAATAATCAAACTGTGTGGATATATGATCAATTAAGTTCTAAATATTAATGGATGAACTGGTGTTTGCATCAAGTTGTAGTTACGGTACTGCCTGTTCCAAAATTTTAACTAATTTTTCTTAAAGTCTCTTTTCTTCAGATTCTGTCTGTGCTAACTCCTAACTGACTTGTGCTTGGAGAGCATCGGTAGCAATCATCATCTCTGCCAGAGACATCTGATTGAATGGTTTATTAAAACTTATATTGAATTATGGAAAACTCCCTTGGATTTGAATTTTAGTTGTGTCAATTACTATTGGCATATGTGCAGAATATGTTGACATGATGATATTGTGTTTGATAACTAAATGATGAATGAATAGTACCAAACTAGTACTAAGAGGGGGGGTGAATCAGTACAGATAAAAACACACTCTTAAACCGGTTTGTCAGCAAACACTGTGCATTGACAGACAAACAATAACACCAGTCCTTAAACAGAGTACAACTGGCAAAACCTAGAATAACTGAGACAAGCATAAACTAGTTGACACTTATCTTCTCATATAATCTAACACTTCATTTCCATTTCACCCTACTGCATGAAGAGGTAATCTACTATCAAAGATATGCATATAAGCAACTAGATCAACATGATTCACTGCTTGACAAAAAACAACATAGCATCACATGAAGAAGACATCACACATGACACACTTATTTTTCATGTGGAAACCCAACTGGGAAAAACCACGGTGGTGATGAATACCCACAAGCTTGTTTTTGAACTCTTTAGAAGTCCACTCTATTAGGAGCCTTGTCCGGTTAAAGACTGATACAATAGGTTTTGTTAGGAACCGATCCTATTAGGGATCACGTGGTTAAGGGATGGCTAGAATACCTAGTTAAGGGTTAAACACTGTTAAAGGTTACCTTCTTAGAGGATTTCAAGAACTCAATGGTTTTGAGTCACCCTGCTAAAGGATTTACAGCAAGCCGATTAAAGCTACCCTGTTAAGGGATTTTCCAACTATTGAGGTGGTTAGAGATCAATAGGTATTACAATGATCTAGTAACAACACTCAATGCCAATATAGATCCACTTAAGCTCCTCTTCACCTTCTGCACTACACTCTGCAGGTATCACTTCTCTCCTCTAGTCTGGAAAGAATCACGTATCCCTTCTCTTAGATACACACACACAACTTTTTCCAACAACCTCAGAAAGAGATGCAACATTGACCTTATAGGAAAATAGATAGGTCGGTAGCATAAACCCTAAACCCTAAACCTGTTAGGTTAAGGAATTCAAATGGTTCAATCTTAACCATTGAGCACACTGCATTAAATGCAACAGTCTTGATCCAATCTCAAGACATTCTCCATCGTTTATTTTCCACCAATTTCATGGCGGCTGATAACCCATCACACGTTATCACCGTTTATAGACTTTGCACATTCCTGAGGTAGATAGGAACAATCTCCTTCATGCAAGATCCTTCATGCACACAAGGCTTGCATGGCAACATGATCTATTCATCATTATCATCCTAACTCATCACACACAGTCACCAGTTCAGCCACACAGGTTTGAAGCACTTCAACTGGAAACCCTAAAGTTGAGACTACCAACTGGTAGTCATACAATGCTTCCATGTGCCGGTTCCCATAACCATATGCCAGTTCACCTTGAACAAACACACTGCTTCACTTTGGCACAAATGCTAGTTCACAGTGTTATACCGGTTCTCACATATGTCGGTTCTTACCTCTTTAGCATATTGACATCAATGACAACATACAATGTCATTATGTCCTCATACTGGTTCACATAATGCCAACAATCTCCTCCTTTAGCATTGATGGAAATATACAAAGATATCTCTCCACTTCACATCTTCTCCCCATTTTCTGTAGATATCTTCTCTGCTTCACATCTTCTCCCCATTTGACAATAATGCCAAAGTGGAGGCACAAGCTTCCCTGTTCCATTATGCTGCTCCCCTTGAGGAGTAGCATCCTTCAACACATCAATCTAAAAACAAATTGGCTAATACCTGACTGATGTGCAGCATATACCTTTAGTTTACCTCCTGAAGGGGCAACACCCCTAATTCACCTCTTAAGTACATAAATGTAGCCTTTAGGAGAGGTTTGGTGAATATGTCTGCTAACTACTCCTTACTGGAAACATGTTCCAGTGCAATCTCTTTGTTCTAAACCTTTTCCCTCAAGAAATGATACTTAAGCTCAAAGTGCTTGGTTCTAGAATGTAAAACTAGATTCTTGGAGATGTTAATTGCACTAGTATTGTCACAAAATATACTTACCGGTTCAGATACAGGAACTTTGAAGCCATTTAATACATGCTTCATCTAGATTGTTTGAGTGTAGTTCATGAAAGCTACAACATACTCTACTTTCGCTATAGACTGACAAGCACAACTCTGCTTCTTACTCATACATGAGACCAGTCTACCATCGAGAAAGAATGCACCACCGGTTGTGCTCTTTCGGTCATCTACATTGCCTACCCAATCAACATCTGTGAACACTTTCAGGTTCAAATCATTATTGTATGGATACCATAACCCATAGTCAATAGTTCCTTTTAGATACCTAAGAATCCGCTTGACTGCAACCAAGTGGGATTGTCTTGGACTTTTCTGGAACCTTGCAGTAATGCCAACTACATGTGAAATATCTGGTCTTCTATGCACTACATAATGCAACTTACCAATCATGGATCAGTATTCCTTCTCATCAACCAATGATGAGTCATCCTCTTTGGATAGTTTACAGGCAGTTACCATCGGTGTACCAATTGGTTACCATCGGTGTACCAACTAGTTTTCTATCTTCCATGCCAAAGGTCTTCAACACCTCTTTGACATACTTGGACTGAGTGATAAAGATTCCATCTTTTATCTGCTGGATCTGTAGTCCAATAAAGAACTTAATTTCCCCTATGAGTGACATCTCAAACTCTTTCTTCATCTCATCTACAAACTCATGACTCATCTTGTCATCTTCCCCAAAGATAATGTCATCAACAAATACCTCACAGATCAAGATCTGATCTCCTTCAGACTTCAAGTAGATATTGCTATCTTCACTTGCTCTCTCAAATCCAATCTTCACAAGATGGGAATGCAGATGTTCATACCATGCTCTAGGTGCCTACTTTAGACCATATAAGGCTTTATGTAGCCTACATACCATGTCACTATCTTCAAATAGGGCAAACCCATTTGGTTGCTCAATATACACCTCCTCTTCAAGTACACCATTTAGGAATGCAGATTTTACATCCATTTGATATAATTTGACTCCTTTAAAAGCTACATATGCAAGAAGCATAGGAACTCCTTCCAATCTGGCTACAGGAGCAAAGGTTTCTCCATAGTCTTCTCCTTCTTCTTGGGCATATCCTTTGCACACCAGTCTGGCTTTGTTCCTAATCACTGTGCCATCCTCATTCAACTTATGTTTGAAAACCCATTTAGTACCAATGACATTTTTATGCTACGATCTGGGTACCAAAGACCATGTACCATTTTTCTCTATCTGGTCAAGTTCCTCTTCCATTGCCTTGATCCAGTCTTCATCTTTATGTGCCTCTTTGAATGTTTTAGGCTTGAATTCAGAGATCATACATGAGTTTTCTCTGACTTTTCTTCTTGTAAGGATTCTTACATCCTTATCTCCTATGATCTACTTAGGATCATGATTCAGCTTGACATACAGAGGAATGGTCTTGATGGATTCCTCTTTCTTTTCTTCTTCATCATCATCTCCATCAGTATCAGCATCTCCATGTACCAGTGTAGAAACATTGTTACTGGTACTTGGTTGAATGACAACCGATTCCCAGAAGGTTGCAACCGGTTCATTTACCGCTTGCTCACTGTCAGTTTCCTCCATTTTCTCAGAGGTTTCATCAACTCTTACATTGATGCTTTCCATAATTCTCTGAGTCCTATTGTTGAAACACTTGAGAGCTTTGCTCTTGGTGGAATAACCTAAGAATATCCCCTCATCACATTTTGCATCAAATTTTCTCTGGTGTTCACTCCTCTTGATGTAACATTTGCTACCAAACACTCTAAAGTAGCTAACCATAGGTGTCTTACCAGTCCAATACTCATAAGGATTTTTATCCTTACCTTTCTTGATGAGTACCTGGTTTATTGTGTAGACTGCAGTGCTCACCACTTCTCTCCAAAAGGTGTGAGCTACATTTCCTTGAATCAACATGGTTCTAGCTGATTCAACTACAGTCTGGTTATTCCTCTGTGCTAGGCCATTCTACTGTGGAGTCTAGGGGGCAGACAATTGCCTCTTGATGCCATGTTCTTCATAGTACTTGTTGAATTCACCGGAAGTGAATTCCCCTACTTGAACAGTTCTCAGGCACTTGATCCTTTTACTGCTTTCCTTCTCCACTAATGCTCTAAAAGCTTTGAATTTTACAAAGGCTTCAGACTTGTCTTTCAAGAATGTGACCCACATCATTCTTGAGTAGTCATCAGTGAGAATCATGAAGTACCTATCACCCTGCACACTTCTAGTTTTCATAGGACCACACAAATCAGTATGCACAAGATCAAGCAAGTTGCCAGTAGTGAAAGATTTACCTTTAAAGGTTGAGGAAGACATTTTCCCCAATTGACACTCTTTGCACAAGGTATTATCCAGTTTGCTTAGCACCGACAACCCTCTAACTGCCTTGATCTTACTAGCCTTCACAATGTTATCAAAGTTTACATGGAAGAGTCTCCTATGCCGTGTCCAGCTATCATCAAATTTAGCCATAAGACATGTACTTATATTTGCATTTATTTGAAATAGGTTACCTCTGATCTGCATGCCGATGGCCACCAATTCACCACTCTTTCCTTTGATTCTGCAAACTCCATTCTTGAATTCCAAAGTGAGACCACTATCATTCAGCTGGGCAACACTCAGAAGGTTGTGTCTGAGACCATCAACCCAACAGACATTGTCAGCACTACTCTTTCCATTCAGAGAGATTGACCCTTTGCCTTTGACCATGCATGGTGCATCATTACCAAAGCAAACCACACCACCATCATACTCTTCCAAGGATAGAAACTTGCTCTGGTCACCAATCATATGGTGAGAACAACCACTATCAATGATCCACTCAATGGAATTATCAAACTGGGAGACAAGAGCCTTCTTGTCTAACACATCTTCCTTGACAGCAACAAACACAATATCTTCATTTTCTTCATCTTCTGATTCCTCATCTATGACACCTTCATCAACTGCCACAAAACAATTTCTCTTGTTTCTTCCTTTGAATTTCTTGAACCTTTTTAGTTTGTCCTTGTTGTCGCCATTAGGACAGTTTACAACAATATGTCCTATCTGGTTACAAGAAAAGCATTTCAAAGGAAGCTTACCTCTGTATTTGCTGGTTCCCTTAGGAAGTTTCTTGGCAAGAAGAGCTTCAAATGCCATCAGAATCTCCTCATCATCCATCTCTCTGCTCTATCTAGGTTCACCACTGGTGCTATCTTCTTTTCCTTTTTTGGATGGTACAATAGCAGCTTTAAAAGCTGATTCAGTCTTTTGAACACTGCCATCAAAATTATTTATCTCATAGGCTGTCAACTTTGCAATGATGGAGTCTAGGGATATCTTAGTCTTGTCTATTGATCTTAGCTCTTGAATATTAGCAACCCTTATTGCATAGACTGACAATAGGGATCTCAGGACTTTGCTTACCACAGTGGAATCTTCCATTTTACCACATGCACTCTTGATATCTCCAACAATAGTTTTGATTCTTATTCCATACTATTGAATGGTCTCACCTTCAACCATCTGCATGTCTTCAAACTTCCCTCTAAGGATTTCTTCTTTAGCTTGTTTTACATGCTCATCACCGCTATAGATATTTTGTGAGGCCCTACCCTGACCCATCCTATCTCTTCAGTTATTTTCATTTTGGAACTATTTTGGATGCTAGTTTGGACACACTATGGATATAGAACTTTTCATGATTCCGCAATTTTGGTAACATTGATATATGTGGATGCTTCCTTTCTATGCCTTGTGGATTATAGAATATTATATGATTCTAGATTAGGGTAATATTGTGATGATGCAGGTTATTATCTGAATTTCAAGATTTGATATAATGTTAGGAAAATGTTTGCATATCTTTTAGATGGATCAAATTTTGAGGATTATGAGGAAATTGCTTTGATTTGTGACAAATCGTATTTTATAATGTCAAGTCTTTGCAGAATGAATGTATTGTATTCTGATTATGTGATTATATATTATATGAGGCTATTTGGGAAGTACTAATGTTTAAATTGAGATGTGCAGGAAAATATCCATGTGACCATAGAAATATTATGGATAATCAAGCCTAGGCCAATGTGCGTTAGTAAAACCAGGGGTTGTCTATTTGGAGAGACAACACCCCGTATGTACTGTATTTTATTCGTAAATGTAAAATGTTGCATGAGTGTAATTTGTATTTATTGGATTGATTAAATTGTTTAAGGGACAATTGCCATGTGTTTATTGTGATGTGGAATTATTTTGTAGTGTCACTTGACACCTATGTAGTATGTTGTGTTGGCAATTGTCATGTCACCTTTTTGAAAGTTTTATTTTTGTTAATGGTTATATTCCCTAATTATCCTTGAAGGAACCAAGAAATCTAGGTTAGAGAGCCACAAGGAAGGTCAACTTGTCATGCCCAAAATTTAGGGCAAAAACGGAACAAATTTTTTTTTTAAAAGATACTAATTTAATTAACAAGCACACTCTTGCGACAAGCGTTAACGAAAATTTCATTAATAAATTCGAGCTCATTCGGAAACGAACGAAGCATCGACAATCTGTTATATTTTAATTGCGAAAAAAAAACCTACTGGTTTAAATTCTATCTCCAAAAGATATTTAGTTAATAATTTTATTAAATTAATCTTACTAATAGCATTAAGAGAGTTATTTCAATTTGTCCTCTAACATGACTATATAGCCCTTTCAAATTTTTAAAAGTTTTCTCTTTATATTTTACCCCAAATAAAAATCAGGATTATTTAAATATATACATATATTCATATTGGAATATGCCTATTTTTATATATTAAAATTTAATTACTATACAAGTGCTCAAATTCATACATTTATATACATACATATATTCCCATATGTTTATATGGAAACATATATATATATATATATATATATATGTTTGTTTTTCTTAAATGGAAAATATTTTAATTCTAAATTTGAATTCCATTATAATTTCCTAATTAAAAGCCATATTGTTGCCCAACCCTAATCAGGGTTCTAATTTTTTTTTTACCATATCTATATTATCTAACTAACTAATACTTAACTTTTAATTGAAAACCAAATTTGCCCTAGCCCATCCGGCTAGGGTTTTTACCCATAAATCTTATTTAACATGTCACCGTTTTCAAGCTGGGCCGAAACCCCTAAGGCGGCCATGAAATCATATTGCAGGTCGCGGAAGGAAGGAGGCAGGTTTTCGGGTGGCGGGTTGGCCGCGCGCACCACTGTGGGAGCGCACAGTGGCGCCGCAGCACCACTGTGTGCCCACACAGTGGGCGCCACTGGCGGCACCACTGTGTGGCCACACAGTGGCGGCCGTGGCCGTCCACTGTGTGCCCACACAGTGGGAGCCGCAAGCGGCTCCACTGTGTGTGCACACAGTGGGCGCCGCGCGGTCGTCCACTGTGCGTACACACAGTGGAGCCCGCGGGGTCCCCAACTTATATTTTTTTTTTAAATTTTTTTTTTTAAAAAACATTAACATTTATATATATATATATATATAAATATATAAATATATATATTTATATATATACATATATGTATATATATATAAATATATATGGTATTTACAAAAATTAACATGCGTAAATAACAAGATAAATTTAATTCCAAATAAAATTTATATATTTTTTTAAAAGGGAATTATTACATGCAATTTTTTTTACGCTAATATAATAAAGAAAAAGATAACATTAAGTTTAATCAAAAATAGAAATATATATATATATATATATATATATATATAAATTCATTTATAAAACTAGCTTTTAAATCAATGTTTTCAAAAATACAATTCAAAGTATTTTATAAAGATACATTATACTTTTTCTGGAAATAAAGAAATCCATTTATATATTTTTTTTAAAATAGAATATTCACTTAAAACAACCTTTTTTTTATAAAAAAACATAGAAATCTATAACAACAATAATCTTTTATTTGCCACAAGTGAAACATAATTAAAGTCTAAATGAAAAACAAATCTTTTATTTCTTTCCAAAATACAAGAAGCTTTTTGCATGCAACACAATTTAACCCCTTTTTTTTTTACAAAACCAGAAGTAGAAATAACAAGCTTTTCTTTCTTTAAAACATCTCTAAATACTCTACCAACTTTACAGAATGATTTCTCTGAACAGTCACAACATTAAGACTTCAAGTCTACTAATACAAATTTCAACTTGCTTCTCCTTTCTCTTGAATTGAGGCATTTATTTACAACAACTTTAAACATACATCTGCAACTGAATTCAAATATCTTCAAATACAATCTTCTGAATATCTTTCATGAATCCTATCCTCTTTCCTCTGAATTTCCTGCATAATAGAAAACACAAAATTGACCACGGAGTGCTCACCTCCCAGCCTAGGCTAACTGGTAGCCACCCCCGAGCTCGGAGAACCAATTCCTAGACGGGTAACAAACAGGCAAACACAAAGAAACACAAAACATACAAATATTCCAGACACATTCCCAACCTGGTTTTCACAGCACCACACTCTGGTGGTGAACATTTTAAAAGGGTGGTAGTGGACCAAATACCCTGAGGAGAATCTGCAAGTATGTAATAACAAGAAGCCACCTCATGGCACAAATAACATATCAAAAATCTCAACCCCATAATCCTTATGCCCCCCAAAGGCATTCTAGCCTTATAACCCTCCTTATGACCCCCATTGCACAAACAGGCCATGCAGCAAGGGTCACACAAAGATCCCTTGTGATCGCTCTCTAAAGAGAGTCTCTCACTCAAGGGTTGTCACTGCTACCACCCTCAAGATCCTCTTCTCTCCCAAGAGAAAGAGAGATCTTGAGAAAACTCCCAAAACACATTCATTCATAAAACAAAACCAAAAGATTTTCAAACATTCGTTTTCAAGAATACAGATTTTCTTATTCAACAACTTTCAGAAATAAACAAAAACAAGTCATTAAAAGTAAAAATGAAACCAACCTTAATCTGCCCAAAGGTTATAATGATATCTGAAGAAGAGCTGCCCAATCCACAATCCTTTATTTTCCTTAATCAATTTCTTTATCCCATAACATTATTTTTCTTCCAAATTTTTCTTCTGTCTCCAAAAATGGAGAGTGGGTGATTAACCAGCTATTCCCAAAAATCCTCCTTAAGAAGCTCACTCACTGAGTTCTCACAGGATTCTAAGAAAAATCAACAAAAAGAAGGAAGAAAGCAAAAATGCAAAAAGACTTTCCTTCCAAGAGGAAAAATCTGGATTTGATTTTCCTTCAATTTTCAATTTTCGCTCAACTCAAAAAAGCCAATTTTTAAAGCGTTAAAAAGATCATAATAAAGTAGAAACTTGCCTAAAATTACCCCTAACCCCTAGGTATACTTTATGGGCTTCAGGAAACCCTAATAAACTACCCCTAGGTGTTCATTTAACCCATTTTAAACCCCTCTGGAGTTTATTTTCGGGTCAAACATAAGTTGACCACACCAAATATTATATTCTCAAAATATCTTTTTGACAACACATTATTTTATTTAAAAATAATAATAATTAACACTTTCCCATCAAGAGACAAGATAAAATATTAAAATTTAAATCCACACATGTGTCAAGTGGCACTAATAAAATACTTTTACGAAAATAAACATGAAATTGTCTCTTGAGGTTTTTACACAATAAATTTAAATAACACACAACACACATGCAGCATATACTGATACGAATAAAATACAACACAAACGGAGTGTTGTCTCTCCAAATAGACAAACCCTGGCTTTACGAACATACATAAGTCTAGGTTTGATTCTCCGTAATTTTCCATGGTCACATGGTAAATTTCCTGCGCATCTCAATTTACACATTAGTACTCCCAAATATTCATATAAAACATAATCAATTATACAACAATGCACATCATTACTTGCATACAATTTTCATCTGCACAGATTGAATACATCTTTTGTCAAGCAAATTCACATAAACAATTTTCATCCCAATTCACATAAACTAAACATACATCATAGTTCTATATTCAAAGTAAAGTCCTGCAAATTCATTAACGACATCTATCATTGCAATATCATTCTATCTAATAATCATGTAGTGTTCTATCACATAAAGCATGTAAGTAAAACATCAATTCATAGCAATGTTATCCAATATCCTGAAATCATATAATTTCTAAGTCTCAAAATGCATCAAAACAAAGTATCCATAGTAGTCTAAAATATAAAATCCACTGAATGTCAAACTGAGTCGAGGTGAGGCCTCACATCCTCCCCCTCTAGGCATGAACTTCCTCCTGGAGTTCATCAAAGAGGTGAGGGTACTCTGATCTCATACGTGCTGCGTCCTCCCATGAAGCCATAACCTCATCATAACAATCCCACTGGACCCTAACCTGGTCCAGCTCTCGACCTCGAAGGGCCAATGTTCGGCGTGCCAAAATGCGAATGGGCTCCAAAGCTAGCTGCCCGTCCGACTCCACCTGCAAGGCATCCCAATCTAAAATGTGAGACTCATCATAGATATATTTTCTCAAAACTGAAACATGAAACACATCGTGGATGCGTGATAGGCTAGGTGGCAAAGCTAAACGGTAGGCTACTGGGCCTATCCTCTCCAGAATCTCAAAAGGTCCTACAAAGCGAGGTGCGAGCTTAGAACCCTTTCCGTAACGGATCGGACTCTTATGCGGTCGCACTCTCAAGAAAACTCTGTCTCCTACCAAGTAACTACGGTCAATCCTCTTTGCATCGGCATACTTCTTCTGTCTATCCTGAGCCTCTCTGAGACGCTGCCTAATCAAATCCACCTGCTGTTCCATATCTCGAACTAACTCAGGGCCAATAGCAACTCTATCCTCTAAGCGATCCCAACTCAAGGGCGTCCTGCAAGGCCTGCCGTATAATGCCTGGTAGGGTGGCATCCCCAAAGAAGTGTGATGCCCATTGTTATAGGCAAACTCCACTAAGGGAAGATACTCCTCCCACCGGGTCTGATGATCCATGACGTACATACAAAGCATATCCTCTAACACCTGATTGACTCTCTCTGTCTGACCATCTGTCTCCGGGTGATAAGTTGTACTGAAATTAAGCTTTGTGCCCATAGCTGCCTGTAATGACTTCCAAAAGGTAGAAGTGAAAAGAGAATCCCTATCAGAAATAATCTTGCGGGGTACGCCATGAAGTCTAACAATGTCTCGCAAGAACACCTGTGCTACTGCAGGAGCTGTGAATGTAGTACGGACTGGTGAAAAGTGAGCTACTTTGGTCAGCTTGTCAACTGTCACCAAGATAGCATCATGGCGACGAGAAGACATAGGGAGACCAACGATGAAATCCATGGATATAGTATCCCACTTCCACTCTGGTATAGCATGAGACTGAAGCAACCCACCTGGATGGCGGTGCTCCGCCTTTACCCTCTGACACTCGAGACACCGAGCTACTATCTCAGCAATGAGCTGCCGCATTCCCGGCCAATGATACAACTGCCTCAAGTCTGCATGCAACTTCTTAACCCCGGGATGCGCTGCATAAGGAGCTCTATGAGCTTCCGAGACAATGAACTCTCGCAACCCTCCGGAGGAAGGTACATAAATGTGCCCTCTATGGCGTAATAGTCCATCGGACTCCAAAGAATAATCCACATATTTCCCTTCTAGAGTAACCTGAGAACGTAACACCTGACAAACCTCTGCATACCATCCATCCTTTGACAAGTGCCGAAGTATACGGTCCCTCAAGTCTGTGCCCATGGATATGGTGCAAACCTCATGACGTCTCCTACTCAAGGCATCTGCAACTACATTTTCCTTTCCCTTGATGTAGTGAACGTCAAAATCATATTCGCACAAAAACTCCATCCATCTCCTCTGACGTGCATTAAGGTTTGGCTGAGTGAAGATGTACTGAAGACTCTGATGATCTGAATGCAACTCAAAGTGATGTCCTAAAAGGAAGTGCCTCCACCTCACAAGTGCATGCACTACTGCCGCGAGCTCAAGGTCGTGAGTGGGATAATTAAGTTCATGAGTCTTAAGTTTCCTAGACTCGAAAGCTATGGCCCTACCACCTTGCATAAGAACTGCCCCTAAACCCTCTAAGGAAGCATCGGTACAAACCATGAAATCAGCTGAAGGATCTGGTACAACAAGGATAGGAGCGCTAGTAAGTGCCTTCTTGAGTTCCTGAAAGGCCTTCTCGCACTTCTCTGTCCACTCAAATTTCTTCCCTTTACGCTGAAGAGAGGTAATAGGGTGTGCGACTCTGGAGAAACCTTCGACAAAACGTCGGTAATATCCTGCTAAACCCATGAAACTCCTGACCTCTGTCACACTGGTAGGCGCTGGCCAATCCATAATAGCCCTAATCTTTGATGGGTCCACTGAGATCCCATCACCGGAAATAACATGTCCAAGGTACTTGACCTCAGATCGAAAGAAAGCACACTTCGATAGGCTGCCAAACAACTGGTTATCTCGCAAACACTGCAATACCTGTTTCAGGTGCTCCTCATGCTCCTTCTCATTCCGAGAATATATCAATATATCATCGAGGAACACAATAACAAAACGGTCCAGAAAGGTACGGAACACCCCATTCATGAGACTCATAAAAACTGCTGGGGCATTCGTAAGTCCAAAGGGGACTACGGTAAACTCATAGTGACCATATCTAGTGCGAAAAGCAGTCTTGTGGATATCACTTTCCACTATTCTCAACTGATGGTATCCTGACTTCAGATCTATTTTGGAAAAGACTTTGGCACCCTGAAGCTGGTCAAATAAATCATCAATTCTAGGCAAAGGATATCGGTTCTTGATGGTTACTTTATTTAGCTGCCGATAATCCATACACAATCGGAGAGATCCATCCTTCTTCTTAACGAAGATAACTGGTGCACCCCACGGGGATACGCTAGGACGGATATGACCCTTCTCAAGAAGTTCCTCAAGCTGAATTTTAAGTTCACTAAGCTCATTTGTGGTCATTCTATAAGGTGCTCTGGAAACTGGCTCGGCTCCTGGTACTAGGTCTATATGAAAATCAATCTCTCTACGGGGAGGCATTCCCGGTAACTCTGAAGGAAATACATCTGAATATCCCTGAAGGATAGGATGGTCATCGAGCGATGTTTCCTTTTCCTCCTCTTCTCCTCTGTCACTGATAGTGATAGCAAAAAGCTGACATCCCTTCCGCATGCTCCGCTTGAGCTGCATTGCGGAGATCATCCGAAGAGACACGGGCCTCTGAATCCCGGTGATAACTATGGGCGAACCATGATCATCCTCACACTCGATCTTTTTCAGGCGGCAATCCATCTTGGCTCTATGGGCATAAAGCCAATCCATGCCAAGTACGATTTCGTAAGATCCAAGTGGAGTCACTCTAAGGTCTACTACAGTGGTGGTCTTGCCAATCTGCAACTGACATGCCCTAACCTCAGATTCCACTAACACTCTAGCCCCTGAAGCTAATTCCACTTCCCAACTGACACCCTGCCTAGTTGCCACTAGCCCGCAACGCTCCACAACCAACGGAGATATAAAGGAGTCAGTAGCTCCTGAATCAAACAAAATAGATACATTGTTACCTCTGATTACACCTGAAGATTCGATAACCATGGCCTAATGATCGGCCTGGCGGTTGTCAACCGCTGCGAATACTCTATGGGACCTGCCCATATCACCAACTGTCGGCTCTGAAGCGGCCATCCGCTGACTCCCTGCTACCTGTACCTGAGGGCAATCCCTCGCCAAGTGCCCCATGGCTCCACAAGTAAAGCAAGCACCCCGTGCCTGGAACTGGGCACCCTGAGGCCTAGAAAATCCCTGACCTCCTGTCCTACTGGATCCGCTGTACCCACCCCTGGAGGACTGCTGAGTCCCTGCCGGCTGTGTGTACTGCCCCTGTGCTCTCTGATCACGTTTCTGTCCCTGAGTCTGCCACTGCTTGGGCTTGGAGCCCTGCTGATACTGTGGAGGCTTCTGTTTCTAGTTCTGTGGTGTCTGTTGTGGAGGAGGGGGTTTGGAGAACCCCTGAGAATTTCGGTTGTTCCCCTTCCAATGTGGTTTCTGGAATCCATAAGTCTGAGGTGCGGGATTTCGGTTCTGATACCGATCCCTATTGTCCTGTGGTCTAACCTGAATTTCCTCGGCAATCAGTGCCTTCTCTACAGCAACCCGAAGGCTCTCTGGAGGGGACATCCTAACAGGCCCGGCTATACCGGCATTCAATCCCCTGATGAAGCGGTTTACAAGAAGTTTCTCATCCTTTAGATAATCTACATATGGCAACAACTCAAAGAATTTACTCTCATACTGGGTTACTGACAAGCCTTTTTGTTGGAGATCATGAAATTCGTCTATACGACGCTGCCTGAAGTGCTCTGATAGGTACCTCTCATGGAACCTCTCGGTGAATATCTCCCAAGTGAGTGTATCAGGTACTAATCCGCATTTGTACTCTTCCTGTCTCCACCAGGTGGAGGCTGTCCCTCTCAGAAGATGAACTGCAACACGTGCTTTCAAGTTGCTCTCATAAGAACGCAACGCAAAGCACCTCTCAAGACTCAGAAGCCATGCCTCGGCCTCTACTCCATCTGTAGAACCTCCGAAGGATGGTGGTTGGAGGCGCATGACCTCTCTGATGAGATCCCCTGGATCTCGACGACCTCTCTCAAAATAAACTGGTTCCACTGTAGGAGGTGGTCCTGGCATATGCACTGACTCTGGCTCATTACCACCCTGGCTCTCTACAGGAATCAGAGCCGGGCCTCTGCTTTGTTCTCTATCAATAGATCTATGACTCCCAGAGTCATGACTCCTAACCGGAGGGTTCTCTGCAGGAATCCTTTCCTGAACAATGCCAATGAGATTCTGAATGGCTGCTAGAAGGTCACGGTTAGGTTCATTTGGCTGTTCGGGAGGTGCTCCTGGGTTCTCCTCTGGAACCAATGCCTCCCTCTCTTCCTCATTGCGAGCTAGGCGCTCACGTCTAGGACCCCGTCCGCACTTGCGAGCTTGTCGCGTCAACGGAGGCATCCTAAGAGGAAAATAATACAAAACAATTAATTTATTTCTTTTAGAATTAAATTTATTTAAATGCAAAATTCCATTTAACAAAATAATTTTTAAATATTCTAAGGCGAAACGTAAGTGAGTAAGGCTCCTAGTGTGGAAACCTTGCTCTGATACCAAAATGTCATGTCCAAAATTTAGGGCAAAAACGGAACAAATTTTTTTTTTAAAAGATACTAATTTAATTAACAAGCACACTCTTGCGACAAGCGTTAACGAAAATTTCATTAATAAATTCGAGCTCATTCGGAAACGAACGAAGCATCGACAATCTGTTATATTTTAATTGCGAAAAAAAAACCTACTGGTTTAAATTGTATCTCCAAAAGATATTTAGTTAATAATTTTATTAAATTAATCTTACTAATAGCATTAAGAGAGTTATTTCAATTTGTCCTCTAACATGACTATATAGCCCTTTCAAATTTTTAAAAGTTTTCTCTTTATATTTTACCCCAAATAAAAATCAGGATTATTTAAATATATACATATATTCATATTGGAATATGCCTATTTTTATATATTAAAATTTAATTACTATACAAGTGCTCAAATTCATACATTTATATACATACATATATTCCCATATGTTTATATGGAAACATATATATATATATATATATATATATATATATATATATATGTTTGTTTTTCTTAAATGGAAAATATTTTAATTCTAAATTTGAATTCCATTATAATTTCCTAATTAAAAGCCATATTGTTGCCCAACCCTAATCAGGGTTCTAATTTTTTTTTTACCATATCTATATTATCTAACTAACTAATACTTAACTTTTAATTGAAAACCAAATTTGCCCTAGCCCATCCGGCTAGGGGTTTTTACCCATAAATCTTATTTAACATGTCACCGTTTTCAAGCTGGGCCGAAACCCCTAAGGCGGCCATGAAATCATATTGCAGGTCGTGGAAGGAAGGAGGCAGGTTTTCGGGTGGCGGGTTGGCCGCGCGCACCACTGTGTGAGCGCACAGTGGCGCCGCGGCACCACTGTGTGCCCACACAGTGGGCGCCGCTGGCGGCACCACTGTGTGGCCACACAGTGGCGGCCGTGGCCGTCCACTGTGTGCCCACACAGTGGGAGCCGCAAGCGGCTCCACTGTGTGTGCACACAGTGGGCGCCGCGCGGTCGTCCACTGTGCGTACACACAGTGGAGCCCGCGGGGTCCCCAACTTATATTTTTTTTTTAAATTTTTTTTTTTAAAAAACATTAACATTTATATATATATATATATATAAATATATAAATATATATATTTATATATATACATATATGTATATATATATAAATATATATGGTATTTACAAAAATTAACATGCGTAAATAACAAGATAAATTTAATTCCAAATAAAATTTATATATTTTTTTAAAAGGGAATTATTACATGCAATTTTTTTTACGCTAATATAATAAAGAAAAAGATAACATTAAGTTTAATCAAAAATAGAAATATATATATATATATATATATATATATATATATATATATATATATATATATATATATATATATATATATATATATATAAATTCATTTATAAAACTAGCTTTTAAATCAATGTTTTCAAAAATACAATTCAAAGTATTTTATAAAGATACATTATACTTTTTCTGGAAATAAAGAAATCCATTTATATATTTTTTTTAAAATAGAATATTCACTTAAAACAACCTTTTTTTTATAAAAAAACATAGAAATCTATCAACAACAATAATCTTTTATTTGCCACAAGTGAAACATAATTAAAGTCTAAATGAAAAACAAATCTTTTATTTCTTTCCAAAATACAAGAAGCTTTTTGCATGCAACACAATTTAACCCCTTTTTTTTTTTATAAAACCAGAAGTAGAAATAACAAGCTTTTCTTTCTTTAAAACATCTCTAAATACTCTACCAACTTTACAGAATGATTTCTCTGAACAGTCACAACATTGAGACTTCAAGTCTACTAATACAAATTTCAACTTGCTTCTCCTTTCTCTTGAATTGAGGCATTTATTTACAACAACTTTAAACATACATCTGCAACTGAATTCAAATATCTTCAAATACAATCTTCTGAATATCTTTCATGAATCCTATCCTCTTTCTTCTGAATTTCCTGCATAATAGAAAACACAAAATTGACCACGGAGTGCTCACCTCCCAGCCTAGGCTAACTGGTAGCCACCCCCGAGCTCGGAGAACCAATTCCTAGACGGGTAACAAACAGGCAAACACAAAGAAACACAAAACATACAAATATTCCAGACACATTCCCAACCTGGTTTTCACAGCACCACACTCTGGTGGTGAACATTTTAAAAGGGTGGTAGTGGACCAAATACCCTGAGGAGAATCTGCAAGTATGTAATAACAAGAAGCCACCTCATGGCACAAATAACATATCAAAAATCTCAACCCCATAATCCTTATGCCCCCCAAAGGCATTCTAGCCTTATAACCCTCCTTATGACCCCCATTGCACAAACAGGCCATGCAGCAAGGGTCACACAAAGATCCCTTGTGATCGCTCTCTAAAGAGAGTCTCTCACTCAAGGGCTGTCACTGCTACCACCCTCAAGATCCTCTTCTCTCCCAAGAGAAAGAGAGATCTTAAGAAAACTCCCAAAACACATTCATTCATAAAACAAAACCAAAAGATTTTCAAACATTCGTTTTCAAGAATACAGATTTTCTTATTCAACAACTTTCAGAAATAAACAAAAACAAGTCATTAAAAGTAAAAATGAAACCAACCTTAATCTGCCCAAAGGTTATAATGATATCTGAAGAAGAGCTGCCCAATCCACAATCCTTTATTTTCCTTAATCAATTTCTTTATCCCATAACATTATTTTTCTTCCAAATTTTTCTTCTGTCTCCAAAAATGGAGAGTGGGTGATTAACCAGCTATTCCCAAAAATCCTCCTTAAGAAGCTCACTCACTGAGTTCTCACAGGATTCTAAGAAAAATCAACAAAAAGAAGGAAGAAAGCAAAAATGCAAAAAGACTTTCCTTCCAAGAGGAAAAATCTGGATTTGATTTTCCTTCAATTTTCAATTTTCGCTCAACTCAAAAAAGCCAATTTTTAAAGCGTTAAAAAGATCATAATAAAGTAGAAACTTGCCTAAAATTACCCCTAACCCCTAGGTATACCTTATGGGCTTCAGGAAACCCTAATAAACTACCCCTAGGTGTTCATTTAACCCATTTTAAACCCCTCTGGAGTTTATTTTCGGGTCAAACATAAGTTGACCACACCAAATATTATATTCTCAAAATATCTTTTTGACAACACATTATTTTATTTAAAAATAATAATAATTAACACTTTCCCATCAAGAGACAAGATAAAATATTAAAATTTAAATCCACACATGTGTCAAGTGGCACTAATAAAATACTTTTACAAAAATAAACATGAAATTGTCTCTTGAGGTTTTTACACAATAAATTTAAATAACACACAACACACATGCAACATATACTGATACGAATAAAATACAACACAAACGGAGTGTTGTCTCTCCAAATAGACAAACCCTGGCTTTACGAACATACATAAGTCTAGGTTTGATTCTCCGTAATTTTCCATGGTCACATGGTAAATTTCCTGCGCATCTCAATTTACACATTAGTACTCCCAAATATTCATATAAAACATAATCAATTATACAACAATGCACATCATTACTTGCATACAATTTTCATCTGCACAGATTGAATACATCTTTTGTCAAGCAAATTCACATAAACAATTTTCATCCCAATTCACATAAACTAAACATACATCATAGTTCTATATTCAAAGTAAAGTCCTGCAAATTCATTAACGACATCTATCATTGCAATATCATTCTATCTAATAATCATGTAGTGTTCTATCACATAAAGCATGTAAGTAAAACATCAATTCATAGCAATGTTATCCAATATCCTGAAATCATATAATTTCTAAGTCTCAAAATGCATCAAAACAAAGTATCCATAGTAGTCTAAAATATAAAATCCACTGAATGTCAAACTAAGTCGAGGTGAGGCCTCACACAACTCAGAGTTGACCCGTAGGTTAACTTCAGGTGGACTTTCTGAAGGTCAAATCAACTCCTAGAGTCAATTTTAGAGCTTTTCTATTAGGCCTCATGGGGTACCTATGGGTGAAGGCCAAAATTGGCCATGTGTCTTTCCCTTAGGACTTGTTTAACCACCCAAAAAAGTGGTTTTCCCAAGATGGATGAATTCCATCTATAGGAGTGCCATCCTTGGTAGGATAACCTTCTTGGAGATAGTAATCCCACTCCCCCATTTCCATTTCCCTTCTCTAGGCACCTAGGTTAGGGAGTGTGTAAGACCTAGGGAAGGCCAACCCAATGGGAGATCACTCACTCTATCCAAGAGGTTGGAAGGAGTGAGAGAGGCCTTCTTAGGCTAAGAATGGAAGCTTAGTGAGCTAATCACCCACTCTCCATCCTTGGAGATTTTTGGAAAAAAAACTTGGAAGGAAAAACCAGTTTTAGGAATAGAGGAATTTGGGGGCCCAAGGATTGCAGAAAGTTGTGTGGATTGGGCAGCTCATCTCCAACTAAGTTTAGCATACCTATTGGCAGAATAAGGTTGGTTGTTATCTCCTCTTGTTTATGTTGTCTATGTTAGTTATGTTGTTTTGTTGAAGGAAAGAAATGCTTGTAAAGAAAGTGTGTATGTATAATGTTGTTGAAGAAAATAATGTGTAGTTCTTTTCTATGTATTTTTCTGTTTTGAGTTTCTTGCTTTGGGAGTGTCCAAGATCTTCTACTCTTGGGAGAGTAGGATGATCTTGGGGTGGAAGAAGCATGACAGCCTTGGGTGAGAGGCTCTCCTTAAGGAGAGTGATCTCAAGGGTGTCCTTTGTGACCCTTGCTGCATAGCCTTGTGTATGCATTCGGGGGTCATACTTGGGGAGGGAAATGGCTTTGAGCCTTTGGGGGGCATAAGGTGGTTGGGATGAATTCTGTTGAGTATTTTGTGTTGCCATGAGGTGGCTTGTGATATATTTTTGGCTGCAGTCTCCCCAATGGTACTTGGTCCACTTCCACCCATAGATTGATCTCCACAAATGTGGTGATAGTGTAGCCTGGGATGGGAAAGTGTATGTGTTGTGTGTTTGCCCTACTGTTGTGTTGTATTGCCTGATTGTAACCCGTCTAGGTCTTGATTCTCCTAGCTCGGGGGTGGCTTTTGGTAAGCCTAGGCTGGGAGGTGAGCATCCCATGGTCACAGTCCTAAACTTTACTTGCAGGTGGCTTGGGGAAAAAGACTAGGAGTTGCAGATTTTGTGTTGCAGACTTCTATTCAGATTTCTGATTTTTATTTAAATGCAGAAAAGCAGAAAGAAATTGTAACCTTGTGAATTGTAGCAAAAAAAAAAAGGGAAGAGAAAGTGCATATGTAAATATAGGGCTTAAAATGATTCTGTTTCTGTTTAAATAAATGTAAATTTTATTTTCTGTGTAAAGTTTAGAAAAGAAAAAAAAGGGGGACTGTTAGATTATCTACCCATTTTCATATTTGGGCTATTGTAGCTTATCATTCTGGAAAATAATGTAAATTTATATTATATTATGATGTCTATTATGTTGCTATAGTCTACATTTTAATCTGGTCTATTCACTTGGTTATTTACTGCAATATTAAAGAAAAGAAACAGAAAAATGCATTAGGATTCTTTATTTACTATTTACTAGTTTATTTACTGCAAATGTTATAGAAAGAAAAAGAAATGCAGTAGGGTTATTATTTATTTGCATAGTTTTAAATTCTGTTATTTTATGTCTGTTAGAAAGAAAGGAGAACCAGTATTGATTTATTGCTGTAGAAAGTTTAAATAAAAGAAAAGAAAAAAAAAATTAGACCTATTCTAAATACTGTTAGAAGAAAAAAAAAAACAGTATGTAAATAGTTGAAAATCCCAAATTAATATAAGGGTTTTAACCCTATTACTTCAACATTTAGTCATATATATCTCTATATGTATATAAGTATATATATTGAAAATATATACCTATATAGATATAAAATATATATATATATAAGCTTCCTGTATGTGCATACCCCTGTAACAACAAAATAAAGGATGCATTTTGAACTTGTGCATCTCTGTTCCAAACATATAAAAGAATTGTAGAATAAACTTCGTATATATATATATATATATATATATATATATATATATATATATATATATATATATATATATATATATATATATATATATATATATATATATGCATCTGAAACACATACCCTGTAGATGTCTGTAGAACAAAACCAACAAAGACATTTATGTTATGATCTGATCATAACAATGGATATATGTGTATATAAACATATATATATATATATATATATATATTCAAAAAAAACACATCTTATAACATTTTTATCAAAACCACGAAATATAATAAAATGTGTTTTTTAAAAAAAAAAAATGGGGAAATGGAGTCACGCGGGTCACTGTGTGTAACACAGTGGACGGCCACGGCTGAGCCACTGTGCTACACACAGTGGGTGGTGCCGAAGGGCACCGCACTGTGTGTAACACAGTGGGCGGTCGCGGCCGCCACTGTGCTACACACAGTGAACGGCGCCCGCCACTGTGTGTATACACAGTGGGTGGCGGCTATGCTGTCCGCCACTGTGTGTACACACAGTGGGCGGCACGACCGCCACTGTGTGTATGCACAGCGGCGCCTGAAACCCTTCCTCCTCCACCGCTTCTCCCCGCATGAAACCCTCCGCCTCCGTACCTGCAGTCACATTCCAAAACAAAAAAAAAAGGAAGAAAACAAAACAAAGAAAAAGGGTTAATATAAAACCCTAACCCATTACGGGTTAGGGTATAATATGTAAAAAGGGTAAAAATAACATAAGACAAGTGTAATATGTAAAAATGCAACCCTAACCCAATTTCGGGTTAGGGTTAGCATTATAAGAATTTTATATATATATATATATATATATATATATATATATATATATATATATATATATATATAAATGAATATATTGATATATATATATATATGTATATTTATATATATATATATAGGAGATTTAGATTGGGGCATTAAAATTGATTTTTAATTTATAATGAGGGTTAGAATTTAAGAATTTATATTGTGATTTTATATATATATATATATAAAAGGAATTTAAATTGGAAATTTAAAGTTAGATTTTAGTATATAATTTGGGGTTAAGTTTATAATTGAATTATTATGGAATTTTAGACTTTTGATAATAGGGACTAATTTAATATTTGAATTATTATATGTCCTCATGTTTTAGAAATTTAATTTTAATTAATTCAAGGGGGTTAATAATAAAGGATTACTATAGTTGGGTAAACTATACGTTTAATCCAGCAATATATATAATTAATCAATGGACTTACCCCCCCCCATATAATTGGACGTTAGGAAAAAAATTTTAAAAAAAGAGGAAATTGTAAATTTACGAACCTTAAGCCCTTGAGACCGATTTTTGGTCGGATTGAAAACTAATCATCAAAATCAAGGGTTTTAGGGAAAATTAGAATTGGCCCTAGTTTATTGTCGGATTTTAGTGGGCAAATGACATTGTAGAAATTCGAAAACCCTCATCGGGTGGATGTGTATAATAAATTTTATTTGAGCATCAGTTAATCAATAACAATATCATTATATGACCGGGAATGATTTAATACATTAAGATAACCAATTATCCCTTGAATTAATTAGCGACAACTTGTCTTAGGTAATTGAGCTAGCTAACTAATCCGCAATGCAAATTAGTCTCCTCCAATCAAGTCACTCACTCAAGTTGGTTATTTAACTTAACCTTAGTAAGTAAGTTTATTTACATCCTAGATAAGACAAAACTTTAAATACAGTTGTTATGTAATAGAATTTATAGCGAGTTCATGACGTCAAAAAAAAATTTGTTGTTCCGTTTTTGTGCCCTAAAGTTTGGGCATGACATTTTGGTATCAGAGCAAGGTTTCCAACACTAGGAACCTTTCTCCATTACGTTTCGCTTTAATTATCTAAAATAATCAAATATTTTCTTAAACGGAAAATAAAAATAAAAATATATGAAAATTAAATTATTTAAATTAATTGTTTATTTATTTTATTTTTGTTTCCTCATAGGATGCCTCCGACTACGCGACAAGCTCGCAAGCGCGGAAGGGGTCCTAGGCGTACACGTATGGCACGCGAGGATGTTGCTAGGGAGGAACCGGTTCCAGAAGGGAACCCGGAAGCACCTCCTGAACCACCGGTTGACCCTAACCAAGACATCTTGCTAGCTCTTTGGAACTTGATTGGGATAGTACAGGACAGGCTTCCAGCAGTGGACCGTCATGCAGACAATCAGAACTCAAAGAGTCATAGGTCAGTTGAGAGGGAACGGAGTAGGAGTCCACCTCGTAATTCCATAGAGGGCGAGGCAGAGCATGAGCCAGAGTCCGTTCACCTGCCCGAACCCCCTCCAGTAGCAGCACCTGTGTACTTTGAGAGAGCACGTCAGGAACCAGGAGACCTGATTAGAGAGGTTTTACGCCTCCAGCCGCCATCTTTTGGAGGAACTACTGACGGAGTAGAGGCTGAGGCATGGCTTTTGAGCCTAGATCGGTGCTTCGCATTGCGATCTTATGAAAGCAATCTGAAGGCACGCGTTGCAGTCCACCTTCTGAGATCGACAGCCTCCACATGGTGGAAGCAAGAGGAATTCAAGTGCGGACTCACTGCAGATACCATCACATGGGAAATATTCACAGAGAGGTTCAGAGAGAGGTACTTGTCAGAACATTTCAGGCAGCGTAGGATCGATGAGTTCCATGACCTCCAGCAGAAGGGTCTCACAGTGACCCAGTACGAGAGTAAGTTTATTAAGCTCCTACCCTATGTAGATTACCTGAAGGATGAGAAGCTGCTCGTCAACCGATTTGTTAGGGGACTTAATACTGGGATAGCAGGACCAGTGAGGATGGCCGCTCCAGGTAGCCTTCGGGTTGCCGTAGAGAAGGCCCTTATAGTCGAGGAGATTCAGATCAGGCCACAGGACACGAGGGATCGGTTCCAGAACCAAAACCCAGCTCCCCAGCCTTTCGGGTTCCAGAAACCCCATTGGAAAGGCAACCACAAAAATGTTTTGGGGTCCCATAAACCCCCTCCTCCACAGCAGTCACAGCAGAGTCAGAGACATAGGCCACCTCAGGGACAGCAGGGCTCCAGGCCCAAACAGTGGCAGTCACAGGGTCCTAGGCGTGACCAGAGAGTACAGGGTACATACACACCCCCAGCACGGGCTCAGCAATCCTCTAGGGGTGGGTACAGTGGTTCTAGCCAGACAGGTGGGCATCCTTTTACTAGGCCTCAGGGCGCACAGTTTCAGGCACACGGAGCTTGCTTCATGTGTGGAGCCATGGGGCACATGGCAAGAGAGTGTCCACAAGGACAGATGATAGGGAATCAGAGGATGGCAACATCAGAGCCTATAGTTGAGGACATGGGCAAGTCCCATAGAGTCTTCGCAGCGGTTGATAACCGCCAGGCAGAGCACCAGGCCACAGTGATCGAGGCTGCAGGTAAGGTCAGAGGTAGTAGTATTTCTATATTATTTGACTCAGGAGCGACTGACTCCTTTATATCTCCATTGGTTGTGGAGCATTGCGGGCTAGTGGCAGTAAGACAAAGTGTCAGCTGGGAAGTGGAGTTAGCTTCAGGGGCTAGAGTGTCAGTGGATTCAGAGGTTAGGGGATGTCCGCTCCAGATTGGTAATACCACCACCTTAGTAGACCTTAGAGTTACACCACTCGGATCTTATGGCGTCGTACTTGGCATGGATTGGCTTTACGTCCATAGAGCCAAGATGGATTGTCACTTGAAAAAGGTCGAGTGTGAGGATGATCATGGTGCTCCCATAGTAATCACTGGGATTCAGAGACCTGTGTCTCTTCGTATGATATCCGCTATGCAGCTTAAGCGGAGCATGCGGAAGGGATGCCAGTTGTTTGCTATCACAATCAGTGACCGAGAGGAAGAAAATGAGAAGGAGCCTTCCATAGATGATCATCCCATCCTTGAGGCATTTGCAGATGTGTTTCCTGATGAGCTACCCGGTATGCCACCTAGCAGGGAAATTGACTTCCACATAGATTTGGTACCAGGAGCCGAGCCAGTTTCGAGAGCACCTTATAGGATGACCACTCATGAGCTTAATGAGCTCAAGATGCAGCTAGAGGAACTCTTAGAGAAGGGTCACATCCATCCTAGCGTCTCCCCATGGGGTGCACCAGTCATCTTCGTGAAAAAGAAAGACGGATCCCTTCGGTTATGCATGGATTACAGGCAACTGAATAAAGTAACCATCAAGAACCGCTATCCCTTGCCAAGGATTGATGATTTGTTTGATCAGCTTCAAGGAGCCAAAGTGTTTTCCAAAATAGACCTGAAGTCAGGATATCATCAGTTGAGAATTGTGGAAAGTGGTATCCACAAGACCGCGTTTCGCACCAGATATGGCCACTATGAGTTCACTGTGGTCCCATTCGGTCTTACGAATGCTCCAGCTGTATTCATGAGTCTCATGAATGGGGTATTCCGCACCTTCTTCGACCGATTTGTGATAGTGTTCCTCAACGACATATTGATCTATTCCCGAAATGAGCAGGAGCACGAGGAGCATTTGAGGCAGGTTTTGCAGTGTTTGAGGGACAACCAGTTGTTCGGCAGTTTGTCGAAGTGTGCTTTCTTTAGATCAGAGGTCAAGTACCTAGGACATGTTATATCCGGTGATGGGATCTCAGTTGACCCATCAAAGATTAGAGCCATCATGGATTGGCCAGCACCTACCAGTGTGACAAAGGTCAGAAGCTTCATGGGTTTAGCAGGATACTATAGACGTTTTGTGGAGGGATTTTCCAGAGTTGCACACCCCATCACATCCCTCTAGCGAAAAGGGAAGAAATTCGAGTGGACAGAGAAGTGTGAGAGGGCTTTTCAGGATCTAAAAAGGGCACTTACTAGTGCACCTATTCTTATTGTGCCAGACCCCACGGCTGACTTCATGGTATGCACGGATGCTTCCTTAGATGGATTGGGAGCAGTCCTCATGTAGGAGGGTAGGGTTATAGCATACGAGTCTAGGAAACTTAAGACTCACGAGCTTAACTACCCTACGCATGACCTAGAGCTTGCAGCAGTTGTACATGCACTTGTGAGGTGGAGACACTTCCTTTTAGGTCATCACTTCGAGCTTCATTCAGACCATCAGAGTTTGCAGTATATCTTCACCCAGCCTAACCTTAATGCACGTCAGAGGAGATGGATGGAGTTCCTTTGTGAGTATGATTTTGATGTTCATTACATCAAAGGAAAGGAGAATGTGGTCGCAGATGCCCTAAGTAGGAGACGACATGAGGTTTACACCATATCCATGAGCACTGATTTGAGAGACCGTATTTTGCAGCGATTTCCAGAGGATGATTGGTATCTTGAGGTTTGTCAGAGGATCCGTAATCAGGAGACCCTGGAGGGGAAGTTTGTGGACTACTCTTTGGAGTCCGATGGTTTATTACGCCATAGAGGGCGCATTTATGTACCCTCTCCTGGGGGTTTGTGAGATTTCATTATCATGGAGGCTCATAGAGCTCCTTATGCAGCGCATCCCGGGGTTAAGAAGATGCATGCTGACTTGAGGCAGTTATATCATTGGCCAAAAATGCGGCGGCTTATCGCCGAGTTAGTAGCCCGATGCCTTGAGTGTTAGAGAGTCAAGGCAGAGCATCGCCATCCAGGTGGGTTACTCCAGTCCCATGCTATACCAGAGTGGAAGTGGGATACTATATCCATGGACTTCATTATTGGTCTTCCTATGTCATCTCATCGCCATGATGCTATCTTGGTGACAGTTGACAAATTGACCAAAGTAGCCCACTTCTCACCAGTCTGGACTACCTTCACAGCTCCAGCAGTGGCACAGGTGTTCTTACGAGACATTGTTAGGCTTCATGGTGTCCCACGCAAGATTATCTCTGATAGGGATTCTCTCTTTACATCTTCCTTTTGGAAGGCATTACAGGCAGCGTTGGGCACCAAGCTCAACTTTAGCACAGCCTATCATCAAGAGATAGATGGACAGACAGAGCGGGTTAACCAGGTGTTAGAGGATATGCTCCACATGTACGTCATGGATCATCAGACCCAATGGGAGGAGTACCTGCATTTAGTAGAATTTGCCTATAATAATGGGCATCACACTTCTTTGGGGATGCCACCCTTTCAGGCTTTGTACGGCAGACCATGCAGGACACCTTTGAGTTGGGATCGTATTGAGGATAGAGTGGCCATAGGCCCTGAGTTGGTTCATGATATGGAGCAGCAGGTAATTTTGATTAGATAGCGCCTTAGAGAGGCACAGGATAGGCAGAAGAAATATGCAGATGCAAAGAGGATAGACCGGAGTTACATGGTTGGGGACAAAGTTTTCCTGAGAGTGCGACCGCATAAGAGTCCAATTCGCTATGGAAAGGGTTCTAAGCTTGCACCTCGCTTTGTTGGACCCTTCGAGATCCTTGAGAGGATAGGACCAGTTGCCTATCGCCTAGCTTTGCCACCTAGCCTGTCACGCATCCACGATGTGTTTCATGTGTCATTTTTGAGAAAGTATATCTATGATGAGTCTCATATTTTAGATTGGGATGCCTTGCAGGTGGAGTCGGACGGGCAGCTAGCCTTGGAGCCCATTCGCATTTTGGCTCACCGGACGTTGGCCCTTCGAGGTCGAGAGCTGGACCAGGTTAGGGTCCAGTGGGATTGCTATGATGAGGTTACAGCTTCATGGGAGGATGCAGCACGTATGAGAACACAGTACCCTCATCTTTTTGATGAACTCCAGGAGGACGTTCATGCCTAGAGGGGGAGGGTGTGAGGCCCTACCCTGACCCATCCTATCTCTTCAATTATTTTCATTTTGGAACTATTTTGGATGCTAGTTTGGACACACTATGGATATAGAACTTTTCATGATTCCGCGATTTTGGTAACATTGATATATGTGGATGCTTCCTTTCTATGCCTTGTGGATTATAGAATATTATATGATTCTAGATTAGGGTAATATTGTGATGATGCAGGTTATTATCTGAATTTCAGGATTTGATATAATGTTAGGAAAATGCTTGCATATCTTTTAGATGGATCAAATTTTGAGGATTATGAGGAAATTGCTTTGATTTGTGACAAATCGTATTTTATAATGTCAAGTCTTTGCAGAATGAATGTATTGTATTCTGATTATGTGATTATATATTATATGAGGCTATTTGGGAAGTACTAATGTTTAAATTGAGATGTGCAGGAAAATATCCATGTGACCATGGAAATATTATGGAGAATCAAGCCTAGGCCAATGTGCGTTAGTAAAACCAGGGGTTGTCTATTTGGAGAGACAACACCCCGTATGTACTGTATTTTATTCGTAAATGTAAAATCTTGCATGAGTGTAATTTGTATTTATTGGATTGATTAAATTGTTTAAGAGGCAATTGCCATGTGTTTATTGTGATGTGAAATTATTTTGTAGTGTCACTTGACACCTATGTAGTATGTTGTGTTGGCAATTGTCATGTCACCTTTTTGAAAGTTTTATTTTTGTTAATGGTTATATTCCCTAATTATCCTTGAAGGAACCAAGAAATCTAGGTTAGAGAGCCACAAGGAAGGTCAACTCAGAGTTGACCCATAGGTTAACTTCAGGTGGACTTTCTGAAGGTCAAATCAACTCCTAGAGTCAATTTTAGAGCTACCTATGGGTGAAGGCCAAAATTGGCCATGTGTCTTTCCCTTAGGACTTGTTTAACCACCCAAAAAAGTGGTTTTCCCAAGATGGACGAATTCCATCTATAGGAGTGCCATCCTTGGTAGGATAACCTTCTTGGAGATAGTAATCCCTCTCCCCCATTTCCATTTCCCTTCTCTAGGCACCTAGGTTAGGGAGTGTGTAAGACCTAGGGAAGGCCAACCCAATGGGAGATCACTCACTCTATCCAAGAGGTTGGAAGGAGTGAGAGAGGCCTTCTTAGGCTAAGAATGGAAGCTTAGTGAGCTAATCACCCACTCTCCATCCTTGGAGATTTTTGGAAAAAAAACTTGGAAGGAAAAACCAGTTTTAGGAATAGAGGAATTTGGGGGCCAAAGGATTGCAGAAAGTTGCGTGGATTGGGCAGCTCATCTCCAACTAAGTTTAGCATACCTATTGGCAGAGTAAGGTTGGTTGTTATCTCCTCTTGTTTATGTTGTCTATGTTAGTTATGTTGTTTTGTTGAAGGAAAGAAATGCTTGTAAAGAAAGTGTGTATGTATAATGTTGTTGAAGAAAATAATGTGTAGTTCTTTTCTATGTATTTTTCTGTTTTGAGTTTCTTGCTTTGGGAGTGTCCAAGATCTTCTACTCTTGGGAGAGTAGGATGATCTTGGGGTGGAAGAAGCATGACAGCCTTGGGTGAGAGTCTCTCCTTAAGGAGAGTGATCTCAAGGGTGTCCTTTGTGACCCTTGCTGCATAGCCTTGTGTATGCATTCGGGGGTCATAACCTGGGAGGGAAATGGCTTTGAGCCTTTGGGGGGCATAAGGTGGTTGGGATGAATTCTGTTGAGTATTTTGTGTTGCCATGAGGTGGCTTGTGATATATTTTTGGCTGCAGTCTCCCCAATGGTACTTGGTCCACTTCCACCCATAGATTGATCTCCACAAATGTGGTGATAGTGTAGCTTGGGATGGGAAAGTGTATGTGTTGTGTGTTTGCCCTACTGTTGTGTTGTATTGCCTGATTGTAACCCGTCTAGGTCTTGATTCTCCTAGCTTGGGGGTGGCTTCTGGTAAGCCTAGGCTGGGAGGTGAGCATCCCATGGTCACAGTCCTAAACTTTACTTGCAGGTGGCTTGGGGAAAAAGACTAGGAGTTGCAGATTTTGTGTTGCAGACTTCTATTCAGATTTCTGATTTTTATTTAAATGCAAAAAAGCAGAAAGAAATTGTAACCTTGTGAATTGTAGCAAAAAAAAAAAGGGAAGAGAAAGTGCATATGTAAATATAGGGCTTAAAATGATTCTGTTTCTGTTTAAATAAATGTAAATTTTATTTTCTGTGTAAAGTTTAGAAAAGAAAAAAAAGGGGGACTGTTAGATTATCTACCCATTTTCATATTTGGGCTATTGTAGCTTATCATTCTGGAAAATAATGTAAATTTATATTATATTATGATGTCTATTGTGTTGCTATAGTCTACATTTTAATCTGGTCTATTCACTTGGTTATTTACTGCAATATTAAAGAAAAGAAATAGAAAAATGCATTAGGATTCCTTATTTACTATTTACTAGTTTATTTACTGCAAATGTTATAGAAAGAAAAAGAAATGCAGTAGGGTTATTATTTACTTGCATAGTTTTAAATTCTGTTATTTTATGTCTGTTAGAAAGAAAGGAGAACCAGTATTGCTTTATTGCTGTAGAAAGTTTAAATAAAAGAAAAGAAAAAAAAAAATAGACCTATTCTAAATACTGTTAGAAGAAAAAAAAAAAACAGTATGTAAATAGTTGAAAATCCCAAATTAATATAAGGGTTTTAACCCTATTACTTCAACATTTAGTCATATATATCTCTATATGTATATAAGTATATATATTGAAAATATATACCTATATAGATATAAAATATATATATATATATATAAGCTTCCTGTATGTGCATACCCCTGTAACAACAAAATAAAGGATGCATTTTGAACTTGTGCATCTCTGTTCCAAACATATAAAAGAATTGCAGAATAAACTTCGTATATATATATATATATATATATATATATATATCTGCATCTGAAACACATACCCTGTAGATGTCTGTAGAACAAAACCAACAAAGACATTTATGTTATGATCTGATCATAACAATGGATATATGTGTATATAAACATATATATACTAATATATATATATATTCGATATATTCAAAAAAAATCACATCTTATAACATTTTTATCAAAACCACGAAATATAATAAAATGTGTTTTTTTTAAAAAAAAAAAGGGGAAATGGAGTCACGCGGGTCACTGTGTAACACAGTGGACGGCCACGGCCGAGCCACTGTGCTACACACAGTGGGCGGCGCCGAAGGGCACCGCACTGTGTGTAACACAGTGGGCAGTCGCGGCCACCACTGTGCTATGCACAGTGAATGACACCCACCACTGTGTGTATACACAGTGGGTGGCGGCTATGCCGCGCCGCCCACTGTGTGTACTGTGCTACACACAGTGGGCGGCGCCGAAGGGCACCGCACTGTGTGTAACACAGTGGGCAGTCACGGCTGCCACTGTGCTACGCACAGTGAACGGCACCCACCACTGTGTGTATACACAGTGGGTGGCGGCTATGCCGTCCGCCACTGTGTGTACACACAGTGGGCGGCGCGGCCGCCACTGTGTGTATGCACAGCGGCACCTGAAACCCTTCCTCCTCCACCGCTTCTCCCCGCATGAAACCCTCCGCCTCCGTACCTGCAGTCACATTCCAAAACAAAAAAAAAAGGAAGAAAACAAAACAAAGAAAAAGGGTTAATATAAAACCCTAACCCATTTCGGGTTAGGGTATAATATGTAAAAAGGGTAAAAATAACATAAGACAAGTGTAATATGTAAAAATGCAACCCTAACCCAATTTCGGGTTAGGGTTAGCATTATAAGAATTTTATATATATATATATATATATAAATGAATATATTGATATATATATATATATATATATATATATATATATATATATATATATGTATATTTATATATATATATATAGGAGATTTAGATTGGGGCATTAAAATTGATTTTTAATTTATAATGAGGGTTAGAATTTAAGAATTTATATTGTGATTTTATATATATATATATATATATATAAGGAATTTAAATTGGAAATTTAAAGTTAGATTTTAGTATATAATTTGGGGTTAAGTTTATAATTGAATTATTATGGAATTTTAGACTTTTGATAATAGGGGCTAATTTAATATTTGAATTATTATATGTCCTCATGTTTTAGAAATTTAATTTTAATTAATTCAAGGGGGTTAATAATAAAGGATTACTATAGTTGGGTAAACTATAAGTTTAATCCAGCAATATATATAATTAATCAACGGACTTACCCCCCCCATATAATTGGACGTTAGGAAAATTTTTTAAAAAAAAGAGGAAATTGTAAATTTACGAACCTTAAGCCCTTGAGACCGATTTTTGGTTGGATTGAAAACTAATCATCAAAATCAAGGGTTTTAGGGAAAATTAGAATTGGCCCTAGTTTATTGTCGGATTTTAGTGGGCAAATGACATTGTAGAAATTCGAAAACCCTCATCGGGTGGATGTGTATAATAAATTTTATTTGAGCATCAGTTAATCAATAACAATATCATTATATGACCGGGAATGATTTAATACATTAAGATAACCAATTATCCCTTGAATTAATTAGCGACAACTTGTCTTAGGTAATTGAGCTAGCTAACTAATCCGCAATGCAAATTAGTCTCCACCAATCAAGTCACTCGCTCGAGTTGGTTATTTAACTTAACCTTAGTAAGTAGGTTTATTTACATCCTAGATAAGACAAAACTTTAAATACAGTTGTTATGTAATAGGATTTATAGGGAGTTCATGACGTCAAAAAAAAATTTGTTGTTCCGTTTTTGTGCCCTAAAGTTTGGGCACGACATATTTTCAAGAGTATCCCATACCTCTTTGGGATTTACCTTATCTTGGACATCAATAAACTCAATGTCAGATAAACTACTAATTAGGGCTTCCATGACTTGCCCATTCTCATACATCTCTCTCTTTTGGTCATCGGTGAGAGTACCGGTAGGGGTAACATAGGCATTCTCAACATCCCAATTGATACAGAGGACCTAGAGGTTTCTCTGATGCCAATTGATAACTCAATGATGAATGAATAGTACCTGTAGCATAGGAATTCGAAAATCATCAAAGCAAATATATATTAGTCATTAGCTCAATCACGAAAGCAAAATTGCAATGATCTATCCTAAACACATTCAATAGAGACATAAAGACAAAACATTCAAAACTAAATACTATGCAAACTAAACGTAGATATGAATGCTTCCTTCATGCGGCTCCATTGTTCTTCTTTCCTCTCCAAATAGCCTTTGTTTGTGGATCTCACCTCCAAGTGCATACACATGTGATGAAAGCAAATAGACAAGATTATGGCGCAAGAGTACTCGAAATGTGATTGATTAGAAATTCGATAATCTGATTAGCGGATTCAAAAATGCAATCAATTGGGGATTTTGATTGAAGAAAATCATCCAATTTATAGAGAAATTAGAGAAAAAGATCAAATTAGCATGATTCAATTCAAATAGAAATTGCAAATCAATTATGTCAATTATGACAATTTATGACAAATTATGCTCCTTCTATGCAAAATTTGATTGATTGATAATTCATGACAATTTATGACAAATTTCTATGTCAAGAATTGATTGATTGTCAATTATGACAAATTATGACAAATTTCTATGTCATTCCCATGAAATTAGGAGAAAAATAGGAGAGAATTGAAATTATGAATTAGAAAAATAGAAAATTAGGAAAATAGGAAAATTAGTGAAAAAGAGGAAATTAGGAAATTAAGATAAATTAGGTGAATTAATTAATAATTTGTCATTTATCAATTAATTCACAAAAAGAGGAATAATTAGCCAATTAAATGAACATTTAATTGTGATGAGAAGACTTAGGATAAATAAATAATTTATTAATCCCAAAGGGAGAAATGACAAACAAGGTTAAATGATTAAATCACGAAACCCTAGAAGATGAATTAGCAATGCAAGGATGACAATTAGGTCTTGACAAAAGATAATTGATATCGATTCGATCATGATTTCTGACTTGATAAATGATTGATAAACAATTGAGATTGATTGAAAAATTGACCAATATTGACAAAGAGACCAAATTGATATGCGCCAATTGACATGATTGAAGAGGACAAGGATGATGACGAATCGATCGTAAAACGACGAGATTGACAAGATTGACCAAAATCATGATTAAAGATTGCTATCGACAAGACCTAATTCAAAAGCGAGAAAAACTGAAGAATGCAGAAGAAGGACTCGATGCTCACAAATGATAAAGACCAAGTGCGTGACATAGGAGAAATGTTAATGCGACGCAAAAACCTAAAATGAGGCAATGCGCAAATGTTAAAGTATGATCCCGCAAGCGTTGACCATTTTTAGGTGTCTACATTTTGCCCCTCTTTGAGACAATGCGATTTTAAGCGTTGTTTCAAAGAACAGTAATGAAAATGCCCCAGGCGATAATAATGACATATGCATGCCCCCTCGAGGAATTGGCCGGAAACATGCAGAGAAGAGGCCAATTGATCAATAAGAATGACAGAAGATAATAGGATCAAACGGACTGCCAAGACTGATGGAAGAAATGTAAGTAAGAAGAAATTAGATAGAGGACAGTTAGAGACAAAGAAAAACTTGCTTTCAGTAATGCACTTTGTAGGTGAGAACCTTTATTTTTATGTAGCAAAACGGATGTGTAGCATCATGGCATTGAAGGCCAGAGCTGAAATGCAACCCTTTTTGTAAAAGACAGACACATTGTAGACAAACAACAATCACAACAAAAAAAAGAAAAGGACCATGAACCATCCCGGTCACTCTAAATCACTCAGTGACATCATCGACAAACATAGGAACATGACCGAAGCCAAAGATAAATCAGTAAAAAGATAAAATGCACAAATTCCAACAAATCAAACAAACATCTTGATCTTCATTGTCAAAAGTTGAAAGTGTTGATAGGATGATCATGCTGTCTGGTTTGAGGGAATGTGGTACCCCGTCTAAGACAGGACACAGTCTGGTTTCGAGTATACCACACCCTGTATAAGACCCACGATAGAAGTGACAAAGACAAATAAATTTTGAGGTTGATTGATATGACAATTCTGAGTAGTTTGAATGTCTGAGTTGATTGAAAGAGTTCATCTGTTAATGCGTGATTTCATTAAAGCACAATGTTGGATTGTGTGTCGTTGGATGCATGCTCAGCGATCTGTCTACGCACAAAGAGAGATCCTTTATTGCAAAATGCATGTTTTTCGAGATTTTAAAATTTTTTGAAATGTTTTTGTTCATTTTTTTCAGGACTTTTTATGATTTTTAGGGATTTTCATTTTTTAGTTTTTAGATACTTTTTTCAGGACTTTATTCAATTTTTTTTTTTGAAGATTTTTTCAGGACATTATTCGATTTTTTTTTAAGATTTTTTTTTTCAGGACATTTTTAAATGTTTTTGCTTATTTTTTCAGGACATTTTTCAATTTTTAAGAGATTTTGTTCAAGACATTTTTCAATTTTTTTTTTTTTTGAATTATTTTTTTCAGGACATTTTTAAATGTTTTTGATATTTTTTCAGGACAATTTTCAATTTTTATGATTTTGCCCCCAGTGTCTAGCAAGGCAAGGAATATGACAGGTGAATAAATAGGCTTGCTAAAATGATGGTGGATAGAGGGAAGACAAAGGTCTTTAATTATGGAGACAACGTGGATGCAATTTTCAAGGGCTATGGCGTGATGGGACAAGAGACTGGATATGACAATGTAAAGCAGTGACATGTCAAGAGGTTTTTGAAACTATGTGTTTTGCATTTCGCGTCCTTATGTCAGATCAAGATCAAGGAATGAAAAAGAGTGTATGGATAGTGATAAGATATGGATAGGATAAGCAAGACCAAGAATGGATAAGGACATGGACTGAAGGTCAGGATTGGCTAAGGGATAGTGGCAGAAAGTTGCAATAAGCCAGGAAATATGGATGAAAGGTTGTAATAAGCAAATGGATAACGATAAAAAGCTATGATGGACTAAAAGCTGCAAATAAGATGCATGATGCTCATGACAATCCTCAGCCTTGTCAAGATCAAAGGTGGAAAGGGAATCTGGACATGAGGGATAATAGGATATGAAGGGTAATGACAGGGATTCGATAGGATAATGGAACAATGAAGGACAAAAGGATATGATAGGGTAAAACCTGCCCCCAAGTGTAGTGTGCAAGAAGATCATAAATTACGCATGATGCCTATTTGCTAGGTTTTCATCACGGTACTTGCCCAAGGCGCCTGTTTGCCAGGTTTTCACCAGTGGACGAATTATTTTTCTTTATTTTATTTTTTTTCTTTTTCTTTTTTTCACTTTTTCTTTTTTGACTTTTTCAATAGAAGATGGACACATGATAGGGGATGGAAGAAGGACTCAAGTGTCTTTTTGTTTGGATAGTAGCCTTGAAAAAAGAATGGACCATGACCTTTAAAAGTATGCTCAAAGACGTTGGTAGGATAAGGACATGGAAAATGACATGAAACTAAGGCAAGGATTTATGCAAAGGATTGGATCAAAGGGATCAAAGGATGAAACATATGCATTGGATAATGGATAGGGTATTGGAAGAATTGTGCTTCAGTGGATGGAAATGTTGGCAAGATCGACATTGGCACACACCTTGAGGGGTGATGGACTGATGGAGGAAAGACGTATTTTGGATATCGAGATTTTGAGGGAGGAAAGGCTATGGATTTTGGGACATAAGGGCCCAAAACGGATGGAGGAATAGACTTGGACGGTTTGGATGGAGGAATAGCTTGGGATTTTGGGAAATAAGGGCCCAAAATGGAAGAAAGAGGTGATGGAGGAACAAATTTGAGAGGTTTGGATGGAGAAATAGCAATTTTGGATGCCAAGTTGGATTTTTCTTTTTGTGCTTCAAGAAGCTGCTTAGGGATCCACATGGTTTTTGATTTTTCATGCTTTTGTGGTTCCTTGGAGTGCATTGCTTGCATAAGGGATTTAGGAACCCATATATATTTTGACTTTTTTTTTTTAGCAATGGGCCTTTGTGGCCTTTTGGATATTTCTTTTTCTTTATAGATCATTTTGTTCTTTGCTTTGACATGTCGATTATATTGGACATGTTGATCCTTGAATACATGTGGATTGCTAGTGGCATCCAAATTTCTTGGAGGGGGAAAGGAATGCATGGATGGATATGAATGAAATGGAGTTATTTTGGATGGATGAAATTTACTCAAGGATGTGTGCCTTTGTTGACCTTGCATAGAGGACGAAGGGATATAAGGACCTAAGATGGATGGAAGGGATGATGGGGAAGGGATATGTTTTGATTTTGACGGAGGGATACCAACGTCTTGAGAGTGAGTTGTGTAGACATGACCCTTAAGATCTTCTTTAACATGGAGGGGTTCTTTCTCATGAAGGTCTACTCCTTTGCCTTTATGAATATCTTGACTTGTAGGATACTCTTTTCTTTGGGAAGAAGATGCGAGTCCATTATGAGGTGGATATGATACGAGAGAAATAATGAGATCTTGAAATGGATCGGATTGGACCAAAGTGGAAGAACCCATTATGCATGTCGAGGGTTCATGAACATCTTGCACTGACACATTAGAATCATGAAGGGGATTAGGATCATGTTGTGGACATGGTTCAATGACAGGCTCTTCAAGAGTTGGAATAGGAGAAATAATGGGATCATCAAAAGAAATGCAATCTTGGAGTGTATATGGAGCATTAGGACAAGGATATGGAGGAACAAGTGGATCTTGTGGAGGATATGAAGGAATAATTTGATCTTGACAAGGAGGAAGATCATTGGAATCCTCTTTAAAGGTGCTTTGCTCTTGACTTTCAATGGGATCATTGGAAAGGATGGAAGGGATATTTGGAATGTCAATGGGATTTGAAAGGATGTTGTGTTCTTGAAATGGAAGGGGATCATTTGGGATTGGATGGACTGGGATATCTTGATCTTGCTCGGGGAATGGAGTGTCAATAGGACTTTGGATAGGATGGACAAGAATAGGGGAATCATCATGAGTGTCTGGGAACATGGGGTCCTGGCCAACAATTGGATGGGATGATAAGGTTTTGGGATCTTGATCTTGATTAATTTCAAGACACATTTCTTCGTGCTCTAAATTTTCCTCTTGACATGAGGTTGGACTTTGGATATGCATGGAGGATTCTCACAAGGAATCAATGTTTTGGCATGAAGGAAATGCACTTTGAACATTTGTGATGGATTCTGGCAAGGAATGAATGCTTGAACATGAGAAAGAGGGACTTCAAATGGGGTCCTCTAAAACAGGTAATGGCAATAAAGTGCATGGTGGCATTGGGTCTTGTATTTCTGAAACATGACAAGGATGTGCATCATGAATTGGATTATTGTGGCAATCAATTATGGATAGCCCTTGGCTAATTGCATCCTTGGGTGTATTATTTGATGAGGACAATATGGAAGGTTCTTGTGAAACTTCTAAAGGTGTAGGGATAGATGCCACTGGAGAGTCCATTTGTTTGCGGGGGGATGAGGCATTGATAGACATAAGTGTATTATTTTGATCTTCCTCAAAGAACTCACTTGGTAATTTCCTTAAGAGCATTGCAATAAAGCCACCTTTCTTTCGAGGTTTTGACATGATTGGATCTGGAATTTGAACTTGTTTTTGGTTTGATGTCATGTTTTGATATTGGACTTGGTTCAATTGTTTTGACATGTTTGAAACTTGGCTTGGTGTGTGCTACAACCTTTGTTTTTGAATGTTTGGTTGCGGTTGTTGACATTGATATTCCACCATTGGTTGAACCATTTGTTGACATTGTATAGTTGGTTGGACATATTGTTGAAATTGGACCATTGGTTGTATTGGTTGAAAATCTGATTGATAGTAAATACCTTCTTGTTCTTGTTGTGAAGGCACATAATGTTGAAATTGATGTTGTCTCTTTTCTTGAAATTGTTTCATCATCTCTATTTGGGAGAGGAGAGCTAGTATGTCTGATTGTTCAAGAAGAGATCTTACATCAATTGGCTCAATCTTTAGATTTCGACCTGGAAATTTTTGAAACACTTTGGACATTTGTGATCTACTCTTCTCAATGTTTTTCACTCTTTGTTCCAATATCTCTTCTTCGTGAGCTAGTTTCTCCTCTAATTTTTGTATTTGGAGACTTGTTTCATCATAAAGAGTTTGATCAATGTTGCTTTGTTGTTGGGTTCGATATAATTGTGATTGTATTTTCTATTGATATGTCAAACTTTGTTGCATCATTGGTGCTTGGAACCTTGTTTCAATAGACATGTCACTTATGCAAATGCAATATTTTTGGAATTTTTCAAGGATAATGTATAATATGCAACTAAATGCAAACTAAAATAGATGAGAATGCAATCTATGGCAAGAATGCAACCTATGTTTTTGGTTGTTTTTCAAGATTTTGACAAACTTATGAATGCAAATCTAAGAGAGGGACCTTTAGGAAATTGGAATGATGTCTAGACCTCGAAGGACAAAAGGACCAAGTGACAAAGGACAAGATGACAATGTCTCCCCTATATGCTTGGATACTAAGCTAGGTTTGACGAAATGACATAGATGACAAAAGGACAAAAGGTTTGATAAGGTCTAGACTTCCTAACAATGACTTAGGGTTTATCAAAGATTTGGATTACTCAAGTATGACAAAACCTAGTTTTTGGCACTATATGCAAAAGGACAATTACTATGCAAGTGACCCTAATATGATATGGTAATGACCTAAGATTAATGAAGAGACTTAGGGTATGCAAACATGAATGTATGACAATGGTATGACTTTAATGCAAGAGGACACATGCAAATGGATGACCCTTATTGAAAAGAGTATGACTTAGGTGAAACCTAACCTTGGTACTTGACAATGAACTTTGCAAAATGAAACCTAGGATGAACCTAAATGTAAGTGACATGAATGTTAAGACAAGATTTTGAACAATGTTTGACAACCATGTTTGAAAGTGTTTTGAAGTTTGTTGGATGAAATGCTCTTGTGTTTAACCTTGTTTTGAATCAATTTGCCTTGTTCTTGAAATGAGATGCAATTCAACTTTTGACAAGCAAAGAAGACAAGATGTTTTAACATAGACTCAAGACAATCATGCTCATTTCCACATTTCTTATGGTAGGCAAGGGCATTAGGTACTTGAGAGGTAGACTTGTTATGGGATTCAAGGAGAATACATAGATGCTTGACCCCACGGGCTCCCCTCCATGGCACTCACTTCTCAGGGCAGCCAAGCATCAGTCCCCATGGAAATCTCCCCATGGCAAACTTAGTATCTCTTCCAAGTATCCGAATTTGTCCTTCTCAAGAAACTAGAAGGGTTTTTTGGCTTCTAAAAACAAGGTGTTTAGTTAGGATTTCTGTTAAGCATTACTCCTTGATGTCACGCAAGCGTGATTGAGACATTAAGCCCATCAAGATACCAAACAAATGTAGTCGCGCAAGCACGATTTAGACCAAGAGGCCCTACTTAGATGTTGATATGAGAAAGAGTCCAAGGGTCATCACTTCCCAAGTAACTGCAATTCCCACGTAATACTTCCTTCAAAGCTTTCGCTCATCAGGTATTTTTTTTATAGTGAGTTAAAATGCCAAGGAATTCTAGCCATACTCACTTTGGGTCATTCCCTTCTCATGATTATCACTTGCTTGCAAAAGCAAAATGGTCGGGAAGGCAGGCCCTCTAAAGGTGACACACAATCAAAGACAAAAGCATGGTATCGAAGATCTGGATTTCTGATCACCTTAAAAGGATGAGAGAATACTCTCCTACTCCAATGTCACACTCAACAATCAAATCAAAAATAGATTCATTCCATCCTATTTAAAAATCACTAGGTGCCTAAAAACATTTAAAGACAAACACCAAGTTTAGTTGTTTCTCCAAGGCAACCTGCAAAACCCAAGTTAGGAGTTTGATTTGTTGTCTTTGACTATCGATTCTGCATAACACATGTTAGTAGTTTGATTTATTGTCTTTGCCATGCATATGCCAAGATTCTGCACAGATAATTAGTACCAAAATCCAAAGCACAGAAAATAGAATGCAAAAACTAAACAAATTTCAAGTAAAACACTACATTTTTACCCTTGATCTGGACTTTACACAGGCACAGAACCCATGACACAGGCGCAGAATGCAGGACACAAGCGTAGAATGTCTTCAACATAGGCGCAGAATGCTCAACACAGGCACAGGATGCAGGACACAGGCGTAGAAGTCTCCAGAAAACCCTGCACGACCCTGTTTTTGGGTTTTTTGGCCTGCAAATCAACTTGAAAGCACTCAAAAACACCATAAAGAGGTTAGAAGGTTAGTGTTCACGTCGGGTTCACTAATTAATGTAGCATAGGAATTCGGAAATCATCAAAGCAAATATATATTAGTCATTAGCTCAATCACGAAAGCAAAATTGCAATGATCTATCCTAAACACATTCAATAGAGACATAAAGACAAAACATTCAAAACTAAATACTATGCAAACCAAACATAGATATGAATGCTTCCTTCATGCGGCTCCATTGTTCTTCTTTCCTCTCCAAATAGCCTTTTTTTGTGGATCTCACCTCCAAGTGCATACACATGAGATGAAAGCAAATAGACAAGATTATGGCGCAAGAGTACTCAAAATGTGATTGATTAGAAATTTGATAATCTGATTAGCGGATTCAAAAATGCGATCAATTGGGGATTTTGATTGAAGAAAATCATCCAATTTATAGAGAAATTAGAGAAAAAGCTCAAATTAGCATGATTCAATTCAAATAGAAATTGCAAATAAATTATGTCAATTATGACAATTTATGACAAATTATGCTCCTTCTATGCAAAATTTGATTGATTGATAATTCATGACAATTTATGACAAATTTCTATGTCAAGAATTGATTGATTGTCAATTATGACAAATTATGACAAATTTCTATGTCATTCCCATGAAATTAGGAGAAAAATAGGAGAGAATTGAAATTAGGAATTAGAAAAATAGAAAATTAGGAAAATAGGAAAATTAGTGAAAAAGAGGAAATTAGGAAATTAAGATAAATTAGGTGAATTAATTAATAATTTGTCATTTATCAATTAATTCACAAAAAGAGGAATAATTAGCCAATTAAATGAACATTTAATTGTGATGAGAAGACTTAGGATAAATAAATAATTTATTAATCCCAAAGGGAGAAATGACAAACAAGGTTAAATGATGAAATCACGAAACCCTAGAAGATGAATTAGCAATGCAAGGATGACAATTAGGTCCTGACAAAAGATAATTGATATCGATTCGATCATGATTTATAACTTGATAAATGATTGATAAACAATTGAGATTGATTGACAAATTGACCAATATTGACAAAGAGACCAAATTGATATGCGCCAATTGACATGATTGAAGAGGACAAGGATCGATGACGAATCGATCGTAAAACGACGAGATTGACAAGTTGATAAGAGATTGACAAGATTGACGAAAATCATGATTAAAGATTGCTATCGATAAGACCTAATTCAAAAGCGAGAAAAACTGAAGAATGCAGAAGAAGGACTCGATGCTCGCAAATGATAAAGACCAAGTGCGTGACATAGGAGAAATGTTAATGCGACGCAAAAACCTAAAATGAGGCAATCCGCAAATGTTAAAGTATGATCCCGCAAGCGTTGACCATTTTTAGGTGTCTACAGTACCAAATTGGTACTGAGAGGGGGGGGTGAATCAGTATAGACACAAACACACTCTTAAACCGGTTTGTCAGCAGACATTGTGCATTGACAGACAAATAGTAACATTGGTCCTTAAACAGAGTACAAGTGGCAAAACCTAGAATAACCGAGACAAGCATAAACCGGTTGACACTTATCTTCTCATATAATCTAACACTTCATTTCCATTTCACCCTAATGCATGAACATGTAATATACTATCAAAGATATACATATAAGCAACTAGATCAACATGATTTACCACTTGACAGAAAACAACATAACATCACATGAAGAAGACATCACACATGACATACATATTTTTCACGTGGAAACCCAATTGGGAAAAACCACGGTGGGGATGAATACCCACAAGCTTATTTTTGAACTCTTTAGAAGTCCGCTTTGTTAGGAGTCTTGTCCGATTAAAGACTGATACAATAGGTTCTGTTAGGAACCGATCTTGTTAGGGATCACCCAGTTAAGGGATGGCTAGAATACCTGGTTAAGGGTTAAACCCTATTAAAGGTTACCTTGTTAGAGGATTTCAAGAACTCAATGGTTTTGAGTCACCCTGTTAAAGGATTTACAGCAAGCTGGTTAAAGCTACCCTGTTAAGGTATTTTCCAACTGTTGAGGTGGTTAGAGATCAACAGGTATTACAATGATCTGGTAACAACACTCAATGCCAATGTAGATCCGCTTAAGCTCCTCTTCACCTTCTGCACTTACACTCTGTAGGTATCACTTCTCTCCTCTGGTCTGGCAATAATCACGTATCCCTTCTCTTGGATACACACACACAACTTTTGCCAACAACCTGAGAAAGAGATACAACATTGACCTTATAGGAAAATAGATAGGTCGGTATCATAAACCCTAAACCCTAAACCTGTTAGGTTAAGGAATTCAAATGGCTCAATCCTGACCGTTGAGCACACTGCATTAAATGGAACATTCTTGATCCAATCTCAAGACATTTTCCATCGTCTATTTTCCACATATTTCATGGCGACTAATAACCCATTACATGTTATCATCGTTTACAAACATCGCACATTCCTGAGGTAGATAGGAAATATCTCCTTCATGCAAGATCCTTCACGCACATGAGGCTTGTGTGGCAACACAATCTGTTCATCATTATCATGCTAACTCATCACACATAGTCACCAGTTGAGCCACACAGGCTTGAAGCACTTCAACCAGAAACCCTGAAGTTGAGACTACCAACTGGTAGTCATAAAATGCTTCCATGTGCTGATTCCCATAACCATATGCCAGTTCACCTTGAACAAACACACCGCTTCACTTCGGCACAAATGCCGATTCACAGTGTTATACCATTTCTCACATATGTTGATTCTCACCTCTTTAGAATATTGAAATCAATGCCAACATACAATGTCATTATTTCCTCATACTAGTTCACATAATGCCAACAGTGTTGTCATTGATGTCAATATGCTCAAGAGAGAACCGGTAATATGCTGAAAGAGAACCGGTAATATGATGAAGAGTAAACAGGTTTATTGAAGTTAAGCAACTGGCAAAGTGAACCGGTAGAATGATGATAACCGGTATATGTGCCAAAGGTGAAGCAGTTTAATATGGTATGACTACCGGTTGGTAGTCTCAGCTTTAGGGTTTCCAGTTGATGCATCTCGAGCTTGTGTGATTCAACCGATGGCATTGTATGATGAGTTAGAAATATAATGGAGATCAGATCATGTTGCCACATCAGCCTCATGCGCATGAAGGATCTTGCATGAAGGGGATTGATCCTATCTACCTCAGGAATGAGTGAAGTCCCCATAAATGGTGGAGAATGCATGATGGGTTATCACCTCCAAGAAGCGGTGAAGAATGCATGATGGAGAGTATCTTGAGATCTATTCAAGACCATTGTATTCAAATGCAAAGTGTTCAATGGTCAGGATCAAACCAACTGAATTGCTCAACCTAAATGTTTAGGGTTTAGGGTTTATGTTACCAACCTATCTGTTTCCTATAAGGTCGATGTTGTGTTTAATGTTGAAGCTGTTGGAAAATGTTGTGTGTGTATCCAAGTGCAAAGACACATGATTCTTGCCAGACCAAATAAGAGGGTTGATACCTATAGAGTGTGTATGCAGAAGAAAGGAACTAAAGCAGATCTGCATTGGCATTGAAGTGCTATTACCAGATCATTGTAATACCTATTGATCTCTAACCACTTCAACAGTTGGAAAATCCCTTAACAAGGTAGCTTTAACCAACTTGTTGTAAATCCTTTAACAAGGTGACTCAAAGCCATTGGATTCAAGAAATCCTCTAACAAGGTAACCTCTAACAGGGTTTAACCCTTAACTAGTTATTCTAGCCATCCCTTAATAGGGTGATCCCTAACAGGATTGGTTCTTAACAAAACCTATTGTAACAGTCTTTAACTGAACTAGGCTCCTAACAGAGCGGACTTCTAAAGAGTTCAAAAATAGCTTGTGGGTATTCATCCCCACCATCATTTTTCCTAGTTGGGTTTCCACGTGAAAAATATACGTGTCATGTCTGATTTCCTTTTCATGTGATGCTTTGTTGTTTTCTGTCAAGTGGTGAATCATGTTGATCTAGCACGTTATTATATTGTTGATGATAGATTACCTGTTTATGCACAAAGATAATGTGGAAATGAGGGCATAGGTTGTGTGGTAAGATAAGTGTTTCCAGTTTATATCTTTCACAATCTCATTTTGTTTAACCGGTAGTAATTTGGTTTATGACCGGTGTTAGTGATTGCTAGTCAAGTTCACTATTTATAATCAAACCGGTTCAAGAAAAGTTTTTATATCTATATTGATTCACCCCCCCTCTCAGTACCGGTTTGGTACTCACTATTCATCATTGTATTATCAATTGGTATCAGAGCATCCTCTAGGTCCTCTGTGTTGTAATCTGAACCACTTGAGGGAAAGATCCTATTGTAATGATGAAGAGGGAAGGTCCAAAGTTCAATAGAGATAATTTAAAAATATGGAAGGACAGAATGAAGATATACATCAGAAGCATGGGTTCTCAACACTGGAGCTATGTTGAGAATGCTTATGTTATTCCTACCAGTACTCTCACCGATGATCAAAAGAGAGAGATCCAGGAGAATGGGCAAGTCATGGAAGCCCTAATCAGTAGCTTATCTGACATTGAGTTTATTGATGTCCAGGATAAAGAAAATCTTAAGGAAGTATGGGATACTCTTGAGAATATCTATGGTGGTGATGAGCATGTAAAACAAGCTAAGGAAGAAAGCCTTAGGGGAAAAGTTTGAAGACATGCGGTATTGGTAGTGGGCCAACATCCCTTGCAGAGATTTGTGACATGGTTTAACAACCTCCTATGGATTCTATAAGTCTAGTGGTTGTATCGGGCATTGACAAGTTGATCTTTTGGTGCAACGACAAACCTAGCTTGTAACAAGTGGTATCAAAGCTTGGTCATAGGTTCAAATAATGCAGGCCATGGTAAGTGACACTGGAAGGGGCATTGTTGGCAGTGGGCCAACGTCCCTTGTGGAGATTCATGACATGGTTTAACAACCTCTTATGGATTCTATAAGTCTAGTGGTTGTATCAGGCATTGACAGGTCGATCCTTTGGTGCAACAACAACCCTATCTTGTAACATGTGGATGGTTGAAGGAGAGACCATTCAACAATATGGAATAAGAATCAAAACTATTGTTGGAGCTATCAAGAGTGCAAGTGGTAAAATAGAAGATTCCACTATTGTTAGCAAAGTTTTGAGATCCTTATTACTGGTCTATGCAATAAGGGTTGCTACTATTCAGGAGTTGAGGTCTATAGACAAGCCTAAGGTATCCCTAGACTCCATCATTACAAAGTTGATAGTCTATGAGCTAAATAGTTTTGATGGCAGTATTCAGAAGACCGAATCAGCCTTTAGAGCATCTGCTACACCATCTAGAAAAGGAAAAGAAGCTAGTACCAATGGTAAACCAAGATAGAGCAGAGAAATGGATGATGAGGAGATCTTGATGGAATTTGAAGCTCTTCTTGCCAAGAGACTTCCTAAGGGAATAGGTAAATATAGAGGTAAGCTTCATTTGAAATTCTTCTCTTGTAACTGGATAGGACATATTACTATAAACTATCCTAATGGTGATAGCAAGGACAAACCAGAAAAGTTCAAGAAGTTCAGAGGAGGAAATAGGAGAAACTATTTTCTAGCAGTTGATGAAGGTGTCACTAATGAGGAATCAGAAGATGAAGAATATGAGGATATTGTGTTTGTAGCAGTCAAGGAAGATGTGTCAGACAAGAAGGCTCTTGTCTCCCACTTTGATAATTCCAATGAGTGGATTATTGATAGTGGTTGTTCTCACCATATGACTAGTGAACAGAGTAAGTTTCTTTCTCTAGAAGAATATGATGGTGGTGTGGTTTGTTTTGGTAATGATGCACCATGCATGGTCAAAGGCACAGGGACCATCTCTCTGAATGTAAAGAGCACTACTGACAATGTGCATTGGGTGGAAGGTCTCAGACACAACCTATTGAGTGTTTCCTCGGTGAATTATAGTGGACTCACTCTGGAATTCAGAAATGTAATGTGCAAAATCAAAGGAAAGATTGGTGTGTTAGTTAAGATGAGAGGGGGGGTGAATCATAAAAACTCACAATACAATATATTCACTAGATTCAACCTCGATAGCCTTACTGATATGCAACTATGACTATAAATCATTCAATACTCATAAACAGATACACTTAAAACATTATAACACATTTAACACCATATTTAATGTGGAAACCCAAATAGGGAAAAACGACTGTGGGATTTTGGACCCACTAAGAAATATACCTTTCTAGAGTTTGCTCGGTTAAAAGATAATCCAGTTATAGATTACAAAAACAAATTGCTAGATGTGACCTGGTTAAGGGATTTCCCTCAGACTTGTTAGAGTTGTACACTTTGTTAGAAGTGACCTTGTCAAAGGATTTCAAACACTCATTTAGAATGTTACCTTGCTAGAGGGTTTACAAATAAGACTGTTAAGTCCACTTGGTTAAGAGATTTTCTGTCACTTACAAAATAAATAACAGTAATAAAATATATCTGCAACTTCACATCTGAAATGCTAAAGTAGATTCTATGTGCTCAAAACAATCTTGTCATAAGACTTATCTTGCTTCTTGTTGGGATTCTCAATCTGTTCTTCAATCAGATCTTCAATCTTCTGTGCTCGGTGATCACTACTATAGTGTCACTATTCTTCTATTTTGCCTTTATGCATTATTCATAATCAGTTTCCTATTTATGAACAATACCTAACCGCTTAATTTTCTTGATCACATTTCCCATGATCAATCTTAGCCATCAGATCTTCAAATGTGACTAGGTTCATTATATCCTTCGATCTGAAAATGTTTTACCTTGCCTTGGAACTTGTGCTAGGTTATGACTGCTCAATCTGCACTGTAGATCTATCTCTTATATTTTTGATGTTGTAGATCCTCAACAAACTTCTTGCACGACATACCAATCATCTAATAAAATTCCAGCTCATTGGTATTCTATATTTAATAATGTATTTATCCATCCAATGCATTCTGTTATTACTCGGTTGTTACTCAGTAAATACTAAACTTCACTCGGTAGATATTCTGCCTTCTTTAACCGACAGTGATAACCTTAGGGTTTACCAACTAGCATCTTGCTTGGTAACATAGAACAGTATCAAGCCTTAACTAATTCTATAGCTTGAAATCTTTTCTCCTTCTTGTTCAGTCTTTGAATACTCATATATAGGATATCAAAACAATCAAAACAACATAATCTCATCATTGTCTAACTCGGTAATAGTTTCCCATTAAATAACTTATTATTCCCCTTTTATTTTTCACATTCATTCTGTGTCTCTTACCGACATCTTTATCCTTATCAAAACATACTCATTAAGATATGGCAACATCATACTAAATCAAAAAATCAATTGCTCGACATCAATGACAAAATAATATAATTAAGATAGTAATCATTCTTTCTCAATTATGTCAACAATCTCCAACAACCTTCTCAATATCCTTATACCAACAAACTTACTGAGATGCTAACAATCTCCCCCTTTGGCATTGATGGTAAAACCAACTTTAATGGAAATACCAACATGATTTATTTCAATTGATTTGGATTCGGATTGTTGTTTAAACTTCTTTGAAATTTTCTAGAATTCTCCCCCAGTTATTAGTCTTCTCCCAGCTTTTTCTGTTAGTTCCTTACAAATTAGTCTTCTCCCCCTTTGACAACAATGCCAAAAAGAAAAACTAATTCATGATTTCTTCCTTTGTGAAGTAATTTCCTTGCAGTCTCATTCATGGTCAGAGCATATTTGTCTTCAATCACTTTTTCTTGTACAATTTTAGGCAACCTCCTAAAGTGTGTAAAGCAGCATCAACTCATAAATAGTTATCCTTTAGATTCATAGAATTGATTCTTTCACCGAACTTTGTCAGTGAGTACTAGATAGGGGTAGGACCCCTAATTGACTTCTGAGATACTCAAAAGTGTCCCTTGGCAATGGCTTTGTGAAAATATCTACTATTTGTTCCTTTGAACTGATATATTCCAGCACAACTTTCTTCTCTTGAACTTCTTCTTTGAGATAATGATACTTTGTAGAGATATGCTTTGTCTTAGAGTGCATTACCAAATTCTTTGAAATGTTAATGGCACTAGTATTATCACAGAATATAGTTACTGGCTCGGTAGCTTTCTCATTCATACCTTCCAACACTTGTTTGATCCATTCTATATTGGTACAATTCAATGCTGTAGTGACATATTCAGCTTCAGCTGTTGACTGTGAAATGCATCCTTGTTTCTTGTTAAGCCAACTTACTAGTCTATCTCCCAAAAAGAAAGCTCCACCGCTTGTGCTTTTCCTATCATCAATTTTTCCTGCCCAATCAACATCAGTATAGACTTTTAAGTCAAAAAAATTTCTCTTTTGATATACTAAGCCATAATCTTCAATGCCTCTCAAGTATCTGAAAATTCTCTTGATTGCTGTCAAATGAGTTTCTTTGGGATTTGTAGAAAATCTTGCAACTATACCTACTGCATGTGCTATGTCTGGCCTGTTGTGAACCACATATTGTAACTTTCCAATCATAGATCGGTAAAGTGTCTCATCAATAGATGCAGATTCATCACTCTTTGATAGTTTACAATTGGTAGTCATAGGAGTACTTACAGGTTTAGAATCCTCCATTCCAAATTTCTTCAAGATTTCCTTTATATACTTGGGTTGAGTAATGAAAATCTCATTTTTCATTTGTAGTATCTGTAAACCTATAAAATACTTTATTTCATCGATTAATGACATCTCAAATTCTTTACACATTTCATTTCCAAAGTTCTTGCATAAGGAGTCATTTCCACAAAAAATAATATTATCAACAAATATGGCTGAAAGCAATATACCATTGTTTTCATCATTTTTCATATACATGTTGTTGTTTTCACTTGTCCTTATAAATCCAATCTTGATCAAATAAGAGTGCAGTCTTTCATACCATGCTCTAGGTGCTTGCTTTAAACCATATAATGCTTTGTTTAGCTTACATACCTGATCTTTATTCTTGTCTTCAATAAATCCTTCAGGCTGTTCAATATAAACTTCTTCTTCTAGTATACCATTCAAAAATGCAGATTTAACATCCATTTGATATACCTTGAAATTTTTGTAAGCAGCATATGCCAACAATGTTCTCACTCCTTCAAGTCTTGCCACAGGTGCAAAAGTCTCACTATAATCAACTCCTTCTTCTTGAGCATATCCTTTGCAAACTAGTCTTACTTTATTCCGAATGACCTCTCCTTTTTCATTTAGCTTGTTTATGAAAATCCACTTTGTACCAATTACATTTTTCTCTTTTGGTCTTGGGACTAGTGTCCATGTTTCATTCTTCTTGATTTGTTCAATTTCTTCTGTCATAGCATTTATCCAATCTTCATTACTAGATGCCTCTTTTACTATCCTCAGTTCAAATTCAAATATTAGACGTGTTTTGTCTCAGTTTGTTCATTGTCATCACTGGATCATCCTTATCTCCTATAATCTGACTTGATGCATGATTTCTTCTGACATACTTGGCTAATATAGGCTCGGTATGCTCTATTTGATCTTCTTCACCACTCGGTAACTGAGTATTTTCTTCATCAACTTTCTCGGTAGGATTTCTCGGTTGAACATAAACAAATTCTTCATAATTTTCTGGTTCTTTGGAATTTCCTTCATCATTTCTTTTTGCAAATTCATCAATTTTCACATTTGCACTTTCCACTATTTTGTTAGATGATTTGATCAGACATTTAAATGCTCTACTTCTAGAAGAATAGCCAAGAAATGTTCCTTCCTTGCTTTTTTGATCAAACTTTCCATTTCTATCATCTTTGTGAACATAACATCTACTTCCAAATATTTTAAAATAACTTACATTAGGTTTCTTATCATACTAGATTTCATATGGTGTCTTCAAAGTTCCTTTCTTCAGTTGTACTCATTTTAGGGTGTAAACTGCAGTGCTGATTGCTTCTCTCCAAAATGTTTGAGGTACCCTCTTTTCTATCATCAGGGTTCTGGCACAATCTACAATTGATCTGTTTCTTCTTTTAGCTATCCCATTTCGCTGAGGTGTTCTTGGTGCAGACACTTGTCTCTTTATACCATGATCATTGCAAAATAGGTTAAATTCATCATAAGTGAATTCTCCTCCTCTATCAGATCTTAGACATTTCAACTATCTTCCTATTTCTTTTTCAACTCTAGCCTTATACCATTTAAACATTTGAAAGGCTTCTGATTTTTCTTTTAAAAACATAACTGCCATCATTGTTGAGTAATCATCCACAAATAATATGAAGTATTTATCTCCATAATAACTTTGAACTTTCATAGGACCACAAAGATCAATGTGCACTAGATCTAAAATTCCTTTAGAAGTGTAGGACTTACTTGTAAAGCTTGACTTTGTCATCTTACCCATCTGGCATCCTCGACATATTGCATTCTCAGGTTTTTCCAGGCTCGGTAGACCTCTTACTTGGTGCTTCTTACTTATTTTGATCAGGTTATCAAAATTTACATGACAAAACCTCTTATGCCATAACCAGGTATCTTCTAGTTTAGCATACAAACAATTGTATTGAGTTGAGTCAAGATGAAATGTATTACCTTTTGTTTGTGTCCCAGTAGCAACCAACTTTCCATGTTTGTCATGAACTTTGACACATCCCTTCTGAAATTCTATTCAGTATCCTGTATTGTTTAGCTATGCTACACTCAACAAATTGTATTTCAAACCTTCAACCTAGTATACATCATCACATTTAGCATTGTCAAGAAGTTTTATAGATCCTTTACCTTTCACTGGACATGGTGCATCATTACCAAATCTTACATATCCTCCATCATAGTCTTCTAATTTAACAAAATTGTGTTTATCACATGTCATGTGATGTGAGAATCCACTATCTATGATCCAAGAATCATTTTTATTTATGTGAGATATTAAGGCTTTTTCTTCATACCTTTCTTCATCTGATCCATCTTTGATAGCCACATAAACAACTTCCTCTGTATCAGTCCCATTAGATTTATCATCGTTGGATTCCTCATCAGCTACTAGGCATGTCTTTCTATCTTTCCTTCTAAAGTCTTGGTGTCCTTTGTATTGGTTGTCTTTCTATCTGTCATCTCGGTATTCTCTCTTTTCACTAGATTATTTGTTAGGATAGTTAGAAGCCATATGTCCTATTCTATCACAGTTAAAACATTTTAAAGGTAACTTTCCTTTATACTTACCTTTGCCTCTCGGTAACCTTCTGGCTAATAATGCTTCAAACTCTTCTTGCTTTCTAATTTCTTCATATAGTTTGTGTACCTCTTCCATATTTTTGTGAAATATTTCACTTGCTCCACTGTGATTTCCTTTAGTATACTTATACATTCTATCATTGTAATCATCAGATTCACTAATATGAAAAGAACTGAATGCAGATTCAACTTTATTTACCGAGGACCCACTGTTATCAAAATTACTTAACTCAAATGCATGTAGCTTACCAATAGTAGCATCCAAAGAGACTAGCATGTTTGGTACAGACCTTAATTCATTGATTGTAGAGACTCGAATGGCATAAGTAGGTAGAAGTGTTCTAAGCAACTTACTTGTTACATCCTTTTCTTCAATAGTTCCTCCTGCTCCTTTGATTTGATTGATAGTTTCCTTTAACCTTGTACTGTATTGGGGTATGTTCTCACCTTCATTCATTCTTATGGATTCAAGTTGACCTCTTAGAATGTCTACTTTTGCTCTCTGAACATGTTCATCACCACCATACATAGATATAAGCTTGGTCCACATCGCTTTGGCATCATTGCAACCTTCTAGATCATTAAACTCTGAGTCAGTTAATGCTGATGTTATTTCAATCATAGCTTGAATATGTTCTTTCTTTTCCTTTATCTCTTCCATTGTCATCGGGTTGGTGCTAGGTGCTATGTAATCATTCTCTAGATAATATGTTGCATATTCTCCAATTCCTGATAAGTGCAGCTTCATCCTTTTCTACCATGTGGAGAAACTTGACTTGTTCAGCTTTGGTGCATCCCTTTTATACATCTTCGGATCTTGCCTCAAGTACCTTTAAACTTTTCTTCCGAAGTCCAAAGCTCTGATACCAATTGTTAGTTAAGATGAGGAGGGGGGGGGTGAATCATAAAAAATCACAATACAATATATTCACCAGATTCAACCTCGATAGCCTTACTGATATGCAACTATGACTGTAAATCATTCAATACTCATAAATAGATACACTTAAAACATCATAACACATTTAACACCAGATTTAACATGGAAACCCAAAAAGGGAAAAACCACTATGGGATTTTGGACCCACTAAGAAATATACCCTTCTAGAGTATGCTCGGTTAAAAGCCAATCTAGTTACGGATTACAAAAACAAATTGCTTGATGTGACCCAGTTAAGGGATTTCCCTCAAACATGTTAGAGTCTTGAACTTTGTTAGAAGTGACCTTGTCAAAGGATTTCAAACACTCATTTAGAATGTTACCTTGCTAGAGGGTTTACAAATAAGATTGTTAAGTCCACTCAATTAAGAGATTTCCTGTCACTTACAAAATAAATAACAGTAATAAAATATATCTGCAAATTCACATGTGAAATGCTAAAGCATATTCTATGTGCTCAAAATAATGTTCTCATAAGACTTATCTTGCTTCTTGTTGGACTTCTCAATCTATTCTTCAATCAGATCTTCAATCTTCTGTGCTTGGTGATTACTACTGTAGTGTCACTGTTCTTCTATTTTGCCCGCATGCATTGTTCACCAACATTTTCTTATTTATGAACAATACATAACCACTTAATCTCCTTGATCACATTTCCCATGATCAATCTTAGCCATCAGATCTTCAAACATGACTAGGTTCATTGTATCCTTCGACCTAAAAATGTTTTACCTCACCTTGGAACTTGTGCTAGGTTATGACCATTCAATCTGCGCTGTAGATCTATCTCTTGTATTTTCAATGTCGTAGATCCTCAACAAACTTCTTGCATGAAATACCAATCATTTGATCAACTCCAGCTCATTGGTATTCTACATTTAATAATGTATTTATCCATCCAATGCATTCTATTATTACTAGGTTGTTACTCGGTAAATACTGAACTTCACTCAGTAGATATTCCACCTTCTTTAACCAATAGTGATAACCTTATGGTTTACTGACTAGCATCTTGCTCAGTAACATAGAACAATATCAAGCCTTAACTAATTCTATAGCTTGAAATCTTTTCTCCTTCTTGTTCAGTCTTTGAATACTCATATATAGGATATCAAAACAATCAAAACAACATAATCTCATCACTGTCTAACTCAGTAATAGTTGCCCATTATATAACTTATTATTCCCCTTTTATTTTCACATTCATTCTATGTCTCTTACCGACATCTTTATACTTATCAAAACATACTCATTAAGATATGGCAACATCATACTGAATCAGAAAATCAATTGCTTGACATCAATGATAAAATAATAGTATTAAGATAGTAATCATCATTTCTCAATTATATCAACAATCTCCAACAACCTTCTCAATATCCTCATACCAACAAACTTACTAAGATGCGAACAATCTCCCTTTGTGAAAATGCTATCATGGTGAACTGATGGCCACTGGTATGCAGACCAAAGGTAACCTATTTCAGCTGAATGCAAGTATAAGTACGTGTCTTATGGCTAGGTTTGATGATAGCTGTATATGGCATAGGAGACTCTGCCATGTAAACTTTGAAAACATTGTGAAGGCCAATAAGATCAAGGCAGTCAGAGGATTGCTGGTGCTGAGCAAACTGGAAAATCCTTTGTGCAGAGAGTGTCAAATGGGGAAAATGTCTTCCTCAACCTTCAAAGGTAAATCTTTCACTATAGACAATTTACTTGATCTTGTGCATACTGATTTGTGTGGTCCTATGAAAACTAGGAGTGTGAAGGGAGATAGGTATTTTATGATTCTTACAGATGATTGCTCAAGAATGATGTGGGTCACATTCTTGAAGGATAAGTTTGAAGGCTTTGGAAAGTTCAAAGTTTTGAGAGCGCTGGTAGAAAAGGAAAGTGGTAGAAGAATCAAATGCCTTAGAATTGATCAAGGAGGAGAATTCACTTCCGGTGAATTCAACAAATATTGTGAAGAGAATGGTATCAAGAGGCAACTATCTGCCCCCCGGACTCCATAGCAGAATGGCTTAGCAGAGAGAAACAACTGGACGGTGGTTGAAGCGGCTAGAACCATGCTAATCCAAGGAAAGGTTTCTCACACCTTTTGGAGAGAAGTGGTGAGCATTGCAGTCTACACAATGAACTGGGTACTCATCAAGAAAGGAAAGGATAAGACTCCTTATGAATACTGGACTGATAAGACACCATCGGTAAGCTACTTTAGAGTATTTGGAAGTAAATCTTATATCAAGGGGAGTGAACATCAGAGCAAGTTTGATGCTAAATGTGATGAGGGAATATTCCTAGGGTATTCCACAAAGAGAAAAGCTCTCAAATGTTTCAACAATAGGACTCAAAGAATTGTTGAAAGCATCAATTCTAGGTTTGATGAAAACTCTGAGAAACCTAAGGAAACTAGCAGAGAGCATGTAGGAGATGAACTAGTAGTAACCTTCTGGGAACCGGTTGCAAATCAACCCAGTACTAGTAATTGTGCTCTTACACTGGTGGATGCTGATGATGATGAAGATGAGGATGAAGAAGAAAAGCAAGAGGAATCTGTTAAGAATATACCTAGGTATGTCAAACTCAATCATGATCCAAAGCATATCATAGGAGACAAAGATGCAGGAATTCTTGCCAGAAGAAAGGTTAGAGAAAGCTCATGTATGATCTTTGAATTTGAGCCTAAATCATTCAAAGAGGCACATAAAGATGAAGACTGGATCACGGCAATGGAAGAAGAACTTGACTAGATAGAGAAGAGTGGTACATGGTCTTTGGTACCCAGACCAGAGCATAAAAATGTCATTGGAACCAAATGGGTCTTCAGAAATAAGATGAATGAGGATGGCACAATGGTAAGGAATAAGGCCAGACTAGTGTGTAAAGGATATGCCCAAGAAGAAGGGGAAGACTTTGGAGAAACCTTTGCTCTAGTAGCAAGATTGGAAGGAGTTCGTATGCTTCTTGCATATGCAACTTTTAAAGGATTCAAGGTATACCAAATGGATGTAAAATTTGCATTCCTGAATGGAATACTTGAAGAGGAGGTACATATAGAGCAACTAGATGGGTTTTCCCTATTAGAATACAGTGACATGGTGTGTAGGCTACATAAAGCCTTGTATGGACTGAAGCAGGCACCTAGAGCATGGTATGAATGCTTGCACTCCCATCTTGTGAAGATTGGATTTGAGAGAACAAGTGAAGATAGCAATATCTACTTGAAATTGGAAGGAGATCAGATTCTGATCTGTGAAGTATTTGTTGATGATATAATCTTTGGTGTAGATGACAAGATGAGTCACGACTTTACAGATGAGATGAAAAAAGAGTTTGAGATGTCAGTCATAGGGGAGGTTAAGTTCTTCATTGGATTGCAGATTCAGCAAATGAAAGATGGAATCTTTATTACCTAGTCCAAGTATGTCAAAGAGGTGTTGAAGACCTTTGGCATGGAAGACAACAAACCGGTTGGTACACCAATGGTGATCGGTTGTAAACTATCAAAAGAGGATGACTCGACATTGGTTAATGAGAAGGAATACCGATCAATGATTGGTAAGTTGCATTATGTAGTGCATAGCAGACCGAACATTGAACATGCAGTAGGTATTACCACTCGGTTTTAGCAAAGCCCAAGAGAATCCCACTTGGTAGCAGTCAAGCAGATTCTTAGATATATGAAGGAAACTATTGACTATGAATTATGGTATCCATACAATGATGACTTCAATCTAAAAGTGTTCAAAGATGCTGATTGGGCTAGTAATGTGGATGACCGGAAGAGCACAACCGGTGGTGCATTCTTTCTTGGTGGTAGACTAGTCTCATGGATGAGTAAAAAGCAGAGTTGTATCTCTCAGTCTATAGCATAGGCGGAGTATGTTGCAGCTTTTGTGAACTGCACCCAGACTATTTGGATGAAGCATGTGTTGAATGGATTCAAAGTTCTTGTATCTAAACCGGTAAGTATACTTTGTGACAATACAAGTGCAATTAACATTTCCAAGAATCCAATTTTAAATGCTAGAACCAAGCACTTTGAACTCAAGTATCATTTCTTGAGAGAAAAGGTTCAGAACAAAGAGGTAGTATTGGTACATGTTTCCAGTAAGGAGCAGTTAGTAGACATATTCACCAAGCCTCTACCAAAGGCTACTTTTACCTATCTGAGAGGTGAATTAGCAGTGCTGCCCCTTCAAGAAGTAATCTAAAGGTGTATGCTCCACATCAGTCAGATCTTACTTTGATATATCTTTTTAGGATTGATGTGTTGAAGGATGCTACTCCTCAAGGGGAGCAGCATAGTGGAACAGGGAAACTTGTGCCTCCACTTTGGCATTGTTGTCAAAGGGGGAGAAGATGTGAAGCGGAGAAGATATCTATAGTATTAAGGAGAAGATGTGATGCAGAAAGAGAGATATCTTTGTATTATTTGTATATTGCCATCAATGCCACAGGGGGAGATTGTTGGCATATGTGTAGAATATGTTGACATGACGATATTGTGTTGTCATTGATGTCAATATGCTCAAGAGAGAACCAGTAATATGCTCAAGAGAGAATCGGTAATATGCTGAAAGAGAACCGGTAATATGATAAAGAGTGAACAGGTTTATTGAAGTTAAGAAACTCGCAAAGTGAACTGGTAGAATGATGAGAACCGGTATATGTGCTAAAGGTGAAGCGATTTAATATGGTATGACTACCAGTTGGTAGTCTCAGCTTCAGGGTTTCCAGTTGAAGCATTTCAAGCCTATGTGATTCAACTGATGGCATTGTGTGATGAGTTAGTAGTATAATGGAGATCAGATCATGTTGCCACATCAGCCTTGTGTGCATGAAGGATCTTGCATGAAGGGGATTGATCCTATCTACCCTGGGAATGAGTGAAGTCCTTGTAAACAGTGGAGAAAGAACGATGGGTTATCACCTCCAAGAAGCGGCAAAGAACGAACAATGAAGAATGTCTTAAGATATGTTCAAGATCCTTGTATTCAAATGCAAAGTGTTCAAGGGTCAGGATCCAACCGACTAAATTGCTCACCCTAAATTTTTAGGGTTTAGGGTTTATGTTACCAACCTATCTGTTTCCTATAAGGTCAACGTTGTGTTTTATGTTGAAGTTGTTGGAAAATGTTGTGTGTGTATCTAAGTGCAAAGACACGTGATTCTTGCCAGACCAAATAAGAGGGTTGATACCTGCAGAGTGTGTATGTAGAAGAAAGGAACTAAAGCGGATCTCCATTGGCATTGAATTACTATTACCAGATCATTGTAATACCTGTTGATCTTTAACCACTTCAATAGTTGGAAAATCCTTTAACAAGTAGCTTTAACCAGCTTGTTGTAAATCCTTTAACAGGGTGACTCAAAGCCATTGGGTTCATGAAATCCTCTAACAAGGTAACCTCTAACAGGGTTTAACCCTTAACCGGGTGATCCCTAACAGGATCGGTTCTTAACAGAACTTGTTGTAACAGTCTTTAATGGAACTAGGCTCCTAACAAAGCAGACTTCTAAAGAGTTCAAAAACAACTTGGGGGTATTCATCCCCACTGTGGTTTTTCCCAGTTGGGTTTCCATGTGAAAAATATGTGTGTCATGTGTGATGTCCTTTTCATGTGATGCTTTGTTGTTTTCTGTCAAGCGATGAATCATGTTGATCTAGCATGTTATTATATTGTTGATGATAGATTACCTATTTATGCACAAGGATAAGGTGGAAATGAGCGTGTAGGTTGTGTGGTAAGATAAGTGTTTCCGGTTTATATCTTTCACAATCTCATTGTGTTTAACCAGTAGTAATTTGGTTTATGACCGGTGTTAGTGATTGCCAATCAAGTTCACTATTTACAGTCAAACTAGTTCAGGAAAAGTTTTTATATCTGTAGTGATTCACCCCCCCCCCCCTCTCATTACCAGTTTGGTACTCACTGTTTATCATTGTATTATCAATTCCCACAAGGATCGGACTCTTCGTTGCTTTACCCTTTCCTTTATCTGGTTCTTCCTTTTTTTCCTCTACCTTTTTCTCAGCTTTGACTTGTCTAGATTTTGCTTCTTTAGGTGCCTTCCTATGCACCTCTGTCACCACTTGGTGCACCATCCTCTGCCTCTACTAATTTATCAATCTCTTTAGCAAGCTCAACCTCAACAAAATCCAAAATTTGTTGCTTTGCAACATCCTGAGTATCCTCTTCCTTATTTACAGTATTAACTGGAGGATTTTTTGACTGAGTGGCTTCATCTTGTGAGACAGTATCTACAAGTTGGTTCTCAATAAGAAACTTCTTCTAGATTGCACTGGTTTCTCTCCTTATTTCTCCCGCTTGGCCAACCATTAGACTGTTTACTCTGTTCTTTTTTCCTAAATTTCTTTTTATTCGCTAACAAAATTAATTTGTCAATTTTCTCTAAAGTGATATTGGTGCACTGATTAACCAATTCACTCTCCTTTATTTCTCTATCCATTTAGCTAGCATATTTTCTCCTAGCATTAATTAAACTGTACAAATCTTTGGGAAGATATTTTTCTAATTTAATAAATACTTTACTAAATACATCCATGTACAAAATTAGAGCTTCCTCAATTTGCATTTGATCCTTAACATCCATATTCTCATAGTATACAAAGATGTTCTTCAAATTTCCATATTTAATAATTTCATCAATAAACTCTTGAATAGAAAAAGGAGGAACAATATGATACATTGTTTTAGAAGTCTTCATCTTACCAGATTCTATAGCTTCATCCAAGTTAGATTTTGTCTTATTTCCTCTCTTGGGCTAGCCTGCCGGTAGAGGATTAGACCTTGCCTTCTTCTCCTTCTACCCTTTCTTCTCACTAGTGGATTGGGGTTTTCGGATCACTCTAGCAAACTATCCTTTATTCGATGCCTTGGGAATGTCTGTATTTGATTCAGTCTCAGATTGCACTAGAGAAACTGCTTCATATTCCCTTTGGGGTTTCTGCTTCTTCCTTGGAACACCTTTACCCTTTCCAGATGAACCAGAGGGTTTTACTACAGCAGGAGGTGTCTTCACCAGAGCGGGAGAAGGTCCTGTCACCTTTACCTTAACTAGAGTAGGTGAAGTCCTTTGTTTCTTCTCTTTCTCAACTGCATCCCTCGCAGCTCTAGAAGCTTTAACTCTCTCCCGAGGATGTCCTTCTTCAACAAGAATGTGCTCCACAATCTTTGCAACTTTTCTCTTTCTTTTTCAGTTCAATGAATTTAGTGTGTAACTTCATTGATTTCTCCTTGCAGGTTCCAAACATTTCTTCTTTGGTATCTACTGGATCTTTTAATAAATGTTGTACATAGGCTATTAGGACCTGGAGGCAACTAAGAGGGGGGGGTTGAATCAGTTGTCTATTAATTTCAACCCAAAAATAACTTAATCAAACTTGATGCATAATACTGGTAAACCAAACTTAATGTCGGTTGACATTTTAACAGTTAATAATAATATCGATAAAGTTTAATACATGAAACAAAAATACAAATAACATCCACAACATCTAACACGGATATTTGTACGTGGAAACCCTGTAAGGGGAAAAACCATGGTGGGAAACCTTACCAACAATCAGATGATACTATTGTAGATAATATGTGTGTACAAATGGGGTCTGCACATGCAAAAAGGCCAACTGCCTAGAGCTCACTGCTCAATCACAAGATGGGAGTCACACTAACTACAATTGGATGGTTAAATCCAATGATAATGTACTGCTCAAAATAGCATCTTCATATGCTAGATTCAATACTGGTTAAGCTCTGATTGTCTTCTTCAAACCTTCCTTGAATCTTCAAATAATGTTTACATGAGTAGCTCTACTTATATTTGCATATACCTTATTACATTCCTCTTCCACTACCAAAACCTAAGATCAAATGTGTAGGTTGGCTCACTAAGAATATTACAATTAAATAAATTACAAATGAATCAATATGCGATGCATCATGTCAGCTCAATGCATTTACAATAATAAATGATCAATAAATAATCTCCATAACATGTCATAGTGATTTGGAATAGTTAACGCTTGTCGGTCCATAACCTAGACCAATTTGCTGGTAACAACAAATATGCAAAATCGATTAGACCAATAACCAAATCACCAAAACCAAGTGTCCAAACCATGTCTTCTACATAACCAAGTAATCTCCAGATGATAATAGATCATCCTTAATGCCGGTGAACAATATAACTTGTCGGTGAACGAAATACCAGTGACTGTGCATAAGTCACTGAACATGCCGGTGAACATAACCAAAGATCTCCAGTGCTGATAAGTGTTGACAAGTGTTGACATCAATGACAAAACCAATACAACACATCCACAATACCAACATAGGCATCCAAAGTGCCTTCATCAACCTCATATCCCATAGACATTATCCATATCATCTGGGGTTGAACTGCTTCCATAAGACATTCATCTTTGTTCACCATAAAGTAGATTGTTCCCTCATATTTATTTACAATTTCTTTGGGGATTCTAACTCTTTGTTTTATTTCGTCCTAAAAGGTATTGAAGAAACCCCACAAAGAAGCATTCTGATTATCGTTGTTGCCAATTCTATCAAGCCCCTGCTTTATCTATTGAGCCATCTGTCTGTCAAAAGCCCATTATACTCTACCAGTTCTGGGGTTCTAATTCATGAAGTATTGCAACTATTTAGATAAACAAAGAACCAAATTTGAAGACATTCTTTTTATCTTGCTTAATTTTTTTCAAATTTATCATCAACTCCTCCAATAGCACACTGCACAGGTCATAATTAGCATCTTCCTTGACCATCTAATAGGCTACATGGATAGTAGTGCTAGATATAGAATTCAGTCGGTTATACTGGTATAATTTGTAACCAATGACCATTACAACAATTTTGACATCATCTTTCTTGATTGTGCTAATCTTCATTGATCACCCATCAAATTTTGCATCAGTTAATTTATACAGTATTGGGTTTGTCACCTTGTGTAACCCTAGCTTGTCACTAGTTTGACTCAAATAGGTTACCGCCTTAATCGCACAAATAGTGATCTTGTATGGTTGGTCTAGCCATATAAATTTATCATGGATGATGTTGAGTACATACCTCACCTATTCCTTCTCATTGAATGTCGAAAAGTTTACAAATTAAGTGAAACCCTTTCTCTGTAATTGCACAAATTCTGACTTAGGGTTGCCAATCTCATCCATGAGGTTATCGATATAAAGATCCAAAATATCCTCAGAGCCAGCTTCCTCAATCTCATAGTGAATGTAGGCTTGAACATCATCAACATGCAAAATTTCATGCGGAATGAAAGAGAAAGCTCCAACTGGGTCAATTTCCATGAATTTGTAGGGGTGTTTCTTGAACACAGGATGAGTCCTATACTTGACTTCAACAACCAGAGGGGTAGCAATAGAAGATGCAGATACCATTTCAAATTCATAGAAAATAGGACTTAGAAAATGCTCTTCAAAAAATACCTCAATCGCCCGACGGATGCCCTAGATTGCTCGTTGGATCACTTTTTCTCTCTAATCACCTAAAAACCTTGATCACCTTGTTCTTCAGCTCAAAAATGCTATTCGCAAAGTGAAGAATGATTCTTGTATTTGCCCTTTTTAACTTTGCAAAACCTAATTTCTCTTTGAAATAAATGCACCTCAGATATCCAACTGAATGCCCTGTTAGACTACTAGATGCCAAAATCAGCCATTTGAATCCTAGATATCAACTGAAACTCAATTCCTACCACCTGCAATCCATCGACTATAGATCTCATCAAGGGGTACTGTAATATTTGCATTAGTTTGCCTCCCCCTAAAGCCAAAATCCGTAGTTACCAAATGAAGGTTTTACATTGGATTCAAGTACAGATCCATTATATGTCTTAGATTCATCCTTCTTTTCCCACATCTTCTTATGATGATCTCTAATTTCATCTACTTTTTCCATTCCCTTTTCATCTGATTTGTTCTTGTCAAATAGAGCACTATTTTTGCTGCTACAAAATTTTTCAATAGGACCAGTTTTGTTGCATGCTCTACAAACAACATTATTTTGCATAGGTCTAACGTACATCTGATTTGGTCTTGTCCTACACTAATTAGATATATGTCCAAACATTCCACAAGAATGACATCTCTTGTTTTGAAGGTTATTTATTATTGTTCTACACATATTTGACTTGTGTCCAAAGTTATTGCATATGAAACATTGACTGGTAAAGGTAGAAACATTATTCATGTTTTTCATCATATTGTTATTGTTCATCATTTCATTATTCAACCTACTTCTACACTGACTTGTCATATGACCAAACTTGTTGCAAGTAAAACATCTACCATTGAATTTATGAGCATTAGGCTATCTTACCAAAGGATTATTGCTTTTCTTATGATTAGGTTTTGCATCACCTTGTCCAGATCTGGTGGATTCACCTTTCTCAAATCCTAGGCCTCGCATATCCTTTCCATGTCTCTGACTTTCCAGCATCTCATCAAGCCTTGCTGAACTGGCTTTGAATTTTTCTTTGTAGTCATTAGTAGTAGCAAGTTCATCCCTGAAGGTAGCAATCTATCTTTCAAGTTCTTGACCATTATTCCTTAATTGTGTCGGCTCAAGATTCAACTAATCATTCTCATAGGTAAACCTAAAGCATTCATTAACTCTTTCCTTCAATGATTGTGCTAGATTCTCTTCATTACTCTTTTGGTCCTCAATCTCCTTAGTCAGCCTCATCACAATTTGATCGCTAATGATCGATCAACTCCTCTACCTAAATGATTTACAATATTCACATATTACATTCCTTGACCATGACCTTTTCCTTAACCATGATATGTTACAAAGAGTTTCTACCTCTTATTTATACAAACCGTAAGGCCTAAACCGATTAGGTCAGCCACCTAAAAGACATTACAATATAAATCCATATTACAATGATATTCCATGTCGGCTTAAGACAAAAACAACAATAATAAATCCATAGATCATCTCAAAACATCTTGGTAACATGTAGAGTACATGCTAACATGATACCAGTCCATAACCTAGATAGGTACCAGACCTATTCTGGGTCCACCACGCCAAAGCAAGTTCTTCAAGAAGTTGAAGCATGATCAAAGAACATCTTCACCATCCTAAAATCCATGTAGAAACTGCACCAACACCAATTATGCATCCTATCAAGATTCCTCAGTGAAAGCTTTGTCGGTTAAACCTTAAACCAGTGTCGCTAAAGGTTTACCGAAATGTATGACACCGTCTCATTACCAAGTCAATACCAACTGACCAAAACATGCTCTAGAAGAACGTACCACATGTAACCAATCACATTCCATAGATCCAAACATGCTAAAAGTGTCCAACAATTAGTCTCTTTTGTCGGTAACCAAAACTTGTCTACCGGTAACCAACCATATCAACTAGTGTTGACATCAATGACAAAAAATTACTGCAACGCATAATCAATTCATCCAATAATGCTAACAATCTCCCCCTTTGGCATTGATGGCAACACTAGATGTGAAAAACATCTAAGTACCAAAAAGATGCCAAACAAGTCTCCCCCTATGGTAGACAACCAACAATCTCCTGAATGACTCTCCCCCTAATGTATACAACTTTTTTTTTCTTCTTTTCACATCAATATCTCTCCCCCTTTGACATCAATGCCATAAATTTGACATAAATATGAAAGCAATAATGTAAACCTATGTATCTCAAAGCTAACTACTCCTCCTAAGTAGTAGCACCACTCATCAGTGCCAAAATGAATAGTGTCTATGATAATGGATATCAGATTGATGACAAACTACATCAATCAAGTCTCTATCGGAGGGGCAGAAACCCCTAACCTGTCTCTCAAATACTCAAATGATTCCTTAGCCAATGGTTTAGTAAATATATCTGCAATATGTTCTTTTAGTGTTCACATAAACCAATTTGACTTCCTTTCTGTCATGCCCAAAAATTTAGGGCAAGAACAGGATAATTTTTTATTTTTAAATCACAACTTAAAACATTAAATCAGCAAATAAGAAATGCTCTACATATTTTGTCTTAACTATGTGAGAGTTGACTCTATCCACTAACTCATGTAAACAAGAATAATTTAAAATTAAATGTGGAATATTAAATGAATAGTTTTATTGTCTCATCGATTTTAATCAATAAACTAATGTAGTCAAATAATTAACGCAGATAAAATTAATCTCCAATAACCAATAATTTATTTTAAGAACTAATTAAATTAGTTCTAACACTTAGTTTATAAAAGTCCATGTTTTATTTTAACGATAATTAAAAAAGAAAATAAACTAAATCGATTAAAGGGCCAATTATAATTTTAATGAAAATTCATTCTATAAAGTTTAATCTCATCAAATACCTATTTTTAGGTTGACCTATAATAAACCAATTTATTATAAAATTTCTAAAAGGTTAAACTTCCTAACTTAAATTTAAATATTTCATTTTCTTCCTTAATTAAAACCATATGTTTATGAAAAAACATATGTAAATTAAAAATACTTAAATAAATATTAAATCTAAATTTGTCTTATTCTCTTATATTGTCAGACTCCATATATATATATATATATATATATATATTAATACTATAATATTTACCTCATATTTCTAAATTCTCCAAACAAACCCTAACAGGAATGAGTATTATAAAATACCTCTTATTTTATTATTTTCTTACTCTTTTCTATTTTACCCCTAGCCCTACCCGAGCTAGGGTTTTATATTTTTTTTGATTTTGTTAGTGTTCTGCAAGGCAAAGGAGGGCCGAATGCTAGAGCGGCAGCCATGCTTTTAGGCGGGGGTCTTTGGTTTGGAAGGCAGCAGTAGGGGTTACCTGTGAGCGGTGCCGCTCACTGTGGTTTACCACAGTGGTGGCGACCACTGCGGTCGCCCATAGTGGCGGCCGGGCTGTTCACTGTGGACGGCGGCAGTGGCGGCGCCCACTGTGGTTGCCCACAGTGGCAGCCCTTGGTCGTCCACTGTGGACGCCCATAGTGGCATCAGACATTGCCGCCCACTATGCCATGCACAGAATACGGCCCACCGAAAACCACCCCCATATATATATTTTTTTATATATTTGAAAAAAAAAAGAAGTTTTAAATAGTTTTCTTTTGCTTTATTTAAAAGGTGCAAATATATATACATATTTTGGTTTAAGTTTATATATATATTTCAAACAAATAAGTTTATTTTAAAGTAATGAATTCATTTAAACATTTTATATATATATATATATATATATATATATATATATATATATATATATAGAACAAATAAATTTATTTTTGGTTATATCTGAGAAATGAATTCTTTTAAACATTCAATATAGGCATGAAAATCTATTTATATGTATATGTGGTGTCTAGGGCAAAAGCTTTCTATGAAAAATATAAAATCTAAAACATATTTAATAGATTGGATAATTTCTACAGATTTAAATCATTGTATTTATTTCTTTTTATCAAAATCCTAGTTGCTAAAAGAAATAGATAGGTTATTTAAATATTGATTTACTTTCAGCAAAATATAGTAAAAAGCAAAATTAAATCACTTAGAATAACAACTCTAGAATTTCTATTTATTTCATTTAATCTGTTTAACTATAGATTTTATTTTCTATACCTAAACAAATGACAGTATTTAATAATTCTAACAGCAACTATATAAATGACAAAATTCAATAAATTTAATAGCAACTAGATAAATCTAGATTAAAATAAAACTTTAGAAATGACTACAATAAATTTTTATTTTTATTTTATTTTCTACAATAAACAAAACAACAGATTTAAATAAAACTAAATATGGCATTTCCATGTATAGACCTAAATTTTAGATTTTATTTTATTTCCCAACCTACTATATGCATGTAGATCTATTCCATTTCCTTTCTAATATCTTGATTTTAAATGCATAAAGGGAGTGAATACATTTATTTCTTTTCAAAACATCCTATACACAACAAATATTTATTTCAAAACTTTAGGAACTAAAACCAGAAATAATCATTTCTTTTCTGCAATATAACATAAATAAATATTACATATCTTTAAAACATATTCCCAAGTCTTTATTTTCACTTTACAACTGGACCTCTCATTACTAATAAATGAGGACTTTTAAACAAAATAATAAATATATTTTCAAATAGATTTCTGCAACAAATAACTCCATTGAATTTCCACTTGTCCTAATTCTTTCCTTGCAACAACCTACAAATAATCAAAGGATATGACCATGGAGTGCTCACCTCCCAGCCTAGGCTAACTAGCAGCCACCCCAAGCTTGGAGAACCAAGCCCTAGACGGGATTACACACATGCAAACATAGTAAACAAGGGGAAAACAAACAAAAACACATTCCCAACCCAGGGCTACACTGCACCACACATTGTGGTGTCTTTTCAAGGGTGGTAGTGGACCAAGTACCCTGAGGAGACTGCACGTATGGCAAAACATATAGCCACCTCATGGCAAACCAAATACATCATAAGTATAACAACCCCACATTCCTTAAGCCCCCCAAGACATTCATGCCACATTCCCCTCCTTATGACCCCCAATGCATAAACAAGCCATGTAGCAAGGGTCACATAAAATCCCTTGTGATCACTCTCATAACGAGAGCCTCTCACTCGAGGGCTATCACTTCTACCACCCACAAGACCATCCTCTCTCCCAAGAGTAGGAGGCCTTGATTACTCCCAAAGCACATAAAATGCCATACAAAAGTAAAACATAAAACACAATAATTTTCCAAGGGAAAACATGCAAGAAAACTAGACATTTTACACAAAATATTCTTCTAGTATAACATTCAATATGAAAACACATCACAAGTAAGGTGAAACCAACTTTCAACTGCCCAAGGGTATGCTAGTTTTGTTGAGGATGAGCAGCCCAATTCCACAAGTCTTTCCTTTCTACACTTAGCCAAATTCTTAATTCAAAATCTATTTTTTTCCTTTCAAAATTCCTTGTCTCCAAAAGAGCCAAATTCTTAATTCAAAATCTATTTTTTTCCTTTCAAAATTCCTTGTCTCCAAAAATGGAGAGTGGGTGATTACCCACAAAATCTCTCATTCTTTCTTAAGAAGACCCTAGTGAGAGTTCTCACAAGTTTCTAAAATTGAAAAGGAAAGGTAGGAGAAAAATGGGAAAGGGATCCCACATCCAAAAGGAAAGTTTACAACTTAGATGATCCTTCTAATTTCAATTTTCGCACAACTTAGAAAAGTCACTTTTTAAGGTGTCAAAAAGGTCACATGAGAGTTGGTACATGCCTAAAATTACTCCTAACCCTTAGGTATACCTTATGGGCTTTAGGAAACCCTATTAAACTACCCCTAGGTGTTCATTTAACCCATTTTAAACCCACCAGAAGTTAATTTTTGGGTCAAACTTAAGTTGATCATCCCAAAGATTCTTACCCAAGGCATTTATGGAATCATATTAAATTAATTGAAAAAGCTATAGTTAAACAACTCCCTCCAAGAGACAAATTTAAAAACTCAAACATAAATCAAAACATGTGTCAAGTGACACAAAGAAAATACTTTTACAAAATTATACATGAAATCTTGTCTCTTGTTGGATTTACACAAATAAACAAAATTCAATTTAACATTCATGCAACAATCACTTTCACGAATAAAATATGATACAGACAGGGTGTTATCTCTCCAAATAGACAAACCCTAGTTTTACGAACGCACATAGGTCTAGGTTTGGTTCTCCATAATATTTCCATGGTCACATGGATAATTTTCCTACGCATCTCAATTACACATTAGTAATTTCAAATACCCTCATATAATGTAAAACACATGCATAAGAATACATGTCAAACACTCTGCATACAATTTACATTTGAACAAATCAATATATCTTATATCCAAATAAATCCACATAATCAATTATCATAATCCTCATAATTTTGATCCATACATAAAACATACATCCTATTTCTATCATCATAGTAGAGTCCTGTAAATCCAATAATGACATACATCATCTCAAATTTATCCTATTCTAGAATCATATAGAGTTCTATATCATAAAGCATATAAATGAAGCATCAATCATACATCAATGTTATTCAAATCATGGAATCCTATAAGTTCTAAATCTAGATATAGGTAACATAAGTTAGGTCAAGATTATCCAATCAGTGGATCTTTTAGGATTTCAATTCATAATACATCAAAATGTACACCACAAGGTGAAATAACTCTATAACTTGGTTCAATTTCTTTTCTCACCAATCCATCTGTCTAACACAGTCCATTCTATTGTATTATATAGCATTTATTAATAAGGTCAAACATGGTCAACTAAGTTAATCAAAGCTTGGTTTGGGGAAGGCCTTACACTTTCCTTCTACCTTGTCCTTCAAAAAGTTATACTTTATGGAAATATGCTTAGTATTAGAGTGAAATACTGTATTTTTAGACATGTCAATAGCTATAGAGTTATCATAGTAGATAACTACTGGTTCACTACAATTTACCTTGATATCCTTAAACATTTGCTTCATCTGCAAGACTTGAGTGCAATTAGTTGCTGCTACAACATATTCAACTTCTAGAGTAGATAAATAAATGCATGACTATTTTTTGCTGATTCATGAAACCAGTTTCTTTCCAAGAAAGAAAGCTCCACTAGAAGTTCTCTTCCTATCATCAGTATCTCCTACCCAATCTAAGTTAGTATATGCACATAAAGTGAAAACATCATTTTTAGAATACCACAAGCCATATTCTGTTGTTCCTTGCAAATACCTGAATATCCTTTTTACTGCACATTCATGATTTTCTTTAGGATTACTTTGATATCTTGAAACAATACTTACTGCATTCATAATGTCAGGTCTTGTCTGAGTTAGATATAGCAGACCACCAATCATAGACTTGTACCTTGTCGGATTTATCGATGTAGAAGTATCATTGATAGATAATTTCTCACTTATCACCATAGGAGTACTTACCAGTTTGGATATATCCATACCAAACTTCTTCAACAATTCCCTCAGATACTTAGCTTGATAGATAAAAATGCCTTTGTCAATTTGAGTAATCTACAAACCTAAGAAAAATCTCATCTCACCAATCATGGACATTTCAAATTCATTCTTCATGTTGTAAGCAAATTCCATGTACAATTTATCTTCTCCTCCAAAAATGATATCATCAACAAATATTTCAATAATCAGAATATCATTATCAGTGATCTTATAATATAAATTGCTATTAGCATTGCCTTTAGTAAGACCAAGTTTCAAAAGATATTTATCCAACCTTGCATACCAAGCTCTAGGAGCCAGTTTCAATCCATATAAAGCTTTCTTCAATCTGCAAACCATATCTTTATCATCTTTCAGTGAAAATCCATTAGGTTGCCTAATGTATACTTCTTCTTCAAGTTCACCATTCAAAAATGCACATTTAACATCCATTTGATAAACCTTATAGTTCTTAGAAGCTGCATAGGCAAGAAATAGTCTAATAGCTTCAATTCTAGCTATAGGTGCAAATGTCTCACCATAATCAATTCCTTCCATTTGAGAATATTCTTTACAAACCAATCTAGCTTTGTTTCTTACATCTTTACCATCATCATTTAGTTTATTCCTAAAATCCAATTTAGTTCCAATAACATTCTTATTTTTAGGCCAGGGAACTAAAGTCCAGGTCTCATTCTTCTCTATCTGATCTAATTCATCTTCCAAAGCTTTTAACTTATGTTTATCCTTACAAGCTTAAATAACAATTTCCGATTCAATTTGATAAATAAGACATACCTCTTCATTTGCTAGTTTTCTTCTTGTCATAACTCCCTTGTTCTTATCTCCAATGATTTGATCTTCAGAATGATTTAATCTTACATACCTTGGTGTCTTCTGAACTTTAGGTTCACTACTTTGATCAATAGTTCACAATTGAATTTTTCTATTGTGTTAGTGTAACTGTCTCAGTTTTCTGTTATATGATGTGAGCATGCAATATCAATTATCCATTCACCCTTATCTTCAACTTTTTCTACCAGGGCCTTTTCTTCATTTATGATAGCCGGTTCCAATTCATCTTCTTTTAAAGCATAGAACACCCATTCCTTTCCATTGTCGGATCCACTAGCAGAGTCTTCTGTCAGTTCATCCCCAGAGTCATCACTTACTCCTTCCTCATCCGCTATGTAGCATTTTTACTTTTCTTGAATCTATATCTATTCTAATTAGGATTAAATGATTTTTTAACTCTTTCCTCAAACCTAGCATTTCTTTTAGGACATCTAGATGCAAAATTACCAATCTTATTACATGAAAAAAATTTAAAAGGTGCTTTTCCTTCATACTTACTTCTTGTCAGTCCTTTAGGTACTCTTCTAGCAAATAAGGCTTCAAGTTGCTCAAATTATTCATCTTCTTTCCTCATGTCTTCCAATTCTTTTGCATGTTGGAATCTATGTAGAGCATGATGACATGGTGATATTGTATGTTGTCATTGATGTCAATATGTTGAAGTATGAAACAACATGTTGTAGTAAGCGAACTGGCAAGAGAACCGGTATAATGATGTAAACTGGTATTTGTGAAAAAGTGAAGTGGTATGTTTGTTCAAGGTGAATCGACATGTTGGTATGAGAACTGGTAAATGGAAGTTTTGTATTGGGGTTTCATTTGGCATGACTACCAGTTGGTAGTCTCAGCTTCAGGGTTTTCGGTTGATGCATATCAAGCTTGTGTGATTCAACCAATGACATCTTGTGATGAGTTAGCATTGTATGAAGACCAGATAAGTGTTGCCACGTCAGTCTTGTGCACCTGAAGGATTTCCTCAAGGATCTTGCATGGAGATTGATCCTATCTACCTTGGGAATATGTGAAGTCTCTGCAAACGGTGGAGAGCGCATGATGAGTTATCAGCTTCCTGAAGCGGCAAAGAATGAACATTGGAGAACATCTTGAGATCTGATCAAGACTGTTGTATTCGATGCAATGTGATTAATGGTCAGGATTGAACTGACTGGATTGTAAAACCTAAATGTTTAGGGTTTATGCTACTGATATATTTGTTTCCTATAAGGTCAATGATGTTTTTCATGTTGAAGTTGTTGGCAAATGGTATGTGTGTATCCCAATGAGTGATACTTGATTCTTGCCAAACTAGAGAAGTGCGTTGATACCTGCAAAGTGTGATTGCAGAAGAAAAGGAGCTTAAGTGGATCTACCTTGGCATTGAGTGTTGTTATCAGATCAGTGTATTATCTGTTGACTTCTAACCATTTCAACAGTTGGAAAATCCCTTAACTAGGTAGCTTTAATAGGCTTTTGTGTATATCCTTCAACAAGGTGACTCAATTCAATGAGTTCTTCAAATCCTCTTGTGAGGTAACCTTTAACAGGGTTCTAACCTTTAATCGGGTATTTAGCCATCCCTTAACCTGGTGATCCCTAGCAGGATCGGTTCCTAGAAGAACCTATTGTAAAAGTCTCTAACCGAACTAGGCTCTTAACAGAGCAAACTTCAAAAGAGTTCTAGAACAACTTGTCAATATTCATCCCCACTGTGGTTTTTCCCAGTTGGGTGTCCATGTAAAAAATCAGTGTGTCATGTGTGATGCCTTTCATGTGATGGTTTAGTATTTTATGTCAAACTTGTAAAATATGTTGAACTAATAGTCATTATATTTCTAATGATAGATTACTTGTTTATGCATAAGGGTGAAGTGGAAATGAGGTATTAGATTGTATGGAAAGCTAAGGGTTACTGGTTTATGTCTTTGACATTCTTACTGCGTTTTACCGGTAGTAATCTAGTTTAGACTAGTGTTAGTGCTTGCCTATCAAAGTGCAGTGTTTGCAGTCAAACCGGTTCAAGAAAAGTGTTTTTACATGTACCGATTCACCCCCCCCTCTCAGTACCATTTTGGTACTAACTATTCATCATTTATTCATCAATTGGTATCCGAGCATCTTCCAGGTCCTCTGTGTTGTAAGCTTAACTGCTTGAGGAAAAGATCCTACTCTAATGATGAATAGGGAAGGTCCAAAGTTCAAGAAAGACAACTTTAAAAATATGGAAGGACAGAATGAAGATATACATCAAAAGCATGGGTGCTCAACACTGGAGCTATGTTGAGAATTCTTATGTTATCCCTACTGGTACTCTCACTGATGATCAAAAGAGAGAGATTTAGGAGAATGGGCAAGTCATGGAAGCCCTAATCAACAGTCTATCTGACATTGAGTTTATTGATGTTCAGGATAAAGACAATCCCAAAGAAGTATGGGATGCTCTCGAGATTATCTATGGAGGTGATGAGCATGTGAAATAAGCTAAGGAAGAGAGCCTTAGGGGAAAGTTTGAAGATATGCGGATGGTTGAAGGAGAGACCACTCAACAATATGGAATAAGAATCAAAACTGTTGTTGGAGACATCAAGAGTGTAGGTGGTATAATAGATGATTCCACTGTTGTTAGTAAAGTCTTGAGATCCTTATTACTGATCTATGCAATAAGGGTTGCTGCTATTTTGGAGTTAAGGTCTATAGACAAGACAAAGGTATCCCTAGACTCCATCATTGCTAAGTTGACAACTTATGAGTGAAATAATTATGATGGCAGTATTCAAAAGATTGAATAAACCTTTAGAGCATCTGTTGCACCATCTAGAAAGGGCAAAGAAGCTAGTACCAATGGTGAACCAAGACAAAGCAGAGAAATGAATGATGAGGAGATCCTGATGGAATTTGAAGCTCTTCTTGCCAAGAGACTTCCTAAGGGAATCAGTAAATACAGAGGTAAGCTCCCTTTGAAATGTTTTTCTTGCAATAGGATATGACACATTACTGTAAATTGTCCTAATGGTGATAATAAGGACAAACCAGAAAGGTTCAAGAAGTTCAAAGGAGGAAATAGGAGAAACTATTTTGTAACAGTTGATGAAGGTGTCACTAATGAGGAATCAAAAGATGAAGATAGTGAAGACATTGTGTTTGTAGCAGTTAAGGAAGATGTGTCAGACAAGAAGGCTCTTGTCTCCCACTTTGATAATTCCAATGAGTGGATTATTGATAGTGGTTGTTCTCACCATATGATTGGTGACCGGAGTAATTTTCTATCTCTGGAAGAGTATGATGGTGGTGTGGTTCATTTTGGTAATGATGCACCATATATGGTAAAAGGCAGAGGGTCCATCTCTCTAATGGAAAAAGTAGTGCTGACAATGTGTATTGGGTAGAAGGTCTCAGACACAACCTTTTGAGTGTTGCCTAGCTGAATGATAATGGACTCACTCTAGAATTTAGAGATGGAGTGTGTAAAATAAAAGGTAAGAGTGGTGAACTGATGGCCACCGGTATGCAGGCCAAAGGTAACCTATTTCAGCTGAATGCAAATATCAGTACATGTCTAATGGCTAAGTTTGATGATAGATGGATATGGCATAGGAGACTCTGCCATGTAAACTTTGATAATATTGTGAAGGCCAGTAAGATCAAGGTAGTTAGAGGATTGCCTCTACTAAGAAAACCAAAAAATCCTTTGTGCAGAGAGTGTCAACTAGGGAAAATGTCTTCCTCAACCTTCAAAGCTAAATCTTTCACTGCAGATAATTTACTTGATCTTGTGCATATTGATTTGTGTGGTCCTATGAAAACTAGGAGTGTGTAGGGAGATAGGTATTTTATGATTCTTATTGATGATTTCTCAAGAATGATGTGGGTCACATTCTTGAAGGACAAGTCTGAAGCCTTTGGTAAGTTCAAATCCTTTAGAGCACTAGTTGAAAAAGAAAGCGGTAAGAGGATAAAGTGCCTAAGAACTGACCAAGGAGGAGAATTCACTTCTAGTGAGTTCAATACGTACTGTGAAGAGAACAACATCAAGAGGCAACTATCTACCCCCTGGACTCCATAGTAGAATGTCCTAGTAGAGAGAAACAATCAGACTATAGTTGAAGCAGCTATAACAATGTTGATCCAAGGAAAAGTTGCTCACACCTTTTAGAGAGAAGCGATGAGCACTACAGTCTACACAATGAACCGGGTAATCATAAAAAAGGGTAAGGATAAAACACCTTATGAGTATTGGACTGGTAAGACACGAGTGGTAGGCTACTTTAGAGTGTTTGGTAGCAAATGTTATATCAAGAGGAGTGAACATCAAAGCAAGTTTGATACAAAATGTGAAGAGGGAATATTCCTAAGGTATTCCACAAAGAGAAAAGCTCTCAAATGTTTCAACAATAGAACTCAGAGAATTGTTGAAAGTATCAATGTTAGAGTTGATGAAACCTCTGAGAAACCTAAGGAAACCAATAGTGAGCAAGTAGGAGATGAACCGGTAGTAACCTTCTGGGAACCAGTTCCAAAATAGCCTAGCACCAGTAACAGTGATCCTACACCGATAGATGCTGATGCTGATGAAAATGAGGATGAAGAAGAAAAGCAAGAGGAAACAACTAAGATCATTCCTAGGTATGTAAAGCTAAATCATGATCCAAATCAGATCATAGGAGACAAGGATGCAGAAATTATTACAAGAAGAAAGTTCAGAGAAAATTGTTGCATGATCTCTGAATTTGAGCCTAAAACATTCAAAGAGGCACATATAGATGAAGACTGGATCAAGGCAATGGAAGAGGAACTTAACTAGATAGAAAATAATGGTACATGGTCTTTGGTACCCAGACCTGAGCATAAAAATGTCATAGACACCAAATGGGTTTTCAGAAATAACCTAAATGAAGATGGCACAGTTGTAAGAAACAAAGCCAGACTGGTGTGCAAAGGATATGCTCAAGAAGAAGGAGAAGACTATGGAGAAACCTTTTCTCCAGTAGCTAGATTGGAAGGAGTTCATATGCTTCTTGCATATGTAGCCTTCAAGTGATTCAAAGTATATCAAATGGATGTAAAATCTACATTCCTAAATGGAATACTTGAAGAGGAGGTGTATATAGAGCAACCAGATGGGTTTTCCCTATCAAAAGACAATGACATGGTGTGTACGCTACATAAAGCCTTGTATGGACTAAAGTAGGCACCTAGAGCATGGTATGAACGCTTGCACTCCCATCTTGTGAAGATTGGATTTGAGAGAACAAGTGAAGATAGAAATATCTACCTAAAATCAGAAGGAGATCAGATTCTAATCTGTGAGGTATTTGTTGATGACATAATTTTTGGAGGAGATGACAAGATGAGTCATGGTTTTGTAGATGAGATGAAAAAGGAACTTGAGATGTCACTTTTAGGGGAGATTAAGTTCTTCATTAGACTATAGATTCAACAAATGAAAGATGGAATCTTTATCACTCAGTCCAAGTATGTCAAAGAGGTGTTGAAGACCTTTGGCATGGAAGACAACAAACTGGTTGGTACACCAATGGTGACCAATTGTAAACTATCAAAGGAGGATGACTTAGCATTGGTAAATTGCACTATTTAGTACATAGCAGACCAGACATTGCACATGTAGTGGGCATTACTGCACGGTTCCCAAAAACCCAAGAGAATCCCACTTGGTCGCAGTCAAGTGGATTCTGAGATATGTGAAGGGAACTATTGACTATGGATTATGGTATCCATACAGTAATGATTTCAACCTGAAAGTGTTTACAGATGCTGATTGGGCTAGTAATGTGGATGACCGAAAGAGCACAACTAGTGGTGCATTCTTTCTTGGTGTTAGACTAGTCTCATGGATGAGTAAGAAGCAGAGTTGTATCTCTTAGTCTATAGCAGAAGCAAAGTATGTTGTAGCATTTATGAACTGCACCCAGACAATTTGGATGAAACATGTATTAAGTGGCTTCAAAGTTCCTATATCTGAACCGATAAGTATATTTTGTGACAACACAAGTGCAATTAACATCTCCAAGAATCTGGTTTTACATGCTAGAACAAAGCACTTCAAGCTCAAGTATCATTTCTTGAGGGAAAAGGTTCAGAACAAAGAAGTTGTATTGGAACATGTTTCCAGTAAGGAGCAGTTAGAAGACATATTCACCAAGCCTCTACCGAAGGCTACCTTTACCTATTTGAGAGGTGAATTAGGGGTGTTGACCCTTCAAGAGGTGAACTAAAGGTGTGTGCTCCACATCAGTCAAGACTTACATTGATATATCTTTTTCAGGATTGGTGTGTTGAAGGATACTACTCCTTAGGGAGAGCAGCATAGTGGAACATAGATGTGTATGCCTCCACTTTGGCATTGTTGTCAAAGGGGGAGAAGATGTGAAGCGGAGAAGATATCTGTAGTATTAGGGAGAAGATGTGAAGCAAAAGTAGAAAGATATCTTTGTATATTGCCATTGATGCCAAAGGGGGAGATTGTTGGCATCTATGCAGAGCATGATGACATGATGATATTGTATGTTGTCATTGATGTCAATATGCTGAAGTATGAACTGGCATGTTGTAGTAAGCAAACTGGCATGTTGTAGTAAGCAAACTGGCGAGAGAACCGATATAATGATGTAAACCAGTATTTGTGAAAAAGTGAAGTGGTATGTTTGTTCAAGGTGAACCAGAATGTTGTTATGAGAACCGGTAAATGGAAGTTTTGTATTGGGGTTTCATTTGGCATGACTATCGGTTGGTAGTCTCATCTTCAGGGTTTTCAGTTGATGCATTCCAAGCTTGTGCGATTCAACTGATGACATCTTGTGATGAGTTAGCATTGTATGAAGACCAGATAAGTGTTTCCATGTCAGTCTTGTGCGTGTGAAGGATTTCCTTGAGGATCTTGCATGGAGATTGATCCTATCTACCTCGTGAATGTGCGAAGTCTCTATAAATGGTGGAGAGCGTGTGATGAGTTATCAGCTTCCTGAAGTGGCAAAGAATGAATGTTGGAGAATGTCTTGAGATTTGTTCAAGACTGTTGTATTCAATGTAGTGTGATTAACGGTCAGGATTGAACCAACTAGATTGTAAAACCTAATTGTTTAGGGTTTAGGGTTTATGCTACCAACCTATCTATTTCCTATAAGGTCGATGATGTTGTTCATGTTGAAGTTGTTGGCAAATGGTATGTGTGTATCCCAGTGAGTGATACTTGATTCTTGCCAGACCAGAGATGTGTGTTGATACCTGTAAAGTGTGATTGTAGAAGAAAAGGAGCTTAAGTGGATCTACCTTGGCATTGAGTGTTTTTATTAGATTAGTGTATTACGTGTTGACTTCTAACCATTTCAACAGTTGGAAAATCCCTTAATCGGGTAGCTTTAACAGGATTTTGTATAAATCCTTTAACAAGGTGACTCAATTCAATGAGTTCTTCAAAGCCTCTTGTGAGGTAACCTTTAATAGGGTTCTAACCTTTAACCAGGTATTTAGCCATCCCTTAACCTAGTGATCCCTAGCAAGATCAGTTCCTAGCAGAACCTATTATAAAAGTCTCTAACTAGACTAGGCTCCTAACATAGCGGAGTTAAAAAGAGTTCTAGAATAGCTTGTGGGTATTCATCCCCATCGTAGTTTTTCCCAATTGGGTTTCCACGTGAAAAATCAATGTGTCATGTGTGATGCCTTTCATGTGATAGTTTAGTGTTTTATATCAAACTGGTAAAATATGTTGAACTAGCAGTCATTATATTTCTAATGATAGATTACTTGTTTATGCATAAGGGTGAAGTGGAAATGAGGTATTAGATTGTATGGAAAGCTAAGGGTTACTAGTTTATGTCTTTGACATTCTTACTATGTTTTACCAGTAGTAATCTAGTTTAGACCAGTGTTAGTGCTTGCCAGTCAAAGTATAGTATTTGCAGTCAAACCGGTTTAGGAAAAGTGTTTTTGCCTATACTGATTCACCCCCCCCCTCTTAGTACCCGTTTGGTACTAACTATTCATCATTTATTCATCATTGCATACATAAGTTTCCAATCACTCTTGTTGGTAGATGATGATGATGATGATGCATGAAAAGCAGGTTCAGACTTTACAGCTCCAGAAGATCCAAATTCTTCAAGTTCAAAAGCAGATAATTTCCCAATCAAAATGTCTCTGTTAATTGAAGAGTTAGCCATTGTTCTCAACTCATTAATTGCAATTGCCTTCATCTAGTAAGCCGGTGGAAGGGATCTCAAGACCTTGGAAACTATTTCATCTTCACACAAAAATCCTCCACAACATTGAATTCCCATAGCAATCTTATTTACTCTTTCCATAAACACAACAATTCTTTCATTATCTTCCATCTTTAAGTTTTCATATCTTACCTGGTAACCATCAAGCTTAGCAATTTTGATAGGAGGATCACCTTCATTTAGAGTCTGCAATTTATGCCACATAACCTTAGTCGATGATTTATCAGTCAATCCCATAATCTGCTGATCAGTAAGTGCACACAAGAGAGCTTCTCTAGCTCTGCAATCATTCTCAATGTTCTTATCCAAATCTGCAAGAGAAGGGTTGCCAGATTCCAGATCATAAGGTGTGTATCCTTTCTCAGTGATGTCCCAAATATCCTTTCCAAGACATCTAAGATGAGTCTCCATTCAAATTTTCCATATCCCATAGTTTGTTCCATCAAGCTTAGGGATTTCTCTTCTGAAAATAGTTGTCGGTGGATTTGAAGTGTTAGCTTCCATAGGATTTACCTCAAGTGGTTAAGCTTCTACAAAAGAGGACCAAAGCTCTGATACCAATTGTTAGGATAATTGATGAACAACTGAGAGGAGGGGTGAATCAGTTGTTAACATATTATAACTTTTAATCCACTTAATAACCTTAAACAAATCAAGTACCGGTAAAGATCATACAGATGCCGGTAGGAACATATACTGATTAGCAATACAACTTAACAATTAAAAAAATAATCAATGCAAAGAAAACATATCACATAACACCATGAGTTGTATGTGGAAAACCTAGAAAGGGAAAAACCATGGTGGGAAGCCTACCCACAATTAGATGCTACTTCTCTAGAAAGTATGTATTACAATGAGGGGCCTGCACTTGCAGGAAGGCACACTGCCTAGAGCGTACTGCTCATCACAAAAAGAGTCTCACTTACTACAAAGAGGCTACAACCTTCTCAAGATAAATGGACAACAATTCGATAGAATGAACTACTAGAGATAGCATCTATAATGCCTAATTACTGCCCCGATTAAGATTAATGTCAGAGGACTAAATCCTCTTTTGAATCCAATTCGATCGCTAATGATCGATCAACTCCTCTGCCTAAATGATTTACAATATTCACACATTACATTCCTTGACCATTACCTTTTCCTTAACCATGATATGTTACAAAGATTTTGTACCTCTTATTTATACAAACCCTAAGGCCTAGACCAATTAGGTCGGCCGCCTAAAAGACATTACAATATAAATTCATATTACAATGATATGCCATGTCGGATTAAGACAAAAACAACAATAATAAATCCATAGATCATCTCGAAATATCCTGGTAATGTGTAGAGTACAGGCTAACCTGATACTAGTCCATAACCTAGATAGGTACCGGACCTATTCTATGTCCACCACGCCAAAGCAAGTTCTTCAAGTAGTTGAAGCATGATCAAAGAACATCTTCAAAATCCTGAAATCCATGTAGAAACTACACCAACACCAATTATGTATCCTATCAAGATTCCTCAGTGAAATCTATGTCGGTTAAACCTTAAACTAGTGCCGGTAGGGGTTTACCAGAATGTATGACAGCATCCCATTACCAAGTCAATACCAACTAACCAAAACATGCTCCAGAAGCATGTACCACATGTAAGCAATCACATTCCATAGATCCAAACATGTCAGAAGTGTCCAGCAGTTAGTCTCTTCTGCTGATAACCAGAACTTGTTTATCGATAACCAACCATATCAGCTAGTGTTGACATCAATGACAAAACATCAATGCAACACATAATTAATTCATCCAATAATGCCATCATATACATCCTCAAGTGTGACTATCATCTCTCCCACTAGAAGGACAAAGGTGGAGGTGTCTATGTCACATCCCTCCATGAGTGTCATAAGCATCGTTGGATGGAACTTCATGGATGGCATGTTGCATATGTACCATAGCCGTACTGCCTTAAGAATCTCTTTGTCATCCTGAGACAATTGGAGAATCTGACTCCATAAATTTTGATATGTGTGTCCAATAGTGTGCTCTCGCATATAGGGTAGTTTCTACAAAATCAAATAATCAATGATTAGTTTCATCTAATCAATCAATTCAACATCAAAAGCTTGATCCTATGCTAGCCCTTGGTCACCCTATCCAAGGAACAAGATGCCATGGAAGGACTAGGGCACTTTGGGAGGACCAGGGTGCCCCAACGGAACCATGGTGCCCTACTGGGGGCACATGTGAAATCAAACTTTCCTCCATACTAGAAAGTCAAATCTTAGTCAACAAAAAGTATGAAGGTAGTTTAGTACACTCACCTCGTCAAGTGGCTAATCAGTGATGACAGATTAACGTAGGATCTCCATTTAGGTAGGCATCTCCAGTCATCTTCAAGGCATCATGAGTGCTATGTGGGATCGTCTACTGCAAATAAGACAAAAGGTGAGAAAATGACAAATGAAAGTGTCATTTTCATGATTTATGAGGTATGCGCTTCTCTCTTTTTCAAAACCCTAAAATCTATTTTTCTACTTAATCTTCTATATCTTGATGTAGAGAACTCCAATTTCTAAACTAGTGATGGTGTTGGAATCATGATTCAATTCTCTTCCTTACCAAATATTCCATGATGTGCTTTGAAATAGCCTCATTGCAAAAAAATGTCATCACACTTGTTCACAATTCGACATGGTAAACATGATACCTTGTTTCACCTCACTAATAAACAAGTCAAAACAAGGGGGTCCATATAGCTACTCGAGAATTTCATCACTTCCCTAGTAAGGATTAGGTGATTTTTTGATTTTTTTTCTAACAAGTGGTTTATTAGGGTGCGGTTCCTAATAGTGTACTATAGATACTATTGGGGGCTTCATCTGACACCTTATGGATATATCCTTTTTCATGAAATGTTTACTTTTCTATACTTTAGCTTGCATATGCACATAGTGTCATATGACCGCTAACATGGGGGCTAAATGTAGAGTCATAAATTGTACACCCTTAACTAGGTGGTACAATTTCATGCTTAGGTTAGCACCTGCCTTAGTGTGTTTACATCTTTCATTACAATCCTCTTTAAGCATTCAATTAATTAATTAATTTAATTATACCTATGTCTTCTTTCATCACTCTATAGATTATAAAAGTGGGCCCTTTACATTAACTGTACCCCTTTTTATTTTATTCTCCCAATAAATCATTTCATCAAATACCCTAATTATGTCCTATTTCGACCTTCAAGGCTTGATTTCACATATCTAAATATTACAAATTCCCAAATACTCTTGGAATTTTCTCTAAAATCAAAATATCTTGCTTCCCTAGAAAATTGGTGAAAAGTTGGTTGGATTGTGTGTTCAGACCAGGTAGTATACTACTTGGTCCCAACTTTTTCTCCCCAAATTTTAGGAGCGTGTTTTGGTGGTATTTTAATATTCAAATCCAAGAGATTAGTGGAAAATATTATTTCTAGGTCAGCCTATGCCTCAAAACAAAGTTACGGTCTCCTCTTCCTTTCCTCATTTGAAGGATCTAAGATCTAGTGATTGAAGGAGACTCTTGTGAAGTGAAAGTGCAGGTTATATGAAGTCTACAACAACAAATCAAGCATTCATCAATTCTATATAAAATATTTTCAACATCCATTAGGAGTTTTAAAGACATTGAAGAATAATAGGAGATTACCAACTGTTGATTGGCTTGTACCTCTCCTTTAGGGTTTGGTATGGTTTCATGTTATTTTCATGTCTTTACATAAGCTTCATTTTCAAATTTAGATTCATGCTTTAGATCTCTTAGTTAATTTGTGATTTGAAGCATTAGCATTTTAATTTAGGGTTTTCTCTCCAAAGCGTAGGGTAGAACTCTAGATTCTTTATTACTCTCATTTAGGATCTTGCATACACATAAGATTTTTACACACACACTTTTAGTACCTTATCAACTATTTGTGGAGGTGGAAACCACCAAAATAAGGGGTTTGTCTAAGTTAAAACCCTATATAGCCACCTAGATACCCTTTTTCAAGTTGTAGGTGTAGGTACAAGAATTCAATGGATGCATGATTTTCAGGACCGATGGAAGACATAGACATAGTCTTAGTGCTAGAATTGATCTTAGATTATAGAGAACAAGTCATGGCACCCTGGGAGAGGACCAAGGCATGGCACCTTCGGCCCCCGGGTTTTGCAACATTTTGTGCCAGATCTGTATCTCAGGCCCTCAAGACCCCAAATCCAGAGTTACAACTTCCTATCAAGATAGGGACCAAGGTGCCCAACACCTTGGTCCTGCCCAATTTGCATCAGATTTTAACTACAGGTCCACTTCTGAGTCCATTTTTTAGTCTTTCTTTTAGTATCTTAGTTTCAGTTTAGAGAGAATGTGCATTTTTAGTTTTTGTGGCATCATGTTTTGCATATCCAATTTTCATTACTACGAAGGAATAGAAATCCTAAGAGATATTACTTCACTCTCTCTTCCCTACAAGAAGTAGTCAAAGTGAGATATCTCCCTAGGCTCTTTCCTATTTCACTATGTGTAGATGAGGATGGGATTAGGTCTTAGCTACTGGTTCCATTTTTCTGCTCCACACATACTTATTGGCTCCTTTAGGTAATCTCGTAGAAATCAACACTTCAAGCTCCTCAAGCTCTCGCTCTTCTTCTTCCATTTCCTTCATCTCTTTCTCATATCTTGATATCCTCCTCAAAGAACTTTCTCTTGGATCATATCTTTGGTTATCTTTTTGAAAAATAGTGGCTTTGAATGCAAATTCTATCTTAGGAAGGGAATCACCAAACTCACATAATCCAAAGGCTGATAACTTACCAATCAACATATCTATGGTCACATCAGTTACGGTTTGGATCTCCTCTATAGAAACAACTTTATGTTTGTAGGATGCAGGTAAAGACCTAAGAACTTTAGCAACAATATCTGATTCTTCCAACTTTCCATGGGTACATCTTATATTGCACACTAGCTCATTCACCTTCTGCATAAAAGAAGTGATGTTCTCATCTTCTCCCATTCTCAACATCTCATACTTTCCTTTTAAGCTCTGCAACTTAGCAATCTTCACATAACTATCTCCATATGGGGTTTTCAACTTCATCCAGATCTCATGAGTAGTCTGTAATTCCATAACATTTGTCATTTCAGAATAAGTCAAGGCACTCAACAATGCTTCCTTAGCCGTAATATTGCATTCAACTTCTATTATCTCATCCAGAGTTGAAGGTCCACTTTTAGGAACATTATACTTGTTCTTTATAATAGTCTAGTAAGCTTCACCAATGCATCTCATATGACAGTCCATGTGGCTCTTCCAAAGAGAGTAATTAGTTCCATCAAATCTCGAACTGTCCTTGTAAGTCTCCATCCTGGATCACCTCAAGGGATTAAGCTTCTCTAGAGGAACCTGCTATGATACCAATTGATGAAATAGGTCTGATTCCAGGCAGACAACTAAGAGGGGGGGTGAATCAGTTGTCTCAAGAACTTACACAATTTAAACTTAATCTTTGATCTAATTATTAACCATGAAAGCATAAATCAACAACACATCAAGAACACACATAACACCAAGATTTTTGATGTGGAAAACCAGGTCAAGGGAAAAACCATGATGGGAACCCACCCACAATATGATGATACTATGTTAGAAGTATATGAGATATTACAATGGGGAATGCACATGCATTTAGGCACACTTCCTAGAGCTCACTACTCAAAAATAAGAAAAGGACTACAACCCAAGGAAGACTCATTGTCTTACAAATAGATTCAGATCACATCCTTAAGGTCATGAACTAATAGAATAACATCTCCTAATGCCTAGTTACAGTTCTGGTTAAGCGCATACAACTTCTTCTCACATTTCTGCTCTACCTTTGAAAGATTAATACATTATTTGCACATACACTCATCCACAACATACTCAATTACAAGAATATGACATTTATTTATACATAACATCAACCTTGGGAAGATCAACAAGGTCAGCTCAAGACACACAACCTAATTACAAAAATATAAGCACACATGCTACCATATCAAATGCAGACCAAGAAATGTTGGCTAAGATATAGCAGAGACTCATACCACATGCCTTGAACATGAAACACCTCCAAGAATTATGCATCAAACATCCGCAACATGCTACAAGCATCTGGTCGACCAAAAAAATGAAGAACACTAACACACTGGAGAAAATAATCAATCACATGCACAATGAGCAATGCGGACCAAAAACACAAAAGGAATATGATCTAGAAACATCCACAAGCATCATGAATTATCACCACAACATCCACACCAACTCAAATTACTATAATCATATCATCATTACATCAAACTTCAAGAACACTAACTAGAATGACTGTCAACCTGGATAAATAAATTGTGGAGCTCCAAATCATGAACCAACTAAATTGAAGATACACATAAGCATCCCAAACACTTCTCTAGATCTGTAGATCAAGATATTACAATGTGGAGTAATGCGGATTAGAATATTGAACACTTTGGCATCACTAAACAAAAGAGAAACCAATCACAACACAGATATCCATAACTCACTCAAATATTCATGTGGACCTTTGAAAATTATACTCAATCATCTAAACACAATCCTCTACAAACACTTTAATCCACAACTCTGATAATCAACATATCGAACAAACAAACTCACCAAAATCATTGCATCACTATCACAGATAAAGAAATATGTTGACAACAATGACAACACATCTCTCAAACATCCTCAAATATCTCTTAAGCACATATTTGTAGCATATTAACAAAAATCTCCAATAGTATGCCTACCATCAAGTTTCATACGACAATGCTTATGGACTTGGTAGAGAGATTAGATCCAGATACCTCTAGCTTTGTCCTATGTATGGGAGAGATGATGGTCACAATAGAGGATGTGTATTACATTCTCAAACTCCCTATCAAAGAATATATAGTTAGATACCAGATGGATCACAGATTGATGACCTTGAGGAGAGAGTAGATATATTGTATCAATGGAGATATGTGCATAGAGATGAGGGGTTAGATCTTCAATCATTGGTTACATTACCCTATTGGCAAAATTTTTCTCATAAGGAGACTAATGATAGCTATAGTGGGGCTAGCCATATTCCCCAATGGGTGAGGCAGTCACATGCACGAGAGCCCCACATATGCCATCCATGTGATGGAAGAGTAGCACACTATATTCTCATGGGGATGGAGCATGCTATTCCATCTCAGCCATGATTTGGGAGATTTTTTCATATGGAGAGGGAAGGAGTTTGATGACTTGTACCCTTCTATAGGTCTAGATGTTCAAGCACATTACATGTACCAGGTCGACACGGTTTCCAATAGATGTGAACATCGATGACCCTAGGTCATATGCTTATCCACTCACTAGACCATGGTAGAGGGATGATTTTTATATTGGAGAGTGGTTATAAATAGGTTGAGATTGCATGATGTTGTATGGAGGTCATATTGGTGGATGGCCACTTGGCTAGATTAGCATAAACAACTTTGCCTCATTCAAATCAACCACTTTCTAAAGGGTTGGAACAACTACATTGTAATCCCATTCTATTTTGATCGAGTGAGGAAACAGTTTGGCTTAGAGAAGGGTATTCCTTCAGCCATATCAATCTACATACAACATTTTTGATTTTTTGTGAGACTACAAGTAGTCCCTAGGTCTATCGCTGATGGGATAGAGTTGTCAAACTCAGAGAATGATGAGACAAATGTACTGATTCTATTTAATGATGACATTGGAGTACAACATAGCTACATCACATGGTGGGATATGAACTACCCTGGATCCATATTCCCATTAGGCTATCTAAGGAGGAATCCTGACCCATGGATGAGAATAGCCTATTCCCACAATGAGGATCATGAGGATTCTGAGGATCTTGAGGATGCTTAGGACCATGAGGAAGAGGGAGAGGAGGATGAGGGAGGTCAAGAGGAAGATGATGAGGAGGAGGAGGATGATGAGAAAGAAGAGGGAGAGAAGAAGGAGGATGATGATGATGATTATAATGAGGAGGAGGATGAGGATGATACCCTCAATCATTCAGGTTGTAACACTATAGCCCTAGATCCCCCAATAGTAGAAGATAGTATAGAGGATGCAATGAGAGATGTGGAGGAGACAACCTTAGAGGTGTTGATCTCAAGATTACACTAATCATCTTTGATGGGGCTACATCTTGAGGTACAGAGGCACTACGAGCATGGAGAGGGGAGCAACTTCATACCACATATGATCATAGCATAGGCCCCCATCATAGTCAACACACCTTGGTAGGAGGGAGACTCGAGTAAAGGTTTATTATTATTTTAAGTTATACATTTAATTTCTAAGAATAAAGCATATATAATCTTGTTCTCTCTTCTAAAATCAACGTACAGGGATGGCGAGACCTTATCTAGCACACACTATTTGACATCATCACTACATCAAATATTCCTTGGTCTTTTAAAATCATGCATAGACCCCAAAGGAGCATGGGATGACATGAGTATTGATTTGATTTAGTGTAGATAGAACTAGAGCTTGGGCAAGAGGAGATGGAGCAGCTACATCGTGAGCTTACAAAGGCTTGTATGGAGTTAGCCATGTACAGGGGCATAGTGATGGATGAAGATTAGAGTAACTCATCGAGGGGTCACTCACAATCCTCTACCTATTGTTATACACCCGAACCACCACAATAGGGACTAGAGGGCTTGAGTAGCCACCATCCATAGGTAGTGATGATATAAAGGCCACATTTTGTATCTAGTGGTTGGTTTTGTATATGATGTACCTAAAGCTTTTGATGATATATATATACATACATATATATACATATATACATATAAATATACATATACATATACATATACATATACATATACATATACATATACATATACATATACATATATATATGTATCTATATATATACATATGTATGTATATATGTATATATGTGTATATATGTGTATATATATACATATATACATATATATATGTATGTATGTATGTATGTATATATATATGTGTATATATACATACATATGTATATATGTATATGCATATGTATATGTATATGTATATGTATATGTATGTGTATATGTATATGTATATGTTTATGTATATGTATGTATGTATGTATGTATGTATGTATGTATGTATGTATGATCTTTTGTCTCAAATGTGTTCCTATAATTACAAAAGAATGTGTTATAGTGCTTTGATTAAAAGTAACAAATTTGGAAATGTATATGTATGCCTAATTTAATTCTCATGTGATTGATTTCTCAATGCTTCATGATTAAATTGATACATGTGTTATTTAAGTAAAAAAATAAGTGTTTAATTAAATACAACAAGTGATGATGCAGAATGTGTTTAAGTTAAATTATATAACTAATGTGATCTAATCAAGGAATTAATTAAAAACAACATGATGTATCTTAACTCAAACACATGAAGAAAATTGCATGATAAGCTAGCATAACATAATGTAAATTCCTAAAAATTTACACAATGAATTCAAGACAACCAAAACTTATAAGATGTTTGTCAAGAATGAAGCAATCTAGATTAATAACAATAATTTAATACCATATGCTCTAATGAAGACATCCTAACTAATCATACAATTAGAATGAGAGAAAGAAAAGAAAATAAAGAAATAAAGAAGGAAAGAGATAACTAAGCATAATATATATGAATATGCATAGCATTTATGGGTTCCTTAAGAGGCATACCTTCCATATCCACTATTTTGTATGCACATGATCTATAGATATCAGTGATGATATATGGTCCAAGCCAGTTTGGGCTAAACTTTCTTTATTCTTTAGGTAAAGCATTTACATTGTGTTGATTCTCATAGAGCACCAAATCACCCATAGAGAAGGAATGTTAATTAGCTTTATCATTTTAACTTTGTTGTAAGGACTTATGATAGGATTGAATATACTCAAGAGAATTTATGCATTGTTCATCATGTATTTCAAGTTGTTGAAGGCATTTTTCTTGGTAAGATTCATCGCCGACTCACCTTAAGAGAGATTCTCAAAGAGGGAATCTCTAACTCTAAAGGCATAATTGTGTCAGCACCATAAACAAGATTGTAAGGAGTAATACTCATAGCTATGCGTACACTTGTCTGATAGGCCCAAAGAGCATAGGTTAACTGAATATGCCAATATGTACCATGATTATTTATAGTCTTACGAAGAATTTTCTCAATAATCTTGTTAGAAGCTTCATCTTGACCATTAGATTGAGGATAATAAGGTGTTGAAAAATGATTTTGAATATGATATTTCTTGAGGATTTTCTTCACATCTTTGTTCTTGAATGAGGTACCATTGTCAGAAATCAAAGTGGAAGGTACACCAAATTGAGAAATAATAATTTAAGATAAATTGATAGATTACCTGAGTGGTGGTGGGTGAAAGATTAACCGCTTCTACCCACTTTGTAAAATAATTTGTAACAGTAAGAATGAAAGCATGTCCTTGGGATGAAGGAGGGGAAATTTTACCAATGAGATTCAAACCCTGTTAGGGTTCCCATAGATACTAAGAGGGGGGGATGAATCAGTATCTGACCGGTAGTCAAATTTCCTTAAGATAAAACATACAGAACATAAAGTAGCAGTGTACCGGTATGCAAGAATTAATGTAATAAACATAATAAGAAACATCCACATGAAAAGAACACCATAACACAAGATGTTTAACGAGGAAACCTAGTGTGGGAAAAACCTTGGTGGGATTTGTGACCCACAATATTCACTTACTAGCCAATAAGAGAATATTACTTACAATAGGGGCCTGCACATGCAGGAAGGCCAATTGCCTAGAGCTCACTGCTCAATGAGAAGTCACACTGACTTACAATAAGGATTATACTAATCCAATGACTTGTACTGCTTTACAATAGCATCTCCAATGCCAGATTCAGTATTGGTTCTTGCTCTGTTCTTTACATATACCCTTAGCCTATATTTCGCACATTAGGTCTGCCTAATAATTTTCCTTTTTTTTTCGCTTACTTACCTTTTCAAAAGTCTACAATGATCTCTTTTATATACAAGAGTCATTTTACAATTTGCCAAGTTAGCTTGCAATAATAATCAAAATATTACATATCAAAAATCCTATCGGCCTTTGTGCCACTATACATCTTTTCTTCTATGCCGGTGCCAGTGCCAGTGTAGAGTGATCTTGTTGATGTCGGTGCACTGTCTTGCTTGAATAATCCTTTGTTGATATGATGTCTTGCCAGTGCCATAGGATTGCAAGGTTGCCATCAATGACAAAACCTTCAATCACACACAATGTCTCATTGGAGTGTCCATATGCCAACAATCTCCCCCTTTGGCATTGATGGCAACACTCATGAGAAATTTCAAAAAGGTGTCCAAAAATGTGTAGACCAAAAAATTTACCAAAAATATGAGGGGCTCCCCCTGAGCATATGATTCCTGTCTTTGAATTTTCTCATCCTAGTACTCCCCCTTTGGCATCAATGACAAAGGTTTAGTAGAGTTTGTAGTTATACCGGTCCATGTCCTCAACCTTGTAGTTGGGTAGTTATTATCTGAAAAAGATCGCCCAAAATTAAGTTTATACTATCCATAAACTTTTTGCTATCTTTTATTGCTGTTTCAGTCCTCTTCACAGTACCGGTGAGATCCTGCAATTGTTCTGCCGGTGTTTTAGTTCCCGATGTTAATGCCTTTGAGATTTCCTTCCGTAGAGATGCTAGATAGTCCAATCTTGGACTCAGTTTAGATCTCAAGTGTTTTGCCTTATTTATTATTGTCTCTTTCTCTTTCTCTTGTTTAAGTAATTCTGCCTCAAAATTTGCTAACTTATCTTCAAAAATAGATAGTGAATCCAGTGAGTTGACAAAATTGTCTGCAAGCTTGTTTATCTCTTCCTGTGTCTTGCTTATTTTCTTGTCTATATCTACAGTCAGGAAGTTTGTTTTGCATGTGTCTTTCTACAAGTTTTTGTACTCTTTTAACAAACTACACAGTTCCGGTAGAAGTGTGTCAAAGTCTCTGTTACACTTCTTAATTTCTTCCTCAAAGATTTTATGTTTCTCCTTTTCTACAATGTCCTTTATAGATTCTACCTTTATTTTCTCAATATTTCCATAAATGTATTTACATAATGTATCCAGCTGTCCTAAAGAATCTTTATTATCTATATTACAATCAGGAGCGATTATTTTCAAAATTGGTATTGAATCATCTATTGCTTTGTAAGCTTGAGAAATATAGTCAGTTATTTTCTTGATGGATTCAAGTAATACCTCAGTCACATTTGTTGACTTTGATGGTGACCCAACAAACTGAGTACCGGTGGAAGTGACCATGCTTGTATTGACCTCTGGTAGGTCAGTTTGTGTTTGCATTTCCTTTAGCACTGGTTTTCCTGCTTCATTGCTTACCGGTGGCATCTATTCTGGAGCCTTTAGCTCTATCGGTTTCTCTATTTGTGCTTCAGATTCCATCTTTTTCCCTATATCCACCGCCGATTGCTTTGTATTTCCTGTTACTGGAGGCTCTTTAGCCATATCTGATTTTTCACTTGATTCTTTATCAACTGTTATGTTGATCTTTTGGGTATCAACATTTACAGTGAATAGGACTTTGGGATTTGTATTGCTATCCTCTACATCCATGCTTTTAGCTGCCAGTTGGTTTTTAGGGATTGCAATTTTTATAGGTGGAGGTGGTTATCTTTAACCTTTATGCTTGGAGGTCCACCAATTTTCCCTTTCCCTTTGTTCTTATCCTTCTAATATACCTTAATAGGCTTGGGATTCCTATATTCTTCTTGTTTCTCTTTTTCAACCAAAAATATGTCCCAACCATCTTCTGTTTCCTCTAAAACCTCTGTAATTCTACCTGCCATTAGGGAAATGTGTTGGTGTGTAGTGGAAAAAACTGTCTGGTTAGCCTGAGCTATCAAATCATCAATTTCTTTTGGGGAGTTTACCGGATATACAGCAAGTAGTTTTTCTATTTTTATTTTCCTATCCAATTCAATTACTCCTTGCCTTCTGGCCTCAAGTCTTTTGTATAAGTCACCAGGAATTTCATTTATGACTTCCATCAAAAACTTTTTAAACATGTCCATGTGTAGTATTACACTCTCCTCAACTTTCCCTTTCTCATCAGCCTATAGGGTGTCATAAATTTTCCCTATGTTCTTCAGTTTTCCTTCCTCTGTGATCTCATTTAACAAAATGTCTAGAGGTGCCAAGTCAGTTTTTGCCTTTTTCTTTTTCTTAGGAGTCAGCTTTTTTTTAGGTGTGACCTTTCTGACCGGAGATCTCATAGCTTGTTGCTTTTTCCTTGTTCTTCTAGGTGAAGGAGTGGTTGCTAGTGAGGGATCTCTTTTCCTAACAACTCTTTTAAAGGTTGCTGACATGTCTCCTTCTGAAGAAGTACCTACCAGTGATAGATGAGCTTCAAGTTGTGGGGCTACCAACTCATCTTCAGTTATGTCAATTTTCTTTAATACATCTTCCTTAATGGCTTTTGCTTGTTTGGATCCTTTTCTCACAAAAGCTTCTACCTTCTTCACTCTTTTCTTGGACTGTATTTGTTTTTCTATTGTTTCAGCACTACCAAATGCTTCCTCCTTAGGTTCATTGGGGGCTTCCAGAAGTGCTTTGGCATAAGTTTCAACTATGTGGTCATCTGTTTCATAGCCCATTTTTGTTACCAAGATTTTCCTAGGGATGACTGCTTCCATACATATTTCATCCTTTTTTATAACAAAGCATATATCATCTTTGTATTTATCTACAATTTCCTGAGATAACCTTGTCCTTTTCTTCATTTTTGTTTTTAGTGCTTGGAAAAAGTCATGAATGTTGTTTTCCTTATTCTCACCCATGGTATTGAATAGTTCTGTCAGTTACTTTCCTACCAGTATGTCATATCCAAATTCTTTATATCCTATACCGGGAACTTGTTTTGTTATATGAAGCATTAGACACACTAACAAATTTCCAAATTTGAAGGTTCCTTTCTTATCCTTCTTTATCTTTCCAAGGTTGTCTATCAGTTCATCCTTTAACCATTCACAGATGTCAATTTTTGCATTGTCTGTTATCATGTTATAAGCACTTTTAATGCATAGACTTGAGACTAAGTTAAGTCCATTGGCATGAGTGGCTTTGTAACCTAATATCATGCTTATGAATCTTACATTTTTATCATTTAGATCATTAACCCTTAAATATCTCTTGTCAAATGTTGCACCTGTTAGGTCTATGACTAAATCATTTGAAACTTTCTTGTTTTTGTCTGGTCTTTTACCGGTGGCCAGTAACCCTATGACAGCCTTTACTACTTGCTTGGTGATCTTATGAATTGCATCTAACCAGAAAAATTCTCCATGGACTCTTCTTAACACTATCCTAATCACATCCTTAGGAAATTCAGGAATGCTAAGGATTTATGTGAATCCTAGGGTTTCAATAATTTTGTGTTCATCTTTGACATTGCCGGTATCATCACATATCTCAGTTTTGTACATGGTTTTGATTTCTTCGTCTCCTAACTCTTCAATATTGCAGTGAATATACATTCTAGGGTCTTCAACATATACAACTCCTTTAGGGATTTGAGAGAATGCACCTAAGGTATCATCCTTCTTTTCTATTTCGGGGACCAACTGAAATACGGGCCTAGGTCTTTTAATTACTTCCACAACAGTAGGGTTCACTATGTATTCAATTGCAGAGGTGGATGCCATGATAAAATACCTTTTTCTATCTTGGATGGATGATTTCTTGGAGTGTGCTTGCTTCTTGCTTGAAATGCCTTAGCTCGGAAATCTTCGCGCTCTCTGAAAGTTTGAATTCACGGTGAAATGAAATGGAGCCAAAACCTTATTTTATAAAGTCTTTTTTCACTACCTACCACATTAATTGCATGCCGGTTATGTATTCACTTAACTTTATTTGCCAGTAATAAGTGATTTTCAACTTCTTTTCTCTAACCAAGGGAATAATAGCACATGTGTCATTAGATTGCCAAACCCTCAAGACAATTTTCTTCAATTAGATGAAGAACTTCCTACCGGTGGAGCATTGCTCTGTCCTGCCGGTGGAGCATCACTTTGTCCTGCCGGTGGAGCATTTGTTGGTTCTATCAGTGGAGGAGTATTCCCAATATTTAGATCAGCTTTTCTAATCCATTGCTTTGAGAATTCTTGCTTAACCTCTTCAACTTTTTCTTTACCTTTCAAGCTAGCATTTTTGTTGTCTACCGGTGTACCTTTACTTCTACAAAATTTAGCAATATGCCCAATCTTGTTACATGCATAACAAGTTACATTATTTTTCTGAATAGCTTTCCCATAACCTATGCCAGTCTGTGTTTTCTATTGATTTGATAGATGTCCAAATCTTCCACAAACATCACATCTTACATTCATTATATAGTTTTTAGAGTTATGACCAACTTTGTTGCATTTGGAGCATTGACCGGTGGGAGGATTGATATTCTGATAATTCCTAGATCTACATTCATTTGCCCTATGACCATATTTATTACAGTTAAAGCATTTTCCATTGAATTTATAAGTATTAGGTGGTCTTACTGGTTTGCTGTGATCCTGAGTATTTGCAATACCGAAACTTTCTCCAGCTTCAAATCCAATTCCAAAAGTGTCAGCTTTGGATTTTTGATTCTTCAATAAGGTACCAAGTTCTTCTGAGCTTTTCTTGAATTTTTCTTTATGTTGATTTGCAGTTTCCAATTCCCTTTCCAAGATTTCTTTTTGTCTCATTAATTCATTTGAGTCATTTTGAGTATGCATCAGATCTATCTTCAACATGTCATTTTCATAGCTAAGTCTTTTGTTCTCATTTGCTGCATCACTTAGTCTTCTGGTCAATTCTTCTTCATTCTTCTTTCTGTCCTTGATCTCTTTGCAAAATCTCATAGTCATATCCTGCATTTCATTTTTATTGTCAATTTCTCTTGTTTCAACTTGCTTATCATATTGTATGTTAGGAAATAGGAAATCATCACAAGCATAAACATACTAATCATTAGCTCAATCACAAAAGCATTCATTGCAATGATCTATCCTAAACAACACTCAATAGAGACATGAAATAAAAATATTCAAAACTAGAAATCAAGCAAACCAAAGGTGTGATTTGAATGCTCCTTCATGCGGCTCCATTGTTCTTCTTTCCTCTTCAAATGGTTTGGTTGTGGATCTCACCTACAAGTGCACACACATAATTGAAAGCAAGTAGACAAGATTTTTGATCAAGAGTACTCGAAATATGATTGACTAGAAATTCGATAGTCTGATTACCAATTAGCTTTGATTGATGAAGATCATCCAATTTATAGAAGAATTGGAGAGATGACAAGATTAGCATGATTCAATTCAAATGGAAATTGCAAATCAATTATGTCAATTATGACAAATTATGACAAATTATGCACTTTCCATGCAAAATTTGTTGATTGATAATTTATGACAAATTATGACAAACTTCTATGTCAAAAATTGATTGATTGTCAATTATGACAAATTATGACAAATTTCTATGTCATTTCCATGAATTTAGGAGAGAAATAGGAGGAAATTGAAATTAGGAATTAGAAAATTAGGAAATTAGAGAATTAAGAATTTAGGAATTAAGAAATTGATAGAAATTAGAAATTAGGTAAATTAATTAATAATTTGTCATTTATTAATTAATTCACAAAGAGGAATAATTAGCCAATTAAATGAACATTTAATTGTAACAAGAAGACTTAGGATAAATAAATAATTTATTAATCCTAAGGGGAAAATGCCAAACAAGATTAAATGAATAAATCATAAAACCTTGGAAGATGAATTAGAAATGCAAAGACGACAATTAGGTCTTGACAAAGGATAATTGATATCGATTCGATCATGATTTTGGATTGATAAATGATTTGATTGATAAATGCACCGAGGAACAATGACAAATTGATCCAAATTGACATGATTGAAGAGGATGATGATTGATGTCAAATCGATCGTAAAACGACGAGATTGACAAGTTGATAAGAGATTGACAAGATCGACCAAAATCATGATTAAAGATTGTTATCGACAAGACCAAATTCGAGAGCGAGATGAATGTAAAATGTAGAAGGAGGACTCAATGCTCACAAATGATAAAAACCAAGTGCGTGACATAGGAGAAATGTTAATGCGATGCAAAAACCTAAAATGAGGCAATGCGCAAATGTTAAAGTACGACTCCGCAAGCGTTGACCATTTTTAGGTGTCTACATTTTGCCCCTCTTTGAGACAATGCGATTTTAAGTGTTGTTTCAAAGAACAATAATGAAAATGCCCCAAACAATGATAATGACATATGTATGCCCCCTCGAGGAATTGGCCGGAAACATCCAGAAAAGAGGCCAATTGATTGATAAGAATGATAGAACATGATAGGATCAAACGGACTGCCAAGACTGACAAAAGAAATGTTAGTAAGAAGAAATGAGATAGAAAACAGTTAGAGATGAAGAAAAACTTGCTTTCAGTAATGCACTTTGTAGGTGAGAACCTTTATTTAATGTAGCAAAATGGATGCGGCGCAACATGGCAATGAAGGCCAGAGCGATAATGCAATCCTTTTTGCAAAAGACAGACACATTGCAGACAAACAACAATCACAACCAAAAAGAAAAGGACCATGAACCATCCCGGTCACTCTAAATCACTCAGTGACATCATCGAGCAACATAGGAACATGACCGAAGCCAAAGATAAATCAATAAAAAGATAAGATGCACAAATTCCAACAAATCAAACAAACATCTTGATCTTCATTGTCAAAAGTTGAAAGTGCTGATAGGACGATCATGCTGTCTGGTTTCAGGACATGCGGTACCCCGTCTAAGACAGGACACAGTCTAGTTTCGAGTATACCACACCCTGTATAAGACCAATGATATTAATAGAGACAAGGACAAATGATTTTGAGGTTGATTGATATGACAATTTTGATTAGTTTGAATGTTTGGTTTGAATGAAAAAGTTCATCTGTTCATGTATGATTTCAGTAAAGCACAGTGTTTGATTGCGAGTTGTTGGATGCATGCTCAGGGATCTGTCTTATTCACAAAGGGATGATTTATTGCAAAATGCTTTGTTTTTGGATTTTAATGTTTTGAAATGTTTTTGTGTTCATTTTTTTCAGGACTTTATTTGACTTTTTAGGGATTTTTTTCAGGACATTATTCAATTTTTTATGATTTATTTCAGGACGTTTTACAATTTTTATGAGATTTTTTCAGGACCTTTTTCAATTTTTTAGAGATTTTTCAGGACATTTTTCAATTTTTATGAGATTTTTTTAGGACCTTTTTCAATTTTTATGAGATTTTTTCAGGACGTTATTCAATTTTTTTGATTTTTTTTCAGGACATTTTTTAATTTTATGATCTTTTTTCAGGACATTTTTAAATTTTTATGATCCCTTTTCAGGACATTTTTCAATTTTTTTGAGATTTTTTTCAGGACATTTTCAATTTTTATGATCTTTTTTCAGGACATTTTTAAATTTTTAAGTTCTTTTTTCAGGACATTTTTAAATTTTTTTGAGATTTTTTCCAGACATTATTTGATTTTTAGGGATTATTTCAGGACATTATTTGATTTTTTTGGATTTTTTCAGGACATTTTTTTTTTTTTTTGGATTTTGCCCCCAATGTCTAGCAAGGCAGGGAATATGACAAGTGAATAAATAGGCTTGCTGAAATGATGGTGGATAGAGGGAAGACAAAGGCCTTTTATCATGGAGACAATACAGATGCAATTTTCAAGGGCTATGGCGTGATGGGACAAGAGACTGGATATGACAATGTAAAGCAGGAACATGGCATGAGGGACATGTCAAGAGGTTTTTGAAACCATGTTTAAATTTTGCATCCTTATGTCAAATCAAGATCAAGGAATGAAAAAGAGTGTATGGATAGTGATAAGATATGGATAGGATAAGCAAGACCAAGAATGGATAAGGGACATGGACTGAAGGTCGGGATAGGCTAAGGGATAGTGGCAAAAAGTTGCAATAAGCTAGGGAATATGGATGAAAGGTTGTAATAAGCAAATGGATAAATGACCAAAAGCTATGATGGACTAAAAGCTGCAAACAAGAGGCATGATGCTCATGACGATCCTCAGCCTTGTCAAGATCAAAGGTGGAAAGAGGAAATGGACATGAGGGACAATAGGATATGAAGGGTAATGACAGGGGTTCGATAGGATAATGAAGGGCAATAGGATATGAAGGAGTATGACATGGGTTCAATAGGATAATGGAACAATGAAGGACAAAAGGATATGATAGGATAAAACCTACCCCCAAGTGTGGTGTGCAAGAAGTTCATAGATTACGCATGATGCTTGTTTGCAAGGTTTTCATCACGGTACTTGTCCAAGGCGCCTGTTTGCCAGGTTTTCACCAGTGGACGAATTATTTTTCTTTACTTTCTTCTTTCTTTCTTTTCTTTTTCTTTTTTTTTTTTTTTTTTTTGAGCTTTTGATTTTTTTTGTATTTTGACTTTTTCAATAGAAGATGGACACATGATAGGGGATGGAAGAAGGACTCAAGCATATTATTTTTTTGGATAGTAACCTTGAAATAAATGGACCATCACCTTTAAAAGCATGCTCAAAGACGTTGGTAGGATAAGGGCATGGACAAAGAGATGAAACTAAGGCAAGGATTTATGCAAAGGATTGGATCAAAGGGATCGAAGGATGAAAAATATGCATTGGATAATGGATAGGGTATTGGAAGAATTGGGCTTTAGTGGATGGAAATGAAGGCAAGATCGACATTGGCACACACCTTGAGGGGTGATGGACTGATGGAGGAAGAGTGGGTTTTGGATATGGAGATTTGGATGGAGGAATAGCTTGGGATTTTGGGACATAAGGGCCCAAAATGGATGAAGAAGGTGATGAAGGAATAGACTTGGAAGGTTTGGATGGAGGAATAGAAATTTTGGATGCCAAGTTGGATGGTTCTTTAGGCTTTTGTGCTTCAAGGAGCCGCTTAAGGATCCACATGGCTGTTGATTTTTCATGCTTTTGTGGTTCCTTGGAGTGCATTTCTTGCACAAGGGATTTAGGAACCCATATATATTTTGACTTTGCTTTATTTTGCTCAGTGGGCCTTTGTGGCCTTTTGGATATTTCTTTTTCTTTATAGATCATATTGTTCTTTGTTTTGACATGTCGATTATATTGGACATGTTGATCCTTGAATACATGTGGATTTCTAGACTTATGACTTTTATACTTGGCATCCAAATTGCTTGGAGGAGGAAAGGAATGCATGGATGGATATGAATGAAATGGAGTTATTTTGGATTGATGAAATTTACTCAAGGATGTGTGCCTTTGCTGATGTTGCATAGGAGATGGAGGGATATAGGGACCTAGAATGGATGGAAGTGATGATGGGGAAGGTGGACATTTGGATTTTGACTTTGAAGGGATACCAATGCCTTGAGTGTGAGCTTTGTAGCCATGACCATTAGTATATTCTTCGATATGGAGGGGTTCTTGCTTGTGAAGGTCTACCCCTTTGCCTTTATGAATATCTTGACTTGTAGCATACTCTTTTCTTTGGGAAGAAGACGCGAGTCCATTATGAGGTGGATATGATATGAGAGAAATAATGAGGTCTTGAAGTGGATCAGATTGCACCAAAGTGGAAGAACCCATTATGCATGTCGAGGGTTCATGAACATCTTGCACTAACACATTAGACTCATGAGGGAGATTAGGATCATGAGAGGGACTAGGATTGTGTTGTGGACATGGATCAATGACTAGCTCTTCAAGAGATGGAATGGGAGAAATAATGGGATCATCAAAAGAAATACGATCTTGGAGTGTGTATGGAGGATTAAGACAAGGAGATGGAGGAACAAAAGGATCTTGTGGAGGATTTAAAGGAATAATTTGATCTTGACAAGGAGGAAGATCATTGTAATCCTCTTTAAAGGTGCTTTGCTCTTGACTTTTAATGGGATCATTGGAAAGGATGGAAAGGATATCTTGATCTTTCTCAGGAAGTGGAGTGTCAATGGGATTTGAAAGGACATTGTGTTCATGAAATGGAAGGGGATCATTTGGGATTGGATGAACTGGGATATCTTGATCTTGCTCGGGGAATGGAGTGTCAATAGGACTTTGGATAGGATGGACAAGAATAGGGGAATCATCATGAGTGTCTGGGAACATGGGGTCTTGGTCAACAATTGGATGGGATGATAAGGTTTCAAGATCTTGATCTTGATCTATTTTAAGACACGTTTCTTCGTGCTCTAATTTATCCTCTTGACATGGGGTTGGACTTTGGATATGCATGGAGGATTCTGACAAAGAATCAATGTTTTTGCATGAAGGAAGTGCACTTTGAACATTTGGGATGGATTCTGGCAAGGAATCAATGCTTGAACATGAGGAAGAGGGACTTCGAATGGGGTCCTCTAAAACAGGTAATGGCAATAAAGTGCATGGTGGCATTGGGTCTTGTATTTCTGAAACATGAGAAGGATGTGCATCATGAATTGGATTATCGTGGCAATCAATTATAGATAGCTCTTGGATAATTGCATCCTTGGGTGTATTGTTTGATGAGGACAATATAGAAGGTTCTTGTGAAACTTCTAAAGGTATAGGGATAGATGCCACTGGAGAGTCAATTTGCTTGTGGGGGGATGAGGCATTGCTAGACATAGTTGTATTATCTTGATCTTCCTCAAAGAACTCACTTGGTAGTTTCCTTAAGAGCATTGCAATAAAGCCACCTTTCTTTCGAGGTTTTGACATGATTGGATCTGAAATTTGAACTTGTTTTTGGTTTGATGTCATGTTTTGATATTGGACTTGGTTCAATTGTTCCGACATGTTTGAAACTTGGGTTGGTGTGTGTTGCAACCTTTGTTTCTGAATGTTTGGTTGTATTTGTTGACATTGATATGTTGATTGAACTTGAACTTGTTGATATTCCACCATTGGTTGAACTATTTGTTGACATTGTATAGTTGGTTGGACATATTGTTGAAATTGGACCATTGGTTGTGTTGGTTGCATATGTTGGACAATTGGTTGTGATGGTTGAAAATCTAATTGATAGTAAACACCTTCTTGTTCTTGTTGTGGAGGCACATAATGTTGAAATTGATGTTGTCTCTTTTCTTGAAATTGTTTCATCATCTCTATTTGGGAGAGGAGAGCTGGTATGTCTAATCGTTCAAGAAGAGATCTTACATCGATTGGCTCAATATTTGGATTTCGACCTGGAAGTTTTCAAAACATTTTGGACATTTGTGATCTATTCTTCGCAATGTTTTTCACTCTTTGTTCCAAAATCTCATTTTCTTGAGCTAGTTTCTCCTCTAGTTTTTGTATTTGGAGACTTGTTTCATCATAAAGAGTTTGATCAATATTGCCTTGTTGTTGGGTTCGATATAATTGTGATTGCCTTGGATTAAAATTCAATTGCATTGTCGGTTGATACGTCAAACTTTGTTGCATCATTGGTGCTTGGAACCTTGTTTGAATAGACATGTCACTATGCAAATGCAATATTTTTGGAATTTTTCAAGGATAATATATGATATGCAACTAAATGCAAACTAAATATGTGAAAATGCAATCTATGGCAAGAATGCAATCTATGTTTTTGGTTGTTTTTCAAGATTTTGACAAACCTTTTGGAATGCAAACCTAAAGACTCAACCTTGGGAAGTTGAAATGAAGCCAAGACCTCAAAGGACAAAAGGACCAAGTGACAAAAGGACAAAATGAAAATGTCTCCCCTAATATGCTTGGATACTAAGCTAGGTTTGACCAAATGATATTGATGACAAAAAGACAAAAGTTTGATAAGGTCTAGACTTCTTAACAATGACTTAGGGTTGTATCAAAGATTTACATTACTCAAGTATGACAAAACCTAGTTTTGACACTATATGCGAAGGGACAATTACTATGCAAATGACCCCAATATGATATGATAATGACCTAAGCTTAATGAAGAGACCTAGGGTAAGCAATGTATGACAATGATATGACTTTAATGCAAGAGGACATATGCAAATGGATGACTTTTATTGAAAAGAGTATGACTTAGGTGAAACCTAACCTTGGTACTTGATAATGAACTTTGCAAAATGCAACCTAGGATGAACCTAAATGTAAGTGACATGCTTCTTGAGACAAGATTTTGAACAATATTTGACAACCATGTTTGAAGATGAGTTTCTGATTCTTGTTGAACCTTTGTTGGATGAATGTCTCTTGTGTTTAATCTTATGTTGGATCAATTTATTTTGCTTTTGAAATGAGATGCAATTCAACTTTTGACAAGCAAAGAATACAAGATATTGCAACTTAGACTCAAGACAATCATGCTCATTCCCACATTTCTTATGGTAGGCAAAGACATTAGGTACTTGAGAGGTAGACTCATTATGAGATTCAAGGAGAATACATAGATGCTTGACCCCACAAGCTCCCCTCCACAGCACTCACTTCTTAGGGAAGCCAAGCATCAGTCCCCATGGAAATATCCCCATGGCAAACTTAGTATCTCTTCCAAGTATCCAAACTTGTCCTTCTCAAGCAACTAGAAGGGTTTTTGGCCTCTAAAATCAAGGTGTGTAGTAAGGATTTTTGTTAAGCGTTACTCCTTGATGTCACGCAAGCGTGATTGAGACACTAAGCCAATCAAGATACCAAAAAAATGTAGTCACGCAAGCACGATTTAGACTGTGAGGTCCTACTTAGATGTTGATATGAGAAAGAGTTCAAGGGTCATCACTTCCCAAGTAACTGCAATTCCCACATAACCCTTCCTTCAAAGCTTTTGCTCATCAGGTATTTATTTATAGTGAGTTAGAATGCCAAGGTATTCTAGCCATACTCACTTTGGGTCATTCCCTTCTCACGATTATCACTTGCTTGCAAAAGCAAAGTGGTCGGGAAGGCAGGCCCTCTAAAGGTGACAAACAATCAAAGACACGAGCATGGTATCGAAGATCTAGATTTCTGATCACCCTAAGAAGGATGAGAGCATACTCTCCTACTCCAATGTCACACTCAACAATCAAAGAAAAAACATATTCATTCCAGCCTATTAGAAATCACTAGGTGCCTAAAACATTAATAACAAACACCAAGTTTAGTTGTTTTTCCAAGGCAACCTGCAAAACCCAAGTTAGAAGTTTGATTTGTTGTCTTTGACTATCGATTCTGCATAAAGCATGTTAGTAGTTTGATTTTTTGTCTTTGCCATGCATATGCCAGGATTCTGCACAGATAATTAGTACCAAAACCCAAAACACAGAAAATAGAATGTAAAAACTAAACAAATTTCAAGTAAAATACTGCATTTTTACATCTGTTCTAGACTTTACACAGGCGCAGAAGTCATGACACAGGCACCAAAGTCATGAAAAAGGCATAGAATGTCTTTAACATAGGTGCAAGTTGCTTGACATAGGCGCAGGTTGTCTTACACAGGCGTAGAAGTCTCCAGAAAGCCCTGCACTGCCCTGTTTTTGGTTTTTTTGACCTACAAATCAACTCAAAAGCACTCAAAAACATAGTTAAAGGGTTAGATGGTTAGTGTTCATGTCGGGTTCACCAATTAATGTACGTTAGGAAATAGGAAATAATCACAAGCATAAACATACTAATCATTAGCTCAATCACAAAAGCATTCATTGCAATGATCTATCCTAAACAACACTCAATAGAGACATGAAATAAAAACATTCAAAACTAGAAATCAAGCAAACCAAAGGTGTGATTTGAATGCTCCTTCATGCAGCTCCATTGTTCTTCTTTCCTCTTCAAATGGTTTGGTTGTGGATATCACCTACAAGTGCACACACATAATTGAAAGCAAGTAGACAAGATTTTTGATCAAGAGTACTCGAAATATGATTGACTAGAAATTCGATAGTTTGATTACCAATTAGCTTTGATTGATGAAGATCATCCAATTTATAGAAGAATTGGAGAGATGAAAAGATTAGCATGATTCAATTCAAATGGAAATTGCAAATCAATTATGTCAATTATGACAAATTATGACAAATTATGCACTTTCTATGCAAAATTTGTTGATTGATAATTTATGACAAATTATGACAAACTTCTATGTCAAAAATTGATTGATTGTCAATTATGACAAATTATGACAAATTTCTATGTCATTTCCATGAATTTAGGAGAGAAATAGGAGGAAATTGAAATTAGGAATTAGAAAATTAGGAAATTAGAGAATTAAGAATTTAGGAATTAAGAAATTGATAGAAATTAGAAATTAGGTAAATTAATTAATAATTTGTCATTTATTAATTAATTCACAAAGAGGAATAATTAGCCAATTAAATGAACATTTAATTGTAACAAGAAGACTTAGGATAAATAAATAATTTATTAATCCTAAGGGGAAAATGCCAAACAAGATTAAATGAATAAATCATAAAACCTTGGAAGATGAATTAGAAATGCAAAGACAACAATTAGGTCTTGACAAAGGATAATTGATATCGATTCGATCATGATTTTGGATTGATAAATGATTTGATTGATAAATGCACCAAGGAACAATGACAAATTGATCCAAATTGACATGATTGAAGAGGATGATGATCGATGTCAAATCGATCGTAAAATGACAAGATTGACAAGTTGATAAGAGATTGACAAGATCGACCAAAATCATGATTAAAGATTGTTATTGACAAGACCAAATTCGAGAGCGAGATGAATGAAAAATATAGAAGAAGGACTCAATGCTCGCAAATGATAAAAACCAAGTGCGTGACATAGGAGAAATGTTAATGCGACGCAAAAACCTAAAATGAGGCAATGCGCAAATGTTAAAGTACGACTCCGCAAGCGTTGACCATTTTTAGGTGTCTACACATATCATTAAGTGATTCCTTTTCATCATTCTAATTTTGCAAATTTTCACAAAGTTCTCTTCTCTTATTTCTTGTAACAGTAAGATTTTCTTGAAGTGCCTGAATGATATCCCGAGCTACTCTTAAATCATCTTCTAATTTGATATTTTTCAACTTCTCTGCATCATAGTCAGTAAGAGCTCCTTCAAGTTGCTTCATCAGTTTTTCCATCTTTACCAGTGTCAAGATCTTCCTCAAACTATTAGGCTTTTGAAAATAGAGGACCAGGCTCTGATACCAATTGTTAGGGTTCCCATAGATACTGAGATGGGGGGGTGAATCAGTATCTGACCGGTAGTCAAATTTCCTTAAGATAAAACATACAGAACATAAAGTAGCAGTGTACCGGTATGCAAGAATTAATGTAATAAACAGAATCAAAAAACATCCACATGAAAAGAACACCATAACACAAGATGTTTAACGAGGAAACCTAGTGTGGGAAAAACCTTCATGGGATTTGTGACCCACAATATTCACTTACTGGCCAATAATAGAATATTACTTACAATAGGGGCCTGCACATGCAGGGAGGCCAATTGCCTAGAGCTCACTGCTCAATGAGAAGTCACAAAGTTCTCTTCTCTTATTTCTTGTAACAGTAAGATTTTCTTGAAGTGCCTGAATGATATCCCGAGCTACTCTTAAATCATCTTCTAATTTGATATTTTTCAACTTCTCTGCATCATAGTCAGTAAGAGCTCCTTCAAGTTGCTTCATCAGTTTTTCCATCTTTACCAGTGTCAAGATCTTCCTCAAACTATTAGGCTTTTGAAAATAGAGGACCAGGCTCTGATACCAATTGTTAGGGTTCCCACAGATACTGAGATGGGGGGGTGAATTAGTATCTGACCGGTAGTCAAATTTCCTTAAGATAAAACATACAGAACATAAAGTAGCAGTGTACCGGTATGCAAGAATTAATGTAATAAACAGAATCAAAAAACATCCACATGAAAAGAACACCATAACACAAGATGTTTAACGAGGAAACCTAGTGTGGGAAAAACCTTCATGGGATTTGTGACCCACAATATTCACTTACTGGCCAATAATAGAATATTACTTACAATAGGGGCCTGCACATGCAGGGAGGCCAATTGCCTAGAGCTCACTGCTCAATGAGAAGTCACACTGACTTACAATAAGGATTATACTAATCCAATGAATTGTACTGCTTTACAATAGCATCTCCAATGCTAGATTCAGTACTGGTTCTTGCTCTGTTCTTTACATATACCCTTAACCTATATTTTGCACATTAGGTCTGCCTAATAATTTTCCTTTTTTTTCGCTTACTTACCTTTTCAAATGTCTACAATGATCTCTTTTATATACAAGAGTCATTTTACAATTTGCCAAGTCAACTTGCAAAAATAATCAAAATATTACATATCAAAAATCCTGTCGGCCTCTGTGCCGGTATACATCTTTTCTTCTATGTCGGTGTCGGTGCCAGTGTAGAGTGATCTTGTTGATGTCGGTGCACTGTCTTGCTTGAATAATGCTTTGCTGGTATGATGTCTTGTCGGTGCCATAGGATTGCAAGGTTTCCATCAATGACAAAGCCTTCAATCACACACAATGTCTCATTAGAGTGTCCATATGCCAACAAACCCCATAAGGAAAAGGGCCAATAGGCCACTTGTGACCTAAGTTCTTATGCAAGAGCATGGATCAAATTGTTATGTTGCTAGAACCAATGACATTTTTTGACAAAGGAAAAAGAGTTTTTCTCCATGGTTTTCCAATAGTATCCCATTCAAAGCAACCTTTGAACCAAAGATTTACCACCAACATGCCCCACACAAGAACCTGAATGTGCCTCATCAAGAGCAATAGAGATCTTGGCTTTGTTTAGAAAACAAAGGAGAAGACCATTATAACCTCTTCTATAAAGGACATTAGAAAGGATAATGTATCTTGCAGATAACTTATAAATTTTAGCTCTAGTGATCTTACTTGTAGATTCTAGAAATGTACCATCGATCAAATATTGTCAGATATGAGAATACCATTTGTCAGATTCTGTAGCATAGCAATAAGTCACATCACTATCATTATTAGTTATAGCTGGCGAGGAAAGATTATGAATGGTAAAGTGTTAGTTTGTCATGGGATCTTCAAGGGATATGAGGGAAGTTGCACTTGTGATCACATTCGCATGTCAATTATCCTTTTGAGGAACAGGTTCCATGGTATAAGTTAACTTTTCGAATAATGATATTGCTAAGTTACAATATTATGATAATTTATCTTTTTTAGCTTGATAGGTTCCTATAACTTGTAGAATGATCAATTGTGAGTCACCAAAGATGTGTATATATTGAACATTCAGAGATAAAGCCACTTTAAGACTAGTTATAAGGGCTTCATACTCAACGATGTTATTAGTGCAAAGGAAGTTCAAATGATAGATTTTCTTGAAGGAGGTATTAAAATACACCATCTATCAAACCTGTATGACACTTAGATCCATCAAAATAAATTTCCTAAGTTTTGTCAACATAAATAGGAAGAACAAACTCATCAGGGAAAGGTTCTTGATTGGGTAATGTGAGAGCTGAAGGTGCATCAGCTAAATGGTCAGCCAATGCTTGGTCTTTGATTGCTTTTTGAGAGATAAATTCAAGGTCAAATTTTCTCAATATCATGACTCATTTTTCTAGACATCTTGAGAGATCAGTTTTAAAAAAGAGATGCTTTAAAGGGTCAAATTTGATAATAACATGAATCTCAACATTCAAAAGGTAGTGTCTCAACTTCTGAGTTGCAAAAAAAAGAGTGATACATTGTTTTTCAATCACAATGTATCGTACCTCATAATAAATTAAAGTACAACTTATATAATAAACCAGACATTCTTTACCATCACTATTATGTTGCACCAATAAAGCTACAAGAGCATAAGAAGAAGTAGTGGTGCATACAAGAAAAGGTTGAGTAGGAATAGCAGGTTGCAAAATAGGAGGATTATCCAAATAAGTTTTTAAATCTTCAAAGGCTTGTTGACAATCTCCACTCCATTGAAAGGCAATGTCTTTCTTAAGAAACTAAGTAAAAGTAAAAGTATGATCTGCAAGTTGTGAAACAAACCTACGAATAACTTGAATATTTCCTTGTAAAATTCATAATTGAGGGATATTTTAAGGAGGTGGCATGTTAACTATGGCATATATTTTATTTGTATCCACCTCAATACCATGATGCGAGACTATTAACCCTAATAGTTTTCCACTATCCACACCAAAAACATATTTTTGGGGGTTCAAGCGCATATTGTATTTATGAATTCTTTTGAAAATTTGACAAAGGATCTTAATATGATCTTGACAAGATATAGACTTAGCTAGGATGTCATCTATGTAATACTCTAAAATTTTATGCATTTAATCATGAAATATAATAGTCATAGCACATTGATAGGTAGCACTAGCATTTTTTAACCCTATGAGGCCCTACCCCGACTCAGTCTAGCATTTCAGTGATTTTTATGTTGAGACTGTTGGTATTTTGGTATGGTTTTGTCATTGATGTCAACACCTACTAAATACACCTACTTTGGATCTAGCAACATTCACTGGCAATCAGTAAATTGTTCAACAGTCACTGGTATATGCTTAACCAGCAGGATATAATGTTCACCGGTACCTGCATTGACATGGAAGACACCTGGTAATGTCGAAGACATCATGTGGACACTTTTCTTTGAAGTAATAATCATTGGCATATTCTTATTCGCATATTTCCTTTTACCGACAAATAGGTCCAGGTTATCTAGGGTTACACCGGCAGGTTTTCTTTTCCAGATCAGCATGGCACGCTATGGAGATGATTTATTATTGTTGTAAATGCATTAAGCCGACATGTTCAATCGGTTATTGCATCGGATATTATATTATTTGTAAAATGTTTTATTGTAATATCTTGTAGAGCCAACCTACTAAAATTGGTCTTAGGGTATGGTATAAATGTAAGATATTATTTGTAAGATCATGTGTGGAATGCGAAAAAGATTTAAGGAAGGGTATATGCGAGATCAAGCAGAGATATACATGAAGACATCATTTGAAGGTGAAGTTAGGTTTTTGTAGAAGCATATCAGCATTACACCGGTACTGAATCTAGCATATGAAGATGCTATTTTGTGTAGTACATTCTCATTGGATTTAACCATCCAACTATAGTCAGTGTGACTCCCATCTGTGATTGAGCAGTAAGCTCTAGGCTGTTGGCCTTTCTGCATGTGCAGACCCCTCTTTGTACACTTACTATCTGCAGTAGTATCATCTGATTGTGGGTAAGGTTTCCCACCGTGGTTTTTCCCCTTACAGGGTTTCCACGTACAAATATTTGTGTCATGTGTTGTGGATGACTTTATGTTTATGTTTCATTCATTAATTCTTACCAATATAGCAATTTTCTGTTAACACTATTTATCGGCATACTTAACTATCTTACCGGTACTAAGCATTATGTTGGTTAATAAGATTTTGGTTTGAATTTATTAGACAACTGATTCACTCCCCCCCCTCTTAGTTGTCCTTGGGACCTAGAATTGGTATCAGAGCCTAGTCCTCTTTTTGCAGAAGTTTAACAACTTGAGGAGATCCAATGTCTACTAATTATTTCAGAAAGGATAGTCCTAAACTTGATGGAACCAACTATGGAATATGGAAAATCAAAATGGAGACACATCTGAATTACATTGGTAAAGAAATCTGGGAAGTTACTAAGAATGGTTATACTGCTGCTGTAGCTGGTCAGCCTGCTCCTATTACTTTAGCTAAAGATGAAGAAAATGATTGCAAAGCAAGAGAAACACTCTTGAGCGCATTATCAGATCAACAAATCATGGGGTTATCAGATAGATCTACTGCAAAAGCTATTTGGGATCATTTGGAAACATTGAATGAAGGGGATTCCACAGTCAAAATTGCAAAACTTGAAAGCTTCCAAGTTAGGTATGAACATTTGAAAATGGAAGAAGATGAAAGAATTTTTGCTTTTATGGAAAGAGTAAATGAAATTGTTTTAGGTATCAAATGTTGTGGAGGAACCTTGAGTGAAGATGAGATTGTTTCAAAAATCTTAAGAGGTTTGCCACCAGCATATAAAATGAAGGTTACTGCTATTAATGAGTTAAGAACAATGTCTAATACATCAGTAACTAGGGATACATTGATTGGAAAACTTTCAGCTTTTGAAATTGAGGAATTTGGTCCTGTTGCTACTATAAAAACTGATTTGGCCTTCAAAGCATCAACATCATTTGCTCCATCTTTTGATAAATCAGACTAGAGAGCTTTTTATGCAAGAGAACTTGAAGAAACCAGGAAGGAGAATGAAGAGTTTGAAGAACTTGGAGCACTATTTGCAAGAAAAATGCCAAAAGGTCCAATTGGAAGTAAGTATGAAGGTAAAGCACCCTTTAAATGTTTCAACTACAATAAGATTGGTCGTATGGCTTTAAGATGCCTTGATAGACATGCTAGACTAAGAGAAGAAGCTAGAAGGACATACAAACCTAATCCTAAATATCAGAGATACAAATTTAAGAAAAACAAAGATAAATCTTGTTATATTGCTGATGAAGGTGTGACTGATGATTCTGATGAGGATCTAGCAGACAACAGATGGGTCTTTGTTGCTATAACAAAAGATCAACCGGTAGAACAAGCCCTAGCAGCTAAAGTGGAATCAAAGGATGAATGGATTATTGACTTAGGATGCTCACATCACATGACTGGAGACAAAGGTAAATACTTGAACTTTCAAGAATACAATGGAGGTTTAGTAAGATTCGGAGATGACAAAGCCTATTCAATCAAAGGTAAGGGTTCAATATCTCTTGATGGTAAACATAACACTAACAATGTTTACTATGTTGAAGGATTAAAACATAATCTTTTAAGTGTTGGTCAATTAGTTGAGAAAGGTTTTCAGTTACAATTCAAAAATGGAAAATGCAAAATCATGAATAAAACTGGTTTGGAAATTGCAACCGGTAATCAAACTAGAGGTAATATCTTTCATTTGAATAATAGTGAAAAGGAATGCTTAATTGCTCATATAGATGAAAGTTGGCTATGGCATAAAAGACCATGTCATGTAAATTTTGATTACATGGTAAAAATCAGTACTTCTAAGGCAGTTAGAGATCTACCTAAAATTGTGAAACCTCAGAATACAATTTGCAAGGAATGTCAATTTGGAAAACAAGTTAGAGCTAGTTTCAAAAGTATTCCAGAAAAATCCAATAATGCTCTTGATTTAATTCACACTGATTTATGTGGTCCAGCTAGAACTAAAAGCTTACAAGGTGATAGATATTTTATGCTAATTATTGATGATTATTCTAGAATGTGTTGGGTTACTTTTCTCAGAGAAAAATCAGAAGCACTTGAGAAGTTCAAACTATTCAAAGCAATGGTTTAAAATGAAACCGGTAAGAAAATTAAATGTTTAAGATCAGATCAAGGAGGAGAATTCACATCCAAAGATTTTAATACATTCTATGAAGTAAATGGAATCAAAAGACAGTTATCAGCACCCCGGACACCACAACAGAATGGAGTTGTTGAAAGGAAAAACAAAACTATTTTGGATGCAGCAAGAAGTATGTTATTAGAAGAAAATCTACCACATGTGTAATGGAGAGAGGCAGTAAGCACTGCTATCTATACATTCAACAAAGTTCACATCAAAGGTGAAACCGATAAGACCCCTCATGAACTATGGTTTGGTAATACTCCTACTCTTAAGTATTTCAGAATTTTTGGAAGTAAATGTTATATTAGAAGAGATGAGTATATTAGCAAGTTTGATCCTAGAAGTGATGAAGGATTATTTCTTGGTTATTCATCTAAGAGTAAAGCTTATAGATGTTTTAATAAAAGACTACAAAAAATTGTTGAGAGTACAAATGTAAAGATTGATGAACAATTCAGAGGAACTTCAAGGTATATTGACCCTGAACCGGTAACAGAAATTATGACAAATGAACCAACAGTAAATCCACCGGCATAGAATGATGATCCAGTTACTCCAGTATCATCAGAGGATACCACAGTAATTGAAGAACAACAATAGACTAAGACACCCTGGTATGTAAGACTGAATCATTCTGAAGATCAGATAATTGTAAGCAAATTTAAAGGAGTCATGACAACAAAAAGATTGGCAAATGAAGAGGTATGTCTTATTTCTCAAATTGAACCATTATCTATCAATGAGGCATGTGAAGATAAATTCTGGATTAAAGTTATGGAAGAAGAATTAGGACAAATTGAGAAAAATAATACTTGGACATTAGTTCCCCGGCCTGAAAATAAAAATGTAATTGGAACCAAATGGGTATTTAAAAACAAACTCAATGAAGATGGTAAGGTTGTCAGGAATAAAGCAAGACTAGTGTGTAAGGGATATTCTGAGAAAGAGGGAATTGATTACAACAAAACCTTTAAACTGGTAGCCAAAATTGAGGTAGCTAGATTATTCTTGGCCTTTGCAACTCACAAGGATTACAAAGTTTATGAAATGGATATTAAATGTGCATTTTTGAATGGAGATCTTGAAGAAGAAGTTTATATTGAACAACCTGATGTATTTTCTTTGACAGATAACAATGATATGGTTTGCAGATTAAGAAAAGCTCTATATGGACTAAAACTAGCTCCAAGAGCCTGGTATGCAAGATTGGATAAGTATCTTTTAAAAATTGGTTTTACTAAAGGAAATGCAGATAACAATTTATATTACAAAGTAACTAATGATGACATCTTGATTATGGAAGTATTTGTTGATGATATAATCTTTGGAGGAGAAGATGGATTATGCAAAGAATTTTCTCTTAAAATGCAGCATGAATTTGAAATGTCTATGATTGGAGAAATAAAATTCTTTTTAGGATTGCAGATTTTACAGACTGATAAAGGCATATTTTTGAGTCAATCTAAGTACTTGAAAGAACTACTTAAGAAATTTGGGATGGAAAACTCTAAACTGGTAAGCACACCTATGACTACAAATGACAAATTATCTCAAAGGGATGAATCTACACCTATCAATCCAATTAGATACAAATCTATGATAGGAGGTTTACTATATTTGACACAAACCAGACCTGATATTATGAATGCAGTATGTATAGTTTTTAGATTTCAGAGTAATCCTAGGGAAAATCATGAATCAACAGTAAAAAGGATTTTCTGGTACTTACAAGGCACAACAAATCTTGGATTATGGTATCCTAAAGATGAAAATTTTGATCTATATGCATACACAGATGAAAATTGGGCAGGAGATGTGGATGATAGAAAAAGAACCACTGGAGGAGCATTCTTTCTTGGAAAGAGATTAGTTTCTTGGTTAAGTAAGAAATAGAGTTGTACATCTTTATCAATAGCAGAATTAGAATATGTTGCAGTAGCAACAAACTATACACAAGTACTTTGGCTTAAGCAAATGTCGAAAGACATAAAGGTAAAATGCAAGGAACTTATTACTATATATTGTGATAACACTGCAACAATTGATATATCTAAGAATCCAGTATTACATTCTAAAACAAAATATGTTTCTATCAAACTAAATTTTCTAAGGGAAAAAGTTGAAGAAAAGGAAATAAAACAGGTTTATGTGAATACTAAAGAACAGATTGTAGATATTTTTACAAAACCTTTGCCTAAGGAAACTTTTGAGTATCTCAGAGATCAGCTCGGAGTCTTACCTCCACCAGTAGAGACTTAGACAGTTGATGATTGTCATCAACCGACAAAATTAAATGGACAAATCTTTTATTCCGGTATTTGATGAGGAAGCTACTTCTCAAGGGGAGTAGTTGGCATATTGAATTGGTTGGTATTTTGTATGAACTTGACTTTTTGTGACTTTGGCATTTGATGTCAAAGGGGGAGAGATATATGGAAAAACATTAAGGAAAGATATATTGAAAAATGCATTATCTTTTTTGAGGAGAGATTGGTATGAGTGTTTGGTATAATTACTCCCAGGGGGAGAATTGGCTTCTATATTTGGCATTTTTGTTTTGGCACTTTGATGGTTTTTCCATCTTGTGTTGCCATCAATGCCAAAGGGGGAGATTGTTGGTATTTTGGTATGGTTTTGTCATTGATGTCAACACCTACTAAATACACCTACTTTGGATCCAACAACATTCATTGGCAATCAGTAAACTGTTCAACAGTCATTGGTATATGGTTAACTGGTAGAATATAATGTTCACCGGTACCTGCATTGATATGGAAGACACCTGGTAATGTCAAAGACATCATGTGGACACTTTTCTTTGAAGTAATAATCATTGGCATATTCTTATTTGCATATTTGTTTTTACTGGCAAATAGGTCCAGGTTATCTAGGGTTACACCAGCAAGTTTATCTTTTCCAGATCAGCATGGCACGCTATGGAGATGATTTATTATTGTTATAAATGCATTAAGTCGACATGTTCAATCGGTTATTGCATTGGATATTATATTATTTGTAAATGTTTTATTGTAATATCTTGTAGAGCTGACCTACTAAAATTGGTCTTAGGGTATGGTATAAATGTAAGATCTTATTTGTAAGATCATGTGTGGAATGCGAAAAAGATTTAAGGAAGGGTATATGCAAGATCAAGCAGAGATATACACGAAGACATCATTTGAAGGTGAAGTTAGGTTTTTGTAGAAGCATATCAGCATTACACCGGTACTGAATCCAGCATATGAAGATGCTATTTTGTGTAGTACATTCTCATTGGATTTAACCATCCAACTGTAGTCAGTGTGACTCCCATCTATGATTGAGCAGTGAGCTCTAGGCTGTTGGCCTTTCTGCATGTGCAGACCCCTCTTTGTACACTTACTATCTGCAGCAGTATCATCTGATTGTGGGTAAGGTTTCCCACCATGGTTTTTCCCCTTACAGCGTTTCCACGTACAAATATTTGTGTCATGTGTTGTGGATGACTTTATGTTTATGTTTCATGCATTAATTCTTACCAGTATAGCAATTTTCTATTAGCACTGTTTACCGACATACTTAACTGTCTTACCAGTACTAAGCATTATGTTGGTTAATAAGATTTTGGTTTGAATTTATTAGACAATTGATTCACCCCCTCCCGCTCTCAGTTGTCCCTAGGACCTACAGAGACTATTATGGATGCCTTATTCTTATGCATTATGGATTTAGAACATATATGATTCCATGATTTGGATAACATTGCTATATGTTGATGCTTCATTTATATGCTTTATGATATAGAACTCTATATGATTCTAGAATAGGATGAATTTGAGATGATATATGTCATTATTGGATTTGCAGGACTTTACTATGATGATAGAAATAGGATGCATGTTTTATGTGTGGATCAAAATTATGAGAATTATGATAATTGCTTATGTGGATTTATTTGGACATAAGATGTATTGATTTGTTTAAGTGTATATTGTATGCAGAGTGTTTGATGTGTATTCTTATTCATGTGTTTTATATTATATGAGGTTATTTGAAATTACTAATGTGTAATTGAGATGCGCAAGAAAATTATCCATGTGACCATCGAAATATTATGGAGAACCAAACCTAGACCTATGCACATTCGTAAAACCAGGGTTTGTCTATTTGGAGAGACAACACCTCGTTTGTATAGTATTTTATTTGTAAAAGTGGATGTTGCATGTGTGTTAGATTGAATTTATTTATTTGTGTAAATCCAACAAGAGACAAGATTTTATGTTTAATTTTGTAAAAGTATTTTTATTGTCACTTGACACGTGTTGATTTATATTTTGGTTTTCTAAATTGTCTCTTTGAGGGAGTTGTTTAACCATAGCTTTTTCAATTAATTTAATGTGATTCCATAGTTGCCTTGGGAAGAGAATCTTTGGGGTGGTCAACTTAAGTTTGACCCGAAAATTAACTTTAGAGGGGTTTAAAAGGGGTTAAATGGACACCTAGGGGTAGTTTAAGAGTGTTTCCTAAAGCCCATAAGGTATACCTAAGGGTTAGGAGTAATTTTAGGCATGTTTCAACTCCCATGTGACCATTTAGACACCCTAAAAATGATGAATACTAAGAGGGGGGGGGTGAATTAGTATGCCAAAAATCTCTTTCCAAGTGGTTAAACTTATAGAAAGGTAGGCTGTGATACCAATTGATGAATACTAAGAGGGGAGGGTGAATTAGTATGCCAAAAATCTCTGCACTAAAACACTTACACAGTCTAAAGATAAACCGGTAAAGCAGTCTAACAATCAAACCGGTTACCACACATGCAAACCAGACTGTGAATAAAGCATTCACCCACAAAAGAAATACAACCATAACACAATATATTTGATGTGTAAACCCAACTGGGAAAAACCATGGTGAGATGGAACTCACAAGTCACTATCTGTAGAATAGAAACCAGACTGATTAAGGTCAGACTGGTTAAGGTCTTACAATGTTCTTCACTAGAACAGATCCTGTTAGGAATCTCAATCTCTGTTAGGAGATAAGTCCGATTAAAGACTACCTTGTTAGAGGATTTTAGATTCACAGGTGTGAACCACCTTGTTAGAGGATTTTACAAAGCCTTTGAGGCCTACCCGACTAAGGGCTACAAACTTGTCAAAGATGTGAGTAATCAACAATTGTTTGATCTATCTAATAGCACAAACTGCTTGATTAGATCCAGTATTGCTCATAGCTAATGCATTCCAGCATTACTTCAGTCTTCTCTCTCTCTCTCTCAGTTACAACTTGATCTTCTCAGATAAGATCATTCTCAACTTCCACCTTAAACCCTTGCATGACATTAACCCTTTCAGTAACAACTTAGAACCCTAGACATGATGTCCTTTTAAAGGAATCTGATTTCATGTCAGCCCAATAGGATTACATTACAATTCCCTAGGTTCAATGCATCTAGACATACTTAGTAATATGACACAAAAAGCACCGCCAATGTGTCGGCACCATCAAACAATTGGTGGATTGGTAACTCATCACAAAAAGTCGGTTGGTAACTCATCATAAAGTATTGTCGGTTCATACAAAATACCGGTTGCCAGTTTGACAAAAATGAAGACTGGTAAGAATGTGTTGTGCCGCTTTTCTCCCTCATACCACTTGGGATCTACGAACAACTTGGGGTCAACATGCCACTTTAGACCGAGAAACACATTCTGCAAAATCACCACTAGTCTAAAGACTAGTATACAACATACTGGTTGGAACAAATATCAGTTGAGCTTGAGCTCATACATATAAAGGGGATCTCAATACAAGTGTGTGTCCATCAATGACAATCACAACATAAATAAACAAAAATGCCAACAATCTCCCCCTTTGGCATTGATGGCAACACTTAGGAAAATACAATTTTGACATCTAAGTGTTTTACAACAAAAACTTGCCATTAACAAAATTTCTCCCCCTAAGCATATACACTATCCCTTAATCAACACAGTGTATAGCAATTTTGCATACAGAGCATAATCATTGAGACATCAGAGCATATAGCATATATCAAAGCATGTATCAAAATTTCAAAAACTAGATACTATTCCCCCTGTGTCAGAAGATCAAAATTTGATAACCAAAAACCAGATATACTTCTCCCCCTTTGCCAACAATGACAAAGTACCACTGAATAACCTTGTTTCCATGTATATATATAAAAGTTTATGACAATAATGAATAATACTTGTCAAAAACCGATTTATAGTCCTGCAAAAATTATTTCATGGATAGAGACCAGGACTCAAGTAGAGAGGTTGCCACTTCCTTCTCTGTTTACATCTGGGATACATGTTCCTCCATGACATCTACTATGCTCAGTTCCTATGTGACTATCAGGGCATCCAGGTTCAGATAACACTTCTGAAGAATTTGCAGTCGTGGAAGTAAAACCAGTTGAAGCTCCTACAAATCCCTAGACTATGTACTGATCTCTTGCTCCATCTTGGCTAACTGGATCTGGAACCGGTGAATGGTTTTCCCATATGTTGCAAAGGAATCATAAGGTGTCTTAAATGTGCCCAAGTAGGACTATAAGTCTATTTGAAGCTTTTGCTTCTTGGCTAGCACATCATCACATAACAGATAAGGTTGGCAGATTTTGTTGAGTAGCAAGTTTCCCTCATCCAAGGCATTCCTTATGTCCTTTTGATCTTTCAACAGTTCAGTCCTAAGCTCACTCATCTTTTTCACTAGAGCAACATTAAGAGCCTTTTGGTGCTCTTTCTTGACATTGGCCTTTGCTTCTTCTTCTAGACTCTACACCTGATCATCCACTATAGTACATAGAAGTTTGAGTTGTGCTAGTGATGATTTAGTGTCAGGAAGATTAGTACCGAGGATTAAACTGGTAAGAGTGTCTACATCCACTTGAATTATGTCCTGTTCCTTTTTCCTGCAAATGACTTCAAGGCACTCTTGGGCAACCTTGATGCTCTGCATAAGCTCAGACTCACTTGCAGATTGGAGATCAATAGGACTCGAGATAGTAGCTGGTTTGGCTTGGCTCTCGATTGCCTTAGGAGTCTCCATCTGTGTGCTCTTCATTGCTTCAGCTATCTTGTCTGCTTCTTCCTTCTTTTTCCTCTCCTTCTCCTCTTTCTCTTCCTTTTCTCTCTTCTTCTTCTCTACTTCTTCATTCTTCTTTGCTTCCTCTTCCTTCTTCTTCTATGCTTCCTCTTCCTTCTTCTTCTATTCTTCCTCTTTCTTCTTCTTCTTTTCTTCCTCTTCCTTCTTCTTCTGTTCTTCCTCTTCCTTCTTCTTTTCTTCCTCTTCCTTCTTCTTCTGTTCTTCCTCTTCCTTCTTCTTCTTTTCTTCCTCTTCCTTCTTCTTCTTCTCTTCCTCTTCCTTCTTTCTCTTTTCTTCCTTATCCTCTTCTTCTTTCTTCTTCCTCTCATCTTCTTGCTTCTTCTTCTCTTCTTCTTTTCATTTCTCCTCTTCCTCTTTTCTCTTCTCTTCCTCTTTCTTCTTTTTCTCATCTTCATCCCTCTTCTTCTTCTCTTCTTGTTCCTTTGCCACTTCTTGTGTGTCCTTAGCCTGTTCACCACCCTGTTTGGCTTGTTACCCCTGTTTAGTTCCCTTAGAAGGTATGTCCTGAGTGACATCTTCTACATCCAGGGCATCGACATCGATAGTGTCGATTGGTTCTTCCACCAGGTTTCCTTCCTCATCAAAAACCTCATCCTGTTTGGAAATAACCGGTTCTTTTTCTTCTTGGAGGTTGGCCATTCGTGCTTTGTGAGATAGAACAACATGATTCATGTGCTGATGAGTGTCTTTTTCCACATCATCAATTCTTCCCTCCAACAACCAGTGTCTTCTTCTCCTTGTGAAGAAGAGACCTTTATTTTGATCCAATACATCAAACAATTTTGAATTTGAGAGTTCGGAAAAGTATTGTGAAAATACTTTCTCCCTAATCTCCTGTTTCTTTTCAATGGCAATGTGCCATTTATTATCTAATGCTTTAAATAAAGAAGCTGGTGTCTGAGATTTAATCTCTAATGGTGACTGGTCATTCTTGCACAAATAAACAATGATTTCCTATAGAATTTCCTCCTTCTCCTCATCACTGAAATCATCATAGTAATCTACTAAATCATGAAGTAATTTTCTCCTAATATTCTTAACTGTCCTTTGAAAATGTGTCAAAGGTTTGTATGAGGAGATGTCAATATTTACCGGTGCGGATGCTACCAGTTCATTCTTCTTCATCTTCTTTGTCTATCTTGCCTTCTTTGGTTTTTCATTAGACTCGGTTTCTTTAGAGTCCGGTTCATCTGTCTTAGTCTTCCTTTTTCTTTTGAAGACTTTTGCTGGTGTTACCTCTAGTTTCTTCTTTGTTGGCGACCGCTTGGTCACTCTTGGAGTCACAGTGGTAGCCGGTGCCGATGCTACAGGCACTGCCTTGGCTTTCTTTTCTGCCGGTTCTTTTCCTTTCTTCATCGATGGTTCTTTAGCTGGTGCAATCCTCTCCAAGTAGGTTCCGGTTGTATTAGACTTTGGATCAAGAGGTGAGGCAATAAGGGTTGAGGCATACCCTTCCATCATTTCATACATAACCTCATATCCCATTGGCTCCACTTCCTCCATTCTAGGCTCAATAGCCTCCATTAAACATTTGTCCACCTGAATGGTGAAACAAATGTCATCTTCATATTTCTTTACTATATCACCTGAGATTCTTACCCTCTGACTCATCTTTCTTCCGAACTCATCAAAATATTTGTTCAGTACTTTAGGGTAGCTAGTTCCAATGGCTTGAATGCTTTCCTTTATCTGTTTGGTTACCGGTTGGTCAAGGGACCACTAGACATCTCCTACTCCAGTAAAGTAGCCTTGGAAATAGAAGAACAACCCTACCAGAAGTTGTCCAAACTTAAACCTCAGTGAATTGTCCTATTTGATTACCTTTAGATTCAACAGGAGTTGCCTTTGCATACCAGTGCATAGGTCAAAAGATGCATCCTCTTTTATCATCTGGTAAGCAGCATTTACCACTACAACAGATACAGAATTAATCCTGCTATCTGAAAACATTCTATAGCCTATCACCATGCAGGCGTATTTCACCAGATCATCCTTGATAGGATTAACTGTCATACCCCGTGAGTCACTGGTTGAACTGGTGAGCTTGACTATTTTGGTTTTGCTCACCTTTCTCAGGGCTAGCACTTCCCCTGTGTTGCAATAACCAGTGACTGCATGAATTGCCTGAGGCGTAATATCATGCGTCCTCTCCAGGTATATCTTGTCACCGTGGACTCTGCTCAAAATAATTTTGATGTGATCCTCCATAAAATCTTCCAGAAAATATACCGCATTATGGAATTTCTTCTTCTCTAAGACACAAAACTCCGGTTTGATCTTTTTGTCCTTGCCACAAAATAGACCTAACTAAGTGTGAATAGCTAAAGACCCTAGGTCTTCTATTTTGCAATCAATATAATCAGAAATTCCCTCTTCAACTATGACTCCAGCTGGAACTTGTGATAAGGCATTATATTTGGACTTCCTTTGAATAAAACTTTCTGACTCTATGGATGTACTTGAACTAGTATGAGATGCGGAAGCCATTGTAGAGTATTTCAAGAACACGAAAAAAACCTTTCAAACGTGAATTTAGGGCTTCCTGATTCTGCTTCACTCCACTCTCCATCGGTTGCCAAATCACCACTTTGTGTTCTCCACTACCGCTTGCAAACTGGATTTGAATCTCTTTCAAGGTTTATCAATTTCTTAAAATCTTAGCTCAAATCGCCTTTTCTTCACTTTGCACTTGAAAACTTCTCTTTGCTCGAAATCAGATACTGAGAAATGATTTGAAAAATGTTTTTATACATGTCTCTCACCTACCGCCATTAATGCTCCTCTATTAGGGCGTAAACCCTAATTTTCCTTTTTACCATTTCTAGTCTTCTACCAAGCGATAGGTATTGCATACTGGTTAAGGTCTTTTACCGGTGTCAGTCGGGGGTTCGAAAGCATTTCGCCGTTTTCTCCCCCTAAGCCTTTGAGGCTTAGTTTGCTGGTTCTGATATTTCCACACTAGGTGCAAAAACTGGTTCCTCTTCCAACATTGTTGGTTTCTTCCTCCAGGTTTTCTTCATGTCCCCTTGAACTTTTTCAACATCAATTTCTCCTTCCTGAGTGACTGGTATATCATCAGATATACTTTTTCTGCTTCTGCTGAATCTTGCAATGTGACCCGGTTTGTTGCAGTGATAGCAAACAAGTCCAGGTGCTTTCCAAGGTCCATTGTACATGTTTCCATTCTTCCTTCTGCATGTTGCAGCAGTGTGACCATGACCATGACAGATCATACAACTTTCTCTCCATCCGGTTGCCGCTTGATGGCCACCACTTCTTGACTGATGATTGAGGACATTAAACTAGTTGTGGTTCCAGTTCACAAAAGGTTCAGGACCAATTCCTTGGGTCCTTTGAGGATATCTTCCAGTGTTATCCATCACAGACCTGCATTCAAATGCTTTATGCCCAAACTTGTTGCATGCATAACAATGACCATTGAACTTATTGGATCTAGGTGCATTGTTAATAAAATATGGAAAATTATTGTAGGCTTTGCTCCTACATACATTGGTAGTGTGTTCTTCTTTAAGACAGTTAAAGCAAACAGGTTTGAATTTTTGCTTACCTTTTCCTTTGAGTGCTAGTTGCTTCTTTGATGCTTCAACATTTGTTCCTAAGGATTCTCTTTCCTCATGTCCAGAGAAACCAAGACCATTGGTATTCTTTGTCGGTCTAGATGACTCAAGCTTCTGCTCTAGCTTGACAGTACTTTTGCCAAGCTTAGCCAGTATTTCCTTTGACTCAAAGAGTTCTTTGGAAATAGCAGTGTTTGTCTCCATTAGACTTGCATTTTCTGAGATGGCTATGTTTAGTTCTCCTTGCATGTCTTCCTTTTCCATTCTACTCTCATGAAGGTGAGCAGTCAGTGCACTAATCTCTTGTTTCAACTTGGAGATCTCATAATCTCTATCTTTTATCCGATCTTCATCTTTCCTTCGGTTCTCAAGCTCTTGACTAAACCAAATAGTCAGTCCTTCCAACTCCTTTCTCAGATTGGAGTTTGAATCATCCAACTTATTCACTTTAGCAATCATGGCTTCCATGTTAGCTTCATCTTCAGAACTACTTTCAGATAGTTCCATCAGCCTCTCTGCATGTTCTCTCCTTTTTGCTTGAGATGCCTTGTATTTGACCATAAGCTCATCATAGGCTTGCTCAGACTTAGTGAGCCGTTAAGTAAGTTCCTTCATGGTGTATTCCTCCATATCTCTTTCCAAGTGGTTAAACTTATATAAAGGTAGGCTCTGATAGCAATTGATGAATACTAAGAGGGGGGGGTGAATTAGTATGCCAAAAATCTCTGCACTAAAACACTTACACAGTCTAAAGATAAACTGATAAAGCAGTCTAACAGTCAAACCGGTTACCACACATGCAAACCAAAATGCGAATAAAGCATTCACCCACAAAAGAAATACAACCATAACACAAGATATTTCACATGGAAACCCAACTAGGAAAAACTACGGTGAGATGGAACTCACAAGTCACTATCTATAGAATAGAAACCAGACTAGTTAAGGTCAGACTGGTTAAGGTCTTACAATGTTCTTCACTAGAATAGATCCTATTAGGAATCTCAATCTTTGTTAGGAGATAAGTCCGATTAAAGACTACCTTGTTAGAGGATTTTAGATTCACAAGTGTGAACCACCTTGTTAGAGGATTTTACAAAGGCTTTGAGGCCTACCCGGTTAAGGGCTACAAACTTGTCAAAGATGTGAGTAATCAACAAGTGTTTGATCTATCTAATAGCAAAAACTACTTGATTAGATCCAGTATTGCTCACAGCTAATGCATTCTAGCATTACTTCAGTCTTCTCTCTCTCTCTCTTAGTTACAACTTGATCTTCTCAGATAAGATTGTTCTCAACTTCCACCTTAAACCCTAGCATGACATTAACCCTTTCAGCAACAACTTAAAACCCTAGACATGATGTCCTTTTAAAGGAATCTAATTTCATGTCGGTCAAATAGGATTATATTACAATTCCCTAGGTTCAATGCATCTAGACATACTTAGTAACATGACACAAAAAGCACTGTCAATGTGTCGGCACTGTCAAACAATCAATGGATTGGTAACTCATCACAAAATGTTAGTTGGTAACTCATCACAGAGTATTACCAGTTCATACAAAATACCGGTTGCCGGTTTGACAAAAATGAAGACTAGTAAGAATGTGTTGTGCCACTTTTCTCCCTTGTACCGCTTGGGATCTACGAACCGCTTGGGGTCGACATGCCGCTTCAGACTGGGAAACACATTTTGCAAAATCACCACTAGTCTAAAGACTAGTATACAACATACTGGTTGGAACAAATACTTGTTGAGCTTGAGCTCATACATATAAAGGGGATCTCAATACAAGTGTGTGTCCATCAATGACAATCACAACATAAATAAACAAAAATGTCAACAAAAAAGTGGGTTTCCTAAGTTGAGCAAAAATTGAAAATTAGAAGACATCACCTAAGTTGTTAACTTTCCTTTTTGATGAGAGATCCTTTTGGATCTTTTTCTGACTTTTCTGTTTTCAATTTTAGAAACCTGTGAGAACTCTCACTAGGGCCTTTTTAGGCAAGAATGAGAGATTTTACGGGTAATCACCCACTCTCCATTTTTGGAGACAAGAGTTTTGAAAGAAAAGATAGATTTGGTTTTAGGATTTTGGGCTAAGTGTAGAGAAGCAAGGGATTGTGGATTTGGGCAGCTCATCCTCAGCTAATCTAGCATACCTTTGGGTAGTTTGAAGGTTGGTTTAACTTTTCTTGTAATTTTTTTCATATTGCATGTTATGTAGAAAAGAATTGTTTGTGTAAAAAGGTTAGTTTCTTGTATGTTTTCCTTGGAAAATTACTTGTGTTGTATGTTTTTCTTATTGTATGCATTTTATGTGCTTTGGGAGTAACCAAGGCCTCCTACTCTTGGGAGAGAGGATGGTCTTGAGGGTGGTAGAAGTTTGACAGCCCTCAAGTGAGAGGCTCTCATCATGAGAGTGATCACAAAGGATATTTAGGTGACCCTTGTTGCATGGCTTGTTTATGCTTTTGGGGGTCATAAGGAGGGAAATAAGGCATGAATGCCTTGGGGGGCATAAGGATGTGGGGTTGTTATACTTATGATTTATTTGTTTTTCCATAAGGTGGCTTTGTGTTTTACCATACTTACATCTCCTTAGGGTACTTGGTCCACTACCACCCTTGAAAAGACATCACAAAGTGTGGTGTAGTGTAGCCCTGGGTTGGGAATGTGTTTGTGAAGTGTTTTCCCTTGTTTATTTTGTTTGCATGTGTGTAACCTGTCGAGGGCTTGGTTCTCCAAGCTCGGGGTTGGTTACTAGTTAGCCTAGGCTGGGAGGTGAGCACTCCATGGTCATAGCTTTTGATTTATTGCAGGTTGTTGGAAGAAAAGAATAGGACATGTAGATGTGGCTGGAGTTATTTGTTGCAGAAAAATATTTGTAACTGTAATTATTATTCTTTGAAAGTCCTCATTTATTTGAAATGAGAGACCTATTTGTAAAGTGACAATAAAGTCTTGGAAATATGTTTTAAAGATATGTAATATTTATTTATGCTATACCGTAGAAAAGAAATGAGTAACTCTGGTTTTAGTTTTCTATATTTCTGAAAAATAACATTTGTTGTGTTTAGGATATTTTGAAAAGAAAGTAATTTATTTATTCCCTTTATGCATTTAAAACAAAATATTAGAAAAGAAATGAATTAGATTTGCATGCATGCAGTAGGCTAGAAATAAAACATTTAGATCTATACATGGTAGTGCAAAAGTTAGTTATTTCAATCTATCTTTTATTTATTTGCAGAAAATAAAAATCTAAAAGTTATTATAGCCATCTCTAAAGAATTATTTTAATAAATTCTAGATTTATATAGTTGTTGTGTATAAGTTCACTTAATTATGTTATTTACACTTGTAACATAAATTAAAATCTAAGGTTAAATGTCTGCCTATTTTTAATAACCTATTTATATAGTGTCGGCCCCGTAGTTTCCACTGTGTGGACACACAGTGGTGCCGTGCTCGCCACTGTGTGGACACATAGTGGTGCGGCGGCCTCCACTGTGTGGACACATAGTGGCACCACCCGGTACCGCCGCCGCCTCTTCCTCCCCTTCTTTGAGCGCCCTTCCATGGTCGCCGCCCAAAAAAAAAAACTCACCACTGCAAAATTTCAAGTTAGAAAAAAATAAAACCCTAGCTGGTTAGGGCTAGGGTAGTAAGAGTATTATGAAATGAAAAAAATATATATAAAATGATTCTTTTTATATTAATAAAATTAGGGTTTCCATAATGTGAGAGCAAATTTAGGTTTATATATATATATATATTATAAATAGAGTTTAAATAAATGAAAGGATAATTGTAGGTTAAGTATTCTATTAAGTTGTCATAAATTATATATGCTCTTAATAAACATATGGGAAAATATGTGTTTTGATAAACATAAGGGTATATTTTAAAATGGTGTTTAATATTTTATTATTATTTTGTAGTTTAATCTGATATAGATTTTGGAGGTTAACCTTATAGGATGATTTTCATTATGAACTTAATTGGCCCTATGTCGATTTAGTGTTATCATATTTTAATTATTATTAAGATAAAATATAGACATGTATAAACTAAGGGCTAGGACTAATTTAATTAGTTCCTAAAAACAATTAATGGTTATTGGAGATTAATTTTTATCTACACCATTTAATTGACTAAATTAATTTATTGATTAAATATTGATGAGATAATAAATAATCATTTTAGTATTCCACATTTAAGTTAAATATTATTTTCGCTTACCTGAGTTAGGGATTAGAGTTAATTCAAGCATAGTTAAAGACAAAACTTGATAGTGTGCCTCATTTTAGCAACATGTAATGTCACCAGGTTGTGATTTAAAAAAAAAAATTATCCCACTCGTGCCCAAAAGTTTGGGCATGACAAACCCAAAAGGCATCATAACCCAACAAAATGTACCCCAAGGGGTAGTGAGAGTAGTTTTAAATTGATCTTGAGGATTAATGAAGATTTGATTGTATCCCAAGAAACCATCCATAGAGGATAACAAAGCATGACCAGAAGTAGAATCTACTATCATATCAATAATTGGAAGCAAAAAATCATCTTTCAAAGAAGCCTTATTAAGATCTCAAAAATCAGTGCACATCCTAATTTTGTTATCAAGTTTAGCCATGGTAACAATGTTTGAAATCTAAGGAGAATAATCAATAGAGTTAATAAGGTTGGCATCTAAGATTTTTTTAATTTTAGCTTTAACAAGAAAAGATACTTAGGGATGTAGAGCACAAGATACCACCGAGAGGGGGGGTGAATCAGTGGTTTCCAAACTTTAACCTTTTAATCCTATGTGTGTGTACCAGTTAGTAGATCTAACATAAAGTAAATATACTGGTGAAATAGGGGAGGAGACTCAAATGCAAACACACAAAAAAGGAACATCACATAATAGTAGATGTACGAGGAGAACCCAACATGGTAAAAACCTCAGTGAGAAATGCTTGTTGAGTCTACTGCTCCAATCCAGCCTCACAATGAACAATGTATTACAAAGTTTAGGGCACCAACCCAAGGAGAACCAACCCTTGATTTAGGGTACCAACCCAAGGAGCACGAACCCCTGATTTAGGGCACCATCCCAAGGAGACCAACCCCTACACCGAGCTCCAACTCAATGAATACAAAGTCTATAAACAATTCAAAAGTAATCTCCTAGTTACAAATGAGTTATGTAACCTCTGCAATTTTTCTTCCAGTTCAGCCCTGCTTTGTTCTCTGCTTAACCAATTATCTATTATTCTTTCCTATCTATTGCAACCTTACCGGTTCAACCTCTAACTCTTCTCTACCAGTACTCTACTCTCTGTCGATTCTAATCTCTCCTTTACTCAATCTTTGTTGTATCTTATCTTCTTTGACACTCTTGTTGGTCCAGCCTCTACCTCTTCTCACCTTCTCTCTGCTCTGCTTTTCTCACTGTAGTTTTCCTCTTATTGGTTTAACCACTACCGGTTCACATCATTGTTAGGCTCAATGACAGTCTACTAGTTGCCTTACTCTTTCTGGTTGAACTCTTCTTACTAGTTCTCTCCCAAGAACTTAGTCACCTCTGTTATTGTCGATGGGCTATTTGACTGACTAACACTCTGATTGTACTCACTTCACCGGTGTCACTCTCTCATGCAGCAACACTAGATCTGGTCTTCGACCTGCACATTTATACTTCTGCATTCCCGCCAAAATGGACATTCAAACCTTTGGCTCTCTAGAGTTCCTTCTACCGACCCAACCCATATTGAATCCAATTAGATCTCATTCTAGAGCTTGACCACCTACAATGAATCACTCAACTTCAAAAATCTCATTGTGTCCAAAACATGTTTTCTATATTTGGAAAATACAACATGTTTGTTGGTCTGCACTTGTCAACCATGATGAATAATTTCATGGTCCCCTTTACCAAATCTGATTAGCTCATATACAATCTGTGTCATTCAGCGCATCACTCAAATCTTCAATCTGCATCGAGCCGCAAACCTCAGTCCTCGACCCATGAAATCTGTAGTTAATATTAATGTTGACTGACCCATCACCAACCTCGTTGAAGCACACTTCACTGACCATGGCATGCATGACACTTGTGTCCTATGTGTCATCATTATCGACATCCACCTCTACTCAGGTCACTGTGTCAGTTTAGGCTTAGCCACTGACCACAACACACAACCTATGTTCATCTACTAGTTCATTAACCCCGTCGGTTATATCCTAACTAATCAACCTTCAAGCCTACACTTTCTATTTTTTTTGGTGGAACACCTTAACCAGTCACCAGACATACCAATCCACCACATGCTCATCTTCAACAGATAGGAGGATTTCACTTCTGAATTTTGTCATCTTACTAGTTGACATACTTACTGGTAACCACCTTGATGACACCATGTCATCAATTCTTCAACTGTCTCCATCTGTATGCATTCCAAATGCACTCTTTGTCTATAGCTACTCAACTTTACCTTCACCTTCATCACCCTGAATAACATCTTAACTGGTTTGTCAAAGTGACAAACCCATCACTTCTTTACTCTTCCTTCCCAGTAGCTCAACTTGCCAACTCTAGTTGATCCGGTGCATATCTCTAATTTCATGTACCTGAGGCATCTTTGTGTTTTATTAGTTCATCTAGTGTGACCCTTCAAGCTCCTACCTTTAATATCTTGACAAACCTATCCTAGAGAGTTATAATGTATTCCATGCATGTTGGGGGATAATCTCCACTTATCGGTGGGAGTGGGTCCTTATCATCTGCTTCCGACATTGTACTGATATAACATTGCTATCATTGAGCAAATATATCTTCAATCTGACACATAACCTGGTAGAGATCCCCTTTGTCTACCTTACTAACTTGCAACAGTCCAAACTCTGTTGGTCATACTAGCATCCTGTGATAGCCTCTTCATCCGGTGGGAGTCCTATTGTATGTCATCAATTGCATATCGCTGTCTGCACTTTTTCATTAGTTCAACCTTTGCTAACTTACCAAGCACATGCTTACCGATTGGCAACAATGCACTACCAACATATCACTTACCGGTTGTTATACTATACCGGTCTCCAGTCCTTATATCTTCAACACAAGCTAACACTAACTTGTGTACCTGCAACTCCAATGACCACACAATCCAGTTGACATCAATGACACTATTTCTGATATACATCAATGACAACAATACACATCAATATCCCATACTCGTTGCCATGCTATACCAGTTGACATCAATGAAAACACAATGCCAACAAGCTCCCCCTTTGGAATTTATTTCAACACTTATAGTATCCGGCATACTATAGATTCTCTCTCCCCTTTTGACAAAAATGGCAAAGGGCACTAACTGAGTTTCTCTCCCTTTTCTCTACTAGTTGCTTCTCCTCCTTTGACCATCATACTTTGCATCCTCTCAATGAAAAACACTTGATATGGAGGGTTGAGACACCAACTAAAACCATTGCTCAACTAGCAAATATATATACAAACCGGATACCAATTGTATATACAAGTCTAATACCAATTGTAGGAAAATGTGTCAATGAATTCTACTTACTTGCTAGTCAGACTACATCATCTCCCCTTTGATATTCAAAAAGTTATTCTAACCTAAATTTGTTGATACCAAGTGTTGAAGATGACATTGATACCAATTTGATATCACTTGTATGTTCTCTGATACCAAATATATGTTCTCCCCCTATGTAGGCAATTCTCCCTTGCTGCAAGCAACTCTCTCGGTGGTCTGATTATGATTTCAATAAGTACAAATTGAATAGACATTGAAATACCTCACAAACACAGACCAATGAGAACATCCCACAATTTCAAACATACTGGTACAGCTATAGACACTTAATCTCCCCCTATGTTCAGTATATCTAATACCGATTAGAAGATATGGCTATGAACTCCCCCTAAGCCATAGATCCCAGGTCATCTTTGCCTGTCAGGTTCTAAACCGGAGCTCCAATCTATACCTTATACTAGTTGAGTTGTGCATATGTGATCAACTGATGATCTTTCATCTCCATGACATCCATCACATCTTATGGCATGATCTTATATGAACACAATGCCATACCACATCACTATCATGCCAAAAATCAAACTGGTTAGCCCATAGTAATGTATGCACATAAGGTCAGTTATCAAACCAACACAATGTCATTCAGGTCTTTTCCAATATCACTTGAGACATAATCTCCTCAAACCATGCTAATAGAGTTATTGCAATGATCCCGGAACTCATTGACTTATATAACTTGCAATACCAGTCAATATCCATACCAGTTGCATACTGCACATACCGGTTTCCTATACTAGACCAACATCTCCACCGAAGAACCTTTCTCTAACTCTTGTCTTCTTATGTTAAGTGCCTCTAATTCCCATGGTAATTTGAACTATCCACTAACACACATGGCTATAATCCATCTCTCATCTGTAGATGTGTAGCCAAAGCATCAACTACACATACTGCCATCTCATCTTCTTCCTTTATACCAGCAACAAATTTTTCTTCCATTTGTCCTTTTCACTAAGGGGCTAAATAATATGGTCAATAAGTAACTCCCCCTAGGGTCCTGCATCTCCTTTAAGCATTTGGAGATATCACCTGTGCATTGAATGCATAGTGTCGGTCCATGGTTCTACTCTCTGACTTCTTCCTCCATACCTGCTTGATCTCCCTTTTCTTTTCATTTGCAGTCTTGGGAGAAGGTCTTACCTTCTTCTTTTGGTTGGTATTTTCTCTACTAGATTCTACAGCATGAATGGAAGCATTGTTGTAGAAGTAGATTGTGTCCATTCCAAACACATGATTGGAGGACCTTCTATCAAACTGGTTTAAGCATCTTTTCCTAGTCATGCTATTTTAACCAGCTACCAGTACCGATGGACCTCTTGATCCTGCAGGAGCATTTCTCCTTTGGTTCCATGTAGGTCTTTGAATCTCATATGCTCTATACCCACTTCCATATTGAGCATGACTGTTATACTGACTGCCATATGACTACAAGTTCTTCTTTTTACAGTCATGACTTCTAAGGCTAAATGCATTACATCTTTGGCAGGCTACATTGTTATTTCTAAGAAAAACATTTTGTCTATTCCTAGACCTTATTTTGCATTCATCTTCCCTATGACCATAATATTTGCATGCAAATCAGTAACCAGAGAAAAGGGGCTCATAACTTACAAATTTATTCTACCATGCATGAGGAGATCTTATCAGTTTGGCATCTCCATTTCTGCTTCTCCGGGGATTGTTCTTGAACTGTCCGGTCACTATAGTCCTTTCATCTGATCCCTTCTTTTCCCACACTTGCTTTGTCTTGTGGGAAAAATGATTTCTTTGTGTTCTACCGGTAGGGGATCTTCTATATTGTCTTCTTCTCAAGTTCTTGCTTTCGGTGAAACTACCTTCTCTCATCTTTCCTTTTCCTTTGGGATCCGCATTGTTCCTTCCTGCAGTAGCACCAATCTACATCCTCATATCTTCACTGGTTGTGGTTAGATCAACCTTCTTCTTGGGAGTATTTCAAACAGTGAAGGTCCATCCCTTATTATTTCCATTTGAGGAAACAAATTTCATGTCTTTGTGGGAGACATTCTTGCGGGTGTAGCATTCACCGACACCACATCCTAATCCTCCAGTATCTTTGGAATGTTTTTGCTTCTTCAACATTTTGTCCAAGGCATTATTGTTGCCAACCAGATCCTCACCTTGATCTCATCTTGACACTTCTAAAGGTTTTTTGCTGAGTTTCTCCACTTCATCTTTTAGCCTCTAACACTCTTTGTCTTTGGTCTCTAGACCTGATGCTAGATCTTTACACCTGCACTCCTTGATGTCTTCTAGCTGAGTCTTCAACTCTGAGATACATTCCTCAGATTCTTCAAGACATTTGATCAATCGGTTTTGTTCCATAATAGCATCATTCTTGAACAACTTGTATTCATTTCTCCCTCTGCTAAGCTTCTCGGGTGCACTTATAAGTTCTCCTTCAAGATCAACTTCATTTTCATCATCACTATCACTGCTAGAGACATCTTGTCAGTAGGATTTATCTCCATGATCACTTTCAGATGTGTGCCTCTCACCTTCTGTCTCTTGAACCATGAAGAGGTGGGTTTCCTCTTCATCATTTTTTCTATTGCTAATAGATCTATCTTCATCTGCAGACTGATGTGGCACTTTTCTCTTCTTACTCTCACAAATTGGTTCTGTAGTGGTAGGCTCATTTCCATAGAGATTCTTCAATCCATCCCATTAACTCTTTGTTAATTTACATCTATCCACCTATGAAGAAACATCACTAGATAGCCCACTGAATATAGCATTCATGGCTTCAGCATCGCATTCATTTCTTCTTTCTGCTTCAGGACTGGTGGGAGGACTAACTAGTCTAGAGGGACCATTTACAATAGACATCCACACATCATACCCTAAGGAGGACATGTAGACTTCCATCCCACAACTCCATATAGAATAGTTTGAAGCATCAAACACAAGAGTAGGAGTTGACACAAAATAGACCATTTTGATCACACAAAAACCAAAATCTACCCAAGCTAGATAAAGCTTATCAACCGGGAACCTAGGCTTTGATACCATTTATAGAACAAAAGATGCCACTGAGAGGGGGGTGAATTAGTGGTTTCCAAACTATAACCTTTTAATCCTAAGTGTGTGTACCAGTTCACAGATCTAACACAAAGTAAATATACTGGTGAGATAGGGGAGGAGACTCAAATGCAAGCACACACAAAAGGAACATCACATAACACTAGATGTACGCAAAAAACCCAACATGGGAAAAACCTTGGTGAGAAATATTGCTTGAGTCTACTGCTCCAATCTAGCCTCACAATGAACATTGTATCACAAAGTTTAGGGAGCCAACCCAAGGAGTACCAACCCTTGATTTAGGGCACCAACCCAAGTAGCACCAACCCCTGATTTAGGGCACCAAACCAAGGAACACCAACCCCTAATTTTAGGGCACCAACCCAAAGAGCACCAACCTTTGCATCGAGCTTTGACTCAGTGAATACAAAGTCTATAAACAATGCAAAAGTAATCTCCCAGTTACAAATGAACTATGTAACCTTTGCAATCTCTCCTCCGATTCAGCTTAGCTCTGTTCTCTGCTTAACTAGTTCTTTGTTCTTCTTTCCTCTCTACTGCAACCTTACCAGTTCAGCCTCTACCTCTTCTCTGCCGGTACTATGCTCTCTGCTATTTCTAATCTCTCCTCTACTCAATCGCTATTGTATCTTATCTTCTCTGAAACTCTTATCGGTTCAGCCTCTACCTCTTCTCACCTTCTCTCTATGCTACTTTGCTCACTACAACTGCCCTCTTATCGATTCAACCACTACTAGTTCACACCACTGTTAGGATCAATGACAGTCTACCAGTTGCCTTACTCTTGTCAGTTGAACTCTTTACCAATTCTCTCCCAAGCACTTCATCACCTCTATGATTGTCAATAGGCTCTTTGACTAACTAACACTCTGATTTCACTCACTTCACTAACATCACTCTCTTGTGCAACACCACTAGATCTGGTCTTTGACCTACACATTTATACTTTTGCATTGCCGCTAAAATGGACATTCAAACCTTTGGTGTGCTAGGGTTCCTTCTAATAACCCAATCGATATCAAATCCAATTAAATCTCATTCCAGAGATTAACCACCTGCAATGGATCACTCAACTCTACCAATCGCATTGCATCCAGAACATGTTTTCTATATTTGGCAAATATGACATGTTTGTTGGTTTGCACCTGTCAACCATGATGGATGAGTTCATGGTCCCCTTTACCAAATCCAATCAGCACCAGCACAATATGCATCAATCAGCACATCACTTAGATCTTCAGTCTACATTGAGCTACAAAGTTCAATCCTCGACCCTTGAAATCCGCAGTCAACATTAATGTTGATCGACCCATCACCAACCTCATTGAATCACACTTCACCAACCATGACATGCATGACACATGTGTCTTTTATATCATCATTATCAGCATCCACCTTTTCTCAAGCCATTGTGTCAGTTTAGGCTTAGTCACCGACCACAACACACAACCAGTGTTCATCTTTTGATTCACTAACCCTGTCGGTTATACCCTAACTTGTCAACCTTCAAGCCTGCACTTTTCATTCTTCTGGTGGAACACCTTAACTGGTCACCAGACATACCAATCCACCACATGCTCATCTTCATCAAATAGGAGGCTTTCACTTATGCACTTTGTGAGCTTACCGATTGACATACTTACCGGTAACCACCTTGATGACACCATGTCATCAATTCTTCAACTGTTTCCATCTATCTTCATTCTGGATGCAATCTTTGTCTACAGTTTCTCAACTTTACCTTCTCCTTCACTAGCCTAGACAACATCTTAACCAGTTTGTCAAAGTGACAAACCCATCACTTCTTAACTCTTCCTTTTTTGTCCCAGTGGCTCAACTTGCCAACTCTAGGTGATTTGGCGCATATCTCTGATTTCATGCACCTAAGGCATCTTTGTTTTTCACTAGTTCATCCGGTGTGATCCTTCAATCTCCTTCATTTAAATTCTTGACAAATCTATCCCAGAGAGTTATAATGCATTCCATGTATGTTGGGGGATAAGATTCACTTACCGGTGGGAGTGGATCCTTGTCATCTACTTCTGACATTGTACTGATTTGACATTGCTATCATTGAGAATATATATCTTTAATCTGGCAAATAACCCGATAGACATCCCCTTTGTCTACCTTACTAACTTGTAGCAGTCGAAACTCTATTGGTCATACCAGCATCCTGTGATAGCCTCTTCATCCGATGGGAGTCCTACTGTATGTCATCAATTGCATACCGGTGTCTGCACTTCTTCATTAGTTCAACCTTTGCTAACTTATCAGGCACATGCTTACCATTTGGCAACAATGCACTACCAACATATCACTTATCAGTTGTTATACCATACCAGTCTCCATTTCTTATGTCTTCAACACAACCTAACACTAACTTGTGTATTGGTGACTCCAATGACCACACAATCTGATTGACATCAATGACACTATTTTCAATATACATCAATGACAACAATACACATCAATCTCCCATACTAGTTGCCATGCTAAACTAGTTGAAATCAATGAAAACACAATGCCAACAAGGGATTCATCTTCCTAGTTTTCTTCTTCACATGTTTAGCATAAAAAATTAAGACAATGTTATGAGTGAAAATTTTAGGGTCAATTTTAGGCATGTTGGAATATATCCAAGAAAAGTGTCACAAGTGTGCTTGTCGTTGCACCAAAAGATTTACCTGTTAATGTCTGATACAACCACTAGAATTATATAATCCATAGGAGGTGGTTAATCCATGTCACAAACATAGCAATGCCAAAGATATCAAAACAAAAAACCAAACTCACTCTCCTCCTTAGATAAACAAATCATGATTCTCTCCCCCTAAAACATATAACCAATCCAACAATTCTTGCTCCAGTGATTGTAGATTGGTTTATTGTGGTCATGTTTTGGTGTATGGAGTATTTATAGTATCATTATATTCTTCTGTATTGGTTTTGGTGATCTGGGAAGCCTAATTAATCATATCATATGATCTAGTTTGCAGTTTGTTTATCTAATCGGTGCTTTGCAGAGTTTAGTATATCCTCTGGTATATTCTGGTGTGATCATATCTTGAGCTGATTTTTTGGGAGATTATTTTGGATGGTCTTGTGTATCTTCATTATAGATGGTTCATGATTTGGTGCCCTACAAGTTATCTTTCTTCGTGATAATTGTCGATGTTTGAGTGTTCTTGAGGTTCAGATGTTGATCGATGAAGATTTGATAAGTGGTTTTGGTACAAATATTTTTGATGATTCTAACATGCTTGCTGTTGTTTCCTAATTGTGTTCTATTTATTTTGGTGATCCACATTGATCTTTTTCTGAGTTCTTGGTGATTTTTCTGATCTGGTGATGTTCTTTGTGTTATGTTGTTTTCTTGATGGTGTAGTGTGTTGCAATTGCTCTTGGTGTGATTTTTGGTGGTGTTGCGTGTTTGGGAATTTGGTTTTTGGATCATGTTATGTCATGTATATCATTACGTTTTTCCATTGGTCGATCTTTGTATCGTGCACATGATGTAATTTTGTAATTGTGATGTTGAGGGTTTAGTTGACCTTGTTGTCAAGGTTGTGTCTACATTATTAGAGAGTGGTGTATGTGTGAACAAGTGATTCATCCTTCGGCATTGGGATTGAGCTGAGTTTGGTGTTGCAGAGTAGACAAATATGCTTAAATGGAACTATTATCAAGAATTTGGAGATGTTATTCTTTTAGTTCATTCTTTTTGGATTGTAGTTTGAATCTTATTGTAAGTTAGTGAGACTTCCCTGAGGATTGTAGCCTTTGTTAGGGGTCCCACAGATACTGAGAGAGGGGGGTGAATTAGTATCTGACTAGTGATAAGATTTTCTTAACTTAAAACATTCAGAGCATAATATAACAGTGTACCAGTATGTAAGAAAAAATGCAATAAACAGAATCAAGAACATCCACATGAAAAGTACACCATAACACAAGATGTTTAACGAGGAAACCCGTTGTGGGAAAAACCTCGGTGGGATTTGTGACCCACAATATTCACTCACTGGCCAATAAGAGAATATTACTTACAATAGGGGCCTGCACATGCAGGAAGGCCAACTGCCTATAGCTCACTGCTCAATGGGAAGTCACACTGACTTACAAATAAGGACTATACAAATCCAATAACTTGTACTTCTTTACAATAGCATCTTCAATGCCAGATTCAGTATCGGTTCCTGCTCTGTTCTTTACATATACCTCTTGACCTATATTTCGCATATTAGGTCTGCCTAATATTTTTCTTTATGCTTCTACTTTTTTTCTTCAAAATGTCTACAATGATCTCTTTTATATATAAGAGTCATTTTATAATTTTCCAAGTCGGCTTACAATAATAAATAAAATATTACATAACAAAAATCCTATCAGCCTTTGTGCCGGTATACTTGTTTTCTTTTGTGCCGGTGTCGGTGTCCTAAGTGCCGGTGTAGAGTATGATCTGCTGATGCTGGTGCACTATCTTGCCTGTGTAATACTTTCCGGTATGATGTCTTGCCGGTGCCATAGGATTGCAAGGTTGCCATCAATGACAAAACCTTCAATCACATACAATGTCTCATTGGAGTGTGCATATGCCAACAGCCTTCTGGGTCATTATCTTTTGAGTAGTGAGTTCTAGGCAGTGTGCCTGAATGCATGTGCATTCTCCATTTTAATATTTACACATACTACTGCAAAGTATCATCTTATTGTGGGTAGGTTCCCACCGTGGTTTTTCCATGTCAAAATCTTGGTGTTGTGTGTTGTGATTTCAATTTCCTTATCTTTGTTATTGCTGCACTTTATCAAATCTATATTTGTGATTAAGATTGTAGATCCATTCAAAACTAATTCACCCCCCTCTCAGTTTTCCTTCATTTTTGTTTCCAACAAAAAGAATTAAGGAAATTCTTGCAACAATTCAGAGTATCCTTTTTGTTCTTCATTAGTTAGACATTTCCCAATCTTTATGGTTTTCTCTTCATTACAATGATCCATCTTGACATTAATAGTATCACTTATAATAAGGTTACTTTGTTGAGGAACATCCATTGGTTGAGGGAATTCCTTTATCATCTCATCATTTTCTTTAGTTAATTTGGCATATTTCCCAAAGTATGCTTCCGCATTCAAACAATAGGGAAATCCATGATTATAGTGATATCGAGGAAGGCTATCATAGGCTCCTAGGAACACAACCAAGGAATCATCAGTAGAGAAGACACCAATAGAAGGTGGATGAATATCAACATCAATGTATTTGGGATGTTTTAATGAAAGTGAATTAGAAGAAGAGAAAATGACATTGACATTAAGGGATGGTCTCTTAGAGGGTTTGGTGGGTTTGAAGGGATTATATCTGAGTCCAAAAGATGTTTCATGAGTGTTATTCTCTAAAGGGACCTTTATCCCTTGTTCTTGAGCATCACAACCATTTCCATTATATCCACCTTTAGCTAGGATGTGGAAACCAAGACCATAAAGAGAAGCCATTTATGTAAGGGAAGGAAGGGGCTCATATGTCTAAATGTCATAATCAATTGAGGTAGAAGTGGATTGAAGTGTATATTTTGAAGCAACCACAAAGTTGTTGCTTAATTGATTAGACAAAGTGGGTTGCTTTTTAGGTTCATCCTTATCTTTCTCCTTTTCAACCTTAGGCTCTCTTGGAGGAATTTTATATTCTCCTACAAAGGTAGGTGTAAATTCTAAAGACCCCTAATCATCGCCTAAGAGGACCTCTTTGGGAGAAGAAGTCTCTTTGGGAGAAGATGGTAATTTGGTTTGAGTAAAATCTTTTTTAGGAGTATTGGAATCACTAGGAGTACTTGAAGAAGTAGGAATGTTTGGAGAATAATCAAAAGTAGTTGAAGAATATTTAGAATATGATGTTTGCAAACAAGCTTATAAATTGGTATTGATAAACAAATTTTACATCTTATTGTTGTAAATGAACTTAACTTGCATGTGTAAAGTAGAAGGAACAACTTGCATATTATGAATCCATGGTTGTCCTAACAAAAGATTGTTGGTCAAGTTATCGGGAATGACATGAATAGGTGTGGGTAAAATAATAGGTCCTACCTTGACAGGTAAGGTTATAATACCTAATGAAGACCTAGAAGCATTATCAAAGCTATGAATAGTAAGGGAATATGGTTTAATAAGAGATGTGTCTGCCTTGATCTTATGTAATAGGTTAACACTGAAAACATTAAGACTAGAGCCACTATAAAAAAAGGTTCATCTTATAGCATTACTAGTAATGATGACAACAATCATAAGAGGATCATATTGGTGTTGAATATCATGAGAGAGTAACTCATCTTGTGTGAGTGTAATTTGAGCTTTAGGTGTTGTCATGGAGTCAAACAAAGAAGCCATATTATTAGGTGTCACTATGGGTAGGACATCTAAAGTCTTTAAAGCATCTTGTAACATTCCATGATGTATGGATAAAGTTTGAATTAGATCCCAAAGAGATATCTTAGTGGGAGTGGCTTTAAGTTGTTCAATAAGGTCATACTCCTTACCAAGAGTTTGTGAAATACAAGGTTCTTGTGGGAGAATATGTTGAGAAGTAGGAAGTAAAGATGGAATATCAGAGGAGGATTAGGTTACCTATTATTCCTTATATTATATGTATGAGAAACCAAATTTTAACTCTCTCTAGTAATTTTTTTAGTTCACTCATAAGGACTCTTAGTGGGATATTCTCCTTGCACGGTGATAATAGGTTTGTTGGGAGTGAAAAAGAAATCATTGCTATAGCCACCTTGAACCACTAAGAGAGGCTTGTTAATAGGTTGTAATGTTGGAGAGGGAATAGCACCTTGAACTACAAAGAGGGGTTTACTAGTAGGTTTTTGAGAGTTATGTTCATTCACATTTATCATGTTAATTAACATCTTGGATGTGTGATCATTGTTTGAAGAAGTTGTAATAGACATGAAATCATTAAGAGCATCATCTAACATATCATGGCCATGTCTACTAAATGGCTTGTGTTTGGATTCCAAAGGAGACAAGTCATCATAAAGAGGATTGTTATAAACCACCATGTTACTAGATTTGGAGGATGACTTTATAGGAATGACTTCATGGGGAGAGTCATTCAACTTATCTTTATCATCACTACAAAATGGCATAGTAACTATGTTGATTAGTTTTTGGCAAAATGTTGGTTTAGAAGGTTTAGGATAGAGAAAATCATCAAGAGCCTCATCAAGTTCTTCCTTACTAAAAGCATAATTATCATAAGCAAATGCATCATCATATGAATGGAAATCTTGAAAATAAAGATCCAACAATATTTGAAATGAAACTTGTGCATATAAAAACCTAAAACACACAATTCATACAACAATATTTTTTGGATTTTTTTATGTTTTTAAATGAAAAGAAAGATGCAATAACTAGATCTAATTGTAAAATGCAAAATTTAAGAAGGTTGGATTCACATCGGGCTCACCAAAATGTGTAGGGTAAAAATAGAATCAGGTAAACTAAGACCTAATCTCACTCTCATTCACACATTAGAATAAGAAAGAGTATGAGGAGATGATCCACTTTGACTTTCTCTTATGAAAGAGAGTTAAGGAATATCTTTAAGGTTTCTATTTCTTTGTTGCTATGAAGAGGAGATGAGATAAATGTAAACAAATGATAAACTAAGCTAGGGAGATGAACAAAAATGATATGAACTAAAATAACAGAGAAATGCATAGCTGAAACTGAGATATAAACTACAGAATATGAAATCAAACTCAAATGTGCACCTGTCACCAAAAAATGAGTCAGACCAGGATGTTAGGTTCTCTAGTCCTTTTTACTATACTGGTCTAGAACTCTGGAATCTACAAATTGAGACCTTGAGATGCAAAACTACCAAAAGATGCCCAAAAACATAGAGGACTAGGGCATTGGACGCCTTGGTCCTAGACTAGCGTGTTGGGAGCCTTGGTCCCAGAAGATTGAGAACTTCTTCTGGATTTGGACCCATCCCTATAAATTTTGGCTTTCTCAAATTTTTTCACTCTGTCAGATTTCTGTACTTGTACCTGCAACTTGAAAAATGGTGTTTAGGCAGCTATATAGGGTTTCGCCCTAGTCAAACCCCTTGTTTTGGTGATTTCCATCTCCAAAATAGCTGATGTAATATTGGAATATGTGTGTGCCCTATAATCTCATGTGTTTGTAAGATCCTAATGATCTAGAATTCAAATTAGAGTTTTACCCTATGTTTTTAGTATAAACCCTAAATGAACATAATGTAAACGTGAATGCTTCAAATAAAAAATGTAATAATGCATCTAAATAAATAATGTAAATCTGAAAAAAAGTGTTGTGAAATGTTGGCAAGAGACACTACATAGGTTTTTAGTTGTTGTCATTGATGGAAACTCAAGTCAGTGTACCCATCCGCAGTGAATGATTTGCTCATACTGAAAGTCAAACTGAAGATTGGTCTAAGTCCGACAAGCCTAGAACAAAGCATCTAATAGTGTTTGGTATTTTGGTTGGTATTTTTTTGGGGGGTTAATATTCTATGTTGTGGATTATAGGGAAGCTAGATGGATGTCTGGAGTACCTTATTCCATAATTTTAGCCTCCAGTGATGATTGGTGTGCGAGTTAGAAGATTTGATATATCAAGTTTTTCGTTTGATAGTGTAAAATGTCCGACTTGTGTAGTTGATCCTTATGCGGATTAAGCAGAGAAAATTTGGTGATTGTTTTTGTGATCAAGGATGTTTATCCGACATATGTGATAGAATGTGTTTGATTGTTTTGGTCCACATTAGCATTTGAGTTGTGATTTTACCGCCAGTTTGTACATAGTTCATAAAATAATGAAATATTCTTGAGCTGACATGCAACTAATATGATTTATTATTGTGGACATATAAGAATGATAGTTTTGATCATTTTGGATGTGTGGAAGGCATTAGTGATCGATTATCTACATTTTTACATGCATGGGATAGAGATTGGTGCTCTAGATTATAGCAGAACAGTATACCAGAGAAATGAGAGATAAGGTGTATGAAATTTATGTATTGTGCTTAACTAAAACTATACTTTGGCATTTGTAGCTTCCATTCATCAGTTCAAATGATTTGTATTCTTTGTATTTGAGTTGTAGGTAGTGAGACTCTCTCTTTTGAATAGTGAGCTCTAAGCAGTGTGTTGAATGCATGTGCATTTCCTAATTGTAATATTTCTGTAGCGTCCTAAAATTGTGACACTTGCAATTTCAACTGCATTTCGGTCTTCACGATGGCGATGCAACACGGAACCTGAATGGAGACCCCGAAACCTGATTATGACACTGAAAACTGCATTTTCTTGCACCCTGGCCTGAACCTCCTTTGCACCCTGCTGTCCCGGGAGGTGGGACCAGAGCGCCCAGTGCCCTGGTCCCCCAGGACCAGGGTGCCTAGTGCCCTGGTCCCCCAGGACCATGGCGCCCAGCGCCCTGGTCCCTGGGTCCTATTTTGGGCCCGGTCTCTTTTGGACTTCGGGTCTTTATGTTTGCAAATTGGAAAATTATCTTTCCTGGTCGGCCTAAGGTCGGGAAAATCAGTCTATCAGCCCTAAATGACAAGTATATAAACTACATTTTCCTCTCCCATTTGGGTAGGAAGGACATATGTGTACAAGCATGGAAACTATACTCAAGCATTCAAGCATTCAAGCATTCTTTCAAGCAATTGATCATTCTAAGTCTCCATTCAAGGCTAAGTGTTGCATTCAAGACAAGGATTCAACCATTGAAGAGGAGATCACATACTACATACAACATACAACATACAACAAACAACAACATCTATACCTTCGCACATAAGGATACAAACATCCTTACAACAAGGTATTAGTACTTGTTTTACATTACATACATTTACAGCATTTCTCATTTCTTGGTTAATTCCAAAACCAGGGTTTGACCTAAAGGCGAACCCCTAATCCCTAACCCCCCAATCATCTCCGCTTTTCTGTGTGTAGGTTGTAGGTACGCGGCTGAAATTGAAGATCTGGAATCCTTGTGCAGAGACGAACCGATCCCCCTTCGTTTCGCGGATTTTTCGGAGGACCATGGCACCGGCCGCCATCATCCTGACAACTTTTGCTCAAATTTGTAGGATAGCGCCGTATCGACATTTTATTGCTAATTCCAGGTCCCCAGCTTCATCCTATATCCCTATCTCAATTTATCTTTGTCACTTTCTATGCATTCCTAGCTTAATTCTTCTATCAACATTCCTTACAAAAGAGGGTAGCCTTGCTTTCTTAACCCTTGAAACACATTTAGCATCCAATCTTGCATTGTGTGGGATTGGATCTTGTGGGTTTCAACCCCTCTTTTGAATGTAAAGTCTCTCCCTTAAGTGAAAACCATCAACCCTAGTGAATCTCCCTTCTCTCTCCTTGGAGTTGGAAGAGGGGAGAGCAACTAGGGTTCGATCGCGATTTTCTGCTTTACATTTTGGTGAACCCGACGTGAACATCCTTTCTGATTATTCATGGTTAGATCTGAAAATTTTTCTTTCCTAATTATATTTCCATGTTTGATCTTTTGCAAAATTTTAGAGGTTAATTGCAGAAAAACCCTAAATTTTCTTTTTAAGTAATTAAACTTGTGAAATGTTTAATTGTTAATGCTTGTTTCAGATCTGCCCTTCTATTACAAATTGTCAATTCATATTTGTGCATTAATTTTGAAAATTAAGTGGTTAAGTGTCAAAACCCTAATTTTTGAAGCCCTCTTGATTCAACCTTTGTCCGACAATTTCACTGATCAAAACATTTCCAAATCAGCTGTAACTTTGGATTCCGCAATAAAATCATAATATCTTTCATCCCTGAAAATTTGGAAAAAAGTTGTGAGGACCGTGTGCACTCCGAGCGCCATCGTCCCCGACATTTTTTCCGAAATTTCGGGAGCTAGATCTTATTGTAAATTTCCTGCTAAAATCTAGAATTTTGGCTGATTTTATCAATTTTAACACCTTCAAAATTATAGTCAAAGTTGGTCTTGTGATTGCTTGGTTTAGGGCTTCTAATCATTCAAAAATCATCGAAATTGAAATTTGTGTCAAAATTGTGTTTCTTACAGTCCTAAATCTGAAAAGTGTGTTATCATTCATTCGAAATTTCAGTGATTTATTCAAATTCTTGCAATTTGTGACTTTTGAAATTAAGTGCTTAATTACAACAACTTTAATTTCCGCTTTCAAAATTGAATTTTGCGCGAAATTGAGTCAACCTTCAAATTTCAAAACTTGCATTGCTCTTGACATTCCCTCTAAAATCATAAAATTCAAAATTTTAGTTTCCCTCTCTTTTTCAAAATTCAAATTTTGCATTTTTCGACAATCTTGGTAGGGTTCAATTTCGAGATTGCAACTTTAATTTGGCCTATCTACAGATCGTAAAATCACTCAATTTTTTCAGATTAGCTCTAAAATCATCATAACTTTCATCCCTGCGAATTTCGAAAAAAGTTGCTGGGACCGTGTGCACTCCGAAGCGCCACGGTCCCTGACATTTTTTCTGAAATTTCGGGAGTTTGTCCTAATTGTATTTAACAGCTTAAATCTGGAAGATTGGCTGATTTTACTGAAAATTGCTACCTCTAAATTCAAAACTTTCTCTCTCTCTCTAGTGCATGAGTTTTACAACAATAAGCCCTACTTACACTATTCCCGTTAGACGAAGCCGTAGAATTAAGTCTTTCCGAGGACTAACTACTGAGGAGATGGAACCTAATTTGAATAGCCTTTTTAACGAGGACATGGGTAATTCCTCTAATCCTCCTAATGATGAAGAAGCTCTCCATGAGGTTTCTGAAGAACAACTTTCAAAATTGGATAACCAATTTGACGATTTTCGACAATGGATGTCTCAAGAATACCCTGATAGTCAAGCTCTTCCTTTAATTGAGGGTCTAAAATGTATGCTTCAAAGTGATAAGAATGGAATTGATATTTTGTGTGGTATTGCACACATTGTGGATTAGAATGTGATGCCTATGAAGAGTTGTGCTGAAAATTTGGGTTATACACAACCTCCTACTCAAGTCAATCATTCTATTCCTTTGATGACTTCTATTGCTAGCATACCTACCTTTACATCAAACATAATGGCTACTTCTACACAAGACATTCCTCCTATGATCACCAGTCATGGGGGCAATCCCTCTTCTTCAATTAACCCTCTTCCTTCATTCAATCCAACTTCTTCATTCATTCCTTCAATGAGTGTTCCTATTACATCTCCACAAATGAACATGACACAAGGGGGCAATTCGTTTAACCATTCCATTCCTCCTTGTAGTGTTCCTCCTGTCCAATCATCTCCTATGACTAATTATCATAGAGTCCCACCACCTTACTCTTTACCTCTTTCAATAACATAACACCTCCATCACAATCTAACACGTCTAATATGAACTCTTCGACTGAAGCGACCATTAACAATCTTGCACAAACTGTCTCCTCTTTACAGCAACAAATTGCCTCTATGAATCAATCTAAGTTTAGTGTGCCCACATTTGATGTTACGAGCCCACTTTCTCTTGACATTGTTCGAGCTATCCCTCCTAAACATGTTGAAATCTTGCATTTGGAGCTTTATAATGGTAAAGGTGATCCTCTAACACATGTTAAGACTTTTCAAACAATATGTACTGATTTTTCTTATGACCAAAGGTTGCTTGCAAAACTGTTCACTAGAACATTAAGAGACAAAGCCCTGCAATGGTATTGATCGTTGCCTTCTTATTCTATTACTTCTTTTGAACAACTTGCAAATGCTTTCATTCAACAATTTCAAAACAATATAAGTCCTAAAGTTACTTTGATTGATTTAATGCATTGTAAACAAGGTGTTAAAGAAAAAGTGACTAATTTCATTGGTAGATATAAGCATTTGTATGCTCAAATTTCTTTTCCAGTGCCTGACAATGATATTCAAAGAATCTTTTTTTCTAATTTACAAAAAGACATTAGAGAAAAACTCCTATTTTCTGAGTTTACTTCTTTCCAACAGTTGTGCGCAACTCTTCACAATTATCAACTGACTGTGAGTCAAATGGAACAATCACATCCTATGGCTCCGAGTGATAAGGGTGATAGTAGTTAACAACCATTTGGGAAGTTTAAACTGAACAGAGAGTCCATTAAATTCAATGAAAACATCATCAACAACAATGTGAATGCAGCATCAGGTGTGTCTTCTATTTCTAAGTTTTTCAAGAAAGAAAGAAAGTTTACTCCTTTGAATGAATCATTGCATAGTATTATGAATAAGTTATTGGAACAAAATGTGCTTACACTTCCTCCTATAAGGCAAATTGATCCTGCAAAGATTACTTCACCTTATTTTGATAACAAAGCTTTTTGTCAATTTCATCGTCAGCCTGGGCATGATACTGAAAAATGTTTTTCTTTAAAGGGTAAAATTCAAGATTTGATTGATAATAATACGATTTCTGTTTCTGAAGTGAATGATAAAGGCAATACATCTGTAGCTCTTCCTAATCAAAATCTTCAGATTTTCACTGATCCATTACCTTCTCATACCTCTAATACGATTGAGACTAATGATTCATCTCTTTCATCTGATGGTCTTGTGTCTATGACTCCGAATGTGATTAACTTTGTAGAGCAGCAAGAAAACCCTAAAGAACCTTCCATCACATTTGATTCCAGTGAAACCATTAGGGCACCTGATGGTCCTTTATACATAGTTGCAAAAGTCAAGAATACACCTTGCCGTGGAGTGCTTATTGATCCTTCATGCATGGTTAATGTTATTACTGAAGAATTTCTTTTTACTTTGCAATTGAATCAAGTGATATATGACAAAACAGATGTGATTGTGAAATTATTTGATGCATTTTCTTCTCCTGCAATTGGTTCTATTACATTGCCTATTGAGGTCCATAACAAATCCCTTGATGGGAACTTTGCTATTATTCCATCTTCCGAACAATTTCGTGTGAAGCTTGGCTATCCTTGGCTATCTTCCATGAAAGCTATTGCTTCTCCTATTCATAAGTGTTTGAAATTTCCCCATAATGGTGAAGTTGTTACTGTCAATCATAGTCTCTTTAAACCAGCTGAAAGAACTTCTAGCATTCCTATTGATTACTTTTGGCCTAAACAATTCCAATCTCTTCCTCCGCGAAGTGATCATCTTTTCAAATCTTATCAAAAGTGGAAAACAGATATGATCCTATCTCTAAGTGAACCTAGAACACCCAAACTTGACATTCCTATCATTCTTGAGAAGGAAGTTCTTCCTCTGAAAGATAAAACTAATGTCTTTCCTCAAGAAGATTCCCAACCCATTCCTATGGATGTGACTATGCCTATACCTAATAAACTTCCTAAAAGCAGACCTATACCTCCTCGTCATGACGGACTTGGTCTTCTTCCTAAACCAAATATTCCTCCTTTGTATGGAGCAGTCCTTCCTCCTTTTTATAGAGAGAAGAGACCTTCTTCTTCTCCTATTATCCAGCCTAAGAGACCACAACCTAAACACCCAAGTGCTAAGGATGAGAACATTCCTCCTCCTCAATCTCCTAATCTTCCTACTAAGACTAGACGAAATCGTTCTGCACGTGAACGCCGGTGAAAGCGTCGTCTTAGAGCTCAAACTTTACAATCCCCAAAAACACCTTCAACAAGCATTATTCCATTTTCTCCAAAATCTCCAAAACATAAGATGCATGATGGTCTTGATCCTGTGCGAATTAAAGACCCTATTTTTATAAATCTTGATGATGATATAGATGAAAATGTTATTCATGATGAAAATGCTTCTCCTGTGCATTCTGATAGTGAATATGAACTTGTTGATATTGATAACCATTTATCTAATGAATTTTCTAAAGCACTTATCCTAGCTCCTAGACAAGAACAACGTGACTTGGAACATGAACATAGCCCTTGTTTGGATCTTATGATAGCTCCATCTACTGTGTTGGATGTTCCTCCTCTAGCGTGTTCCTACCTTCCCGAAACATTGATCAGGAAGATCGGGGGGTAGATGATGTGCTAGACTAGTTTCATTAGCATAGCAGATTCTCTCCCCCTCTCTTTTGTTACTTCCTCTATGTGTTATTGTCATTCTTCTATTTTGTTGTCTACTTGAGGACGATGCAAAGCATTGAGATCTCTCGATCTCTCTCATGTTGACTCAAAAGACACATGTGTTCCCTTCTTCTAGGTGACCTTCCTTGATTGGGGAATGAAGAACAATTATGCATACATACATATGATATACATGAATTATCATACAACATACTGACCCCGAAGAAAGCGAAGTCACCTCGTGCTTTGTGTTTTGTGTCTATTATCCTTGGGTTTATCTCACACTTGGGGGCCAAATCCTTGTGATAACGTGCTCCTTTCCCTTCTCATTCTTATATGTATCACTACCTTAAAGAAATCACCCCCGGTGAGGCGTGTGCGATCGCTTTAACGTAGGGGGCCATACATCCCGTCCATATCTTTTCAAGATACTTGAAAATTTCTTGACAAATTTAGCTTTGCCTTGAAAATTTTTGATATCTTTCTTGCATGACTCATAGTGAGGGAACCTTACTACTGATAGTCATGGTTCTCCCTCGTGATCTTCCCTTTTACTTTGTCAATCGAAGTCGTAAGATCCTTAGTCCACTGGGGGCTTGGTGTATCTTGCCTCCTTGACGTGGTGAAAGTCTTTCAATGTTGATTCCTTGTACTTTACCGGAAGTATGAGCATACATACTCTCGCTAAAGTGGGGGCTAAATGTAGCGTCCTAAAATTGCGACACTTGCAATTTCGACTGCATTTCGGTCTTCACGATGGCGACGCAACATGGAACCTGAATGGAGACCCTGAAACCTAATTATGACACTGAAAACTGCATTTTCTTGCACCCTGGCCTGAACCTCCTTTGCACCCTGCTGTCCCGGGAGGTGGGACCAGAGCGCCCAGCGCCCTGGTCCCCCAGGACCATGGCGCCCAGCGCCCTGGTCCCTGGGTCCTATTTTGGGCCCGGTCTCTTTTGGACTTCGGGTCTTTATGTTTGCAAATTGGAAAATTATCTTTCCTGGTCGGCCTAAGGTCGGGAAAATCAGTCTATCAGCCCTAAATGACAAGTATATAAACTACATTTTCCTCTCCCATTTGGGTAGGAAGGACATATGTGTACAAGCGTGGAAACTATACTCAAGCATTCAAGCATTCAAGCATTCTTTCAAGCAATTGATCATTCTAAGTCTCCATTCAAGGCTAAGTGTTGCATTCAAGACAAGGATTCAACCATTGAAGAGGAGATCACATACTACATACAACATACAACATACAACAAACAACAACATCTATACCTTCGCACATAAGGATACAAACATCCTTACAACAAGGTATTAGTACTTGTTTTACATTACATACATTTACAGCATTTCTCATTTCTTGGTTAATTCCAAAACCGGGGTTTGACCTAAAGGCAAACCCCTAATCCCTAACCCCCCAATCGTCTCCGCTTTTCTGTGTGTAGGTTGCAGGTACGCAGCTGAAATTGAAGATCTGGAATCCTTGTGCAGAGACGAACCGATCCCCCTTCGTTTCGCGGATTTTTCGGAGGACCGTGGCACCGGGCGCCATCGTCCTGACAACTTTTGCTCAAATTTGTAGGACAGCGCCGTATCGACATTTTACTGCTAATTCCAGGTCCGCGGCTTCATCCTATATCCCTATCTCAGTTTATCTTTGTCACTTTCTATGCATTCCTAGCTTAATTCTTCTATCAACATTCTTTACAAAAGAGGGTAGCCTTGCTTTCTTAACCCTTGAAACACATTTAGCATCCAATCTTGCATTGTGTGGGATTGGATCTTGTGGGTTTCAACCCCTCTTTTGAATGTAAAGTCTCTCCCTTAAGTGAAAACCATCAACCCTAGTGAATCTCCCTTCTCTCTCCTTGGAGTTGGAAGAGGGGAGAGCAACTAGGGTTCGATCGCGATTTTCCGCTTTACAATTTCTATACTTCTGCAGAGTATACTTATATTGTGGGTTAATCCCCACCATGATTTTTCCCTTAATCGAGTTTCCAGGTACAAAAATATTGGTACTATCATGTTGTGGTTATTTACTTTATGTTCTTGCATCTTTCTTTTGTTCATATGTATTAAATGGTTGAAATAAGGCTTAAATAAAGTTAAAGATTGCAAAACACTTATTCAACCCCTCCCCCTCTCAGTGTTCCTTGATTCCAACAAGTGATATAAGAGCTTGAGGAAGATTCAAGAAAGTGATTGAATGGATTTTGTTGGTCTTCATCAACAACTCCTAATTTCACTAGATGATCTTTATCAGTCACAAATTGAAGTCCGGGAGTTGCAGGCGATCCTTAAGGATGCTAAAAATTCCATTCAGTCATTGAAAGAGAAACTGAACAAGTCTAGGGAAAAGAGAAAGGAACTTTGTGATCAGCTAAAGCAGAAAGAAAGAAAAAGCATGGAAGATGGTCAACTGAGTCAAGCCTTGAAGAAGAAGACAAAAGAATGTGTGAAACTTGCAAAAGATAATACAGTCCTGAAACATGAGATGGAATCTAGAGTGATGTGGTTGACCAAAGAAATTGAGGGAAGGAAGAAGAATGAAAAAAATCTTAATCAGCCCTTGAAAGAAAAATCGAATGAATGTTGTAGACTTGATTATGAGATTGGTCCACTGAAGCTTGAATTGCAAGAATCCAAACACCATGAGGAAGAACTTAAAAAGTAGATTGTTACTCTTCGGAATGAACTTGTGACTACAAATGAGTACAAGGAGAAGTTCAAGATTAGCTCAACCAAACTTGATGCATTACTTGAAATATCAGAAGAGGGTAGATAACAAGAAAGGTCTTGGAATTGAGAAAGGTGAAAGATCCAAATTTGGTCAAAGCAATCCTAACTAGAAGAACAAATCTAGAAGGTATCTGGTAAGACAACCTAATGCTCAAAAGTATCCATCTTTCAATGGTAATTGTTTTGTTTGAAAAAAATTTAGTCATAAAGCTATTCAATGTAGAAGTAGAATGAATCAAAATGGTCCATCCTTCTCTAGTCAGTGTTTCAAATGCAATAAGTATGGACATAAATCAAGTGAATGTAGAAGTATGATGAATCTCTTTCAATAGAAGGAATGTTAGATGTTATGCATGCAATAGGTTTGGACACATTGCTAATCAATGCAGATCAAGAGGAAATCAAGGGAGTTGCAGGTCTAGATAGAGAAATGTTGTGTGCTACAATTGCAACAAATCTAGTCACATTGCAAGATTCTATAGAAGCAAAAATGTGAACAGGAGGGGTCTGGGAGACAAGAACAAGAGTGTGCAGACAGATGATAAAGGTAAAGAAAAAAAAAAAAAAAGAAGAATCAAATGAAGAATACATGGGTGAAGAAGAGTGATACCAATACAGGGAATGGGTTTGTACCTGAATCTGGTGTTGGAAATTCATCCGAGAATCAATTTAAGGCCTTTGGCTTAGGGGGAGTTTTCAAGAAAATCCTATTTCCCCCTGCTAGAAGTTGGTACCCAAATGTGGTAGGTTGGCAGAAGTTGTATTAGGATATTTTTGATGATTTGGAAGGATTTCTAGAAGGAATTTGGTAATATTAAAGTTTTAGGATAACCCACCCATGGATAACTAAGATGGGGGGGTGAATCAGTTGTCAACAGATTATAAAAATTTAAGCACACAAAAACTTTTACTAGAATGCATAAACCAAATACCAGAATAGCAGATATAACAATTAAGTACAAACATAAATCATAGAACAATTACCAACCATCCATAACACATAACACCTAGATTTGTACGTGGAAAACCCGATAAAGGGAAAAACCACGGTGGGAAGCCTACCCACATTTAGATAATACTTCTGCAGCAAGTATGTGATTACAATAAGAGGGGCCTTCACATGCAGGAAGGCCAACAACTTAGAGCGCACTGCTCATCAAAAAAGGAGCCTCGCTGACTATAAAATAATTCCAGACTATAATCTAGAAAGATGAATGAACTACAAAAATAACATCTCCTATGCCTGAGTATATTTTTGGTTAAGCTCAATACCAGAGGTCTTAAACCTCTTTCACAAACCCAATTTGATCACCTATGATCAATTAAAACCTCTGCATATGATAACAACTTTATTCGCACATAGATAATCCCATAACCTATATCACATAATCTACAAAGAGATCTTACATCATATTTATACCAACCTGGGACCTAAACAATTAGGTCAACCACCTAAAAGATAATACAATGAGTATGTTACATAATCCCACAAACCAATGATAAACCAAGTCAGCCTAAGACCAAAACAACATAAACCAAACAATAAATCTAACTAGTGACACATCAGAAGCATCAACCAACACGTTACATAAATCGGTCCATAACCTAGCAAAATAACACCAAAATAGGTCTGGTGCTAACTACAATACCACCAATCAACTAGAACACAAACAAGATAACCACTAGCATCTTGATAACCTTCTAGAAGCCGCACCAACACCACTTATCAGATTCATCAAAAGATCTCCGTCAAAGCGCTGCCGGTAAAACCCTTATCGGTAACCAAAAGGCTTACTAGAACAAATGATAGCATCCGGATCATCAAATCCTGAACCAACTGAATGTGATACACATCATTAACACATGAATAACTAATCCAAACCAATTCCAATAGTCAGACCAAACCAGAGACAAATATCTAGATCAACATCAAAGACCAACCACTCTACCAAAAGTTGGTAGATAGAAAAACAACTAGTGTTGACATCAATGACAAACATCAATGCAACACATAATCAATTCCTCCAAATTGCCAACAATCTCCTCGTTTGGCATTGATGGCAACACTAGATGTGAAAAAAATCCAAGTGACAAGAAGTGTCAAACAAGTCTCTCCCAAAGGAAGACATCCAACAATCTCCCCAAAATGATATAACAATGAGATTCTGAACCAACAGACCAAACTCCCCTTGTGAATGATATCCTTGTTAAGCTCTATTTTTTCATAAAAATATCTCTCGCCCTTTGACATCAATGCCAAAAATCTAACATAAACATCAAAGAAAAGTCATAAAACCTTCGAACCACACAACTGACTACTCCCCCTGAGTAGTAGCACCACCACATCAATCTAGAATGAATGATAGTTTTTATAATGCATGTCGGACTGATGCAAATCAACATCACTGAAGTCTCTACAGGAGGGGTAGAAACTCCCAATCTATCTTTGAAGTACTCAAATGATTCCTTAGGTCAATTTTTAGTTAAGATATCTGCAATCTGCTCTTTAGTGTTCACATAAACCAGTCTGACTATTGGCATTCTACACTCTTATGATAATAGTTGATGTTGTCATTGATGGCAACTATCTGGCAACCAACTGGCATTCATCTGGTAAGCCACCGGTAGTTACTGACACTAGCAATAGACTTCTACATACACCAGCAGGCACTTCACCGACAACGACAATAATGGATACTGACACTCAAGCCGACAGGGAATAAACTTTTGTTTATTGTATTTTAATGTAATTATCTTTTGTAAAGCTGACTCGGTACATTGTAAAAGACTCATATATGTATGAGATCTTGTAAGTCAAATGTATGTGAGAGAGAGAGAGAGAGAGAGAGAGAGAGAGAGAGAGAGAATGTAGTAGAAAATAAGGAAAAGAAAAGATGTTATATGTGAATGCATAAGGCAAATTTTGTATAAGGTTTTGGTTATAGATTGAGTTTAAACCGGTACTAAACCTGTCATAGTTGATGCTGATTTGAAGTAGTACATTGTATTGGATTTCATAATCCACTTTTGTAGTAAATGTGACTCTTGTTGAGTAGTGAGCTCTAGGCAGTTGGCCTCCCTGCATGTGCAGGCCCCTCATTGTAAGTAATATTTATTCATTGGCCAGTGAGTGAATATTATGGGTCACAAATCCCACCGAAGTTTTTCCTACACTGGGTTTCCTCATTAGATATGTTGTGTTATGGTGTGTTTTCTATGCTATCTCTATTGTTCCTATTTACTATGTATTAATTCTTATTTACCGGTACACTATTTTGAGATGCAAAGTTCTTAATAAGTTTAAATATTCTATAAACCAGTTAGATACTGATTCACCCCCCTCTCAGTATCTTTGGGACTATCATTAATCCTAACAATTGGCATCAGAGCCTAGTCCTCTATTTTCAAAATCCTAACAGCTTGAGGAAGATTCTGACACCGATACAAATGGAGAACTTAAGAAAATAATTGGAAGGAGCTCTTGTAGATTATGATGTAGAGAAAGTGAAGAAAATGAAACTTGAAGATGATCTGAGGATTGCACAAGAATTCATTCAAGGACTTCAGGAGAATCTTACTATAGCTCGAAATAAAAGAAAAGAACTTCATGAGAAGATGCATAATGATAATGATTAAAAGGAAAGTCTTAATGAACTTGTGAACAAGTTGAGAATAGAGAACTGTAACACAAAGAATGAAATTCAAGATATGACTATGAGGTTATGTAAAGACATTGAAGACAGAAAGAAGAATGAAGAAGACTTGACTAGGAGACTTAATGATGCTGAAAATAAAAATCTAAGACTTAGTCATGAAAATGATATGTTGAAGACATATCTCATTCACGTGCAACATAATAAAACTGAGCTTGCTACTGCAAATCAACACAAAGAGAAATTCAAGAAAAGTTTAGAGGAACTTGATAACATGCTGAAAGTCAAAAACCTAATGGAGATACAAATGGATTTGGATTTGAAGTTGGAGAAAGTTTCGATACTGCAAACAATCTAGATCAGAACAAACCGGTAAGACAACCTAATGCTTACAAGTTTAATGGAAAATGTTTCAATTGCAACAAGTATGGTCATAAAGAAAATCAATGTAGATTTAGAAACAATCAGAATATTAATGCACCCACCAGTCAATGTTCCAAATGCAACAAAGTTGGTCATAATTTAGAAAACTACAGAATGAATGTGAAATGTTATGTTTGTGGAAGATATGGACACTTATCTAATCAATGCAGAACACAAACCGACATCGGATATGGAAAATTTATTCAGATGAATAATGTGACTTGTTACGCTTGTAAAAAAATTGGACATATTGCAAAATTTTGTAGAAGCAAGACTTCCTCGGCTAACAATAAAGGATCTAGTTTGAAAGGAAAAGAAAAGGTAGATGAGGTAAAGCAATAATTTTCAAAACAATAGATTAGGAAGAGAGATCAAAATGTTGATGAGACTATCTCTATACCGGTAGAACAGAGTAACCCTCCACCGGTAGGAGAATCTTCATCCAATTGAGAAGTAACCCTTTGGGGGTATTGCAACAAATTGAATATCATGTAGATTACCCTCGGTCGATGGTGAGAAGATAGATTTCTTCTTTACTAGGAAAATGTGTTAAGTTTTCACTTAATCAACGAGTATTTAATGTGATTGATAAGAGAAAAGTCATTATAAATCATCGGATTTCCCTCTTTTTGATTCACTGTGCATTCAAATTAGCAGAGAGTGCAAAAAAGAGAAAAGGCATTCAAGGCGTAGGTGTGAAGTGATATTTTCAAGAATTCATAATACTTTAAGGTAGCTAAAGGTATTTTTCAATGGCTTCTTCTTCTGCTCCCAAGTTTATTGTGAACCCTACTATTGTGGAAAATGTAAAATGCCCTAGGCCCATGTTTAAAATAATTCCCAAAGTAGCTAAGCAAGATGATTCCATAGGAGCATTTTCAAAAATTCCTAAAGGTGTATCTTATGCTAAAGACCCTAGGATATATATACATTGCAATATAGAAGAACTAGGTTCTGAAGATTTGATGAAAATGTTTAACAATGTAATTTGTGATGAACATGGCATGGTTAAACCCGAGCACAATATTATAGAAACTCTAGTTTTTGTGGAAATACTGAACATTCCCAGATTTTTGGAAGTAGTGAGAATTGTCCTAAGTAGAGCACATGGAGAATTTTTGTCTGCAAAATAACTCGGCAAGCAATTAGGAAATCTTTTAGTATGCTTGATGTTGTATTTCACTAAGGAAATCCCTGGTATAGGACCGAAAGACTTTAGATATGACATACCGGTAGGAAAACAATTACAAGAAGCTTTTACCAGCATGGGAACTACAAAGGACAACAACATAACTGAATACTTTAAAGCTTTTCAAGCTAAAATGAAAAATAGAGAAAGACTACCACAGAGTGTAGTGGACAAATATGACAAAGAAATCTGTTTTGTCATCAAGAAGGATGAGACATGGATGATAGTTTTACTCCCTAGGACTGTATGGGTGACTAAAATGGGATATGAGGTAGCTCTCAACATTTTTGAGACTTATGCAAAAGCTTTGTTAGATGCACCAAGAGAACCAACATAACAAGTTTTTGTTAGTGCTGAAACTATTGAAAGTGATGTGAAAATAATGAAGAAAAGGAATAAAAGAGAAAAATATATTAGGGATGCATCAAATAAGATACATGAAATCAAAGAAAATGTAATGAACATCAGTGGGATATCAGCTAGTGAGCTAGAAGGACTGCAACTAGAGGCACACATTTCACCGGTTGGCACATCTTCTGATAGTGAGAAACTAGTAGAGTTCAAGAGAGTTGAGAGGAAGATAAAACCTTCACCGATACCCTCTCCTTTACCCAAAAGAACAAGGACTTTAAGGAAGAAACAATAGGCAGTAAGAGGACCACCATAGAAATTAACACCAAAGAAGAAACAACAACCTGTCACCCCTTCTTTAAATAATTTACTAAATGAAATAACTGATGATGGGATTTTGGCCAATGTACACCAGCTGTATAACACATTCAATGATTCAGACAAGGAAAACATTCAGAACAATATAATTTTACATCTGGATATATACAAAAAGGTTTTAATTGAAGTAGTGGATGACTTACCCAATGATCTGTATAGGAGATTAGAGGCAAAAAGGATTGTAGTGATGGAATTGGATAAGAAACTAAAAGTTGAAAAACTTCTAGCTATACATCTGGTAAAATCAAAAGAGGAAATTGATGAACTAATCTCAGAGGCTAATTGACCTATTTTTGCCAGTGGTCACTGACAAGTAAGTTTAATGGTAGGTAGAGTAAAAGAGATTACAGATGAAACTGCTGATAAGTCGGATATATTCTTTGTGGAGAAGGAAAAACAAGAGGAAATGAACCAGCCAAAGAAAAAATTCAAAGTGTATTAGAAGGATAAGGACAAGGGCAAAGGTAAAGTTGGTGGTATTCCAAACATCAAGATCACTGACAATTTACCACCACCTTTGAATACTGCACCGGTACATATTGATGATCCCCTCGTTATTGACACTGAAGGTGTCACACATGATGACACTAATACTAAATCTAAGATACTATTTACCATGAATGTGGATACTCAGGAAGTAAATATTGTTGTGGATAAGGATAGTACAAAGGTTAAGGATGCAAATGTTGACTGTGGCAACATGAATGAGAAACTGGTAGAGACTGTTGAGGTTGAGATCCCAACCCAACCAGAGCAATCATTACAAACAAAGCAACCATTGGATACTAGGAAGAATACTGAAGGTATAGATGCTGGCACAAGGCCACTAGAGACTAAGATATCGACGGTTGAGCATACAGAGAAACCTACTGAGGCAGAGGTACATACCATGGCAGAGAAACCGACAATCACTGTGACATCAAAGCAGACTGAGAAACTCTTGCTAGTTGAAATGCAAACATAGACTAATTCACTAGAGGTAAACACAAGCAAAATGGCTACAACTGATAGAAGCACAGAGGTAATAAAGGCAATTGGTTAGACATCTGGCACATCATCAAGTGAATGCAGACCTATTAATTTAACAAAGGTACTCCTGGATTCAATCAAAAAGATAATGGATTGCAATGCTTTGGCCTACAAGGCAATTAATGACACTTTACCAGTTCAGAAGTTGATTGTACCAAACTATAACACTGATCACATCAAAGATTCTATAGGAAAATTTGACACACTATCAAAATTTATCACTGACAATATAATAACCATTGACAAGGTGAATGAGGACACCTTTCGGGAGAAAGTTGAAAATGAGAAGGATAAATTATTTGAAGATACAATAAAGAAGTGCACAGAACACATGAATACACTATTACCGGCACTGAACTCTACAATTTTGGAATACAAGGAACTTTACAGGGAAACATGCAAACCCCATCTTTTGACAGAGGACTTAGAAAAGGAGGTCAACAAAGTACATAAAGAAATAGACGACATAGATGAGAACATAATTGGTTCATCTGAACCTATATCAGTTATTGAGCAGGAAACGACAGGCTTTGAAGAAAAACAAGAGAAACTTGAGAAAGAAAAGGAAAGGATTAAGTCTAGTGCCAGAGAACTTAAATACAAACTTGGTCCTAAGTTGGACAATCTTATCTCTTTGAGAAATGAAATATCTAAGGCATTACTTCAAGGAGAGTGATCACCAGAAGAACACATGCACTATATTGCTGGCACAATCCAACAGACTGAGGCAACCTTAAATGATAGCAAAAGGTTTATGCAAAGTCTTAATTTGGTTTTAGCAAATATCTTTCAGATTGTAACCAACCAGTTACAAACTTTAAGGTAAAATTTTTGCACTCATTTGACTATTTTTGACAACCTTTGTCATTAATGTCAAAGGGGGAGTAGTGGAGAGAAAAATTCTTCTTCAGAGGAGATCAATTGCTTAGGGGGAGCACATCTTTTTGGAAACTTTTTGGACTTTAGTTTTTTGAATAGTTTTTGGATTTTTCTCATGAGTGTTTCCATCAATGCCAAAGGGGGATATTGTTGGCATTCTACACTCTTATGAGGATAGTTGATGTTGTCATTGATGGAAACCATCTGGCAACCAACTTGCATTCATCAAGTAAGCCACCGACAGTTACCAGCACCGACAATAAACTTCTACATACACCGACAGGCACTTCATCGACAACGACAATAATGGATACCAGTACTCAAGCCGACAGGGAATAAACTTTTGTTTATTATATTTTAATGTAATTATCTTTTGTAAAGATGACTTGGTACATTGTAAGAGACTCATATATGTATGAGATCTTGTAAGTCAAATGTATGAAAGAGAGAGAGAGAGAGAGAGAGAGAGAGAGAGAGAGAGAGAGAGAGAGAGAGAGAGAGAATGTAGTAGAAAATAAGGATAAGGAAGGATGATATATGCGACTGCATAAGGCAAATTTTGTAGAAGGTTTTGGTTATAGATTGAGCTTAAACTAGTACTGAACCTAGCATAGTTGATGCTGATTTGAAGTAGTGCATTGTATTGGATTTCATAATCCACTTTTGTAGTCAATGTGACTCTTGTTGAGTAGTGAGCTCTAGGCAGTTGGCCTCCCTGCATGTGCAGGCCCCTCATTGTAATTAATATTTATTTATTGGTCAATGAGTGAATATTATGGGTCACAAATCCCACCGAGTTTTTTCCCACACTAGGTTTCCTCGTTAAATATCTTGTGTTATGGTGTGTTTTCTATGTTGTCTCTATTGTTCCTATTTACTGTATTAATTCTATTTATCGGTACATTGTTTTGAGATGCAAAGTTCTTAATAAGTTTAAATATTTTGTAAACTGGTTAGATATTGATTCATGCCCCCCTCTCAGTATCTTTGGGACTGTCATTAATCCTAATATTGAGTTCATTTTGTTTCCACCTTTTCCTTCAAAATATTGTACTTGATATAAATGTGCTTAGTCTTAGAATGAAATACCGGATTCTTTGATATGTCAATAGAAACAGAGTTATCATAATGAATAAATACTAGTTCATTACAATCTACCCTTATATTCTTCAACATTTGCTTCATTCATATAACTTGTGTATAGTTAGTAGTAGTGGCAACATCTTCAGCTTCAGCAGTAGATAAAGAAGTACATGATTGTTCCTTGTTGATCCATGAAACAAGTTTCTTTCCAAGAAAGAAAGATCCACTAGATGTGCTCTTCTAGTCATCAATATCTCTAGCCCATTCAACATCTATATATGCACATGGTGTAAAATCATCATTTTTAGGATACCACAAACCATACTCAGTTGTTCCTTGCAAATACCTGAAAAATCTTTTCCACCGCACTCTCATGATTCTCTCTAGTATCACTCTGATATATTTATACAATACAAACTGCATGCATTATATCTGGTCTTGTCTGAGTCAGATATAACAAACCTCCAATCATATATTTATACCTTGTAGGATTTATAGGAGCTGATGCATCATTCTTTGTCAATTTCTCACTTGTAACCATAGGGGTACTAGCCGGTTTGGAATTTTTCATACCAAATTTCTTCAACAACTCTCTATTATACTTAGTTTGACAGATGAAAATACCTTTATCATTCTGAGTAATCTGCAAACCGAAGAAAAAATTCATCTCCCTAATCATAGACATCTCAAACAAATTCTTCATATATTTAGAGAATTCCATGCATAGCATATCCTCACCTCCACATATGATATCATCAACTATTGGCATTCTACACTCTTATGAGAATAGTTGATGTTGTCATTGATGGAAACCAACTGGTAACCAAATGGAAATCACCTGGAAACCCATCGACAGTTACCAGCATCGGCAATAGACTTCTACATACACCGATAGTGGCAATAACGCATATCGACACTCAAGCCTACATGGAATAAACTTGTTTATTGTTTTATATTGTAATTATCTTTTGTAAAATCTGACATGGCATATTGTAAAAGACTCATATATATGTATGAGATCTTATAGGTCATTTTGATGATGAAAGGATATGATGAGAATAAGAAAATATAGATGATATTTTGTATAAGGTGATATAGTTGACAGCGAAGTTTTTGGTAATAGACTGAGCTTAAACCAATATTGAACCTGGCATAGTTGATTATGATCTAAAGAAGTACATTGTATTGGATTTTGATAATCCATTTTGTAAGTCACTGAGACTTCTATTTTGTAAATGAGTAGTGAGCTCTAGGCTGCTAGTCTTCTTGCATGTGCAGGCCCCTCATTGTAAGTAATATTTATTCATTAGCCAGTGAGTGAATAATATTGTGGGTCACAAATCCCACCGAGGTTTTTCCCACACCAGGTTTCCTCCTTAAACATCTTGTGTTATGGTGTGTTCTTGATGATGTCTCTGTTATTCTTATTTGCTGCATTAATTCTTATTTATCAGTACACTATTTTGGGATACAAAGTTCTTAATAATTTTAAATATTCTGCTAATTGGTTAGACACTGATTCACCCCCCCCCCCCCCTCTCAGTGTCTTTGGGACTATCATTGATTCTAACATAAACAAAGACTTCAACAATCAGTATCTCATCATCAGTGATCTTATAATATAAGTTATTGTCAGCATTACCTTTAGTGAAACCAAGCTTCAAAAGATATTTGTCAAATCTAGCATACCAGGCTCTAAGGGCTTGTTTCAATCCATATAAAGCTTTCCTTAACCTGCAAACCATTTTTTTGTTATCTAGAAAGTGAAAATCCATCAGGTTGCTCAATGTAAACTTCCTCTTCAAGATCTCCATTAAAAAATGCACACTTGACATCCATCTGATAAACCTTGTATTTCTTATGGGAAGCATAAGAAATAAATAATCTCACAGCTTCAATCCTAGCTACCGGAGAAAAAGTCTCAACATAATCAAATTCTTCCTTCTGAGAATATACTTTACATACCAATCTAGCCTTATTCATCACAACTTGTCCATCGTCATTCAATTTATTCCTAAGAACCCATTTAGTTCCAATAACATTCTTATTTTTAGGTCGGGGAACTAAAGTCCATGTTTTGTTCAATCTGATCTAATTCCTCTTCCATAGCTCTCATTGAACATTCATCTTTACAAGTTTCAATAACTGATGTCGGTTCAACTTGATAAATTAAACATACCTCATCAACTTCCAACCTTTTTCTTGTCATTACTCCTTTGTTCTTGTCTCCAATGATCTGATCTTCTGAATGATTTAACCTTACATACCTAGGAGTCTTCTAACTTTCTATTTCTCTTCTCTGATATTCAGTTACTATTGAATTTTTTGATACTATCGGGGTAACTAGCTCAAGATTCTATTCTGGTACAGGTGCTACTAGTTCAGTTATGATCATCTCCACTTTCAATTCTCTCTCATAAGTTTTGATTTGATCTTTGTACAGGTCATCCACCTTGACATTAGCACTCTCCACAATTTTCTGCAATCTTTTCTTATAACATCTATATGCTTTTCTTTCATTAGAATAACCAAAAAATATCCCTTAATCACATCTAGGATATCAAAATTTCCAATGGAATCATCTCTTTTGATATAGCATTTACTACCAAATATTTTGAAATACTTAAGTGCAGGTGTATGACCAAATCATAACTCATAAGGTGTCTTACCAGTGTATCCTTTGATATGAACTTTGTTAAATGTGTATACCATCATGCTCATAGATTCTCTCCAATAGATATGAGGTATATTAGCTTCCATCATCATAGTTCTGGCCGCATCCAAGATAGTTCTATATTTTCTTTCCACAACACTATTCTACTAAGAAGTCTGGGGTGTAGACATCTGCCTCCTTATCCCATGCTTCTCACAATAATTATTAAATTCATCGGATGTGAATTCACCACCCTAATCTGACCTTAAGCATTTAATCTCCAACCTTGTATCTGTCTCAACTTTAGCTTTAAATATTTTAAACTTTTCAAAAGCTTTAGATTTCTCCCTTAGAAAAGTAACCCACATCATTCTAGAATAGTCATCAATGATTAGCATGAAATATCTATCACCCTGAAAACTCTTTATTCTTGCAGGACCATACAAATCAGTATAAATAAGATCAAGAACATCATTAGATTTGTCTTGTATACTCTTAAAAGAAGTTCTGACTAGCTTTCCCATTTGACATTCCTTACATACTGGATTATAGGGCTTCACAATCTTAGGTATATCTCTAACAACCTTAGTTGAACTAATCTTTACAATGCAATCAAAATTCACATGACACAACCTCTTATGCCATAGCCAACTCTCATCAACTTGTACAATCAAAGATGTCTTCTCACCAGAGTTCAAATGAAAGATGTCACCTTTAGTCTAAGTATTGGTTGCAATCTCCAAACCAAATCTGTTAATGATTTTGCATTTTCCATCCTTGAACTGTAATTGAAATCTCTTATCCACCAACTATCCGACACTCAAAAGATTATGCCTTAAACCTTCAGCATAATAAACATTATTAGTGTTATTCTTACCATCCAATGATATAGTTCCTCTTCCTCTGATCATGGATTCTTTGTCATCTCCAAATCTAACTAGACTACCATCAAATTCTTGCAATGACAGGAACTTCCTTTTATCTCTAGCCATATGATGTGAGCATCCACTGTCTATCACCCATTCATCCTTGTCTTGAATTTTAGTAGCAAGGGCCTTTTCCTCATTCTGAATAACAGATGCCAGAGCTGTAATAACCCACCATAATTGATCCAACAAAATTTGAGTATATATATATTTTTTTTCTTTATTATGTTTCATTCAATTGCATACTCTGGGCATCCATCCAATAGGATTGGGCAATCATCCATTCGGGATGAGCTTCTAACCATACGGGTTAAGCAATTGTCCATACGGGACGTAAATTCCATCTATCCAATACGGGATAGGCATCTACCCATACGGGGTAGGCATCTATCCAAACGGGATAGGAGATGCTCTGGCCAGAGACTTAGACTCATCGGGACCATTCGGGTCCTGAGCTACTCACTAAGTACTACATTCTTCTAACAAGAATGCACCGAGGTCGCCATCCTTAGGAGTAATAAGAAAATAACACAAGCTTGAATTCCGCCTCGGAATTTGGCTTAAAGCCTCGGGAAGTCAAGCGAATCCATACGGGATTCCTTCCGAGTATGCATTGAATTGAGTTTGATTATCTTATCTTTCAATTAGGATTCTTACTCAACCAAGCCTAGACCCCACCCACGAATGCCTGAGTACGAGGGACAACTCCGTCCCAAGACTGCCTACATACCCGCTTCGGCGCGGGATCAAGGCGTAAAGTATGTAGTTCTATTTTCTAATCTATGGTTTGATGTAAACTGATTTTGTGGGTACGCAACCCTTTCTAGGGTCAGTGTCCCAGATAGTTTCTCTGCGGTTGCTACCCATGAAGGTAGCATTTAAGCGAAGGCTCAAGATGGCCCATTGCTTGTGGCCTAACAAAATAACTAGAACCTAATTCTTATCATGAGCGTCACCCAATTGCAAATCACCAATATCCCTTCGAGGTGAATAATTAAATAATAAATAAAGTAAATTTCACGAGAGCTCTTAACTTGACCATCCCTAAGAGGGGTTTACTATGGTTTATCTCAACGGATGTGGAATTCAATTAAAAGTTATCTTATTAAATTATCGATCCAAGAGGGATTACCCGCCCCTTGGATTTTTAACTTCCAAATGTTCCTTATTACTCCCCGACGATTTATAGGGATGATGCCACAGACGTCGTTAATGCAGCTTTATTAGGCGTTAAGTGCAGTAGTTCAACACAACGGCATTACCCGTAAGCGTGACCCAGAGGCACCGTATATACCGAACGCTGCTAGTTTTAGTTTTCCAACTCCATTTGTTTAGTTTTCTAAACTAACATCATACTTGAATATAATTATGAAATGGATGTACATAATTTTAAACCTTAAATACTATTTGAACAAAGAATATCATTATTCTACAATTAATTGGATTAATACATGTATTGGCATGGTAATGATAATTGTGAACTTACGAGTAATCGCATGAAAATTAAGGAATACGAAATAATCATAATGCAATGCAAAAGTAACGTCATTTATATTCAAAATGCAGAAATGTTTTTCTCTATCGCAAGACTTAATTAGTTATAAGGTTACAAATTTCTCATGAGTGACCAAATTGAATAATAATGAGACTTTACTTATCTCAAAAATTATGGGTCAAATAATCCATTCATTTCTCTAAGGATTTGAAATGATACATTGAATTCAACTCTTGTTAATTTTAAGGAAATTAAATTTAGCTAAACAAATGTACATAAAAAAAAGAAATTAATTTAATTTTAATTTTAAACGATACACAAAAAAAAATACTTAAATGTTAAATCGAATGTTAAACTTCCATCGAAATTTCCTATGGCAATCTCATTTTAATTATTTGTATATAGAACCGGGGGTGGGGACCACGGGTCCCGCCACTCCCTACGGTCCTGCATGTGCAGGCCCGTAGGGGTTGACGGGGCCACGTGGTCCCCTCCACTCCCCTGCGGCCACTTGCAGTGACCGCAGGGTAGTGGGGGTACCACTAACCCTGCCGGCTTACGGTAACGCCTTTCTGCGCTTGTATGGTTATTTTCGGGGTCTGTGCGTACGTGCGGTTATTTTGGGGTCTGTGCGTACGCAGTGATTGATAATGTATCATTTAAATTGCAAATTGACATTGGGGTTATATAATCTATATATGTATATATATATATATATACATATATATATTTGTATATATATATATATATAAATATATATATGGTTTCAAATTCTTTACAGGATAATTTTTATCTAAGAAGGTAAGAACAGGTAAAATAACTGAGTAATTCTTGGTTTGTCTCCTTACAGAAACCAGACTTTTAATGTATGTATATATATATATTTTTTTTAAAATCAGAATCACAGAAAGAGAGAGAGAAAGATTTATCCAGCCATTACAGGAAGGGAGTTGTTCTCAGACTTCTCAGGAAATTGGTTTGTTTCCAGGGTTATTCTCAGAGTCCAGGAGGATTTATTCAACTGGTAATTTCAGTGAGCTCTTTATTCAATCCACAGAGAGTTTTCAAAAAGAAAATAATAATAAGAATACTCCTTAAATGAGATTTGGATAACAATAACCAGAGAGATGAAAGATGGTTCTTCTTAGCAAGAATCAAAAAGAATAAGAGGAACAATTTAAATCTGGATCTAGATTTATTATTACATTATTTTATTTTTTTAAAAAAAACAGTGGATCTAATTCTTTGTCAAGCAAATTTAATCTACTTCCTTATCAAGAATCTGAAACTAATAATCAACAATTTGTTCTATTCTACTCCAAAATTTAAAACTAAATTTTATCAAAGTTTGAGACAATGAATCAACAAATTTATTTTTCTTTCTATCAAACATTTTAATCTACTCCAAATCTGAACTAAATTTTATCAAAATCTGAATAATGAATCAACAATTTATTTTCCAAAATCAAGAATCCAAACAATGAATAAACAATTTAAAACATTTTAATCTAATTCTTATCAAAGTCTGAAACTAATTTCACGAATGAATTTCATTTTCATAAAATAATCTAATCTAATCTACAACAAGAACAAGATGCACAAACTAAGCTTGAAGGAACCTGGATGCTTGCAAAAATGGTGTAGAGTCTTCCTTGATCCTCCAAATTGAAAAGAAATCCTCCCAACAAAACCTTGGCTGCAATGAAAAAAAATGGACTACAAAAGAGAAATTGCAGAATTTCTTATCCAATCGCTAACTTTTCTTTTGAAACTTGTTCCCATTTTATAAAAGAAATTACCATTTCCCACTACCTATTTTTTTTAAATTGAAAAAGAGATTCTTCTCCCAATTTGGCCTCCATGCAAATTAATTGGGCTTAGTGGGAGGAGTTACATGCAAGGAGGTGGAGAAGCCTCTAGAAGCTTCTTATTCCTCCTACAACATGTGCCTTAATGTGAGGGAAATTAAATAACTAAATTAAAATATATATGCATTTTCCATGTGTGTGTGGTTTATTAATTTATTCCCTTACAATATTCAATAATTCATCCAAAGAGTATAAATAAAGTTTTGTATTTAAATCAAAAAAAATGATAAAGGAGGGTTGTGACATCCTCCCCCCCTTAATCTGTGCATCGTCCCGATGCACTTATTAAATGCATTCAAAAGAGTTTATAGTTCATGTTCAAAATAAAAAGGGAAATAGCTGCTGCATCTCCTTAGTATCCTCCCACGTGGCATTCTTTTCATCGTACTGGTCCCATTGCACCTTGCACTGATCAACCTCTCTGTTGCGCAATTGGCACTGGCGCCTCTCCAAGATTCTGAATGGCTCTATCATTATTCCCCCCATTTCTTGGACCTGCAAGGCATCCCAATTCAAAATGTGTTTCTCATCAGGTACATACTTGTTAAGAAGAGATACATGGAAGACATCATGGATTCGGCTCAATTGGGGAGGCAAGGCCAACCGATAAGCAACTGGATTAATTCTTCCCAATATTTCAAAGGGTCTGACATAATGAGGTGCAAGCTTAGTCTTTTTCCCAAATCTTATGGAACTCTTGTGTGGCCTAACCCTTAGGAAGACTTTCTCCCCTATTTCAAACTCCCTTGGTGATCTGTTTTTATCTGCATAACTCTTCTGCCTATCTGAGACTTCCTTCAACCTTTGCCTAATTTCCTTAGTTTTCCTTTCCATTTCTCTCAACATATCTAGCCCAATAATCACTCTATCTTCAAGACTATCCCAACTCAAAGGTGTTCGACATGGTCTACCATACAAAGCTTCAAAAGGTGCCATTCCCAAAGATGTTTGATATGTATTATTGTAGGCAAACTCTACCAAAGGTAGGTACTCTTCCCATTTTCTCTGTTGGCCCATGCAATACATACGAAGCAGGTCTTCCATAATCTGATTTGTCCTTTCTATCTGACCGTCGGTTTTCGGGTGGTATGCGGTGCTAAAATTTAGTTGAGTCCCTAGAGCTGATTGAAGAGTGGTCCAAAACCTGGAAGTGAATCTTGCATCTCTGTCTGATATGATTTTCTCTGGTACTCCATGCAACCTAACTATCTCCTTAATGAAACGTCTAGCCAAGGTGGGTACATCATCTGTCAGATTTCCTGGTATAAAGTGTGCCACCTTAGTGAGCTTGTCAATTACTACCATTATTGCATCATGCCTAGAAGGTGACATGGGTAGCCCTTGTACAAAATCCATACTAATAACTTGCCACTTATGTTGGGGTACATCGTGCAATTGTAACAATCCAGCTGGGTGCCTATGTTCTGCCTTTACTCTTTGACATTCCAAACATTTAGCTACATACTTGACAATATCGCTCTTCAACCCTTGCCAAAAGTATAACTTCTTTAGATCTGCATAAAGTTTGTTAACTCCTGGGTGGCTTGAATAAGGAGCATTGTGAGCCTCCGATAAAACTACTTCCCTTAAATTCCCTGAATTAGGAACATAGATTCTGTTATTGTATCTGAGTAGCCCATCTTCATCAAATGTATACCCTTCGACCTTAGGGTCGGTCGGGTTATGTCTTATAGTTAATTTGACTTGCTCATACCATGGGTCATGTCCTTGCTCATCCATTACTTGCCTTTTGAAAGAGGTTTTGAAGGTTGCTATAGTCATCAAGTGCCTTCTCCTACTTAAGGCATCTGCCTCCCTATTTTCTTTCCCCTTAATATATTCAATCTCAAAGTCATATTCACTTAGAAACTCTAACCACCTTCTTTGTCTGGCGTTTAAGTGAGGTTGGGTAAAGATGTATTTTAGTCCTTGGTTATCCGACTTAAGCTCAAAGGGCTTCCCTAGTAAGAAATGTCTCCACTTTTGCAGGGCATGCACAATTGCTGCCAACTCTAAGTCGTGGGGTGCATAGTTGACTTCATGAGTCTTTAGCTTCCTAGATTCGTAAGCCACTACCCCTTCATCTTGGACAAGTACTCCTCCTAACCCTTCAATAGAAGCATCTGTTACAACTGTGAAGTGTCCATTTGGGTCTGGTACCTTTAGAATGGGTGCTGAAGTTAGTTTTCCCTTCAAGATTTGAAATGCCTTATCACTTTGCTCGGTCCATACGAACCTTTTGCCCTTCCTTTGCAACGAGGTGATGGGATTTGCTATCTTAGAGAATCCTTCCACAAACCTCCTATAGTAACCTGCTAGCCCCATAAAGCTTCTTACTTCTGAAACATTCTTAGGGATTGGCCATTCTACTATCGCCTTTATTTTATCTGGGTCGACTGCTATTCCTTCCTTTGATATTATATGCCCAAGATAGTGAATCTTCTCCTCAAAGAAGGTGCATTTGGACAATTTTCCATATAACTTATGTTCTCTCAATCTTTGCAAAACAATTTGTAGGTGCGCTAAATGCTCCTCTTCATTTCTAGAATAAATCAAAATGTCATCCAAGAATACCAAAACAAACTTATCCAAGTAGTCATGGAATACATTATTCATTAGGTTCATGAATGCAGCTGGGGCATTAGTTACTCCAAAAGGAACTACTGTGAATTCATAATGTCCATATCTCGTCCTGAAAGCTGTCTTCGGAATGTCTTCTTCCTTAATTCTGAGTTGATGATACCCTGACCGAAGATCTATTTTGGAGAAAACTGCCGCTCCTTTCATTTGGTCAAAAAGGTCCTCTATGCGAGGTAAGGGATACCTATTCTTTATGGTGACTTTGTTCAACATCCTATAGTCGATGCATAGCCTTAAGGTTCCATCCTTCTTTTTAACAAATAAAACTGGCGCTTCCCATGGTGATACACTTGGCCTTATTAATCCCTTAGCTAAGAGTTCCTCTAATTGCATTTTGAGCTCTTGTAATTCGGTTGTGTTCATTCGGTAGGGTGCCTTTGATACTGGTTCAGCTCCTGGGAGTACTTCGATAGAAAAGTCAAACTTTCTCTTAGGGGGTAAGCCGGGTAGTTCTTCTGGAAAAACGTCCCTAAATTCCTTTAAGAAAGGGGTATTTTCAAATGTTGGTGTATTTTCCTCCTTTCCTTCATCAATTTTGACCATAAAGATTTGCCCTCCTCTTCTCCTTTCCTTCTTTAATTGCATTGCTGAGATAGTTTCTATACTAATGGGTTTAAACTTTCCTTGGATTTTGACCCTTTTCCCCCCATCATCCAAACATTCAACAATTTTGCTATAACAATCTACATTAGCTTGATGGTCTGCTAACCAACTCATTCCCATAATTACATCATATAATCCTAAGGGTGCCACATAGAGATCTACCCTTGTTTCGAACTCAGGGAATTGTACCCTTGCCCTTGGTAAACACTTAGTTACTTCTCTAGTTGCCTTATCCCCATATTGAACCGTCCATGATGACTCCATTTGATTAACTTTTAATGCATATTTGTTCACTAATTCAGGTGAGACGAAACATTCAGATGATCCAGTGTTAATTAGAATTGATATTGGTTGTTCAAATAGTGTACCTGTAGTTTCCACGGGAACATTCTGGTATCTCCTTCTTTGGTTCCTAACTGCTGCATGAATCCTCTGTTGGGGCCCTTGTTGGGGTTGATTGGCTCTAATTTGTCCTTGCATCCTGGGGCAATCTCTAGCAAAATGTTTTTCCCCACACATAAAGCATCCGCCTGGAGGACCTCCCCTACCTTGATTTCTAGGGGGATCATTCCTTGCTTCATTTCCCCTGGGTGGATAAGTTATCCTGTTCTGCTGGTCATTCCTGTTATAGTTGCCTCTGTTATCATTGCCCCTGTTATTATCATTTCCATTCCTCTGATATTGATTAGGCGGTGGTCTCCTTTCGGAAGAGTTATTCCTTTGACCCTTGTTGAAATTAGTGTTTCCATTGAATTCTTGCTTCCTTTTGAATGAGTGATTCCCATTATAGTTTTGTCCTGCTAGTGTCTGAATCTTCCTCTCTTGCCTTAGGGACTTTTCAAGTACTTCATTCATATTTCTGGGTCCATGCATATCAACCTCTGCCCCTATGTTGGTATTCAGCCCCAAAATGAACTTCCTTGCTTGGCCTTCTTCATCCCTTTGGTACATAGGCACATACTTAAGCAACTTGGCGAATTTATCCCAATATTGTTGAACGGATAGGGACCCTTGACGTAGGTTATGGAATTCTGTCACTTTCTCATCAAAGAACAATTGAGGGAGCCACCTATCTCAAAAATGGTGAACAAATTGATCCCATGTGATTGTATCCCTGTTATACCCATTTTGTTCCTTGGTGTTGGTCCACCAACTAGCCGCCTCCCCTGTGAGTTGATAGGAGCCCCATAAAGCCTTAGTTGTTTCGCTAAAATCTCTTAACTCAAAATATTTTTCCATTTCATTTAGCCAATTCTCAGCCCCTTCACCAATTTGCCTCCCATCGAACTTAGGAGGGGTGATTTTCTTTAAATCCTTGGAGAGTTCCAATATGTTATTTTCCTTCCCATTACCCATCACATTTCCTTGATTGCTACCAGGGTTTCCATTCTCGGTACCACTTCTGTTCTCATAGTCATTCTGCCTTTCTCTAAGGTCCTGCAGCGATTGTTCCAGGAAGTTGATTTTATCTCTTTGTTCGATTAGAAGGTCGATTATAGCTTGAACCCCATCTCCGTTATTCCCTAGGTTGTGTCGATCCTCTTCATGATCTTCCTCATGGTTTCCTTCATGGTTTTCCTCATGGTTTTCCTCATGGTTTTCCTCCCTTTGACTCCTAGTACGTCTTCCATCACCCCTTCCTCTTCCTCTTCCTCTTCCTCTTCCTCTTCCTCTTCCTCTTGCCATTCTAGGTTTTACCTGAAAGTTAAATTGTGTAGTTAGTTTCTTTTTTTTTTTTTTGTAGAATAAAATTTAATTTCCTATTGTTGTAAAACATTCCCTTAGCTGAATAAATTGAAGTGAGCACAAGGCCTAGATTTGAACCTTTTCTCTGATACCACATGTAATAACCCACCATAATTGATCCAACAAAATTTGAGTATATATATATTTTTTTTCTTTATTATGTTTCATTCAATTGCATACTCTGGGCATCCATCCAATAGGATTGGGCAATCATCCATTCGGGATGAGCTTCTAACCATACGGGTTAGGCAATTGTCCATACGGGACGTAAATTCCATCTATCCAATACGGGATAGGCATCTACCCATACGGGGTAGGCATCTATCCAAACGGGATAGGAGATGCTCTGGCCAGAGACTTAGACTCATCGGGACCATTCGGGTCCTGAGCCACTCACTAAGTACTACATTCTTCTAACAAGAATGCACCGAGGTCGCCGTCCTTAGGGGTAATAAGAAAATAACACAAGCTTGAATTCCGCCTCGGAATTTGGCTTAAAGCCTCGGGAAGTCAAGCGAATCCATACGGGATTCCTTCCGAGTATGCATTGAATTGAGTTTGATTATCTTATCTTTCAATTAGGATTCTTACTCAACCAAGTCTAGACCCCACCCACGAACGCCTGAGTACGAGGGACAACTCCGTCCCAAGACTGCCTACATACCCGCTTCGGCGCGGGATCAAGGCGTAAAGTATGTAGTTCTATTTTCTAATCTATGGTTTGATTTAAACTGATTTTGTGGGTACGCAACCCTTTCTAGGGTCAGTGTCCCAGACAGTTTCTCTGCGGTTGCTACCCACGAAGGTAGCATTTAAGCGAAGGCTCAAGATGGCCCATTGCTTGTGGCCTAACAAAATAACTAGAACCTAATTCTTATCATGAGCGTCACCCAATTGCAAATCACCAATATCCCTTTGAGGTGAATAATTAAATAATAAATAAAGTAAATTTCACGAGAGCTCTTAACTTGACCATCCCTAAGAGGGGTTTACTATGGTTTATCTCAACGGATGTGGAATTCAATTAAAAGTTATCTTATTAAATTATCGATCCAAGAGGGATTACCCGCCCCTTGGATTTTTAACTTCCAAATGTCCCTTATTACTCCCCGACGATTTATAGGGACGATGCCACAGACGTTGTTAATGCAGCTTTATTAGGCGTTAAGTGCAGTAGTTCAACACGACGGCATTACCCGTAAGCGTGACCCAGAGGCACCGTATATACCGAACGCTGCTAGTTTTAGTTTTCCAACTCCATTTGTTTAGTTTTCTAAACTAACATCATACTTGAATATAATTATGAAATGGATGTACATAATTTTAAACCTTAAATACTATTTGAACAAAGAATATCATTATTCTACAATTAATTGGATTAATACATGTATTGGCATGGTAATGATAATTGTGAACTTACGAGTAATCGCATGAAAATTAAGGAATACGAAATAATCATAATGCAATGCAAAAGTAACGTCATTTAGATTCAAAATGCAGAAATGTTTTTCTCTATCGCAAGACTTAATTAGTTATAAGGTTACAAATTTCTCATGAGTGACCAAATTGAATAATAATGAGACTTTACTTATCTCAAAAATTATGGGTCAAATAATCCATTCATTTCTCTAAGGATTTGAAATGATACATTGAATTCAACTCTTGTTAATTTTAAGGAAATTAAATTTAGCTAAACAAATGTACATAAAAAAAAGAAATTAATTTAATTTTAATTTTAAACGATACACAAAAAAAAATACTTAAATGTTAAATCGAATGTTAAACTTCCATCGAAATTTCCTATGGCAATCTCGTTTTAATTATTTGTATATAGAACCGGGGGTGGGGACCACGGGTCCCGCCACTCCCTACGGTCCTGCATGTGCAGGCCCGTAGGGGTTGACGGGGCCACGTGGTCCCCTCCACTCCCCTGCGGCCACTTGCAGTGACCGCAGGGTAGTGGGGGTACCACTAACCCTGCCGGCTTACGGTAACGCCTTTCTGCGCTCGTATGGTTATTTTCGGGGTCTGTGCATACGTGCGGTTATTTTGGGGTCTGTGCGTACGTAGTGATTGATAATGTATCATTTAAATTGCAAATTGACATTGGGGTTATATAATCTATATATGTATATATATATATATACATATATATATTTTTATATATATATATATATAAATATATATATGGTTTCAAATTCTTTACAGGATAATTTTTATCTAAGAAGGTAAGAACAGGTAAAATAACTGAGTAATTCTTGGTTTGTCTCCTTACAGAAACCAGACTTTTAATGTATGTATATATATATATTTTTTTTAAAATCAGAATCACAAAAAGAGAGAGAGAAAGATTTATCCAGCCATTACAGGAAGGGAGTTGTTCTCAGACTTCTCAGGAAATTGGTTTGTTTCCAGGGTTATTCTCAGAGTCCACGAGGATTTATTCAACTGGTAATTTCAGTGAGCTCTTTATTCAATCCACAGAGAGTTTTCAAAAAGAAAATAATAATAAGAATACTCCTTAAATGAGATTTGGATAACAATAACCAGAGAGATGAAAGATGGTTCTTCTTAGCAAGAATCAAAAAGAATAAGAGGAACAATTTAAATCTGGATCTAGATTTATTATTACATTATTTTATTTTTTTAAAAAAAACAGTGGATCTAATTCTTTGTCAAGCAAATTTAATCTACTTCCTTATCAAGAATCTGAAACTAATAATCAACAATTTGTTCTATTCTACTCCAAAATTTAAAACTAAATTTTATCAAAGTTTGAGACAATGAATCAACAAATTTATTTTTCTTTCTATCAAACATTTTAATCTACTCCAAATCTGAACTAAATTTTATCAAAATCTGAATAATGAATCAACAATTTATTTTCCAAAATCAAGAATCCAAACAATGAATAAACAATTTAAAACATTTTAATCTAATTCTTATCAAAGTCTGAAACTAATTTCACGAATGAATTTCATTTTCATAAAATAATCTAATCTAATCTACAACAAGAACAAGATGCACAAACTAAGCTTGAAGGAACCTGGATGCTTGCAAAAATGGTGTAGAGTCTTCCTTGATCCTCCAAATTGAAGAGAAATCTTCCCAACAAAACCTTGGCTGCAATGAAAAAAAATGGACTACAAAAGAGAAATTGCAGAATTTCTTATCCAATCGCTAACTTTTCTTTTGAAACTTGTTCCCATTTTATAAAAGAAATTACCATTTCCCACTACCTATTTTTTTTAATTGAAAAAGAGATTCTTCTCCCAATTTGGCCTCCATGCAAATTAATTGGGCTTAGTGGGAGGAGTTACATGCAAGGAGGTGGAGAAGCCTCTAGAAGCTTCTTATTCCTCCTACAACATGTGCCTTAATGTGAGGGAAATTAAATAACTAAATTAAAATATATATGCATTTTCCATGTGTGTGTGGTTTATTAATTTATTCCCTTACAATATTCAATAATTCATCCAAAGAGTATAAATAAAGTTTTGTATTTAAATCAAAAAAAATGATAAAGGAGGGTTGTGACAAGAGCATCTTCCTTGATAGCCAAAAATACCCATTCCTTTCCACTACTGGATCCACTAGCTGAATCTTGTCCCAACTCATCATCAAAATCAGTCATACCTTCCTCATCCGCATAGTAACATGATTTGTCTTTGTTTCTCCTGTACTTATGTTTGTTCTAATAATCATGGTTAGGCCTAAAATATCTTCTAGATTTCTCTTCAAATCTTGAATTCCTTTCAGAACATCTAGATGCAAAATGACCTATCTTATTACATGCAAAACATTTAAAAGGTGATTTTCCTTCATACTTACTTCTTGTCGGACCTTTAGGTACTCTTCTAGCAAATAAGGCTTCAAGGTTCTCAAACTCATCATCTTCTTTCCTCATTTCCTCCAATTCCTTTGCATATAAATCTTTCCAATCACTCTTGCTAGTTGATGATGCAGATGTGTGAAAAGAAGATCAGTCTTTGTAGCTCCTTGAGGACCAAATTCTTCAAGCTCAAAAGAAGATAATTTCCAACCAAAGTATCCCTGTTAAGAATAGTGTTAGCCATTGTTATCAGCTCATTAATTGCAGTAGCATTCATCTTGTAAGTTGGTGGAAAGTCTCTCAATACTTTAGAAACAATCTCATCTTTGCTCAAAGATCCACCACAAAACGTTATTCTCATAACAATTTTGTTGACTCTTTCCATAAAAGCAGTAATCCTTTCATCTTCTTCCATCTTCAGGTTCTCATATCTCACCCAATAACCATCAAGTTTAGCAATTTTAATGGTAGGGTCACCTTAATTCAAAGCCTCCAACTTATCCCATATAGCCTTCGCAGATGATTGGTTAGTTAATCCCATAATTTGTTGATTAGAAAGTGCACTCAAGAGTGCTTTTCTATCTCTACAATCATTCTCAATGTCCTTATCCAAGGTTGCTAGAGGAGGATTTCCAGATGCCAGATTATGAGTATAGCCTTTCTCTATGATCTCCCAAATCTCTTTCCCAATACATCTCAAATGAGTCTCTATCTGAATCTTCCATACAATATAATTTGTCAAATCAAACTTAGGGGTTTCTCTCTGGAAAATAGATATAGTTGAATTATTAGTTTCCATAGGATCTTCCTCAAGCAGTTAAGCTTTTATAGAGAGGACCAAGCTCTGATACCAATTGTTAGGATAATTGGTGGACAACTAAGAGGGGGGATGAACCAGTTGTCAACAGATTATAAAACTTTAAGCACACAAAACCTTTTATCAGAATGCATTAACCAAATACCGGAATAACATATATAACAATTAAGTACAAACATAAATCACAAAACAATTACCAACCATCCATAACACATAACACTGAGATTTGTACGTGGAAAACCTGGTAAAGGGAAAAACCATGGTGGGAAGCCTACCCACAGTCAGATAATACTTCTGCAACAAGTATATGATTACAATAAGAGGGGTCTGCACATGCAAGAAGGCCAACAACCTAGAGCGCACTGCTCATCACAAAAGGAGCCTCACTAACTACGGAATAAATCCAAACTGCAATCCAAAAAGATGAATGAATTGCAAGAATAGCATCTCCTATGCCTAAGTACATTTTTGGTTAAGCTCAATACCAGAGGTTTTAAAACTTTTTCACAAACCCAATTCGATCACCTATGATCGACCAAAACCTCTTTATATGATTACAACTTTATTCGCACATAGATAATCCCATAACCTATATCACATAATCTACAAAGAGAGCTTACATCATATTTATACCAACCTGAGACCTAAAGAATTAGGTTGACCACCTAAAAGATAATACAATAAATCCATTGCATAATCCCGGAAACCAATGATAAACCATGTTTTCCTAAGATCGAAATAGCATAAACCAAACAATAAATCCAACCGGTGATGCATCAAGAGTATCAACCAACACATTACATAAACCGGTCCATAACCTAGCAGAATAACACCAAGATAGGTCTGGTGCTAACTACAACACCATCGATAAACTAGAACATGAACAAGATAATCATCAGCATCCTAATAACCTTCTAGAAGCTACACCAACACCACTTATTGGATTCATCAAAATATCTTCATGAAAGCGCTACCAGTAAAACCCTTATCGGTAACCAAAAGGCTTAATAGAAGAAAAAATAGCATCCGGATCATCAAATCCCAAACCAACTGATTGTGATACATTAGGAACAAATGAGTAACCAATCCAAAGTAATTCCAACAGTCGGACCAAACTGGAGACAAATCTCCAGATCAACATCAAAGACCAACCACTCTACTAGAAGCGGGTAGACAACAAAATAGCTAGTGTTGACATCAATGACAAACATCAATGCAATACATAATCAATTCCTCCAAATTTCCAACATAAAGATCCACAAATGAATTTTGTGGAGCAATCTAAAAAAATAGGGTATCCAGAAGATTTAGGGAAAGCACATTTATTACACCAAAAAGTTAGATATGTGAATGATAAAAGGCAACTTAACCCTCTCATTTGTCACTTTGCATTCGAAGAGAAAGACATTTAGAGTAATCTGATGAGAAAGGTATTTATCTATGAAACTTTTTGAGTTGAAATTTTTGAAATGGATACTCCATTGGTCATTGATATCACTAAGAGGTCTCGCCCCAAATTCAAGAAATATCCATTTAAATTTGTTGAGGTAGACCCCTTAGGTGCATTTTCATCGGTTACGTATGGTGTTCTTCATGTCAAAGACATTAGAGAATATATTCATGCAAATCTTGAGGATCTAGGAGGTTTACAACTGTTAAATCTATATTCTAATCAATTATTAGGAGAGAATTTCAAGCTTAAGCTGGAATGTAAGGTGTTGGAGGATAATAACTTTGCCTAGATTGTCAAGTTTCCCATATTTGAAGAAAACGAATGGGTTTGGTATGTTTTGAGCCAAGTGCATGATGAATTTATGTGTTGAGAAAGCCATTTAAGATAACCAAGGATGCCATCAGGGTCATAACTAGTTTGAGCTCATCCGGTGATTTGCCCATGTTGAAGTTCATGAAGAACCAAGTTGTTACTGATACAATTGGTTCAAAATTTGACAAAAGGGCAATGACAATCAATGATATACTTGAGTATGATGTAAAATTTTCTTCCATGGTGATTGGCTACAAGATCTATCACTCCAACCGGGAGAACTCTATATCCAGTACTACAATCTATGCAACCTATGAGATGGTCAAGGAAAATAAAAAATATGACATGTGAGTTATTGTGGAGTGAGCTGATGAAAAATATGACAAAGATAAAGCAGGACAAGAAGAACACGTTCAAGTATGGTACTATTATCTTATGCTTATTGTTTTTCTTCATTAAAGAGGTTTTGGGAATTGGGAATGTTCAATGGGCATATGATAGACCAGTAGATGTTCAAATCAAAGAAATTTTGTATACCATTGGTGATAGTAAGGCCCAAAGAACTTCTCTTTTGGGATATTTGAAGAATTTCCAAAGTGTAATGCAGGATAGGGAAAGTATCCCTAAATCTATAGTTGAGAAGTATAAGGACACAATATGCTTCATGGTTGATATAGATCAGTGCCTAGTGGAAGTAGTAGAACCTAGGATAGTTTGGATCATGCCCATGGGGTATGAAGTTGATGAACAAATAATTGAACTGTATGCTTAACATTTCTTGAGCAATCCAATTTATTCCACATAGGAGAGATTCAATACATTTATAGAGAAATATTTATAGTTGCATTCTCAGTTCAAGAAGCTTGAGATAGTCTGAAAGATGAGAAAAGAAGTTGAGGAGTATGTAGAGAATTGGTATTACAAAAGAAGCAGCCTAGGAAGCTAGGAAGAGAACTCAACAAGCTGCATAGGAGAGGCTATTGAAAGTTGAATCACCCACCCCCAAGCCAAGACAAACCAGAAGCTTTGCACCCTCCTTCGTTTCTCATAAGCTAGTCAACTCACTAAAATCACAAGCCAAATCATCCAAGAAAGGTGAAAAGAGAAAGAAAGGCAAAAGATCAAAAGTGTATGTCATTGTAGAAGATTATGAAGAGACTAAATTAGATGAAGTTGTAAAGGAAATCAAGACCAAGGGCTCAAAATAATCAAGTGTCTCTAAGGACATGCCCTCCAATCAAGGGAAAGCAAGGAAGAAAATGAAGCTCAACTCAGATAAGCCTGACATCTCTATCAAAGATGTTGAAGAAGCTCTCATGGTGCAAGCTAATTTGAAGCCATTCTCTGAATATTATGAGAAATTTGATGATGCAGGTAAGACAATTCTAGAAGAAGCCACAATGAAGTACTTGGGCATTTTCAATAGGGCTCTAGTTGAAATAATGTCTGAGATTTCTTAAAGTTTGTATAACCTTTTAGAAATTAGAAGAGGTGGTGCAAAAGTAGAAGATGAAAGGTTAAAATAATATGTGCTAGTAAATCTATGCCCTATGATAGTTGTAAAGGAAATAAATAGAATACTCAAAGAAGCTAGAAAGGAATTTAGAAGAAAAACAAGAATTAACAAGCTTATGATTGGGCAAATTGATGAAGTGATCAAAGAGACAGAGAAGATCTCGAAGATAATTTTGGAAAAGAATAAGTTTGATGTTGTCTCAAAACAAGATCATGATAGTGATAATTCATCTATTCTGGAAGTGCAAGAAGTACATTGAAAATTTGAACAGGCTGAGGTAAATGCTTCCTTTGTTTCAGAAGAGGAAGGTGTGTATAATAGAAAGGAAGGTGTGATGAATCAAGGTGGAGAGGAGATAGAGAAAGTAGAGTCAGTTGAGGATACTTAGAATCCTCTAGATCAGACAAATAGTATGGACACAATGCCATCAGTGGAGACTCAATCTCTGACTTATAATAAAGGTCAAAAAGAGGTCAAAGCAAAAATTGGCATAGAAGTAAAAAAGGTTGAATTGGTGTTGTCTCTTAAGTAAGAGACACTGATAAAGATGTCAAGGAATTTCTTGAGAAGGATAAACAAATCTTTGATGATCCAACATTGTCTCATGGGCCTATCAACTTAGACACTCTTTCTCCCATTTAGAAGTTGAAGCTAGCATCATTTGCACAGGCTAAGGAAAGAGAAGAGATATTGAAATCTCACATGGAGGACAGTGAGCTGCTTGATCTTGCTTCTGATGTCTTAGAAAAGATAATGCCTACATTCCAAAAGGACACATCTGATTCTCCCTCCGATCAGTTGAAGATCCTAATCAATTATGTAAGTACTCACTTTGAGTCCTTAGAAAAATCAGCAAAAGTTAAGGTCTGGAATGAGTTTAATGACAAAAGTTTCAGTGAATTAAAGGAGATGATTGCTAATGATAGGATTTTGCTAGACATCTGTGTGAAAAGTATTCAAAATGCATTATCTGAAGGAGGCAATGCCTATAAATCTTGTTTATTATCTTCTAAGTTTATTGTAGACATTGAGAAGAAGATAAAGGAGAATGAGAAACAATTGCTAGGTATCTCTCAATCATTTGATCCTTTGACTTGTTCTTTAACTAGTCAAGAAAGTTAGGCCATATCTTTGCTTGATAAAATTAAGAGCATAAGCCATGATAAGGAGAATATTATTGGTAGAGTTGGTGAAATTTGGAGTCTGATTACTCATAAGATGGATACAATTCTTAGTGCTTTAAAAGAAGCCCAAGATGCAACAACCACAAATGATCCCACATATCTTCAGTCAACAAAAATGCAAGCATTTCTCTTAAATGGTCTCATATTAGTTTTCAAGTGCCTCAAGAAAGGTTGGGATAGTCATTTGAACTCATTAAATAACATTTTTGTAGATATATTTAAGCTTATGTAAGTTAGTGAAGTTTATTTGTACATGTGTTGTTGTATATAGAGTATTGTATGAATTTTGGCATGCAGATCCCTACCTTTTCCATTGATATCAAGGGGGAGTGTAGGGCAGTGAAAAATGTAATTTTCATCTCAAGGGGGAAGTTTGAAATTTTTGAGTTTTGAGTTTTGTAGTGTGTATATATTTGGTACTGATTCCGACACTTGGTCTTTTTTCACTAAGTGTTGTCATCAATGCCAAAGGGGGAGACTGTTGGCAAGAGACACTGCATAGGTTTTTTAGGTGTTGTCATTGATGGGAACTCAAGCCAGTGTACCCATTCACAATGAATGATTTGCTCATACCAGAAGTCAGATTGAAGATTGGTCTAAGTCTAGTAAGCCTAGAACAAAGAATCTGACAATGTTTGGCATTTTGGTTGGTATTTTGTTTTGAGTTAATATTTTGTGTTGTGGATCAAAGGGAAGCTAGATGGATGTCTAGAGTACCTTATTCCATAATTTTATCCTTCATTGATGATTGGTGTGCAAGTTAGAAGATCCAGTGTATCAGGTTTTGGTTTGATAGTGCAGAACGACTGACTTGTGTAGTTGATCCTTATGTAGATTAAGTGGAGTGACTTTGGCAATTTTTTGTGATGGAGGATTTTTAGCCAACATATGTGGTAGCATGTGTTCGATTTTTTTATTCTACATTAGCATTTGAGTTTAGATTTTGTCTCCAGTTTGTACATGGTTCATAAAATAATAAAATTTTCTTGAGCCGACATGGAGCCGATATAATTTCTTGTTGCAGACACATAAGAGCGATGGTTTTGATCATTTGGATGTGTGGAAGGTGTTGGTGATCAATTATGTGTAGTTTCATGTGCCCAGGATAGAGATTGGTTCTCTGAATTATAGAAGAACAATGTAACAAAGCAATGAGAGATAAGGTGTATGAAATTCATGTATTGTGCTTAACCAAAACTATACTTTGGCATTTGTATATGTTATTCATCATTTCAAATGATCTGTAATATTTATATTTGAGTTGTAGGTAGTGAGCCTCTCTCTTTTGAGTAGTGAGCTCTAGGTAGTGTTCCTAAATGCATGTGCATTCCCTAATTGTAATATTTCTATAGTTTTGTAGAGTATACTTATATACTGGGTTCATCCCCACCGTGGTTTTTCCCTTAATTGGGTTTCCAGGTACAAAAATATTGGTGTTATGGTGTTGTGGTTATTTACTTTATGTTATTGCATCTTTCTTTTGTTCATATGCATTAAATGGTTGAAAGAACACTTTAATAAAGTTAAATATTGTAGAACACTGATTCACCCCCCCTCCTCTCAATGTTCCTTGATTCCCATAGTGAAACTCATATAGAGACATGAAAATAACATGAAACCATACCAAACCCTAAAGGAGAGGTACAAGCCAATCAATAGTCAGTGATCTCCTATTATTATCCAATATCTCTAAAAGCTTCAATTGATGATGCAAATGATTGATAAATACTTTATGAATGCTTGATTTGCATATTGAAGACTTCAAATAACCCTGCACTTTGACTTCACAAGAGGCTCCTTGAATCGCTAGAGTTGTTGGATCCTTCAAATGAGGAAAGAAAAGATTATATATATGACACCCTAACTTAGAATTGTTTTTTATGGGAGAAAAAGTTGGGACCATGGTGAATCACCATGGTCTAACCGACTTTTTCCCAAATTTTTAGGGATGCAAGATATCATGATTACAAAGTAAATCCTAGCTCGGTGCAACAATTCAAGGTGTTTAGATGTGCAAAATCAGGCCTTGAAGGTCGAAATAAGACCTAATTAGGGCTTCAATGAATTAAAAGGATAAAAAAAAGGTGCACACCTAGAGTTAAGGGCCCAATTTTATGATGTGTGGAGTGATTAAAGAGAACTTTAGATTTAATTAAATTCTTAAAGGGAATTTAAAATGTGAAATGCAACACACTAAGGTTCGTTCTAACCTAAGCATGTAATTATACCACCAATTTAGGGTGTATAATTTACGATGCTCCATTCTCCAATCTTTGTCTTGGAAGCACTATGTTGTATGTGGGAGTGTTTTTATGTCATTATCATCATATTATTTTTAAATATTGAATTGTGCATTGTGTGAAGTTATTGAGTTAAAAGTTACAAAGGTGAAGTGTTGTAGAATTTTTACTCGTGATGGATGAAAATAGAATGAAGTAGAGTAAGACCTAATCCCACTCTCATGCACACATTAGAATATGAAACACCTTAAGGATATGACTCACTTTGACTACTTCTCATAAGAGAGAGAGAGAGAGAGAGAGAGAGAGAGAGTCAAGGAATATCTTTAGGTTTTCTATTCCTTTGCTGCTATGAAGAGGAGATGTGCAAAATGCAATGCAATGATCAACTATTCTAGGAGATGAGAAAGGATTCAAACATAAATTGAAAATACTAAAATTTGTAAATCTGAAACTAAGAGATTGAGTATAGAGAAGAAAAAGGAACTCAGAGGTGCACTTGTCACTAAAATTTGAGGTTGACTGAGCAAGGCCAGGACACCACACCCTGGTCCTTGATACCACAGAGAGTTGTTCTTCTGGAATCTTGATCTTGAAGCTCTATAATGTTGAACTACCACAAAAACCTACAAAACCCATAAGACTAGGGTGCCACACCTTGGTCTAGACCAGGGTGCCATGCCTTGGTCTCATAAAACTGGGATCTTCTTCTAAGACTAATTTTGCACGTATGTGTTTTGTCAGTCTTGAAGATTATGTGTTCATCAGATTCATGTACCTACACCTGGAACTTTGAAAATGGTGTCTAGGTGGCTATATAGGGTTTTGCCTTAATCAAACCCCTTGTTCTGGTGATTTCCACCTCCATAAATAGCCGACAATGTACTGAAAAATGTGCATGCAAGATCCTAAAATGAACAAGAAAGTAAATCTAGAGTTCTACCCTACGCTTGACAGTAAACCCTAAATGAATGTAAATGCTTCAAATCAAAAATGCAATAATGGATCTAAAAATGATTGTTATGAAGCTCAAACAAAGATATGAAAATAACATGAAATCATACCAAACCCTAAGGGAGAGGTACAAGTCAATCAACAGTTGGTGATCTCCTAGTATTTTTCAATATCTTCAAATCTTCAATTGATGATTGAAATGATTGATGTAGAATTGATAGATGCTTAATTTTTTTATTGAAGACTTCACATAATCCTGCACTTTCACTTCATAAGAGGCTCCTTCAAAATTGTCAGATGGGCCCTTCAAATAAGAAAAGACAAGGCTATATGTATGAAAACCTAACTTTGTTTTTGGTTATAGTCCGACCTAGAATCAATATAATTTTACAATCCTTTGGATTTAAACATTAAAATACTGCCAAAACGTGCTCTTGAAATTCAAGGAGAAAAAGTAGGGACCAAGAGTCCACACCATGGTCTGACCCACTTTTTTTGCAAATTTTTAGGGAAGCAAGCTATTGTGATTCTAAAGTCAATTCTAGAAGGATTCAATGATTCAAGGTGTTTAGATATGTGAAATTGGTCCTTGAAGGTCAAAATAGGACATAATTAGGGCTTTTGATGAATTAATTAATTGAAAGAGTAAAATAAAAAGGGGCACACTTAGGGTAAAGGGCCCAATTTTATGATGTGTAGAGCGATGAAATGGGACTTTAGATTTAATTAATTTAATTAAATAAATGCTTAAAGGGAATTTAAAATGTAAGATGCAAACACACTAATGCAAGTGCTAACCTAAGCATATAATTGTACCATCAAATTAAGGGTGTACAATTTACAACGCTACAGTGCTATAATATTTTATTGTGAATTAATTATTGGAGATTGGTAATAAGGTAGATATTTTGTGTTGTACTAAGTTATCTATTTTAGATTGGAAATAGTGTGGCATATGTGTATGACCTTTATCTACTCGTATATTGCAATATAAGTTTCAAGAATCAGTAAAAGAAAGATCATATAAGACTTTGGGCTTATAGTGGTCTTGTTAGTTTATATAGAAGAACTAGTACATCTTCAAGTTATTCGTGTTTAGCTTGAAGTTTTATCAATTATTATTTCTTAGATTGGTATCTTGTAATTTTTATTTGTTTTAAAGGAGACATCCTACTCTGAGGTAAGAGAGTTAAGCTAACACCTATTCTGAAAAAAGAGAATATAGTGATTGTAACACCCTGGAATAGTTTAGGAGATAGAAGTAGATAGAAACTAATTGTCTTATTGTGATAAGAAGGAAACCTCCCCTTTGTGAGGACAAATCCAATCTCATTATATTGTGGCTAAAACCCACATTTTGTAAACCTTCCTAGTTTACAAAATTTTCAACCAACAGATTTTGGTGACTCTGTTGGGAATTACGAGCACACAACTAAGGCTTTCTTTACTTTGGGTTGGAATTTTTCGTGTTCCTCACCGTTGATCTATCTTGTTTATGATTTATATTCATGTTAATATAGTGTTACCCTGGCAGAAAGGAGATACACACGAGGATGAAGGAATCAAGGTATTATTGATCCTACTTTTGAATTGTTGCAAAAACATAACTTAGATTTCCTTCCTCCTAGAGAATGATCTCCTCTCTAGTGCACAAGGAGTTTTCCTCCTACAAATCCAAGATCTCATATACCTAGTGAAGCATATAGTTCTCTTATAACTTTCGTGATACCTCAAGTATAAAGGTTTGTTATTTCACCTTTTCATCCAGTTAGAATGGTTGCACAAGGACCTTAGGGCTAGAATTTTGGTCCTCTTGATTTGACTCCACCTCTTCATCCCCTTCTACAAGGTTCATGGAGGAACATTCCCAAGTTTTATGGGGATGGAAAACAACATCCAAATGAGCATATCATTGCATTTTATATTAAATGTGATATTCTCAGCGTAGAACATGAGGATGTCTTAGTTAGACTCTTTGTTGAGACACTACAAGGTGCAACAGCTGATTTGTTCTACCATTTGGCACCAAAAACTATTACCAACTGGGATACCCTCAAAACTCAGTTTGAGACACAATTTAAAAAAGTAGAAGATGCATAGCTCATCTAACTTCAATGCGGGAGAAGTTTCACATGAACCTATGAGAGATTTTGTGACAAAGTTCAATGAATTAAAGAATAGAATTATGATTGTTTCTTAGCCAACCGTAGAGAACCTTAAGTGTTTCTTTATCAATGCCCATTTATCAAAAGTCAGCTTTGTATTAAGAAGAACACCTTTGATAGATTTGACATCAACACAAGATCAATATGTGGAGGTATAAGATCACCTCATGCTATCAGGAAAAATAAAGAAGGATCCAAATAAAATCAAACTAAGTTCTTCTTCTTTGGATTCTTCAACTTCTTTGTCTTCAAATACAACCGACCCTTTGGTGCAAAGGTTCGATAATGAAGTCCTAGCCTTGAAGAAGAAAATTTCATAGACATCGAAGATAAAATCCATATAAGAATATTCCTCACAAGATGTACCCAAATAATGCCTCTAATTATGAGGCTAAGAAGCAAAATAAATTAGCCCCTCCTTCAAAAAGGCTCGCTCTTGAAGCTCCTCCTGTTAATACAGCAGTAGGATATTATGAGGTAGAGAAACATGATTGAGTCCCAAGTTGTCATGCCCAAATTTTTGGGCATGAATGGGATAATTTTTTCTTTAAAATAACAACCTAATAACATTAAATTTGCTAATACGAAATGCACTAACAAGTTCGTCTTAACTATGTTTGGGTTAACTCTAACCACTGACTCAAGTAAGAAAAATAATATTTAAATTAAATGTGGAATACTAAAATAATTAATTATTCTCTCATCAATTTAAATCAATAGATTAAATTAAATCACAAATCTCTAAATTGATTGACAAGGATAATATTAACCTCCAATAATCATTAATATCTTTTAGGAACTAAATAAAATTAGTCCTAGCACTTAGATTATTAATTGTCTATATCTTATTTTAACAATAATTAAAATGTGATTAATCTAATTTGACTAAAGGGTTAATTAAATCCATAATGAAAATTTCCCTATAAAATTTAGCCTAGAATAGCCTAAATTTAAGTAGACTAAATAATCTCTTATAGTCAAATAACTTATAAAGTTATTATAAGTTCCTAAGAGATTAAACTCCAAATTAATTAGAATTTAAAACATCATTTTTAAATATACCCATATGTTTATTAAAAACATATATATAATATAAACATCTAATAAAATGATTAATCTTCAATTTGACCTATACATTCATATTTTAAACTAGATATAGATATAGATATATATATATATATATTCATTAAAACACTTATATATATATATATATATATATATATATATATATATATATATATATATATATATATATATATTTTCATTAAAACACTTATATATGAAAATATTTATTTTCTAAAATATAAATATCCCATATAACTTAACTAAAATATTAAATAATAATGAAAACCTAATTAAAAATATTATAAAACTACTCCACCCTCTACCCTATTTTCTTTCCATTTTATTATCTTGCCCTAGCCCTATTTTCGGGTTAGGGCTTAACTATGATATTCTTTTCTCTTTTTTTTTTGGGTGTGTGAAGTGTGTGTATGTTTGTGCAGGTCACAGGTGGCGGCAGCCATGAAGGGTCTCGACAGAGGTGTGGAGGAGTGGAGGTCTCTTTGTTCACAGGGGCGGTGGTGGCGGAGGTCACGGGGGGCTCCCCGCACGGATGGCCACTGCCAAGCCTACAGGTCACGACCCATAGAGGCAGCCTTGGCTGCCACTGTTAGACGCGGTCCGCAGCCGGTAGCGCCACCGCTATGGGGCACCGCCCACAGAAGGGGGTCGAAGCCTCCCCAACTGTGGGTTGCGGCCCACGGTGGTGACTGCGGCCGCCGCTAGGGGTCGACTGTGCGGGGGAGGTTGAGGTACCCCCCTTTGCTTAGTATTTTGAAAAAAAATAAATTTAAACCCCTTATCTTTTGTAATAATAAATTAAATTTTTTTTTTTTTTTTTTTTTTAATATAAAAAAATATATTTATTCAAATATCGATATATATATATATATATACATATATATATATATATATATATATATATATATATATATGTATATAAATACATACATACATACATAGAGATATATATATATATATATATATATATATATATATGTATGTATGTATGTATGTATGTATGTATGTATGTATGTATGTATACATACATACATACATACATACATACATACATACATATATATATATATATATATGTGTGTGTGTGTGTGTGTGTGTGTGTGTATGTATGTATGTATTTATATATATATATAAAATCTATTCATGTTTAAATCATGGGTAGGTTTAATGTGAAATTTCATAGATGAATAATGTTATATATATATTTTTTTAAACAAAACTTGCAAGAAATTAACAAAATAAATGATAGTACAACAATAGTCCAATATTTATATTTCTTCTTTTTAGATCTAGTCTTAAATCTATAGTGCAAATACTAGACTTTAATTCTGCAATAAATTAAGGAGAAAATGACAGAATTGATTAAATTTAAACAGCAACTATATTAGACTAGGAATTATTGAAATAAATCTTAGATATAGACATGATAATTTTAGATTTATTTTTTGCAAATAAATAAATAGAAAATGACAAAGTTTATTAAAATATATTCAGCAACTACATTAATCTAGAATTATTTAAATTAGATTTAGAGATATGCATAAGGAAATAAACTAAACTTTTATTTTCAGAAATAACATGCATACAACAAATATTATTTTCAGAACTATAGGAACTAAATCCACAAATACACATTTCAATTTTTTTTGCAACAAAATAATACTTAATAAAAATAATGCAGTTCTTTAAAGTTTATTTAAAAGGCAATATAGTCAACATTACAATTGGGTGAGATACCCATCTAGTCTCTCTTTTCTATTAAATGAGGACTTTAAATAAATGAATACATTCCTTGCAAAATAAATACAACATGCAACTTTTATTTACATTTCTACAACTGAAAAATATAGCATCCCTTTTCTTATTCTTTTTCTGCAAATCAAGAACAAAACCCAACAACTCCTAGCTTGTCTCTTTCTTTCCTTTCCAAGCAACTTTGGGTTGGAATTTTTCGTGTTCCTCATCGTTGATCTATCTTGTTTTTTATTTATATTCATGTTAATATAGTGTTACCCATGCAGAAAGGAGCTACACACGAGGAAGAAGGAATCAAGGTATTATTGATCCTACTTTTGAATTGTTGCAAAAACATAACTTAGATTTCCTTCCTCTTAGAGAATGATCTCCTCTCTGGTGCACAAGGAGTTTTCCTCCTACAAATCCAAGATCTCATATACCTTGTGAAGCATATAGTTCTCTGTTACTGCGTCATTTCTTCCTCAAGATAAGAGCGAGTCATCCTATAAAATTTCCAGTCAGAGTCCTAATCTTTCTTGTGACACCTTGGTTCAAGTCCTTAGTACGTTTGTAAATTCTTTTTCAATCATAAATGTCAAGTTTAGGTAATTGGTTAAACTCTATGAACACGTTGAACCATTTTGAATCAGGTTCAATAGGTTCATTTAGGTTCCATAGGTTCCTAGGTGTTCAGGGAGGTTTTTCATACTAATATTTTCTCTAAGTGTCTTGCAGTAGCTCTATAAAAGTTTCTTGTTCGGTGATATGTTACTTTTTTTTTCTCTCCAGGTTTTGAACTCATTGAACCAAGTTCAAGAGATTCAAACGTGTTCAACATGTTCAATATAGCACAAGTGGTCAGCAACTTGATATTATTAGTTTTCTCGGCAAAATTCTCCTTGAGCGCGACATACATCTTGACCTACTTGAATGCCCATGAAGTCTGTTCAAGATGTTCATATGTGTTCGAAGTTGGTGGGTCCCTCGGGTTTTAATGATTTGATGGTGCATTCATTGCCAAATATGAGGAAGCAGAACCATGTCTTAAGTGACGTCAATCCTTGGTTTTTTGAAGTAAGTAATCATTTCGGGAACTGGCGGTTACTTCAAAAATGCCGCCATGCATTCAATGCATGCGTGCGATGTCTAATCCACAAACTTAACACACTCAGACTGAAAATTGGAATTATTGCAATCAATGTTTCTGTATCATTGGCTTCACTAATAAGGTATGAAGGATTGTTAGTGCTCCGCATTTGGTCCTCGCTGTTGCATTTTTGTTTTTCTTGGATAGGAGTCTTGTTTGCTGCTAGTCGTCATTTGGTTGTTCAACTATGAAGGTGAGTCTTTTTCTTGTTCTCTCCAGTGGTTTTTGCTTGCATTTTCTCTCTTACATAAAGTTTTGTTGCAACTGGTTTAGGCTTATTGTTTTAAATTATGAAGTCCACACTACATTTGTTTGGGAACGTTTTTAGCCTGGCATCCACTGAACCCATAGTTAGTGATATTGACCTAAAAGGGGAAAACCTTGAGGTGTTGAAAGAGAGGGTGTTCAAGGGAATTGACAAGTCTTTTGGTGTAGCGATTTTGAGTAGCGGTCTCATAGAAGCCACAACTTTTCCCCTAGCCATTCCTTGCCCAGAATTGATTCGGGAATGTATTGCTAGATACGACCCAGTGTCTGAAACCATTAGGAGAGACAATGGTGAAACCCTTCTTGCCATAAATCATAAAGTAATTTCCTCAGTCTTCAAAATACCTGATTACCAGTTCTCCAACTTTTCCCTTGCTCAGTCAATCATCAAGTTCAACGCAGACAGAACCAGACCCCGTAACAATGTAGCAAAATTTTGGTTGAAGGTTCCTCAAAGAGGTGGTTCCAGGTTACCCAAGAATCCTAATAAGAATCACATGTTTCCTCACATTCATGACGTAATGCTTTTGTTGCACCGAGCCAGAGGATCCATTGAAGCTTATAGCTTTGATGACTGGATTTATTGCTAAGTGTAGCTGATTTTAGAAGGGAAGCAATATTTGGATTGGGCTGAATTGATTGTTGATTCAATGAGAGAACAACTGATTATGGCTAAACAGTTCAAACAAAACTTCTTCATGTCTTCATATCTCTTGTATTGTTTGGCATGTGTTAAGGAGTTGGTTGGAATACCAAAATAGCTCACTAAGGAGGATGTTTCTGTATATGAGTTCTATTCCATGCTGCAAAAGGATAAAGCCTTATAGGATTTCAGAAGGGTGCACAATGCTTTTCTGGGTGATTTGTGTCATGAATTGAAGAATAAGAAAGCCAAAAGAATCTCCGAGGATGCATAGACTTTGATAAAGAGGTTTGGTAGTTTTTATATCCAGCTTCCATGCTTTTATTACATAAGGGTAGGTGGCTTTGAAGAGGAGCCCTTCAACCTCCCTCACTTTTGTTCAGATTACTTTGTTCTGGCAGAAATATGCAGACAACTAACCTCTGTAATAAAAAAGGCACAACCCAGGGATAAATGGGAGGGTCACTTTCCCATCAAATTGGGTGTATTGTCCTACAAATCGATGTCTAACGCTCTGAGTATTGGAGAAGATCTCAGGAATTTCAATTTTTCCTTGTATCCTGAAAGGAAAGGTTTTGATAATAAGGGATTTTCCCGAAGTCTTGGTCTAATGCCATACCTCCCAATGCCACAATTAGAGGATTTCTAGGAAGATTGTATAGATGAACTCGAGGTATTCAAAAGGGGAAACATGAGATTGGTGTTAGAAAAAGTTGTTTCATTGTAGATAAAGGTGGATACTAAGGGGCTCGAAGAGGACTATCTAGAGCTATTCGAACTAGGATACTTAGCCCGTGCAGAAGTTGAAATGCCTCAAATCGACTGGGATGAGGAAGAGAAAGATGATATATAGTTAAGGACCAACAGATTTTTGGAAAGGACTGCGGCGTGGGTGGCCAATAAGAAAGCAATGAAATTAGGTGTTAAGTCTAATTCTATGAGAAGTAATAAGGATCCTCTACCTTCACCAAAACGTCTTTCTAACAATACTTCTATGCATGTTCATGCAGGTAAGGATAACAAGCCATCCTAGCTTAGACATAGGTCTAATTCAGCTTTGGATTTTTGTACTTCTCGGCATACCCAGTCCCGAAGTACCGCTCAAAGAAAGATGGATCAAGCAAAGGATACAGGGGTGAAAGATACCATTCTCAATGCCCAGATATTTGAAATTGAAGACTTGGATGGCGATGTTGCTGGTTCCCTGGATTCTCATACGGTGACTGTGGCTATGACGCCACCTTCCAAAATGATCAAAGGAACCACTAGTTCTAGTGCAACTCCTAAGTGGTTGACCACCTCGATGAACAAAAAGTGGAGTTTTCTTCCCATGACTATTCCGATTCAGGAAATGGTCGTTAAGTACATAGAGAAGAATCCAAAGCCAAAAAGGTTCAAGACTGTCGCTCGCTTGGACAATGATGAGGGAACTGGAAAATGGGTTGCTGAAATCACCTCGTACAAACCCAAGGATGAGAACAAGGAGGATAGCTCCGATGATTTTGAGATCACAAAGGTGGAATTGGGAAACATGAGTAGAGACACAGACAATCATTTCTTCCAGGTATCGGCAAAGAAAATTCTCACCAGATCAGAGAAGGATGGGCGAGAAAAGAGAGAACTAAAGTGACACATAAACGTTCTGGCCCAGTTCATCGATAGTATTGGTTGCCTTGGGGCACTCCCAATATCTCATGCTATAGAGAACTTTGACCCATCTTCGCCGAAAAATGAAAAGCTAATGAGCCAAGTTCAACAGGCCAAGAGTATTGTTGAAGCCATGGAGAAATGGATTGAGGGAATAATCAAGGATAGGGAGAAGTACATTACCAACTCCCAGAGGCTATGCGATGAGATACAGGGTCTTATTGCTGAAGTTCAAAATCAACTTGTGTCGTGGGAGAAGGAGGAGCACAAATGGCAGAATATCTTTCCCTTGTTTTCCAAAATAGAAGAATATGGAGTTACCAGGTTTTTGACGGAACACTCAATCAAGCTGGTGGCGGATGAATGTCAACTTTTTGTGCTGAAGAAAACCATAATGTGGTGAGTGCTTACCTTCAAGTCTGTGATCACTGACGCTAAAACCTCTGTTTATGAAATCCAGGATCTCTAGTGCAGCATAGTTAATGATAACAAGGTGGTTAAGCCTGACCATGATTGGCAGTTGGGAATTTGTGGGTTGAACACATACGATGCAATCAGGCCTTTCTAGATGAACATGGAGAAAATCAAGGCCAAGGGTAATTTCACTCTAGAAGATATAACAAGGGTGGCTAGGATTGAGTCTATGACTTTCATTGGAAATAATCAGCTGCTGAAACATGTCGAAAAGATGGTGAAGCACCGGTGGAATAAGGAGGTAGTGAAGGCAAAGCTCAATGCGATGAAAGTTCCAAACTAATCCATTGTTCAAGAACTCACAACCGCTCACAATGCTCGTGAAAGTGGAGAGGATGATGATGATGGAAAAGTGGCATAATGCATTGATTCAGGCCCAGTTCCCTTTATTTTTGTAATTTCTCATGGTTATGCAAAGACTTCGGGACATCTGTCCCAAAATACATCTTGTTGGTTTCATAACTCTTTACAGGGGAGGTTGAGTTTTCAAGGAGACCTCCCCTATTCTAAAATTATAAATTAAGGAAAGATAGATAGAATAGGGGTTAGATTTAGTGACCAATTCTGGTTGGTTTTTGTTTTTCCCTCTGTTTTGTGTATTTTCTATTTTGTAGAAGGAAGAATCAGACTGCTAAATCTAGAATGGAAAATGATTTATACATGTATTATCATGCCTTTGTTTCATAAGAATATATATATAGAATGATCACACTGTCCTTGGGAGAAGGAAAATCTGTGGGTTTTGAATCTATATAGATACATGTCTTTGCATATGTTTATCTAATCAAATAATAGTAAGGATCTTTCCATTGCAAAAAATTATTATTCTTCTGGTAATACTTCCTTTGAGTGTTTGTTTTCTTTAGAAAAGATTTGCGTTTGAGGACAAATATGGTTTCTTTAATCTGTTCATTCTTTATTAAACCTATGGAAATGGTGTACTAAACTTTGATTCAGTTGCTATCATCTCTTGTATTGAAAAGATAAGACAAATTGCTTTCTCCTTTTTAGGAGACATGTGTGAAATATCAACCTCTCATCCAAGAATGAAGTAGGCAGCCTTACATGCTTTCGGGTTAAAAGCTACTATTCAAATCAAAATAGTTAAAAGCATTCCTTGAAAAACTGAGATAGGGAGTTGTACCTATGAAAAATTCAGAGGGAAGTGGTTTATACAACACTTACCCAACTCTTTAGTGAAACACTTGTCCTTAAATTAAGGCGACAAAGTTCAAAATTGATCATTTTTAAAAAAGGGACAAATCTGTTCACTAACATTCTCTTATAACTTTCGTGATACCTCAAGTACAAAGGTTTGTTATTTCACCTTTTCATCCAGTTAGAATGGTTGCACAAGGACCTTAGGGCCAGAATTTTGGTCCTCTTGATTTGACTCCACCTCTTCATCCCCTTCTGCAAGGTTCATGGAGGAACATTCCCAAGTTTTATGGGGATGGAAAACAACATCCAAATGAGCATATCATTACATTTTATATTACATGTGATATTCTCGGTGTAGAACATGAGGATGTCTCAGTTAGACTCTTTGTTGAGACACTACAAGGTGCAGCAGCCGATTTGTTCTACCATTTGGAATAAAAAAATATTACCAACTGGGATACCCTCAAAACTTAGTTTGAGACACAATTTAAAAAAGTATAAGATGCACATGCTCTCTTAGATCATCTAACTTCAATGCGGGAGAAGTTTCACATGAACCTATGAGAGATTTTGTGGCAAAGTTCAACGAATTAAAAAATAGAATTATGATTGTTTCTTAGCCAACTGTAGAGAACCTTAAGTGTTTCTTTACCAATGCCCATTTATCAAAAGTTAGCTTTGTATTAAGAAGAACACCTTTGACAAATTTGACATCAACACAAGATCAATATGTGGAGGTATAAGATCACCTCATGCTATTAGGAAAAATAAAGAAGGATCCAAATAAAATCAAACTAAGTTCTTCTTCTTTGGATTCTTCAACTTCTTTGTCTTCAAATACAACTAACCCTTTGGTGCAAAGGTTGGATAATGAAGTCCTAGCCTTGAAGAAGAAAATTTCATAGACATCCAAGATAAAATCCATATAAGAATATTCCTCACAACATGTACCCAAATAATGCCTCTAATTATGCAGCTAAGAATCAAAATAAATTAGCCCCTCCTCCAAAAAGGCTCGCTCTTGAAGCTCCTCTTGTTAATAAAATAGTTGGATATTATGAGGTAGAGCAACATGATTGAGTCCCAAGTGAACATCAATATGATGATGTTGTTAATCTCTTCCAGGAAGAGGAAGGAGAGTTAGCTGGTGACTCTACTATTCGGTTTATGTAGTACTAGGAAGTTGGTGCAGTTATAGTTAGGAGGGACCTCAATGAGATCTATCTAGACCATGCAACTGTTAGGATTCCCACAGATACTGAGAGGGGTGGGTGATTCAGTATCTAACCAGTGAATTGAATTTATTAACTTAAAACATGTAGAACATATTATAACAGTGCACCGGTAAGCAAGAAATAATGCAATAAACAGGATTGAAAGCAACCACATGAAAAGCACACCATAACACAAGGTTTTAACGAGGAAACCCGGTGTGGGAAAAACCTCGGTGGGATTCGTGACCCACAATATTCACTTACTGGCCAATAATAGAATATTACTGCTACAAGAGGGGCCTGCACATCCAGGAAGGCCAACTACCTAGAGCTCACTATTCAAATACAAAATGGGAATTATCACTGACTTACAAAAATGAATTATACATATCCAGTATCTTGTACTACTTCAGAATAGCATCTATAATGCCAGATCTAGTACTAGTTTCTGCTCTGCTTCTAACATAAACCCTTAACCTATAATTTGCATAATAGGTCTACCTTATTTCACCTAAATATATTCTTCTATATTTCTTACAAATGTTCTATAATGATCTCTTATATATATGAGTCATTTTACAATGATGCCTAGTCAGCTTACAAAGATTTTATAATAATAAACAAAATATAATATAACAAAATCCCTATCACAATCTATGCCAGTATGCTTCCTTTCTCTGCTAGTGCTGGTGGTCTGAGTGCCAGTGTAGAGTTTGATCTTGCTAGTGCTAGTATAATGCCTTGCCGGTGCCATAGGATTGTAAGGTTTCCATCAATGACAAAACCTTCAATCACCTACAATGTCTCATTGGAGTGTGCATATGCCAACAATCTCCCCCTTTGGCATTGATGGCAACACTCATGAGAAAATTCAAAAGTGTATCCAAAACTTGTAATCCAAAAATGTTTCCAAAAATATGTTACCAAAAATATAAGAACTCCCCCTGAGTAGATAAGTCTTTTGCCAGTTATTTTCTCATACTACTACTCCCCCTTTGGCATCAATGACAAAGGTTATCAAGATGTCAGCAAAGTTGTAGTCTGAACTTTGTAACTGGGTGGTTAAAATTTGAAAAAGATCTCCCAAAATCAAGTTTATACTTTCCATAAACTTCTTGATGTCCTTTATTTTTGTCTCTATTATTTGAACTGTACTGGTGAGGTGCTACATATGCTCTGTTGGTGTTCTTTGTCCCTATACTAGTGCCTCAGATATTTCCTTCCGTAATGACGCCAGATGGTCCAATCTTGGACTCAGTCTTAGTCTCAAATTCTTTTCCTTATTTACTATTCTCTCCTTTTCTCTTTCTAACTTAAGTAACTCTTCCTCAAAACTTGTTATCCTTTGTTCAAAAACTGATAATGTATCAGGTGAGTTAACAAAATTGTTTGCAAGTTTATTGATTTCTTCTTTTACCTTGCTCATTTTCTTATCTATGTCTACTGTCAAAAAACTTTGTCTTGCAAGTATCTTTGTACAAAGTTTTAAATTCCTTCAATAAGTTACATAGTTCTGGTAGAAGTGTGTTAAATTCCCTAGTACACTTCTTTATCTGATCTTCAAAGATTTTTTTCTTTTCATTTTCTAACTTATCCTTCAATGCTTCTTCCTTTATTTGCTCAACAGTCACTATGTTCTTAGTGATGTACTTACACAAAGTGTCAAGTTGGCTTAAAGAATCCTTATTGTCTATGTTACAGTTAGGAGCTATCATCTTCAAAATTGGGATTGTGTCATCTATAGCTTTATAAGCTTGTGAACTACAATCTGTTATCTTTTTGATGGAGTCCAAAAGTACTTCAGTTACATTTGTTGATTTGTAACCTATTGAGAAGGAACCAACATTCTGAATTCCACCGGTGGAGGAAGTAACCAAGCTTGCAGTGACCTTTGGTAGGTCATTCCGTGTTTCCATTTCTTTAAGAAATGGTTTTTGATCTTCTCCTATTGTCGGTGGCACTGTTTCCATGTGAACCTATTCCTGTTCCAGAGCCTGTTGCTCTTCTTATCTCTTTGTTTGTTGCTCTATTTTAGTCTCAATCTGAGTCTCTACCTGTTGCTCTATGTTATCAACTTCAAATTTTCTTTTAGTATTGTCAATGTTGTCAGTTGTCGGTGGCTCACTAGCTATATCTGTCTTTTCGGTTGTATCTTTGTCTATCACAATGTTGACTTTTGTGTATCAACATCAACAGTGTATAGTACCTCAGGGTTAGGATTTGTATCCTCTATGTCCATACTCTCATCTATCAGTTGATCTTCAGTAGTTGTTACCGGTGATGTAATTTGAGGTGGTGGGAGTAAGTTGTCTTTTACTTTGATGCTCGGAGGTCCACCAACCTTTCCTTTTCCTTTGTCCTTCTCCTTCTAGTATACCTTTAATGGTTTGGGGTTCCTATACTCTTCATATTTTTCTTTCTCAACAAGGAATATGTCCCATGCATTTTCTGTTTCCTCTGTTACTTCATTCACTCTTCCAACCATTAATGCAATATGCCGGTGTGTAGTAGAGCATACTGACTGGTTGGCTTCTGCAATTAAGTTATCTATCTCCTTAGGTGAGTTTACTGGGTAAACAACAAGTAACTTTTCAATTTTGATTTTCTTATCAAGCTCTACAACAACTTGTCTTCTTGTTTCCAGTCTTTTGAACAATTCATCTGGTAGATCATCTATCACTTCCATTAAGAACTTCTTATAGATGTCCATGTGTAAAATGACACTATTTTCAACTTTTTCTTTTTCATCTGCTGACAGTGTATCATAGACCTTTCCTATGTTCTTGAGTTTCCCTTCCTCTATGATTTCATATAGCAATTTGTCAAGAGGGGCCATGTTTTGTTTAGTCTTCTTCTTCTTTGGTGTCAACTTTTTCTTTGGTGTTGTCTTTCTAATCGGAGACCTCACTGCCTATTGTTTTTGTCTAGTCCTTCTAGGCAAAGGTGTGGATGTCGGTGAAGGATCCCATTTCCTTACAACTCTTTTGAAAGTTGCAGGCATGTCACTCTCCGAAGAAGTAGCTACTGGTGAATGGTGATTTTTAGGCTGTAGAGTTCCTAACTCATCCTCAGTGATACCGGTTTGTTTCAGTACATCTTCTTTAATAGCCTTAGCCTATCTAGAACCTCTTCTCACAACTACTTCAACCTTTTTCACTCTCTTCTTAGATTAAATTTGTTTTTCTATGGTCTCAGCACTACCAAATACTTCTTCCTTTGGTTCATTTGGTGCTTCCAGAAGTGCTTTAGCATAAGTCTCAATTATATTATCATCGGTCTCATAACCCATCTCTGTTACCCAAATTGTTCTTGGGATGATAATTTTCTATGATAGTTTGATTATTTTGTTCATCCTAACGTTTAGTGCTTGAAAATAGTCATGAATATTCTTTTCTTTATTTTCACCCATGTTATTGAATAGGTTTGTTAACTATTTTCCTACGGGTATATCAAATCCAAGGTTCTTACTGCCTATACCAGGAACCTGTTTGGTTATGTGTAGCATCAAGCATACAAGTAGATTTCCAAATCTAAAAGTTCCTTTCTTATCCTTCTTGATTTTGCCTAAGTTATCAATCAACTAATCTTTTAACCATTCACATACATCAATTTTTACATTGTCTTTAACCATGTCATAAGCACTCTTAATGCATAAATTGGAAACTGAGTTAAGTCTATTTGCATGAGTTGCTTTGTACCCTAAAATCATGCTAACAAATCTCACATTTATATCAGTCACAACATCAACCCTCAGAGACCTTTTGTCTAATGTTGCACCAGTTAAGTTCATTACTAGGTCATTGGAGACCTTCTTAGTTTTGTCTGGTCTGTTACCGGTGGAAGGTAACCCTGTTACTACTTTCACAGCTTCCTTTGTAATTTTGTGAACTGAATCAAGCCAAAAGAATGAACCATGTACCCTGCTTAAAACTATCCTAATCACCTACTTGGGAAATTTAGGAATGCAGACGATTTTAGTGAATCCTAGGGTTTCAACAATTTTATGTTCAGGTTTTACATTATCGAAATTTTCACATATAACAATCTTATACATGCTTTTAATTTCTTCATCTCCTAATTCCTCTATGTTGCAATGAATCTATATTTGGGGATCTTCTGTGAAGACAACTGCTTTTGGAATTTGGGAAAAAGCACCTACATTGTCATCTTTCTTAGCTACCTCAGGAACTAGCTGAAATACAGGCCTAGGGCATTTTATAACCTTGACTACTATAGGGTTTGCTATGAATTCAGGTGCAGAGGAGGATCCCATGATGATAAATACCTTTTTCTGCCTTTGGATGGATTGATTTCTGAAGTGCTTCGCCTCTTGCTCAAAATCCCTTAGCTCTGCAAATTTCGCGATCTTCAAATGTTTGAAATCTCGATGAAGTGAAATGGAGCCAAAACCACAAATTTATAATGTTTGTTTTCCATCTACCACATTTAATGCATGCCAGTTAAGTAGTCACTTAACATTGTTTGCCAGTATAGAAGTAATTTCCAACTTCTCACCATTAACCAAGGGAATTATATCATATGTCTCATTGATTGCCAAACCCTCAAGAAATTTTTCATCAATTTGATGAAGAGCTTCTTGTTGGTGGAGTATTACTCTGTCCTGCCGGTGAAGCATCACTCTATCTTACCGGTGAAGTGTTGATTGGTTCTATTGGTGGAGGAGTATTCCAAACAATATTTAGGTCAGACTTTCTAATCCATTGTTTTGAGAATTCTTGCTTAACCTCTTCAACTTTTTCTTTTCCTTTCAAACTAGAATTTTTGTTGTTTGTCGGTGATCCTTTACTTCTACAGAATTTTGCAATATGCCCAATCTTGTTACATGAATAATAAGTCACATTATTCTTCTAAATATCTTTCCCATAACCTATGCCAGTATGTGTTCTACATTGATTAGATAGGTGTCCACATCTTCCACAAACATAACATCTCATATTCATTCTGCAATTTTTAATGTTGTGACCAACTTTGTTGCATTTTGAACATTGACCAGTGGGTGTGTTGATATTCTGATAATTTCTAGATCTACATTCATTTTCTCTATGACCATACTTATTATAGTTAAATCATTTTCCATTGAATTTATAAGCATTAGGTTTCCTTGCCAGTTTTCTATGATTTTGAGTGTTTGCAATACCGGAGCTTTCACCAACTTCAAAGCCAATTCCAGAAGTGTCACCTTTAGGTTTTTGATTCTTCAGCAAGTTACCAAGTTCTTCTGAGATTTTCTTGAATTTCTCTTTATGTTTATTTGTAGTATCAAGTTCTCTTTCTAAGACTTCTTTCTGCCTCATCAATTCATTTGAGTCATTCTGAGTGTGCATCAGATCTGTCTTCAACAAATCATTTTCATAACTGAGTCTTGTGTTTTCATTTTCAGCATCACTTAGTCTTCTAGTCAAATCTTCTTCATTCTTCTTTCTATCCTCAATTTCTTTACAAAATATCATAGTCATATCCCACATCTCATTCTTTGTCATCATGTTCTCTTGTTTCAACTTGTTTATCATATCATTAAGAGTTTCTTTTTCATCATTCTCATTTTGCATCTTTTCACATAGTTGTCTTCTCTTGTTTCTAGAAATAGTAAGATTTTCTTGAAGTTCTTGAATAATATCCTGGGCTGCCTTTAGATCATATTCTAGTTTGATGTTTTTCAATTTCTCTGCATCATAGTCTGACAGAGCTACTTCTAGTTGCTACATCAAATTTTCAATATCTACCAATGTCAAGACCTTCCTCAAGCTGTTAGGCTTCTGAAAATAGAGGACCAAGCTCTAATACCAATTGTTAGGATTCCCATAGATATTGAGAGGGGGGGGTGAATCAGTATCTAACCAGTGAATTGAATTTATTAACTTAAAACATGTAGAACATATTATAACAGTGTACCGGTAAGCAAGAAATAATGCAATAAATAGGATTGAAAGCAACCACATGAAAAGCACACCATAACACAAGGTTTTAACGAGGAAACTTGATATGGGAAAAACCTCGGTGGAATTTGTGACCCACAATATTCACTTACTGGCCAATAATAGAATATTACTACTAGAAGAGGGGCCTACACATGCAAGAAGGCCAACTGCCTAGAGCTCACTACTCAAATACAAAATGGGAAGTCTCACTAACTTACAAAAATGGATTCCAAATCCAGTACCGGTTTCTGCTCTGCTTCTAACATAAACCGTTAACCTATAATTCGCATAATAGGTCTGCCTTATTTCGCCTAAACACATTCTTCTATCTTTCTTACAAATGTTCTATAATGATCTCTTATATATATGAGTCATTTTGCAATGATGCCAAGTTGGCATACAAAGATTTTACAATAATAAACAAAATATAATATAAAAAAAATCCTATCGGCCTCTGTGCCAGTATGCTTCCTTTCTCTGCCAATGCCAATGGTCTGAGTGTCAGTGTAGAGTCTGATCTTACTAGTGTTGGTGCCATAGGATTGTAAGGTTGCCATCAATGACAAAACCTTCAATCACCTACAATGTCTCATTGGAGTGTGCATGTGCCAACAACAACAAGAGTAAACACAAAGAAAGAAAGACAAGGTAATGAAGGCAATGTAGAATTGAATGAGTTAGATCATGGAAACCAATTACAAATGACCGATAACATCTGGGCTACAAGATTCGACTCATTGGCCTACTACATACATGCTTGATTATAGAATCAATCAAATCCATACCTCTAAATCCTAAGATATATCTTCTATATTTTCTAGAATTAATTATGATGCTAAATTACATTGATGTATATGCTCAAGAGAGATTCATGTTGACCCAAGAGGGATCAAACAATGATGAACATGATGAAATGTGAAAACCACCAGGTCGGTCTCCGCCAAAGAGAATCCTCCAGAAAATCCAAACGATGAAGTGAAGATCAAAGGGAAGGTTGGCCACACACCAAGGAACATTGGAATCAATGAGCTAAACCCTTGCAAGCTACGAAAAGGATTTGCAATATTCACCAATAGTAAACAAGTCCAAGCTGTATCAGGGTTCTAAGCTAGAAAACTATCTTGGAATCTGAAAATGATAACTTGTCGGAAAGATGTCCAAACATCCCACGGATTAGGGAAAAGGAAGATGATCATGCCTACAAGAAAAATCCATCTTTGCAAGATCCAGTGAGAAAATGCAAGAAAATGTAGAAAGAAATGTGGAAACTGCAAAACAAAAAACAAAATAAAAAAAAATGTTTTTGGTTGATGCAAGATTGCCAAGAACCAGGGATGCTCCTGCATCAAACATCCGAGGTTGTTGAAAAAGTGAGTCCCTCACTTTGCTGGGGTTAGAGGAAAACCAAGGTGTTCTACCTCTTCCTGAGAAATCCAAGATGAATCTTCAACTGGTCTATCCTTCCATTTTACAAGATACTCCTTATATTGACTACTCCAGGTGCTACGCCCAATCCTCTTGTCAAAAATATCTTCAATCTGATTTTATTCCTTCTGGGGCAACTGTTTCTCCAAGTTTGCAACACTATCTTTACTGAATTTTGATTCATGATATGGATGTAGATCTACAATGTTGAATATAGGTGAAATTCTCAAACTATCTGGTAGCTCCACTTCGTATGCATTTCTAGAACTGAATTTCCTCAAGATCTTGCAAGGTCCAAACTTCCTCATCTGCAACTTGTTATAGGATCCAACTGGAAATATTTCTTTTCAAAGATACACCATCACTTCATTGCCAACTTCAAATTCCTTATGTCTTCTCTTCTCATCTGCTTTCTCCTTATATTTTTTGTTTGTAACCTCCAAATGCTTGTTAACCTGAATATTAAGGATTTCATGTGATTTACAAATTCTGCTACCTCTATGATCTACTTGTCTTCATTACTAATATCTCTCAAGTCTGATATACCTCGAGGGTGTGCTCCAGTAACAATCTCAAAAGGTTTTCTTATGATACTCTTATTCACTAAATTGTTGTAGGCAAACTATGCTTGTGCAAGAATCAAATCCCAACTTCTGGTCTTCTCTCCAACCAAGAATCTCAATAAGTTTCCCAAACTCCTGTTTACTACCTCTCTATGTCCATCAATCTGTGGGTGAAAAGTAGAACTAAATTTCAAATATGTCTTCATCTTCTTCGAAAGTGTTCTCCAAAAATAACCAACAAACTTAGTGTCTCTATCTGAAACTATGCTCTTATGTAATCCATGTAATCTCACTACCTCTTTGAAAAATAAATCAGCTACATCCACTACATCTAGTGTCTTCTTACAAGGTATGAAATGAGCCATTTTTGATAATCCATCCACCACCATAAATATAGAATCATTCCCTCTTTGTGTCTTAGGCAATCCAAGTATGAAATCCATGCTTATGTTGTCCCAAGGTCTCTCTAGTAGTGTTAAAGGTTTATACAATCCCACATTCTAACTTCTACCTTTTGCAAATTTACAAACTCTACAACTCTGCATAATTTTATTGACATCCTTATGAATCTGAGGCCAAAAGTAATGCTCACTCACAAATGCCACTATTTTGTCAACACCACAGTGTCTGACTAATCCTCCACTATTCTTCTCCTTTGTGAGATTCTCCCTCATAGAACTCTTAGGTATACATAATTACACTCCTCTGAATAACATCTCATCTTGAATGAAATAACCCAGCCACTGACTTCTATCAACCATAACCGGTGCTTTACATTCTTTCCAAGGCTCTATAAAATCTGGGTCATCATTATATAAGGTCTTAAACTCTTCAAAGCCTAATACTATCACTCTCATCTCTATTAGCAAATTACTTCTCCTACTTGTTAGGCCCAATATGAAAAGCTAATGTATTTAGAGGGGAGGGGTGAATCAGTACTTCAAATCCTTTTATCAATATCTTTACTGTTATGCATAAACCAAAAAACTGCTGTAACATAACATAAAGCTAAAACAAATAAATAACAATCATACATGATTCACTCTATAAGTCATATATTTTGGTCATGCAGAAACTCTTGGTTAGAGAGAAAAACTGTGGTGGGGATGGCACCCACAACTTCACTACTGCAATAATAAAGGTTGTTCGGTTAGAGCTACATGTTTAGCTATTTCTGATATCTTACCCTGTTAGGAGTATCAAGATCGTTAGATCTACCTTGCTAAAGGATTTTACAACACTTAAACTAAATGATGCACCTAGTTAAAGGCTTTACAATTTATAGACTTTGTTAGAGTCTTTTACCCTATTAAAGGTTTCACTTACAACTTCAAAATATTATAATAAATCATTACAAATATCTGCAACTTTACATCTGGAATGTTATAGCAGATTCTATGTGCTCAAAATAAGATTACCTTGCTTATAGCATACCTCGATAACCCATAAAGTAACTCGGTAAACCCTTCTGTTTACACTGTTCTTTGACTGCTCTCTAAATTCCTTCTCGGTGATCTCTGTGTCTCTATAACAGTCATAACACTTAGTGCTTCCTTATGTATCACACATGTCTTGCTTCATACACCTCTATATCTCTCTCTCTGTCACACTTCTATCCTTAATCCATGTTGTATATAAAGATCTCTTATGTCGGTGATCTGATTCATTGCTTCGATCTTACAAACATGATTTATTGAATGAATAACCATACAAAATATTTCACTAGTTAGATGACCTCAAAATCATACACAATCTTTAAGTGCAATTTCCAATGTGATAATGGTTCTATGTTCCTCGATCTTGTAACACATTTCCACATGAGTGTCTAGGTTCAATGAATCTGGTAAAATGTTTCACTCGGTGTATATCAACTCTATGTATCATTATTTCTGCTCGGTAGACATGGAATGATACTCAGTAGACAACTCAGTGTATACTGGGCTCTGTGAAAACTTTCTTCTTTAACCGACTGTTCTGTGCATATCGACTGAATGTTTTGGTAGAGGTAACTGACTAGAGTGTATAGAATGACTTTGGAATAAAACTAATGGCAACTTGATAAGTAGTAACAATCTCCCCTTTTGACATTAGTTGAGATGTTTGACAAAACTACTTTCAAAGTCATAGCTCAAAAATCTATATACTTGCAAAATTTGACTAAACACACAGTATATACACTAGTTAATGAAATAGTATATTCAGATATACTCGCCTTATCACTATACTGTCTAAAACTTTGATTTTGCATGCTTGGTGATCAATGTTCTGTGATAACTACTCGGTTCACTACTCTGTTCTCTGTTCCCTGTCAAAATTGACTCTGCAATTGAATGAATACTCTATTTTGCTCGGTATATACTCCCCCTATATACTACATTCCCTTGTATACTTTGATGCTATACTCACTCCCCCTTTTTGACAAACATCAAAACTTAGTTACCATTCGGTGGTGGCAACTAATCAAAAATGGATTTGTACTTTGTCTTCACATTGGAAAGGGCAGTAGAGAGGGCATCCTTAACACTATCCATAAGTGAATTCTGAGCTGTAATGTCAGCTAACAATGAGACTAGGCCATCTAAGGTGCTTCCCTCTTGTTGAGTGGATAGGGAGGTAGCTTTGTTGAGCTTCTCTTGGATGGATGAAAGATGAGGAAGGAATAATGTTTGAAGTGTCATTATGTCCATCCTTATCTTGTGCTCTTCATTCCTTAGTTCCAACTGTTGAGCCATGAGCTATTGTAGCTTGGTATAAAAATTCTGAATGGAATTAGGCTCAGTGGTCAACTTATTAGAGAGATTGGTGATCTCTTTCTCAATCACATCAGTTTTATTTTTAATGTCCTTAATGAATAGAGAAAATGTATAGAGTTTCTGAAATAAATAAATAATGTTCTTGAGTTGAGGGGACAACTCAGTAATAAATTTGACAAGTTTAACTTTGCCAATGGCAATAGCTTTTTGTACCTCTTCTATCATTTTAGCAGTGAGCTCCTTGTCTTTTAACTTGCTCAAATATTTGGATGCATCTACTCTAGATGTCTCTATCTTGGCTAGGAGTTCATCCAATTGAATGTGGATGGCTGCATTTTTGGTGACTGTAGCTTCAGGTAGCATATCGGTTAAGAGTTCTTTCACCTTCTGAAGTACTTTATTTTCCTTTTGAATAGCCATTTGCTTCTCCTGTTCGGCTTTGGCTTTGCATAGTTCACCGAATTCAATGAGTGCTTTCCCTTTTAATTTGGATATATCAACATTGGGCAACACTATTGGTTTTGACAAATCTAGTTTGAAACTATGCTTTTTCATCTTCTTTTCTTTACCTTTTACCGGTTGGACTAACACAATGGCTTGTGAGGCTTATTGACCCTCGGTAGGTTGGTCGGTAGAGGCAACACTTTGGTCAGTTCCTTTAGTCTCTGATGTAGCCTTTGTTGTGTCTATTGGTGCTTCAGTGCTTGGGGTCTCAGATGTAACATTTTCAGTGCTGGAAGGAGCTTGTGAAGACTGTTCCCCGGTGGCCTAAGAAGCAGTTTCTCCTTTTGTAGATTTGTGACCTTCTATCCCTTGTTCAGTATCCTTAGGGACCTCAGTTGTAGTAGACTGAGTGACCGGAGGATAGGGCTGAACTTGCTCCAAAACTGATTCATTGGATACAAGTTTGGCATATGCATTTCCTTTGATCATTTCTTGTTCAGGTGCCTCTGTATCCATGATATCTTCATCTACTTGTATGGTGTCAGCAGGGTCTTGCTCGGTGATATCAGGAACTTGCTCAGTGACATCAACTATTTCAAGTTCAACATCCTTGATTCAAAATATTTCCTGCCATTTTTTCTTGGTCTCATTCTCTACATCCAAGTAATGGCCATTCATCAATTTCAAGGCTCTTTGCTTGACTAGGAATTTTGTGTGGCAGTTTTTCAGATGTTTAGTGATCTCATCTACTGACATGTCTGGGAAAAGATGTACCAGACTTCTTTCTCTCATCTGTTTTTCTAAGTCCATTGCATACTTCCACCTATTGTCAATATGTAAATATAATTCATTTGGAAGAGATTTACATACTTCCAATGGGACCAAGTGAAATTTCCATAGTGTGCAAATGACCACTTCTTCTATTTGTTTATTTTCATCATCAAATTTGGATTCATATTTTACATATCTGAATTATCCAAATCCACCATATTTCTTCAGATTAGCACAAAAATTTTCAACACTATGTACATTTACCTTCTTGCTCTTGACAATCTAAAATTTACTTGCATCTTCAGATTCGGTGTCACTAGACTCTTTTGCCAAAATGAGTCTCCGAGTAGATTTCTTGTAAGTTTTTGTTACCTAGGGTGTGGAAACACTCTTTGTTTTCTTACTCGGTGATGCTACAGATGCTCTTGTGTTAGGTCACTTTGCTGGAGGAGTCGGTGATACCTTTGATGTATCTTGTTTCTTTCTTTTCAACACTTTTCCCTTAGGCAATTCGATGCTCAGTGTTATAGCTACCTCTTGGGCTTCATATTCCTCTTTGGTAATGGCTATAGTGCCCTTAACAGGTGTGGAGGAAGAATCTTCTCCAAATTTCTCCGTTAATGCTTTTATCATCTTTGTTTCCTTCCTTGTAGCTTTGGGTACTACAATGTTCATTTTTACTTTTTCCTTCACTTCTTCATATGTTCCATACCTCAGCTCAGTAGCATGCCTTGGTAATGTAAGAAATGCATCTATTTGTTGTTGTGTGATGTCAGAATCAATCTCGTAACCCATAGGTGGCAAATATTGAGTTCTTGGTTCCACATCATTCACATAACATTAATCAGTGTCCACTTCAAAACATATGTCATCTTTGTATTTCTCCACTAGCTTGGGTGGAATCCGGTACTTGTTATGCATCCTTTCCTGAAACTTGCTGAAATAATCATCCATAATATCATTAAAATTATCACCTGGCTTCTTGATGAAGTCATTGATCTAATGGGTGATTGGTCGGTGTAGTTCCTAGACAACTTTATCGACTGATGGAAAGAATTTTTCAAAATAGAAAAACATGCATATTAATAGTGATCCAAACTTTAGTGTATTGGCTGAATTGTTCTTCTTTGGCTTCCTTATGGTGTTCAGATTTTTCAGGAATACCTCGCATAAATCAATTTTCATGCCTTTCTTTACAATTTTATATGCTAAGTCTACTATTGCACAGGGTACACTATTTTCCCTTGCCGATTGGAAGAAACAATAACCTATTGCTCTAATGTCAAACTTTAGCTCTACATCAGTGACATTGTTCAATTTCAGTCCTCTGCAATCAGATTCTACTCCGGTTAAACTGAAATTCCTTCTATGATATCATTTTCTAAGCTCGGGCATCATCATAAATAGGGTAACCGGTGATCAAATGAATGATTTCCTTGGTGATCTTAAACGGTTTCTCTTCTAGCCACATGAAGTCATCATGAACTCTGCTTAAAACAAACTTAACCCACTAGGGTTTGAATACATAGGGATAGGTTAGGGCTTTAGTCAATCCCTTGATCTTAATGTGCTCATACTTGCTATCCATTTTACCATCGGTGCACAATTCATCATATGTGTCTTTGATTTCAATGTGACCTAGTTCTTCAACTTGACATTTTGTAAAGAATCTCACATCCTTGACTAATAAAACTCTATCCGGAATGAGTGGGAATGCAGTTTTGTCATCCGGTTCAGATGAAATTTTGGGAGTTAAAGAGTATTTTAGTGAGGGCGTCTCGATGTTCTCAACAACAATGGGATCTTGGATCTTAGGTGCCATTGTAGATTTCAAATAAAAATTAACAAAAGATCCTTAGGGTTTGAAGATTTTCAAATGGCAGACGCTTCACACTTAGCAGATAATAACAACTTGATATGATCGGTAAACCAGCTTGACAATGCATTGAGATTGATGTAAATACCTTGAATTTTGCTTAGGAGGTGGTTTGATCACCTTTGATTCACTTTTCTATGCTCTCTTGAAAACTTGGTGAGTGACAAATGACTGCGTAAATGCTTTAAGTACATAATATACCTTATCAGGATTCATGCAGGTTAGGTCAAAAAAATTAAATGCACTCAGTTTCACTAAACCTTCTTTCCTTTTTACGCTTTAATCGAGTAGCCGGACTTCCTTCATTTACCGACTTGACAGGCTTCATGTATTCACCAACTTGACAGGCTTCCTATATAGTTCTCCAATAGACTTTGATAGAATTTAAAACTTACTAATACATCTTAGTCATGTAGACTTTGAATTAAGTACATAATAAAATAGGAATGGTTAAGATTTGACCTTTGAGAGAATGTAGTCCCTTCATACCTTTATCGATTAATTTGGAATAGGTGCACCTAACTCGGTAGGTAAGGTGCTTTCTTCATTTGACACAATTTCCTTCTTTCTCCAAATCATCTATAATTTGTCTTTTATTTCTTCAGTGTCTCCTCTAGGTTGATCTCTACAATCTCTAGCCAAGTGTCCAACTTTGTGACAATGAAAACATGCCATGCGAGGATTTCTCCATGATCTTCAGTTGTTCATTCCAAACCTTATAAAGCAGTTTGCACTTATATGTCCATATCTTCCACAACATTCACACCATATCCTTGTATTGTAATCCCATGGTACTGTAGAATACTGTCGGTAAGGTTCTGTGTGAGTTCGGTAACCTCTAGCATTTGCTCGGTGTGCAGATCACATATAGTTCTTTTGCTTAAACCAACACTTCTTGGTACTATGTCCATATCTATTGCAATTTTTACAAAACCCTTTGAATTTTGCCTTTTGATAATTGTTAACAGACTTTGTCCTACATTGGTTAAATGTGTGACCGTATTTATTGCGATTGTAACAATATCCATTAGACTTAGTGACATTCGGTTTCTTACCTTTTTTGATTTGGCACATGTTAGCAGTGTGACCTTGTTTTCCATAGTAGTTGCAAATGGGCTTCTTTCCTTTAATATTCTTCTTATTTCCAGCTTGTTTGGATGATTCTCCTCTCTCAGTAGTATGAATTCCCTTCTCGGTAGAGTCTTTTCCTTTGTAACCGAGTCCTGCTTCTTTATTGGGTCTTCTTGTATTCAGTTGTTCATCCAACATATTTGACGCTTCATAACTCTTCTTCAGTGTTTCCTTGGATTTCCTTTATGTTTCAAGTTCATTGGTCAACCTTGATATTTCAAGTTTCAATGCTTGATTCTCATCATCCTTCAGATTTTCTTCATGATGTGCATAACCTAATTGATTTGACAGATTTTGTTGAATTCCAATCAATCTTGTGATTTCATCATTCTTTTCAGATACAAATTTTTTAAGCTGTTGTTTTTCTCTTTCTAGATCTCTTACTTTATCTTCGGTTGTCCTCAATGCATCAAGATTTTCAGTCATTTGTGTGCTGAAATGTTCATGTCCTCTTTTCATTGCTTTTAGCTGATCAATTAGTGCTTTGTTCTTTTCTTTCAGTTGTCCAATCATCTCTTCAGTCTCTTCAGATATACTATTTTCAGATGATGTTTCAATTTGTTCCACTAACTCTTGAGAGTCTTGTAAATCATCAGATAATCTTCTTCTTACTTTCAATGATTTTTACATTTGTCTCTGCATGTTTGCAATCACTTGATTAGCATGATCCAACTCTTCTCATAGATACACAATTCTCTGAGATTGTTTATAACCTTCCATTGATAAGATCTTTCTCTTTAGGACGTTAAACCTTTTTCCAAGATTCAAGCTCTGATACCAATTGTTAGGCCCAATATGGAAAGCTAATGTACTAAGAGGGGAGGGGTGAATCAGTACTTCAAATCCTTTTATCAACAATATCTTTACTATTATGCATAAACCAAAAAATGGATGCAACATAACATAAAGCTAAAACAAATAAATAACAATCATACATGATTCACTCCATAACTCATATATTTTGGTCATGCAGAAACTCTTGGTTAGAGAGAAAAACTGCGGTGGGGATGGCACCCACAACTTCACTACTGCAATAATAAAGGTTTCTCGGTTAGAGCTACATGTTCAGCTATTTCTGATAGCTTATCCTGTTAGGAGTATCAAGATCATTAGATCTACCTTGCTAAAGGATTTTACAACACTTAAACTAAATGGTGCACCTGGTTAAAGGCTTTACAATTTATAGACTTTGTTAGAGTCTTTTGCCCTATTAAAGGTTTCACTTACAACTTCAAATTATTGCAATAAATCATTACAAATATTTGCAACTTTACATCTAGAATGTTATAGCAGATTCCATGTGCTCAAAATAAGATTACCTTGCTTATAGCATACCTCGGTAGCCCATAAAGTAACTCGGTAAACCCTTTTGTTTACACTGTTCTTTGACTGTTCTCTAAAATCCTTCTCGGTGACCTCTGTGTCTCTGTAACAGTCATAACAATTAGTTCTTCCTTATGTATCACACATGTCTTGCTTCATACACCTCTATATCTCTCTCTCTCTGTCACACTTCTGTCCTTAATCCATGCTGTATATAAAGATCTCTTATGTTGGTGATTTGATTCATTGCTTCAATCTTACAAACATGATTTATCGAATGAATAACCATACAAAATATTTCATTGGTTAGATGACCTCAAAATCATACACAATCTTTATGTGCAATTTCCAATGTGATAATGGTTCTATGTTCCTTGATCTTGTGACACATTTCCACATGAGTGTCTAGGTTCAATGAATTTGGTAAAATGTTTCACTCAGTGTATATCAACTCGGTTTATCATTATTTCTGCTTAGTAGACATGGAATGATAGTCGGTAGACAGCTCGGTGTATACTGAGCTCTATGAATACTTTCTTCTTTAACCGACTATTCTGTGCATACCGGCTGAATGTTTCGGTAGAGGTAACCAACTAGAGTGTATAGAATGACTTTGGAATAAAAATAATAGCAACTTGATAAGTAGTAACACTACTCAATGCATCAACAACTTTGTTTGACTTTCCACTCCTATGCTTCAACACAAAGGTGTAACTCTACAATAATTCTACCCATCTCATATGTCTCTGATTCAACTTACTCTGACTATTCAAATACTGCAAGGCTTGATAGTCAGTATACAACACAAACTCCTTAGGCAATAGGTAATATTTCCACTTCTTCAAGGCTTGAATTATGGCATAAAATTCTTGATCATACACCGAATATCTCCTTCTTGTATCATTCAACTTTTCATTGAAATAAGCTACTTCCTACCCTTCTTGACTTAACATGGCTCCAATTGCATTTCCACTTGCATCAGAGTCCACTTGAAATAGTTTGTTGAAATCTGATAAAGCTAACACATGCTTCTCAGTGACCTTTTGCTTAAAAAATTCAAAACTCTTGTTTTTTCCGGTCATCCACTTGAATTCTTTTCTATCTCCTCTCATTTTCTCAGTCATAGGATTACAAACTGAACTGAAATTTATGATAAATTTCTGGTAGAAACTAGCCAATCCATGAAATGATGTTACCTCTCTGATTCTTTCTGGTGTAGGCCATTCAATAGTTGCTCTTACTTTCTCAGGGTCCATCTTTAATCCATCCACAGATATCACAAATCCCAATTAGACCAACTCTTCCTTCATGAAAGTACACTCAACAACTTCTCCTCTCTCAACCTCTACAAAACTTGTCTTAAATACAACAAATGCTCCTCTTTTGTCTTACTAAAAATCAGAATGTCATCCAAATATACAATAACAAACTTACCCAAGAATTTCTTCAATACCTCATTCATCAACCTCATGAAAGTCCTTGGTGAATTATGTTGGCATTTTGATGATGTTTTGATTGTCATTGATGGACACACACTTTCTTGATGTATGAGTTATGCTCATCTGGTAATTGCTCAAACCGGTATTGTGTATTATTGAATGTATAGTCTTTAGACTATCGGTGCTTTGCAGAAAATGGTTTACCGATCATAGATTGACTGAAGATCCCAAGTGGTATGAAGACCCCAAGCGGTATGAGGATCTCAAGCGGTACGAAGGAACCAAGTGGTAATTAACTTTTGATCGGAACACTATGATCTACCAGTCTTCATTTTTTACAACCGATAACCAGTATATTGTATTAACTAGTATTACTCTATGATGAGTTACCAACTGGTATTATTGTAATATGTGATGAGTTATCATCCACTGACACTTTGCAAGTGATTTTTGTGCCATGTTACCAAATGTGTCTAGATGCACTGAACCTAGGAACTTGTAGTCTAATCCTATTGGACCGACATGAAATCAGATTCCTTTATAAGGAGATCATGTCTAGGGTTTGTATGTGTGATAGAAAAGGTTATGTACAATCATTGAAGAGAAGATTAGGTCTATGTGAAGAGATAGAGTGTGGAGATATCGAAGACTGAAGTAATGCTGAAATGCATTAACAATGAGCTGTCAAGGATCTAACTAGGCATATTGTGCTATTATCTAGATAATTCACTTGTTGATTACTAATATCTTCAACAAGTCTGAAACCCTTAACTGGGTAGGCCCAGTAAAGCGTTTGTAAATCCTCTAGCAAGGTGGTTCACAACTGTGGATCTGAAATCCTTTAACAAGGTAGTCTTTAACAAGACTTATCTCCTAACAGAGATCTACATTCCTAAAATGATCTATTCTAGTGAAGAACATTGTATGACCTTAATTGGTCTGACCTTAACCGGTTTAGTTTCTATTCTACAGATAGTTACTTGTGAGTTTCTGCTCACCATGGTCTTTCCCATTTGGGTTTCCATGTCAAATATCTTGTGTTATGGTGATTGTTCTCTTGTGGGTGAATTCTTTATTTGATATTTGGTTTGCATTTATCTTAATCAGTTTATTAGTGAATATATTATATTGGTTATCTGCTAAACTGTTTAAAAGTTTGTTTACAATATTTTTTGGTATACTAATTCACCCCCCCTCTTAGTATTCATCAATTGGTATCAGAGCCAACCTTTCTATAAGTCTAACCACTTGGAAGGAGATATGGGGGAATACAGTGTGAGGGAACTTACTCATCCTCTCACTCAGATTGAGAGAGCCTATGATGAACTCAAAGTCAAGTATAAAACCTCTTTGGCCAAAAGAAGAGAGCATGCTGAAAAATTGATGGAACTTACTGAAAATAGCTCTTCTGATGAAGCTGACATGGATGCCCTAGTTGAAGAAGTTGAAAAACTGAATGAATCGAAAGCCAATTTGAGAAAAGAGTTGGAAGGACTGACTATCAGAATGTGTCAAGATCTTGAGAATAGAAGGAAAGATGAAGATTTGGTAAAAGATAAAGATCATGAGATCTCCGAGCTGAAGCAAGAAATTAGTACCCTTAGAAATCATCTCCAAGAGAGTAAAGTGGAAAAAGAAGAAATGCAAGGTGAACTAAACATGGCTATTTCTGAGAATGCAACCTTCGTGGAATCAAATGCTGCTATTTCCAAGGAACTTATTGAGTCAAAGGAGATACTTGCCAAATTCAATCAGAGTACTACTAAGCTAGAGCAAAAGTTGGAATCGGCAAAGCCAGTAAAGAATACCACTAGACTTGGTTTCTCTAGATACGAGGAAGGTGAGACCTCTGGAACAAAAGCTAAAGCATCAAATAAGAAACCGACATCCAAGGATAAAGGTAAGCAAAAATTTAAACCTGTTTGCTTTAATTGTCTCAAAGAAGGACATACTGCCAATGTATGTAGAAGCAAGGCTTATAACAATTTTCCTTATTTTCAAAACAATATGCCTAGATCCAATAGATTCAATGGAAATTGTTATGCATGCAACAAGTTTGGGCATAGAGAATTTGAATGCAGGTCAGTTTTGCACAACACTGGGAGATATCCTCCAAGGACTCAAGGAGTTATCCCGAAACCCTCTGTGAACTGGAATCACAATCGATACAATACCTATGACCATCGGTCAGGTGGTTATCAAGTGGCTACTAGTTGGAGAGCAACTTGTTTGATTTGTCATGGTAGCGGTCACACTGCTGCAACATGCAGAAGGAAGAATGGAAGTATGAAAAATGGACCATGGAGAACACCAAGAATGGTATGCTATCATTGCAACAAACTGGGACACACTACCAAAACTTGTAGACTGAGAAAGAACCTATCGGATGATATACTGATCACTTCAAAAGGGAAGATTGATGTTGAAACCGTTCAAACGAAAATGAATAAAACTTGGAAAAATAAATCAAAAGAAGAGTCATAGGAGGAACCAGTTTCTACACCTAGTGTGGAAGTCTTTGAACCAGCAAACTGAGCTTTAGAAAAGCTTAGGGGGAACATATCGGTGAACCCCTAGTTTATATCAGTGAAGACCTTAACCGGTACATGTTACCTATTAGTTTGCAGAAGACTTGAAGTGGTAAAAGGAAAAATTAGGGTTTGTGCCCTAACGATGTTGCATTTATTATGGTAGGTGAGAGTTTGTTTAAAAGGGTTTTCATCGTCATTTTCACTTATCTATTTTTGAGAGAAGATTTTTCAAGAGCAGAGCAACTAGAGCGATTTGTCTAGTAGTTAATGAAATCTTGTACAAAATCTGGCAACCGAAGTGGTGTTTTGTGCGTGACATTGGAAAACCTAAATTCCAGTTTGTGAAGGTATTTTCTGAAATTCTTACTTATCATTTGATCATGGCTTCTGCATCACACTCTAGTTCTAGTGCACCTATAGATTTAGCCAAATTTATTCAAAAGAAAATGAAATACAATGCCCTATCCCAAATACCCACCGGAGTTATTATTGAGGGAGATATTTTAGCATATATAGACTATAAATTGGAAGACCTAGGATCCCTATTGATTCATTCCCAGCTAAGTTTGTTTTGTGAGGATGACAAGAAGATCAAACCTGAGTATAGTGTCCTTGAGAAGATGAAACTACACAATGCGGTATATTTTCTAGAAGAGTTCACAAAACATATTTGCATCATCCTTAGTAGGGTACATGGTGATAAGATATATCTCGACCGGACCCATGACATCACATCGAAATAAATTTATGTCATCACCGGTTTTTGCAATATTGGAGAGGTACCAGCTCTACAGAAGGTCACCAAAACTGAAATGACAAAGTTCATCAACTCTATGAGTGACCAACAGGTGATGACCGTCAACACCATTAAAGATGAAGTGGTGAAATATATTTGCATGGTGATTGGTTACTGGATATTTTATGCCAACAGAATGAATTTTTTCCCTGCTACTGTAGTGAATGCCGCTTACAGAATGATCAAGGAAGACACTACATTTGACCTATGTACCTGTCTATAGAAGCAATTATTGTTAAATCTGAAGTCCATCAAACAGGACAACTCTCTAAGGTTCAGGTTTGGCCAACTTCTAGTCGGCTTGTTCTTCTACTTTCAAAGTTATTTCCCTAGAGTACGTGATGTTCAATGGTCTGCTGACCTACCAATTTCTAGACAAATTAAGGAAAGTCTACAAGTAGTAGGAACTGGATAGCCTGAGGTTCTAAACAAGTATTTAAATGAATTCAAGTGGAAAATGAACCAAAGAATGAGGATATCTAATGGTATTGTGAAGGAAAATGAAGATGACATTTGCTTCACAATAAGGATAGATGACTACATAATGGAAGTGGTAGAACTGAGAAAGGAAGTAGTTGAACCTATGGGTTATGAAGTGGTGAATGACCTATTGATCAGGTATGCCTCTACCCTACTTGCCTCACCACTTGATGCAAAGAAAAAGAGAACCGGTACCTACTTGGAGAGGGTCACACCAGATGAAGAACCAAAATAGAAAAGGGACAAAGCAGTGCCATCGGTATCTGCACCGGTTACCTCTGCTAGTTTGAAAGTGACCAAGCAGTCACCAGCTAAGAAGAAACCTAAGAAGGTATTTGAGAGGAAGCAGAAAACCAAAACTAACTCACCGAAGTCAGAGGACACTGAACCAGAAATTCGAACAAAGAAGAAAAGGCAATCAAGCAAGAAGGCAAAGTCTACCGGTAATGTACCCACAACTTCAGCACCAGTAAATATAGATATCTCCTCTTATAAGCCAATGACACATTGTTAGAGGACTCTAAATAATATTAAGAGGAAAGTGCTTGATGATTTAAAGGAATATTTTGATGATTTTACTGATAGTGAGAAAGAAGAAGTAGAATAGGAAGTCATCAAATATCTATGTGTTAATGATCAGTTGCCATCTGAGATTAGATCGGTTACACCAGATTCTTTGTATAATTCTTTAGATAATAAATGGCGCATTGCCATTGAAAAGGAATAAGAGACCAGGGAGAAAAATTTTGCACATTACTTTCCTGATGCCTCAAATTCTGAGTTATTTGAAATAATGGATACGCATAAAGGCATTTTCTTCATGAGAAGGAGAAGACTCAAGCTACTAGAAGGTAAAGCTACTGAAGTGGAAAAGGACACACATATACATGCTAAAGTTGCTGTCAAAATGCACTGAGTATTTGAAGCTGCTAAGTAGGCTGATCAAGCACCTGACCTATCCTCAGGCCAACCAGATGAGGTATTTGACAGTGAAGGTGAAAGATTTATAGAACAAATTGATACTATTGATGTTGATGCATTAGATACTAAGGATGTCACTCCTGACAAAGAGAAAGAGAAACAAGACAAGGAAAAAGCTAAAAAAGAGAAACTAGACAAAGAGAAAGTGGAAGAGGAGAATGCAAGGCAAGAAGAAATCAAGAGCAAAGAGTTAGAGAAAAAGAAAGAGGAAGACAAGAGAAAAGAGGAGAAGAGGAAAGAAGAGGAGAAGAGGAAATAAGTGGAGAAGAGGAAAGAAGAGGAAAAGAGGAAAGAAGAGGAGAAGAGGAAAGAAGTGGAGAAGAGGAAAGAAGAGGAAAAGAGGAAAGAAGAGGAGAAAAGGAAAGAAGAAGAGAAGAAGAAAGAAGAAGACAAGAGGAAGGAAGAAGAAAGGAAGGAGGAAGAGAAGAAAAAGAAGGATGAGGACAAGAAGAAAGAAGAAATGGAGAAAAAAGAAGAAGAGGAGAAGAAAGTAGAGAAGAACAAACAAGCAGAGATTCCTAAGGCAACCGGTGATCAAACCAAATAGGTTGATACCACCAGTCCTATTGATCTTCAATCAATAGATGAGTCTAAGATGCTACAAGGCATCAAACTTGCATAGGAGAGACTGGAAGAATTACGGAGGAAGAAGGAACATGATGTCATACAAACTGTGGTTGACACCCTTACCAGTCTAATTCCCAGTACCAACCTCCCTAGTACCGATTCCTCTCTATCCAAGCTTAAACTTATGTGTACCATAGTGGAGGACCGGGTACAATGCTTGGAAGATGTTGCTGAAGCAACTACAAAGAAGAACCATGAAAAGGCACTCAATACTGCCTTAGTCAAGCAAATGAATGAACTACAGACACAACTATTGAAGCAACATAAAAATATCAGTGTTGCTATGAGTGAAGGTAAATTACTGCTAAGTAAAATCTGCCAACCACATCTATTTTGTGATGATGTGCTTAACCAGAAAGTTAAACTCCAATCAGAGTTACAGGCATATATCAACAATTTCAAGATGCCATATGATTCATTCACTACCTATGGACAAACCATTCATCATTATCAGCATAAGACTGCCAAGATGGACTCAGAGATCAGCAACCAGACTAAAGATTTGCAGGAGCTTCACCTGCTCCTATTGCCAAGATTGCATATTCTTTAGAAATGTTTTCTCAACCTGGAAGCTATCACGGTAACTCAAGAGATGCGTACCATTGATGTAATGGAAGAATTGGTCTTCTAGATGAAGACTAGAAGTGAGGTTGCTACTTCCTTGCTTGAGTCATGGACATTGGACATGAAAACTTTTATGCAGGACTTTAAATCTGTTTTTGAGAAATTTCATTCCTTATTGTCATGAACATCTATTTTATTTTATTATATAAGCAAAAAGGGGTTATTTTGCATTACTTTGTCATTGTTGGCAAAGGGGCAGTAGTGTACATTAAAATTTTGGTGAATGTTACCATTTCATGTATACTTTCATGTTACCATTTTGGGAAGTAGTGTACATTGTAATTTCTGCAAAAGGGATAGTGTATATGCTTAGGGGGAGTAATTTTGATTATGACATTTTTGTTGTAAAAACACCTAGATGTCAAAATTTTCCTAAGTGTTGCCATCAATGCCAAAGGGGGAGATTGTTGGCATTTTGATGATGTTTTGATTGTCATTGATGGACACACACTTTCTTGATGTATGAGTTATGCTCAACTGGTAATTGCTCCAACCAGTATTGTGTATTATTAAATGTATAGTCTTTAGACTATCGGTGTTTTGCAAAAAATGGTTTACCAGTCACAGATTGACTGAAGATCCCAAGTGGTATGAAGACCCCAAGTGGTATGAGGAGCTCAAGCGGTACAAAGGAACCAAGCGGTAGTTAACTTTTGATCAAAACACTACAATGTTGGTATTTTGGATATGTTGATATGGTTTTGTCATTGATGTCAACACCTATTAACACTTATCAACTCTGGCACTTGGAGAATTGGCAATGTTCACTGGAAAGCAAGTGACTAATGCATAGTCACTGGTATCTGGTACACCAATAGGATATATTATTCACTGACACTTGGAATGATATGGAAAACACTTGGTTATGATGAAGACATCATCTGGACACTTTGTCTTGAAGATTTATTCATTGGTATATTCAAGTTTGCATATTTGTTGTTACCGGAAAATAGGTCCAGGATAAGCACCGATAGGCTTATCTATTCCAGATCAGCATGGCATGCTATGGAGATAATTTTGTTATTATTGTAAATGCATTGAGCCGACATCATGCATCATATATTGTTTTATTTGTAATTGATTTTATTGTATTATCTTTTAGAGCCGACCTACTAAAATTGGTCTTAGGTTATGATATATATGTAAGATGTTATTTGTAAGATCGATATGCGAATGTGAGAAGGGTTGTAATTCGGTATATGCAAGAATAAGAAGAGCTATACATGTAGACATCATTTGAAGGTTCAAGGAAGGTTTTGTGAAGGCATATCAGAACTAAACCGGTACTAAATCCAGCATATGAAGATGCTATTTTGAGCAGTACATCATTATTGGATTTAACCATCCAATTATAGTCAGTATGACTCCTATTTGTGTTTGAGCAGTGAGCTCTAGGCACTTGGCCTTTCTGCATGTGCAAACCCCATTTGTATACACATACTATCTGTAGTAGTATCATCTGATTATGGGTAAGGTTTCCCACCATGGTTTTTCCCCTTATAGGGTTTCCACATACAAATATTGGTGTTATGTGTTGTGGATGTTATTGTCTTTCTGTTTCATGCATTAATCTTTACTGGTACTACAATTAACTGATAAACTATCTACCGACATAAAGTTTGGTTTATCGGTATTAAGCATTAAGGTTGTTTAAGTAGTTTTTGGTTTGAATTTACTTGACAAATGATTCACCCCCCCCACTCTCAATTGTCTTTGAGACCTAACAATTGGTATCAGAGCTTAGTCCTCTTTTTGTAGAAGTTTAACAGCTTGAGGAGATCCAATGTCTTCTAACTATTTCAAGAAGGATAGTCCTAAACTTGATGGAACCAACTATGGGATATGGAAGATCGAGATGTAGACACATCTGAATTGCATTGGAAAGGACATCTGGGATGTTACAAAGAATAGCTATACGGCTCCTACTCAAAGTCAACCTAATCCACCTAACTTGGCTAAAGATGAGGAAAATGATTGTAAAGCAAGGGAAGCGCTTTTGAGAGCATTATCAGATCTACAAATCATGGGATTATCTGATAGATCTACTGCTAAAGCTATTTGGGACCATTTGGAAACATTAAATGAAGGAGATTCCACAGTCAAATGGAAGAAGATGAAAGGATTTCTGCTTTTATGGAAAGAGTTAATGAAATTATTTTGGGTATTAAATGTTTTGGAGGAACCTTAAGTGAAGATGAAGTTGTTTCAAAAGTTTTAAGAGGATTGCCACCGACATACAAAATGAAAGTTACTGCTATAAGTGAGTTGAGAACAATGCCTAATAGATCAGTAACTAGAGATACATAGATTGGAAAACTTTCAGATTTTGAAATTGAGAAATTTGGTCCTGTTGCTACTATAAAGACAGATTTATCTTTTAAGGCATCAACATCATCTGCATCATCATTTGACAAGTCTGATTGGAAATCCTTTTATGCAAGAGAACTTGAAGAAAGCAGAAGGGAAAATATAGAACTTGAAGCACTATTTGCAAGGAAAATTCCTAAAGGTCCAATTGGAAGTAAGTATGAAGGTAAAGCACCCTTTAAATGTTTTAACTATAATAAGATTGGTCATATGGCTTCAAGATGCCCTGATAGACATGCTAGATTAAGAGAAGAAGCTAGAAGACCATACAAGCCTAACCTTGAATATCAGAGATACAAATTTAAGAAGAATAAAGACAAATCTTCTTATCTTGTTGATGAAGGAGTCACTGATGATGATGAGGATCCGATAGACAATGGATGGGTTTTTGTTGCTATAATAGAAGATCAACTGGCACCTACTATTCAACCGGTAGAGTAGGCCCTGGCAGCTAAACTTGAAGTTAAGGATGAATCGATCATTGATTCAGGATGTTCACATCATATGACTGGTGATAAAGGTAAATTCTTGACTTTTCAGGAATATAATGGAGGTCTAGTAAGATTTGGAGATGATAAAGCTTGTTTGATCAAAGGAAAAGGTATTATATCTCTTGATGGTAAGCATAATGCCAACAATGTTTACTATGTTGAAGGTTTAAAGCATAATCTTTTGAGTGTTGGTCAATCAGTTGAGAAAGGATTTTAGTTACAATTCAAGAATGGGAAATGCAAAATTATGAACATAACTGGTTTGGAAATTGCAATCGGTAATCAAACTTGAGGTAATATCTTTCATTTGAATAACAATGAAAAGACATGCTTGATTGCACATATTGATGAAAGTTTGCTATGGCATAAGAGACTCTGTCATGTAAACTTTGATTGCATTGTGAAAATCAGTACAACTAAAGCAGTTAGAGATTTACCTAAGATTGTTAAAGCTTAATTCGGTATGTAAGGAAAGTCAATCTGGAAAACAAGTTAGAGCATCTTTTAAAAGTATTCCAGAAAAATCCAATAATGCTCTTGACTTAATTCATACTAATTTATGTGGTCCAGCTAGAACTAAAAGCTTACAAGGTGATAGATATTTCATGCTAATCATTGATGACTATTCTAGAATGTGTTCGGTTACTTTTCTCAGAGAAAAATCACAAGCACTTGGGAAATTCAAACTATTCAAGGTGATGGTAGAAAATGAAACCGGTAAGAAAACCAAATGTATGAGATCAGATCAAGGAGGCGAATTTACATCTAAGGAATTTAATACATTCTATGAAGTAAATGGAGTCAGAAGACAACTATCAGCACCCTGGACACCACAACAGAATGGAGTTGTAGAAAGGAAAAACATAACTATCTTGGATGCAGCTAGAAGTATGTTATTTGAAGCAAATTTACCGCATGTATATTGGAGAGAAGTAGTGAGCACAACAGTCTATACATTCAACAAATTTCACATCAAAGGTGAAACTAGTAAGACCCCTCATGAACTATGGTTTGGTATTAGTCCTACTCTTAAATATTTCAAAATATTTGGAAGTAAATTCTATATTAGAAGAGATGAGTAAATTGGAAAATTTGATCCTAGAAGTGATGAAGGAATATTTCTTGGTTATTCATCTAAGAGCAAGGCATATAAATGTTTTAACAAGAGATTGCAAAAAATTGTTGAAAATACAAATGTGAAAATTGATGAACAGTTTAGAGGAACTTCAAGGTATATAGAATCTGAACCGACAACATAGAGGCTGACAAATGAACCTACATTGAACCCACCGATACAGAATGAAGATCCAGTTACATCGGTATCATCTAAAAATTCCACTGTAACTAAAGAACAACAACAAACTAAGACACCCCGGTATGTAAGATTGAACCACTCTAAAAATCAGATAATTGGAAACAAATGTCAAGGAGTTATGACTAGAGGAAGACTGGCAAATGAAGAGGTATGTCTTATTTATCAAATTGAACCATCATAAATTAATGAGGCATGTGAAGATAAACACTGGATTAAAGCTATTGAAGAAGAATTAGAACAAATTGAAAAGAATAACACATGAACATTAGTTCCCCAGCCTAAAGACAAAAATGTAATTGGAAAAAAATGGGTATTTAGAAACAAACTTAATGAAGATGGTAAGGTAATCTAAAATAAAGCAAGACTAGTGTGTAAGGGATATTCTCAGAAAGAAGGAATTGATTATAATGAAACCTTTGCACCGGTAGCTAGAATTGAGGCAGTCAGATTATTCTTAGCTTTTGGAGCACATAAGAACTACAAAGTATATCAAATGGATATTAAATGTGCATATCTGGATGGAGATCTTGAAGAAGAAGTTTACATTGAGCAACCTGATGGATTTTATTTGACAGATAACAAAGATATGGTTTGCAGGTTAAGGAAAGCTTTGTATGGGTTGAAGCAAGCTCCAAGAGCTTGGTATGATAGATTGGATAAATATCTTTTGAAGATTGGTTTTACTAAAGGTAATGCTGACAGCAATTTATACTATAAAGTGACTAATGATGACATCTTAGTTATAGAAGTTTTTGTTGATGATATAATCTTTGGAGGAGAAGATGGATTATGTAAAGACTTTTCTATTGAAATGCAACAAGAATTTGAAATGTCTATGATTGGAGAGATAAAATTCTTTTTAGGATTGCAGATCTCACAGACTGATAAAGGTATATTCTTGAGTTAATCTAAGTACTTGAAGTAGTTACTAAAGAAATTTGGGATGGATAACTCTAAACCGGTAAGCACACCTATGACTACAAATGACAAATTATCACTAAGGGATGAATCTACACCTATTAATTCGACTAGGTACAAATCTATGATAGGAGGCCTAATGTATTTGACACAAAAAAGACCTAATATTATGAATGCAGTATGTATTTTTTTAGGATTTCAGAGTAGTCCTAGAGAAAATCATGAATCAACAATAAAAAGGATTTTTCAGTACTTACAAGGCACTACAAATCTTGGCTTATGGTATCCTAGAGATGAAAAATTTGAATTATGTGCATACACAAATGCAAGCTGGGCAGGAGATGTGGATGACAGAAAAAGCACCACCGGTGGAGCATTTTTGTCTTGGAAGAAAATTAATTTCTTGGTTGAGTAAGAAACAAAGTTGCACATCTTTATCAACAATAGAATCAGAATATGTTGCAGCAACAACTAACTGTACACAGGTATTATGGCGTAAGCAAATGTTGAAGGACATAAAGGTAAAATGCAAGGAACCTATAACTATCTATTGTAATAACACAACAAAAATTGATATATCTAAGAATCCGTTACTACATTCTAAAACTAAACATGTTTCTATCAAACTGAATTTTCTAAAAGAAAATGTTGAAGCAAAAGAAGTAAAACTAGTTTATGTGAATACTAAAGAGAAGATTGCAGATATTTTCACTAGGCCTTTGCCTAAGGAGACTTTTGAATATCTCAGAGATCAGCTTGGGGTCATACCCCCACCGGTAGAGACTTAGACAGTTGATGTTTGTCATCAACCGACATAACTAACAGAGAAATCTTTTACTCTGGCTTTGATGAGGAGAGCTACTTCTCAGGGGGAGTAGTTGGTATATTGAATAAGCTGGTATTTTGTATTTGAACTTGGTTTTTGTATTGCTTTGGCATTTGACGTCAAAGGGGGAGAGATTGATATGGAAAAAAACATGTTACTCCTAGGGGGAGAGATTGATTACTCTCTGTACCTAAATTTTGATTTCTGGTTTTGATCTCTTTTTGGGAGATTGTTGGTTTTTGGTATTTGACATTTTTGTTTTGGCACTTTGATGGTTTTTCTATCTTGTGTTGCCATCAATGCCAAAGGGGGAGATTGTTGGTATTTTGGATATGTTGATATGGTTTTTTCATTGATGTCAACACCTATTAACACTTATCAACACTGGCATTTGGAGAATTGGCAATGTTCATCGGCAAGCAAGTGACTAATGCACAGTCACCAGTATCTAGTACACCGGCAGGATATATTATTCACCGACACTTGGAATGATATGGAAAACACTTGGTTATGAAAAAGACATCATCTGGATACTTTGTCTTGAATATTTATTCATTGGTATATTTGAGTTTACATATTTGCTGTTACTGGCAAATAGGTCCAGGATAAGCACCGACAGGCTTATCTATTCCAGATCAGCATGACATGCTATGGAGATGATTTTGTTGTTATTGTAAATGCATTGAGTGGACATAATGCATTGGATATTGTTTTATTTGCAATTTATTTTATTGTAATATCTTTTAGAGTCGACCTACTAAAATTGGTCTTAGGTTATAATATATATGTAAGATCTTATTTGTAAGATCGATATGCAAATGTGAGAAGGGTTGTAATTCGGTATATGCAAGAATAAGCAGAGCTATACACACATACATCATTTGAACGTTGAAGGAAGGTTTTGTGAAGGCTTATTAGAACTAAATCAGTACTGAATCCAACATATGAAGATGCTATTTTGAGCTGTACATCATTATTGGATTTAACCATCCAATTGTAGTCAGTGTGACTCCTATTTGTGTTTGAGTAGTGAGCTCTAGGAGATTGGCCTTTCTGCATGTGTAGACCCCATTTGTATACACATAATATCTATAGTAGTATCATTTGATTGTGGGTAAGGTTTCCCACTATGGTTTTTCCCCTTACAGGGTTTCCACGTACAAATATTGGTGTTATGTGTTGTGGATGTTATTGTCTTTCTATTTTATACATTAATATTTACTGATACTGTAATTAACTGATAAACTGTCTACCGACATAAAGTTTGGTTTACCGGTATTAAGCATTAAGGTTGGTTAAGTAGTTTTTGGTTTGAATTTATTTGACAACTGATTCACCCCCCCCTCTCAGTTGTCTCTGGGACCTAACATACGATCTACCAATATTCATTTTTAACAATTGGTAATCGATATATTGTATTAACCGGTATTACTCTATGATGAGTTACCAACCGGTATTACTGTAATGTGTGATGAGTTATCATCCACCGACACTTTGGCGGCGATTTTGTGTCATGTTATGAAATGTGTCCAGATGCACTGAACCTAGGAACTTGTAGTCTAATCCTATTGGACTAATATGAAATCAGATTCCTTTATAAGGTATCATGTCTAGGGTTTGCATATGTGATAGAAAAGGTTATGTGCGATCATTGAAGAGAAGATTAGGTCTATGTGAAGAGATAGAGTGTGGAGATATTGAAGACTGAATTAATGTTGAAATGCATTAACAATGAGCTATCAAGGATCTAACTAAGCATACTGTGCTATTATCTAGATCATTCACTTGTTGATTACTAATATCTTCAACAAGTCTAAAACCCTTAACCAGGTAGGCCCAACAAAGCCTTTGTAAATCCTCTAACAAGGTGGTTCACAACTATGGATCTGAAATCCTTTAACAAGGTAGTCTTTAACAAGACTTATCTCCTAATAGAGATCTAGATTCTTAACAAGATATGTTCTGGTGAAGAACATTATATGACCTTAACCGGTATGACCTTAGCCGATCTAGTTTCTATTCTGCAGATAGTTACTTGTGAGTTTCTGCTCACCATGGTTTTTCCCATTTGGGTTTCCACATCAAATATCTTATCTTATGGTGATTGTGCTCTTGTGGGTGAATTCTTTATTTGCTATTTGGTTTGCATTTATCTTAACCAGTTTATTAGTGAATCTGTTGTACTGATTATCTGCTAAACTATTTAAAAGTTTGTTTACAGTATTTTTTGGTATACTAATTCACCCTCCCCTCTTAGTATTCATCACATTTGTCAACCCAAAAGGTATTACCAACCACTTATATAATCCTTCATTTGTTTTGAATGTTGTCTTCCACTCATCTCCTTCTAGGATTCTGATATGATGATATCAACTCTTCAAGTCTATCTTTGTGTAGTATTTGGCTCCACTTAAGTAATCCATTATGTCAACCATCCTAGGTAAAGGAAACTGGTACTTCACTTTGATCTTGTTTATTGCTCTAGTATCGGTACACATCCTCTATTCTCCATTCTTCTTAGGTGCTAACACTGTTGGTACTGCACAAGGACTCAAACTTTCTCTGATCGAACCTTTCTTAAATAATTCTTGCACTTGTCTATTAAACTCTTCATTCTCTATTGGTGTCATCTATTGTGCATCTTTGTTAGGAAAACTAGCTCTAGGAATCAGGTCCCTACAGTGACTGATACTCCTCACAGGTGGTAATCCATTAGGTACATTATCTGAAATGATGTCTTCATACTCTATCATAAAATCTTTTATCTCCTCTAGTTGTTCTTCATGCTCTGGGTTCTGAGTCTTCTTAGGAACTAAGGAAAAACACATGTTCTCATGTCTCATCCCATCCAGGAATTTCCTTCCATCTACCAAATAGATTCTAACATTCATACAAACTTCGCTCTTCATGGGTTCCTCCAAGGATAACAAGGTTTGCTTCATCCTATTTTCTACAATAGTGTATATGTTCTTTCTCCCATCATGTATTGCTTGTCTACCAAACTACCAAGGTCTACCCAACAAAAGGTGACAAATATCCATAGGTATAATATCACACAAAACTTCATCATGATAATTTCCAATTTTCAATTTCACCAAGCATTGTTCACTTACTAACAACTTATGATCATCCTAAATCCATTCTATTTGGTGAGGCTTAGGGTGTTTCAATATTTCCAACTTCAATTTATTCACCATTTCTTTTGAAACAAGATTATCCGAACTACCACTATCAATAACTACTTTACAACACTTACTAGATACCTTATATCTGGTCTTGAACAAATTTCTCCTCTGCAAGGGCTCTTCATCTTCTTCGATATGACATAAAGCTTCCTCATCATCAATATTTCTCCATCTTCTGATTTTTTAGCTGATCTAGTAGGGCTTTCTTCTACCAATGTTGTTCTCCCAGTGTTCTGTCTTCTTACATTCAAAATCACGATGTCCTCCTCCACACTTGAAGCAAGTTCCTCTAAACACTCTCTTATCTTGTCTTCTATCATCTTTTCCAAAATTTTCATTATAGTAACCATCAGGTTCTCTTCTCCAGTTGAAATTTCTATCATCCCTCTGGTATGAACTACCATCTTTTCTTACTTCCTGGTCCTTGTTCTAATCTATATAGGTTCCTCTTCCTCCTTTAAATCTTCCTCTAGAAAACCTTCCACCTCTATCTCTCTGTCTCTACTCATGTCTTTTGTTCAACTTCTCTTTTGCTTTCTAGGCATATTGGTAAGCTTCTTCAACTCTCTACAACTTGATCAAACTAAGTTCATTCTGTATAGATATCCACAATCCATTCAAATATCTTGCAACTTGTTCAATCTCATCATTGACATGTCCGGATCTTATATTCAACTTGTAGAATGCTTCAATATACTCCTTCACACTTGATTCTTTCTTCTTCAAGTTTTGTAACTTTTGGAATACATTTACTTGGTAATAAAAAGGTATAAACTTTGATTTCAACTTGGAAGCCTTCCGCTCCCATAATTTAATCTTCACTTTACCTCTTCTCTATCTATCAACCTACAAATATTCCCACCAATGAGATGCATGACCTTTCAACTAAGTATAGACATATTTTACCTTTATTTCTTCTGCGGTGTTCTAAAAATCAAAGTACTTATCTATCTCCGAGATCCAATCCATTAATTCATCCAAAAATCCAACTCACCATCATACTTTGGTGGGGTAAAATGTGGTTTAGTGTTTTCCCTATACAAAACCCTCAATAACCTTTCTTCATCTGGATCGATCGCCAATGGGTTTGCTACTTGTTCTACTAGTGCTTCTTCTTCTTCATCTTCACTCACATCTTCAATATGTCAACCTCTTCCCTAGGCTATTTCAATGGCTTCTAACTGGGCTGCAACTCCTCTCAACAATTCCATTACAGTAGGGTCTACATTCCCATGTGCTCCACCATTCTATTTCCTCTTTGTTCCATCTTCACGCCAGTCCTCTACAGCTGCAAATCAGATCCACAATCCGCAACCCCACAACAAAATTTCATGACAACACAATCTCTAAAACAAAATCTCGCTCTGATACCACTTGGTGTAGTCATGATTAGGAGGGACCTCAATGACATCTATCTGGACCATGCAGCAAGAATAAACACAATGAAAGCAAGATAAGGTGATGGAGGCAATGTAGAACTAAATGAATTAGATCATGTAAACTAATTACAAATGACTTGTAACATCTAGGCTATAAGATTAGGCTCATTGGCCTGCTACATACATGCTTGATTATAAAATCAGTCAACTCCGGACCTCTAAATCCTAAGATATATCTTTAATATTTTTTGGAATTAATTATGATACTGAATTACATTGATATATATGTTACCAATAGCCAAGAAGGAAGATTGAGAGGGGAAGGGTGAATTAGTTTTCACCGGAATATAAAATTTTAACCACAATAACAGATGTGCAAAATTACAACAATAGATAGATAATCAAACTAACATCACAACACACAACACCAAGATTTTTACGTGGAAAATCTAGTTAAGGGAAAAACCATGATGTGATCCTACCCATACTAAGATGATACTCTGTAGTATTATGTGAAAAAATATAACAATGGGGAATGCACATGCATTCAGGCACACTACCTAGAGCTCTTTTATCAAATAATATTTTCTCAGAAGGCTACAACCCTGAGAGAAGTCTCACTGACTTACAATAAGATTCAGACTACAATCCAGAAGAAGTGAACTGAAAGAATAGCATCTCAAAATGTCTGATTATAGCTCTGATTAAGCATAGTTGTCTGCTTTGTAACACCAATCTCACCTCAAACTCAACACAAAATGATAAATCACTTGTTCACACACAAATATCTCTAATAATGCAGACACAATATCGACACCAAAACTACATGACTACATCACCTATATATACAATTCATCAACCTTGACAACAAGGTTGGCTAAACTCTCAACCCTCAATTACAAAATTATATCACACAGTACAAAGATAAACCACCAGACCAATATAGTGATTTGCATAGCATATCATGGTCCTAAATCAAATTCCCAAATGGTCACATCCACCAAAAATCACTCCAAGATCAATCGCAACACGCTACACCACCAGAAATGCCGCATAACACATAAATCATCACCAATTGATAAAGACCACAAAAAAATCACACAACGATCAATGTGGATCTCCAAAACAAATAGGACATGACTAGGAAACACTAGCAAGCACGTTAGAATCATCCAAAATGGTTGCACCAACACCATTTTCAAATCTTCATCGAACAAAGTCTAGAAACTCAACAATAAAACCAATTAGCAACTGTCATGAAGAAAGATAACTTAAGGAGCACCAAATCATGAACCAATTGAAATGAAGATACACAAGACCAACCAAAATAATATCCCAAAGTCTCAGTACAAGATCTGAGCACACCAAAATATACTGAAAGAAATATCAACCTCTGCAAAACAGTGATCAACAAAACTAAACTAGAAAACCGGATCAGAAAATCTTTCCAATCACACCATAATAGATCATAGGTATATGTTGACATCAATTAAAACAACATCTCTTAGTAGAAACGATGACCAACCATATCCAACAATCTCCGCCTTTGGCATTGATGGCAACATATGAATGTGAAAAAGAGTCAATGCTTAGAAAGAAGATATCACCACCAGACTCTCCTTAAGATCAAGACTTAGAGAGAAGTTTTTCACATGAACTCCCCCACCTTTAACAAAAATGCCAAATATCTAAAATCAAACTTATTCTCCCCCTTTTAATATGAAACACAAATTGTTCTCCCTAAAACATAGACTACTCTAGTAGAGGAGCAACACCAAATCATCAATCCAGATAAAAGAATAAGTCTCTGAAATCCACCAGATTGATGCAACTCAATGCATCTAGTTCTCATCAGGAGGGGTGTATACCCCTAATTTGTCTCTCAAATAGACAAATGTATCTACAGGAAAAATATTTATGAAAATATCATCTATATGTTCCTTTGTAGATACATACTCCAGCTTCACCTTCTTTCCACTGACTTGCTCTCTCAAGTAATGATATTTGATTGACACATATTTAGTCTTTGAATTTTGCACCAGATTCTTTGACATGTTGATAGCACTAGAATTATCATAATATATAACAGTAGGCTCATCATGAATAACTTTGATATCCTTCAATATTTACTTCATCCAAACCACCTAAGTGCAATTACTAGCAGCAACAATGTACTCAGCTTCAACGGTAGATAATGACACTGAATCTTGTTTCTTGCTATCCCATGACACCAACTTCTTACCTAAAAATAATGCTCCACCAGTAGTGCTCTTTCAGTCATCTACATCACCAGCCCAATCAGCATCAGTGTAGGCACACAACATGAAATCATCATTCCTCGGGTACCATAAACCTTAATCCACACTTCCCTTTAGATATTTCTGAATATCCTCTTAACAACAATGACATGACTCTCTTTACGATTAGCTTGATATCTAGCAACCATCCATACAACATGCATAATGTCAGGCCTAGTCTAAGTAAGATATAATAGTTCACCAACCATAGATCTGTACAAACTTTGATTAGCTTTACGAGATTCACCATTCTTGGACAATTTACAACCAGACACCATAGGAGTTCCAACTAGTTTGGAGTCATCTAATCCAAACTTCTTCAACAATTCCTTCACATACTTAGTTTGAGATATGAATATACCTTTTCTAGTCTATGCAATTTACAAACCTGAGAAAAATTTCATCTCACCAATCATAGACATCTCAAATTCTTTATGCATATCACTGACAAACTTCATGATCAAGCTATCATCAACAAAGACTTCAACAATTAGAATGTTATCATTTTCAGTCTTAAAGTACAAATTACTATTAGCAACACCTTTAGTAAATCCCAATTTCAACAAGTATTTATCTAGTCTAGCATACCAGGCTCTAGAAGCTTGTTTCAATCCATAAAGGGCTTTCTTCAATTTACATACCATATCTCCATCATCCGATAGTGAAAATCCATCAGGCTATTCAATGTAAACTTCTTCTTCTAGATCACCATTTAAAAAGATTGATTTGACATCCATCTGATAAACCTTGAAATCTTTATAAACAGAAGTCTAATAGCTTAAAGTCTATCAACTAGGGCAAAAGGCTCCTCGCAGTCAATTCCTTCTTGTTGTGAGTAACTTTTGCAGACCAGTCTAGCTTTATTTCTGACAACTTCACTGACTTCTTTCAATTTATTTCTGAATACCCATTTAGTACCAATAACATTCTTATCCTTAAGTCTAGGCACAAGTTCCCAAGTGTTGTTCTTTTCAATCTGATCTAGTTATTCTTCCATAGCTCTTATCCAACTCTCATCTTTACAGGCTTCAACAACATCTTTAGGTTCAACTTTGGAAATCAAACATACTTCTCATGCTTCTCATATCTATCATTCCTATCATGTTTATCAAACTTATCATGCCTTTCTTACTTATCCATTCTCTCTGGGCATCTAGAAGAAAAATATCCTATCTTATTGCAAGAGAAACATTTCAAAGGCAACTTTCCATCATACTTATTGACACCTTCAGGCAATCTTCAGGCAATCAAAGCTTCAAGTGTTGGCATCATGAATTTTGGAGTACTTAAGAAGTTGTCATTGATGGCAATACTGATTCAGATGTCATCATAACTGATCGAAAAAGGGTTATAGTGGATTGGTAAGGAACATGGGACTAAATAATTCCACCGGTGTGCAAAGACCAATTTACAGAAAGCAACCGGTAGATTAAGCTGAGTAAAGAAGGTTCATCGATATAAAGAAAACAACTAGCAACAGATCACAATAGTGAAATGTAGATCTATTCAAATTAGAAAGTGCCAGTTGAAGTTGGAGTGCTTATTAGAGAACCGATGAGATTTGTGCCATGAACGGCTAGTCCCATTGGTATAATCGATAAGATTTGAGGAACAAATAGATTGGCGCATATAATGATTTTTTGAGTTTTTGTTTTGGAGGGAAAATGAGCACCAATATTGAAGATAGCTATATACATATTTTTCATTTTGAATTTGCATGTTTATGGAATTGTGAGTTGATTAAGGTTGTATGTTAGAGAAAAGGTGAAGAATAAGAAAAGTGCAAAAGGGTTCCTCATGAAGTGGTGAAGCCATCACTGAGCAGAGATTGAAGCAAATATAGAATGGATCTATACAACAAAAAAGTGTCATCATCAGATCAATGACTTGTTGGTCTTTAATAATTGTAGAATAGTAAAATCCCTTAAATGGGTGGACTTTAATAGGTCCCTTTGTAAAATCCCTTAACTGGGTGACATCCTAAATGGTGATCCTAAGTCCTTTAACAAGGCTACCTCTAACAGGGTAAAGGTTCTAATAGGCCTTGAAGAAAATCCCTTAACCAAGTGGCACCTAACAGCGTCTTTGTAATCTCCTAACAGGGATGGCTCCTCACCGAGCATAATTAAGAATATTGCAGATTTTGTGAGTTTCTACTCACACCATAGTTTTCTACCATTTGGGTTTCCATGTGATAAATCTTGATTGTCATGTGTGTTTAATTTTGTGTGTGCATGTTTCTTATTAATGTTACTTATACTGATAAGTGTTAAAGTTTGAATAAGAGTTTTGATTAAGGTTAAATCTGTAATAAACTGGTATAGTGTTGATTCCTCCTCTTAGTCACCGGTTAATATTAACAATTCGTGTTAGAACGAAGGTCCTCTGAAGAAAAGTTTAATAGCTTGAGGAAAATATCATGGAAGAATACCGGTATTAGAAGCAGGTTGATGAATCTAATGAGATGATTGCTTAGCTGAAGAAGAGATTGAAAAAATCACTTGCTAAAAGGAAGGAACTCACTCTACAACTTAATGAGAGTCAGGATATCATAGATCAACTCTTTGATTAGAGTGGATCTGAAGAAGCAGAAGAGGTAGTCTCAGAGCTGATGGAAAAGAACAAGAAGTTGGCTGAAGAAATCACAAATCTAAAAAGAGAGCATGAAAGTTAGGCCCTGAGAATGACTGAAATAATAGAAGCCAACATGATAGCAGAAGAAAGAAAGGGAAATGCAGATGAAGCACTATCAAAAGATGAAAGAGACAAAAGGCTTGCTAAAGAATCCCTAAGAGAGAATGATGTAGTCATCATTGAAAAGGATGAAGAAATTTGGATTCTTACTCAAGAGAATATAGTTATGTATGAGCATCTGCATGGTAAAACAGAGGAAAATGAGAAGATGATGAAGGAGATTGAACACCTCAAAAATGAGTTGAAAGTTGTAGATGAGAGAAATGAAAAGCTGAGAAAATTTAATGAAATCTCCCAGAAGATAGATGATCAAATAAAAGCTCAGAGGAGAACAAAGGAGACAACCCGTCTTGCTTACTTTGGTACAGGTCCAATGGAAACTGGAGAATCATCTAATCCCAAGAGGATGAAGGATTATAAAAGGAACAAATCAGGAATGAAAGGTATGAAGTTTTTTTAATCCTCTTGCAATTATTGTGGTAAACTAGGTCATAAGTCTGGTGTCTGTAGAAATCGACCGGTCAATCACAAGATGCCATTCACCTTTGATGGTTATTGCTATATCTATCACAAGTATGGACACACTTCTTATGAGTGTAGACCCTGATCAAGTAGCATGTACAATAGAAGAATATTTAATGTATATTACTTCATGTGCAATAAATATGGACACAAAGCTGAAGAATGCATGTTCAAGAAAAATGCATCAAGATCTCCATCCAAACTGATTAGCCCTAACAGAAAGGGTAATCAACTCAATGCCACATGTTCTACTTTTGGAAACTTTGGTCATGTTGCAGTGAATTGTAGGATGAGAATGGGTCAGATAAACAATGTAGGACCATGGAAGACAACTAGTATGACATGTTTCAACTACCATAAGATTGGTCATTTGGCTAGAGAGTGCAGGAACTGATCCTACAACTGTCTGAAGATAGAAGCCAATTTAGCAAGAAGAAAGGGACAAATGATTTGAAAGGAAAGAAGACAGTTGAATTGGTGAAGAATGAAATGCAAAGGATTTGGACTAAAAAGGAAGAAATCAAAGAAGAAGAGAAGCAGTCTGAAACTAAGTCATCATCCATCGGTGATGATAGTTCTTCTTCAAATTAAGCAAACCAATGCTCAGGGGGAGCACTTATTGAAAAATCATGGTTGATTCCCCATAACCAAATTGAGGTAATTCCTATTTGCATTACCTAGATGAGTTGACATATTTTTTGTAATTCTTCATCGGTGAATTGTTAAGTGTGTAAGTGTTAAAGGTTGTATTGTTACCAGTAGGGAAGTTACACTAGTAAATTCTAAAATGTTACCATTTGAGGTTGTACAACTTAACCATTGTAAAAGAGTATCGAACAACTTAACTAATAAATAAGGAAATGAAATCTCATTTTGTTTACCTTTCTTTCATCTGTGCATTTGAGAGCTCCTAGTGTGATCAAAGGCTTTCTAAACCTATTAAGTGCATTATGTGCAAAGTTAGTTTGGAGATCAAGCAGTGAAGCTTTGGTGATCAAGAGATCTAGTAGAAATGGTAGAGGAAACTAATCTATGAATTTTGTTCTAATTCATCATGGCAGCTTCCATGTCGACCCCTATGTTGGTTGAGGTTGTTAAGGATCCACAACCTAAGTTTAAGCTGCATCCTATGAATGTTGGAGAAGTTAATAAAACCAATGCCCTATCATCTATGCCCTCTAGTGTGTCATTGATTGAATATTTTCATTCCTTCATCCACTATAAGCTTGAAGATCTTGGAGACAAATTCATTCAAGATGAATTCAAAGGGTTTCGCGACAATGGTCTATTGAAGGCAAAACATATGCATCTGAAGACCAAGGGTTTGTCGTATGTTGTTGATATTCCAAACCAATTCCATACCAATTGGATTAGGCATGTGCTAAGTAGAGTACATGACTAGTTTTTATGCTTGGAAGTTGAAGCTCCAATCAAAATCACAAAGGATGTGATCCAAAGAGTAACAACGTTCAACAAAATAGGTGAAGCACTAACCCTAAGGACAATATCATCCAATGAGGTCACTCGGTTGACTCAATCCCAATATGACAAGAGAGCAATGATAGTCACTCACATTAAGGATGTAGAAGTAAGGTTTTCATCTGCAGTAATAGCTTATAGAGTGTACCAATCAAGCCGCATGAATAGTGTGTCGAGCGATGCTATCCATGCAACTCACAGGATCATCAAAGAGGACGCAACATATGACATTTGTGAGATGATAATGAGTCAATTCCTAGTGAACATGGACCAAATTAAGGACAAAAACCAATCATTCAAGTATGGTTCAATACTAGTATGTATCTTATTCTATTTGAAAAATTTCTTTCCCAGTAAGGGCAATGTAGTGTGGTCTACAGATAAACCTATCACAATTCAGATAGGTGAAATGATTAGAGACTTAGGTGATAAGTTTGGAGAGACAATGTGGGGTTACTTTAAATAATTCCAAATGAGAATGCATCAAAGAGAAAGAATCCCGACCGGTATAGTTAAAAAATATAAGGACACTATTTGCTTTCTTGTTGATACTGATTGTTGCATCATTCAAGTAGTTGAACCTAGACCTTTTTGGGTACCTGCTATGGGTTATGATATCGGGGTAGACATTGCCAAAATATATGCAAACATGTTACTATCTAAACCGGTAGACAGAAAAGCTAAGAGATTTGGAACTTATGAGGAGGCAAGCTCCAAAATTAAGAAGGAACTCAAAGAGCCTATCATTCAAAAGAAAGTTAGGAAAATGATTGACACCTTAGACAAGAAATATGGAGGTGAAGCATCTAGTGCCACTGCTTCCACCGGTACAAGTGAGAAAATAGGGACAAAATCAAGCAAAAATGAATAGAAAACAGATGAAAAGAAGAAAATATCCAAGACAAGATCCAAGGGTGCTGCATCCAACAAACTGACAACATATATAAAAGAAAAGGACTCAGATGCTCCTACATCCTCCCAAGGTAGAAGTGGACTGGTAGGAGTCACATATGCAAGAAAGAAAAAGAGTGAAAGGTCAATTGACACAAAGGCTAAGAAGAAGCCCAAGAAAGACGAAAAGGAGGATGATAACTCTGACACCCAATTTGATGTGGTAATTAAAGAGGTCAAAAGAAGTGGTAGAAATGTAGCTCCAACTATTGATGAATTGGTCCATAGGATCAAAGAATATGGAGGTTTAGCTGGTGTTGGGAGAAATTATCCCCTCTACAATGAGGAAGACAAAGAAAAATTGAAGATGCACTCATCTAGAACTTACATAATTTCTGCACAACCCCCAGTGAGCTACATGGATTAATTCCATCATATTTACAAAATCTCATTGAAGGGAGATGGAAAACTACCTTGGCAATTGAGAAGGAACACATCTATTAAAGGCACTCATGGAAGTACAACATGAATTGGATTACAATCAAGTAACTTTAGTGGCTGAAGCATGTGTACAACATTTCAAAATAAGGAACAAAACATGGAGAGTGGTCATAGGAGAAATTCAAGGTGTGCATGATGAGGGCGTTGACATGTGGAAAACAATTTTGAGCCAACAAAAGGAAGCAGAGGAGGAAATAGAAAAAGAAGTGAAACAAGGACAAGATAAAACTGCTCAATAAAAGAGCAAAGGAAAAGACAAGGACACCACTGATGGGTTTGATAAATTTTTAGTTGAAGATATCATAGGTGATGTTGTGTCAGATATTCCTAATCTGACAAAGGATGCAGAGCCATCGGTTGAGAAAAAATCAATTGTTGAAACTATTGATATTGATGATACACCATCAAAGGGAACCGATCAAACTGAGCATCCTGGAGATGATGAAGTTACAATTGAGGACATCCCTTATGAGGAAAAACCTTTAAGGAATCCAGTGACAATAAATATTCCCATAGCATACTCTACTGGCAATGAACCTCATTTTCTAGAAAAAAGTGTAGAGAAATAAAATCCCAAGATGATAGACTCATCAATACCATATGTTGATGAAACAAAGGAGAATGAACAAGAAAAGAAGGAAGCATAAAAGAAGAGAGAAGAGTTGAAGGAAATAGGAACAATCGGTATTAGTCCAGGGGAGACCAAGGAACCAGAACAAGAGAAGAAGATAGAAGATTCTTCATCTGGTCAACCTGAAGGTGGTCATAAAATAGTGGTGGACACTCCTACAGTAAAGAGGAAGTTACTTTTAGAAAAGGAAACTGAGAAAAAGAAAGCTAAACTTCCCATCTTAGCCATATCTGAGGCAGAAGATGAAGAAGATGAAGAAGAAATAGAGGAGGATGAAGGGGAAGACTCAATAATTGATATCAAGAAGATGACACCCAAACAGTTAATAAAGTTTTAGAAAATTTGAGAATTCAATTTGAAAAGGCCAAACTTAAAGAAAATAAAAAGAATGCAAGAATTCTTAATACTACAAAGATAATTTTATCTAATCTCATTCCTGATATTGTTGTTGATGAGAATGCACCTATCACTAATCAATTGGGAACTCTTGTCAAAGCAATTGGTTTAGAGGCATTTGATCTGGAGAAGGTTGCAGCAAGGTAGTATGAAACCAGAAAGAGGTGAGCACTTATGAAACAAATATCAATTGAAAAATTTGCTCTTTCTACTAGCACCGAAGAGGTGAAATCAATCTTAAAGGAAGTTGGCCAATTATTGGTTAGATTCTCAAACTTCCCCGATTTCATCAAAGATCTTGAAGTCAAAAGAGTAAAGGCTCAACAGGAAATTCAAGATCTGCTAGGTTCCTTTGATTCTCTTACAAGCTCAATAGCAACTTTCAATGGAAAAGTCAAACAGTTGACTCATGAACTCAACCAACTGAAAGAGGAACATGACAAACGAGCTCTAAATATGCTAGAGATATAGTGTTATCTTTCCCCTTTCATTGATTTATTGCAAGGCAATGTGAAATGAGAAGAAGGCCTCATCAGTAGACCTGACTGCAAGATAGTGGATGACATGGAGGATTTGGTCACACACCTCCATGGAAAAATTATCACTACGAAACAAGTAAGGCATACGTGGGAATCTTCTTTGGAGATTGCTAAGATCAATTTCAAAGAAATATTTGACTTACTCTCATAAATTATTTTGTATACTTTCATTCCTTTATTCTTTTTCATTTTTGCAAAAAGGGGGAGAATGAATGTGCAGTGAATTGTACATATGAGAAGGCAGAGATCCATTGGTAGAAGCAAAGTAGTACCGGTAGAGGCAGAGAAGGCAGAGAACAGGGGGAGAACCAAAACAGGGAGAGATTCAGTTCAAGATAACTAGATGTTTTTTCTCCAATGCCAAAGGTGGAGATTGTTGGCATCATGAAGTTTGGAGTACTTAAGAAGTTGTCATTGATGGCAATACCAGTTCAGATGTCATCATAACCAATTGAAAAAGGGTTGTAGTGGATTGGTAAGGAATGTTGGCATTCTACACTTATGAGAATAGTTGATGTTGTAATTGATGGCAACCAACTAGCAACCCACCGGCAATAGGTTTTTACATGCCCAACATCACATACATTATACACCGGTAGACACCGGCACCGGCAAGCACTTTAGTGACATTCATATTACATCAGCAACAAAGCATACCAACACTCCAGGTGACATGGGATGAAATTTTGTTTATTGTAATATAATTATCTTTTAAGATGACATGGTATATTGTAAAAGATTCATATATGTATGAGATCTTATAGGTCATTTTTATGTAGTAGAGAATATAGGATGATTGAAGAAGGATATGGTATGAATTTGCAAATATTGTATAAGGTGTTTTAGTGACAGCGAAGGTTTTTGATTAAGGTATCTATCTGAGCTTAAATTGGTACTAAACCTGGCATTGGAGATGCTATTTTGAGCAGTACATTGTATTGGATTTAATAATCCATTTTTGTAGTTAGTGTGACTCTTCATGAGCAGTGCGCTCTAGGCTGTTGGCCTCCCTGCATGTGCAAGCCCCTAGTGTAAGTAATATTTATTCATTGGCCAGTGAGTAAATATTGTGGGTCACAAATGCCACCAAGGTTTTTCCCACACTGGGTTTCCTCATTAAACATCTTGTGTTATGGTGTGTTTCTATGTTGTCTCTGCTATTTCTATTTATTGCATTAATTCTGGTTTACCGGTACATTATTTTAAATTGCAAAATTATCAATAAGTTTAAATATTCTGCTAACCAGTTAGACATTGATTCACCCCCTCCCTCTTATTGTCTTTGGGACTATCATTGAATCTAACAATTGTTATCAGAGCCTAGTCCTCTATTTGAAAAAGCCTAACGGCTTGAGGAAGATTCTGAAACCGGTATAGATGGAGAACTTAAGAAACTAGTTGGAAGGAGCTCTTGAAGATTTTGATGTAGAAAAATTGAAGAATATCAAACTTGAAGATAATTTGAGGACTGCACAGGAATTCATAAAAGGACTTCAGGAGAACTTTTCTATAGCACAAAATAAAATAAAATAACTTCATTTGAAAATGCAGAATGATGATGATGAAAAGGAAACTCTTAGAGACATTGTAAATAAGTTGAGACAGGAGAACAGTAATATGAAGAATGAAATGCAAGATATGACAATGAGGTTATGTAAGGATATTGAAGACAGAAACAAGAATGAAGAAGACTTGGCTAGGAGACTTAATGATGCTAGAAATGACAAATTGAGACTTGGTCATGAAAATGATATGCTAAAGACAGATCTGATTCACATGCAGCATGACAAAAATGAGCTTGCAAGACAAGTTGGAATTCTACAAAATGAGTTGGCTACTGCAAATGAACACAAAGACAAATTCAAGAAAAGTTCAGAACAACTTGATGACATGTTGAAAAGACAGAAACTTGATGGAGATACAAATGGACTTGGTTTTGAGATTGGAGAAAGTTTTGGTACTGCAAATAATCAAGATCATAGTAAACTGGTAAGACAACCTAATGCTTATAAATTTAATGGGAAATGTTTTAATTGCAACAAATATGGTCATAGAGAAATTCAGTGTAGATTTAGAAATAATCAAAATACAAACTCACCCACCAGTCAATGTTCCAAATGCAACAAAGTTGGCCATAATTTAGAAAATTGCAGAATGAATGTGAAATGCTATGTTTGTGGAAGATTTGGGTATTTATCTAATCAATGTAGATCACAAATTGGTCACGGATATGGAAAGGCTATTCAGAGGAATAATGTAACTAATTATGTATGTAACAAGATTGGGCATATTGCAAAATTCTGTAGAAGCAAGACTTCACCGGCAACAATAAAAGATGTAGTTTGAAGGGCAAAGAAAAAGTAAATGAAGTAAAGGAAGAATTTTCAAAAGAATGGATTAAAAAGAGTGATTAGAGAACTGATGAAAGTATCTCTGTGCCGGTAGAATAGAGTAATCCTCCACCGGCAAGAGATTCTTCATCTAACTAAGGAATAATCCTTAAGAGGTATTGCAGCAAGTTCAAAATCATGCATTCTACCCTCGGTTGATGGTGAGAAGATACATTTCTTCTTTACCAGTAGGTGTGTTAAGTTTTCACTTAACTGGCAAGCATTTAACATAATTTTAAAGAACCTTTTTGGCTATAAAGCACCAGGAAACCCTCATTTCGACTCACCGAGCATTAAAACATTTAGAGAGCACAAAACTGAGCAAGGGAATTCTAAGGTAGAGTTGTGAAGTGATTTTTAGACATTCAGAATTTTGGTTAAGAGGTATTTATCTTTGAAATGGCTTCCTCATCTTCCATTCCTCAGTTTATTTTGAACCCTACCATTGTGGAAAACATCAAATTCCCTAGACCCGTATTTAAGATTATTCTTGAGATTTCTAAATAGGATGATTCTACTGGAGCTTTTTTGAAAATTATGAAGGGTGTAGCATTTGCAGAAAACCCTAGAATATACATACATTCCAACATAGAAAACCTAGGGACTGAGGATCTGAAGAAAATGTTTAATGAGATCATTACTGATGAACATGGTGTGATTAAACCCAAACATAAGATTGTGGAAGAGTTAGGTTTTGTAGAGATTCTGAACATTCCTGAATTTCCAAAGGAAGTTGTAAGACTTGTACTGAGCAGAGTCCATCGAGAGTTCATGTGGTTAGAGTCAGTTTGCAAGATAACCAAGGAAGCAATTAAGGCAGTTACTAGTTTACCTTCAACTGGTAGTAGGCTTGATAAAACCAAGAAAATACCTAAAACGAGAGTTATGGATTTAACCGGAGCCACATCTGATAACTAGTCACTTAGAGTGAATGTTGTTAAGGATACAAATGTGAGGTATGTGAGTATGGTACGAGGATACAAAAAAACACATGTAAATAGATTGAATTCGGTCTCAAGCCTTTGTATTCACAACGCATATGAGATGGTGAACAATAATGCTAAGATAGATGTTTGTGAATGGCTTAAAGATGAATTCATTGACAACTTGAAGAAGATTAAGGGAGATAAGAAAGGTACTTTCCATTTTGGAAACCTACTAGTATGCCTAATGTTATACTTTACCAAAGAGACACCCGACATAGGTCACAAAGATTTTGGTTATGATATCTTGGTAGGAAGATATATTTAGGAAGCTTTCACTGGTATGGGCATTGACAGTGATAAGAACATTACAAACTACTTCAAAATATTTCAAACTAAGATGAGAGCAAGAGAGAGACTATCACAAAGCATAGTTGATAAGTATGACAAGGAAATATTCTTTATCATTAAGAGAGATGAAACTTGGATGGAAGCAGCAAGACCTAAAAATATTTGGGTTATTGAGATGGGTTATGAGGTAGACCTACCTATTCTAGAAACATATGCTAAAGATCTACTTGATGCACCAAGGGAGCCATCTAAGAAATTCTTTGGTAATGCAGAAACTATTGAGAATAATGTATCTATGCAGAAAAGGACAAAAAGAAGAGAAAATTTTATCAGAGATGCCTCCAAGAAGGCAAATGAAATCAAGAAAAATATCATGAATATTAGTGGTATATCAGCTAGTGAGCTTGAAGGACTGCAACCTGAATCACATGTTTCACCGGTTGTAACATCTTCTGATACTAACTGTGGGAAGGCTGTTGAGTTTAAGAGAGTTGAAAGGAAGAAGAGAAAACCCTCATCAGTACCCTCTCCTTCATCTAAGAAAACTAGGACACTAAGGAGGAAACAATAGGCAGTTAGGGAACCGCAGAAGAAGCTTACACCGAAGAAGAAACAGATACCAGTTACCCCCACACTGGATGATCTACTGAATGAGATTACAGAGGAAGGTAATCTAGAAAATGTAAACAAATGATATAATTCTTTTAATGATTCTGACAAAAACACCATTGAGGAAGGCATTATTCTACATTTGAATATTTACAAGAAATTTTTGATAGAATTAAGTGATGTGTTGCCTAATGATTTATACATGAAATTGGAAGCTAAAAGACTATCTATGATGGAACTGGACAATAAGTTGAAAGTTGAAGCACTTTTGGCTATACATTCGGTAAATTCTAAGGAAGAGATAGATGAGCTTATATCTAAAGCTAACCAGTCAGTATTTATTAGTGGACACCGACAAGTAAGCCTGATGGCTAGAAGAGTTAAGGAGATTACTGATGAGACTGGAGATACATGCGACATATTCTTTGTGGAGAAGGAAAAGAAAGAGGAAAGAAGTAAATCAAAAATGGAAAAGACATTCAAGGTATATCACAAAGATAAGGGAAAAGGTAAAGTTGGTGGTGTTCCTTCAATAAAAATAATAGATAACATCCCTCCATCGGCTCAGGACACCCCTCCTGCAACATCACTGGTTCACACAGCTAATCCATTAGATATGGGTACTAAAGGTATAACTCATGATGATACTAACCCAAAGTCTAAGATACTTTTTACAATGACTGTTGATACCCAAGATATAAACATTGTTGTGGACAAAGAGGCTACAGAGGTTAAGGTAGTTAGTGTTGAGGATAGCAAGATTTCAGAGAAATTGACACAAACTATTGACTCTCAGGAAACTGAGATACCAGCTCAAACAGAGCAATCGGAGACCGAGAAACCTATAGAGGACAAGACAACTAGCACAGAGCCATTAGAATCTAAGATACCGACAATTATATTGATAGAGAAACAATCTGAGGCAGAAGTTCATGTTGAGTTTGGGAAACTAGAAGTTGTAGAGGTTCTAAATGAGATTGAGAAACCATCAAAGGTAGAGGTACAGACACAGAAAGATCCACCAGAAGAGAATGTAAGTAAAGTGGATGCATCTGATGGAAATAAAGAGGATATAGTGAAGGTGATTGGTTAGACATTTGTTGAGAAGAAACCTACAACTGAACCGAGCACATCTACACGTGAATTCAGACCTACTAACATTACAGAGGTTCTATTGGATTCTATCAAGAGGATAAGTGATTGCAATGCATTGGCATTTAATGCAATTGATAGAACATTACCTATTCTAAAGATGATTGCACCTACATGTCAGACATATCATATTAAGGATTCTATAGGTAAATTGGATACATTATCCAAATTCATTATTGCCATCCGTTTGGAAGTCAAACACACATAATATCTACATGCTTGGTTATTCCTTTCAAATACTTCCTTGATTCAAATTCCACTATAATAGGCAAAGAGACTACTTCCATAATTAAGACACCAAGTTTTTCTTCTCCTATCCCCATAACTTCCATGTTAAATTCCAGGGCTTGACACACCTCCTTAATTACATGTAAAGTATGGAAACATTTGTCCTAAAGATTGCTCACTAGTTTCCATGTTTCCATATCATTTGATAGTGCGAGTAAATTGGGAGGATTTGGCGTATCGCCAACATCTCCATCTAGCATGTGAAGGGCCAATAAACATTGTCTATTTGAAATGAATAGTCATCCAAACAATGTTAGACAATCAAAATTGATTCAGTTTATACAAATTTTTAGACTCTTGCAATTCAAAGGCACTCATTCAATATGGACAGCTTGAAGAGAAAACATTTTTAACATTAATAATAAAATACACTTTCATGTATGCAAGTGAGTTTTTCATACTAATTTGTCCAATAATCTTGAACAAATATACCATAAAGGTTTCATCTCTAGCATCTATTCCATAATAATCTTAATTGGCTATATTGAGAAATATTTTATATTGAATTACAATGAGACTATTTTTTGTGGGGATATTTTATATCAAATGAATCCTAAATATGAGGCTCACTTGATACCACAATAGGGTGGAAGGAAAGAACTCTGGAGAACAAGAGGTTATTGAAGTATGTTTAACTTTAGACAAGGTGAATGAGCATATCATTAAGGAGAGAGTTGACAAAGAGAAAAATAAATTATTTGAGAACACTATAAAGAAATGTACCGATCACTTGGATACACTTTTACCGATACTCAATTTTACAATTTTGGAGTATAAGGAGTCATATAGAGAAGCATGTAAACCTCACTGTTTGATAGAGGAAATTAAGGAGGAAATTAAAAAGACATAGAAAGAAATTGATGACATTATAGAAAACATGATAGGTTCATCTGGACTTATACCAGTTTTTGAGTAGGAAATGGCAATTTTTGAGGAGAAGCTGGAAAAAATTGAGAATGAGAAGGCAAGAATAAGGTCTAATGCCCGGGTACTAAAGGATAAACTTGGACTGAGGTTGGATAGTCTAATTACTCATAGAATTGAATTATCTAAGGTAAAAGTACAAGGAGAGCGATCACTGGAGAAACAAATGCACTATCTCACCGGTATGATCCAGTAGATAGAGGCAACTCTAAATGACAGCAACAAGTTTATGCAGAGTTTGAATCTTGTTTTGGAAGACATATTTCAAATTGTAACCAACCGGTTACAGGCCTTGAGGTAGTAGTTTTGCACTCTATTGATTATTTATGACATCCTTTTTCATTGATGTCAAAGGGGGAGTGGTGGAGAGAAAAATGCATGTATAGAGGAGATAACTTGCTTAGGGGGAGCACATCTTTTTGGATTACTATTTTTGGATAACAGTTTTGAATTTTTCTCATGAGTGTTGCCATCAACGCCAAAGGAGGAGATTGTTGGCATTCTACACTCTTATGAGAATATTTGATGTTGCCATTGATGGCAACCAACTGGAAACCCACCGACAATAGGTTTTTACATGCCCGACATCACATACATTATACATCGATGGACACTGGCATCGACAGGCACTTCACCGACATTCATATTACATCAGCAACAAAGAATACTGGCACTCCAGCTGACATGGGATGAATTTTTTTTTATTGTAATATAATTATCTTTTAAGCCGACATGGTATATTGTAAAAGACTCATATATGTATGAGATCTTATAGGTCATTTTTATGTAGTAGAGAATATAGGATGATTGAAGAAGGATATGGTATGAATATGTGAATATTATATAAGGTGATTTAGTGACAGCGAAGGTTTTTGGTTAAGGTATCTTTTTGAGCTTAAATCAGTACGGAACCTGGCATGGGAGATGTTGTTTTGAGTAGTACATTGTATTATATTTAATAATCTATTTTTGTAGTCAGTGACTCTTCATGAGCAATGTGCTCTAGGGTGTTGGCCTCCGTGCATGTGTGGGCCCCTATTGTAAGTATTATTTATTCATTGGCCAGTGACTAAATATTATGGGTCATGAATCCCACACTGGGTTTCCTCGTTAAATGTCTTGTGTTACGGTGTGTTTCTATGCTCTCTTCTATTTCTGTTTATTTCATTAATTTTGGTTTACTGGTACAATGTTTTGAATTGCAAAAATTATCAATAAGTTCAAATATTTTGCTAATCGGTTAGACACTGATTCACCCCCCCCCCTCTCAATGTCTTTGGGACTTCCATTGAATCTAACAAGGAACAGGGGACTAAAGACTTCCACCAGTGAGCAGAGATTAGTTTATAGGAAACAATCAATAAATTAAGCTGGGTAAAACAGGTTCATCGATATAAACAAAACAATCGACAATAGATCACAATGGTGAAATGTAGATCTCTTCAAATCAGAAAGTGGCAGTTGAAGTCAGAGTGCTTGTTAGAGAACTGGTGAGTGTTAGGACCCGGAGGCAACTGAGAGGGGGGGGTGAATCAATTGTAAATTAATTTCAACCCAACTATAACTTAACCAAACCTAGTGCATAATACAGGTAAACCAAACTTTATGTTGGTTGACATATTAACAGTTAATTGCAATACCGATAAAGTTTAATGCATGAAACAAAGAGGCAAATAACATCCACAACACATAACACATAGATTTGTATGTGGAAACCCTATAAGGGGAAAAACCACGGTGGGAAACCTTATCCACATTCAGATGATACTACTGCAAATAGTATGTATGTACAATATGGGGTTTGCACATGCAGAAAGGCCAACTACCTAGAGCTCACTGCTCAATCACAAAATGGGAGTCACACTGACTAAAATTGGATGATTAAATCCAATGATAATGTACTGCACAAAATAGCATCTTCATATGCTAGATTCAGTACTGGTTAAGCTCAAATTGCCTTCTTCATACCTTCCTTGAATCTTCAAATGATGTCTACATGTATAGCTTTTCTTATATTCGCATATACCTTATTACAATCCTCTTACCACATTTTCTACATCCTCTTCATAATCTCACAAATGAGATCTTACATATATACCAAAACCTAAGACCAAATGTGTAGGTCAACTTACTAAAGATATTACAATAAAATCAATTACAAATGAAACAATATGTGATGCAGAGGTTGGCTCAATGCATTTACAACAATAATAAATCATCTCCATAACATGTCATGTTGATAATGCTTGCCAGTCCATAACCTAGACCTATTTGCCAGTAGCAATGAATATGTAAACCCGATTAGATCAATGACCAAATCACCAAAACAAAGTGTCCAAACCATGTCTTCAACATAGCCAAGTAATCTCTAGATGATAATAGATCATCCTCAGTGTCGGTGAACAATATAACCTACCAGTGAACCAGATACTGGTGACTATGCAAAAGTCACTGAACATGTCGGTGAACATAACCAAAGATCTCCAAGTGTTGATAGGTGTTCATAAGTGTTGACAAGTGTTGACATCAATGACAAAACTAATGCAACACATCCAAAATACCAACAGTCTCCCCCATTGGCATTGATGGCAACACAAGATGGAAAACCATCTAAGTGCCAAAGTAGAAATGCCAAAAACCAAAAACCAACAATCTCCCAAAGAGATCATTAACCAAAAATCAAAATACAGATATAGAGAGTAACAATCTCTCCCAAATGAATAATCTCTCCCTAAAAGATAATGTGTTTTTCCATAAATATCTCTCCCCCTTTGACATCAAATGCCAAAGCAATACAAAAACAAGATAAAATAGTTCATGGAACTTTGTTACAAAATACCAACTACTCCCCCTGAGAAGTAGCTCTCCTCATCAAAGCCGAAAAAAAGATTTCTCTATTAATTTTGTTGGTTTGATGCCAAGCATCAACTATCTAAGTTTCTACCGGTGAGGGTATAACTCCAAGATGCTCTCTGAGATATTCAAAAGTTTCCTTAGGCAAAGGCTTAGTAAAAATATCTGCAATCTGCCCTTTAGTATTCACATAAACCAATTTCACTTCTTTTGCTTCAACATTCTCTTTTAGAAAATTGAATTTGATTGAAACATGTTTAGTTTTAGAGCGAAATACCGAATTCTTTGATATATCAATTGCTGCCATGTTATCATAGTAAATAGTTATAGGTTCTTTGCATTTTACCTTTATGTCCTTCAACATTTGCTTAATCCATAATACCTATGTACAATTAGTTGTTGTTGCAACATATTCTGATTCTGTTGTTGATAAATATGTACAACTCTATTTCTTGCTCAACCATGAAATTAGTCTACTACCAAGAAAAAATGCTCCGCTGATGGTGCTTTTTCTATCATCTACATCTCCTACCCAATTTGCATCTGTGTATGCACATAAATCAAAATTTTCATCTTTAAGATACCATAAACCAAGATTTGTTGTGCCTTGTAGATACTGGAAAATCCTTTTCTCTGCTGATTCATGATTTTCTTTAGGATTACTCTGAAATCTTGAAACAATACATACTCCATTCATAATATCAGGTCTTGTTTGTGTCAAATATAGTAAACCTCTTATCATAGATTTGTACCTTGCTGGTTAATAGGTGTTGATTCATCCTTCAATGATAGTTTGTTAGTTGTAGTCATAGGTGTGCTTACCGGTTTAGAGTTTTCCATGCCAAATTTCTTAAGTAATTCCTGTACTTTGATTGTGTAGCTAGGAATTCAGAAATCATCACAAGCAATTCAATATTAGTCATAGCTCAATCACAAAAGCTCAAATGCAATGATCAATCCTAATTACATCCAATAGAGATATGAAAACAAGATATTCAAGATCGAAAACTTAAGCAAACCAAATGCAGACTTGAATGTCTCCTTCATGTGGCTCCATTATCCTTCTTTCTTCTTCAAATAGATTTGTTGTGGATTTCACCTACTAGTGCATACACATGAGATGAAAGCAAGTAGACAAGATAGTAGCAGAAGAATACTCGAAGCGAGATTGATTCGACAAAGTGATTATTAGATCAGGATTGAAGAAATTCATCCAATTTATAGATAAATTGGAGAAAAGATCAAATTAGCATGAAGAGATTCAAATGGAAATTGCAAATCAAAAATGTCAATTATGACAAATTATGACAAATTTGCACTTTCTATGCAAAATTGATTGATTGATAATTCATGACAAAAATTATGACAACTTTCTATGTCAAAATTGATTGATTGTCAATTATGACAAATTATGACAAATTTGCTATGTCATTCCCATGAAATTAGGAGGAAAATAGGAGAGAATTGAAAATTAGATGAAATAGAAATTAGGAAATTAGGAATTAGAAATTAGGAATTAAGTGAATTAATTAATAATTTTTCATTTATTAATTAATTCACAAAGAGGGAATTTAGAAAATGAAGAAATTAGGAATTAAGAGAAATTAGGTAAATCAATTAATAATTTGTCATTTATTAATTAATTCACAAAAAGAAGAATAATTAGTTAGCCAATTAAATTAAACATTTAATTGTGACACGAAGACCTAGGATAAATAAATAAATTATTTAACCTAGAGGGAGAAATGACAAACAGGGTTAAATGAATAAACTCATGAAACCCTAAAAGATGAATTAGAAATGCAAGGATGACAATTAGGTCCTGATGAAGGATAATTGATATCGATTCGATCATGATTTTGAATTGATAAATGATTCATACTGATAAGTGATTTGATTGATAAATGCGTCGAGGAACAATGACAAATTGATCCAAATTGAGAAAGACGACGATCGATGACAAATCAATCACAAAATGACAAAATTGACAAGAAGACAAGGATCGATGACAAAATAGATCACAAGATGACAAGATTGATGACAAATTGATCAAAGGACAAGGATCAATGACAAATCGATAGTATGATAAGAAGATTGATAAGAGGACAAAACCCTAATTAGGATTGACGATGTCCAAAATGATGACAAATGAATACGCACATAGATGCGACAGGATAAGATTGACCGAAATCATGACAAATATTGTTATCGACAAGACCAAATTTGAAAGTGAGACAAATGAGGAATGCAGAAGAAGGACTCGATGCTCGCAAATGATAAAGACCAAGTGCAAATCATAGGAGAAATGTTAATGCGACGCAAAAACCTAAAATAAGGCAATGCGGCAATGTTAAAGTACGATTCCACAAGCGTTGACCATTTTTAGGTGTCTACAGGTTGATTTATGAATATGCCTTTATCAGTTTGTGAAATTTGTAATCCTAAAATGAATTTTATCTCTCCAATCATAGACATTTCAAATTCTTCCTGTATCTTATTAGAAAAGTCTTTACACAATCAACTTCTCCTCCAAAAATGGTATCATCAACAAAAACTTCAATAACCAAGATGTCAGCATTAGTTACTTTGTAATATAAGTTTTTGTTAGCATTACCTTTTGTGTAATGAAGCTTCAAAAGAGATTTGTCCAATCTAGCATACCAAGCTCTAGGAGCTTGCTTTAATCCATATAAAGATTTCCTTAACCTGCAAACCATATCTTTGTCATCTGTCAAATAAAATCCATCAGGTTGTTCAATGTAAACTTCCTCTTCAAGATCACCATTTAGAAATGCACATTTAACATCCATTTGATATACTTTATAGTTCTTGTGTGCTGCAAAAGCTAAGAATAGTCTGACTGCCTGAATTCTAGCTTCCGGTGCAAAGGTTTCATTGTAATCAATTCCTTCTTTTTGAGAATATCCCTTACACACTAATCTTTCTTTGTTTCTGATTACCTTGCCATCTTCATTAAGTTTATTTCTGAATACCCATTTAGTTTCAATTACATTTTTGTCTTTAGGTCGGGGAACTAATGTCCATGTGTTATTCTTTTCAATTTGATCCAATTCATCTTCCATAGCTTAATCCAATGTTTATCTTCAATGCCTCCATTACTGATACTGGTTCAATTTCAAAAATTAGACATACCTCTTCATTTTCCAATCTTCCTCTTGTCATAACTCCTTGATACTTGTTCCCAATTATCTAACTTTCAAAGGGATTCAATCTTACATACCTGGGTGTATTCACTTGTTGTTGTTCTTCAGTCACTGTGGAATTCTTAGATGATGCCGGTGTGACTGGATCAACATTATGTACTGGTGTACTCATTGTAGGTTCATTTGTGATAATCTTTATTTCCAGTTCAGAGTCCATTGACCTTGAATTACCTCTAAACTATTCATCAATCTTCACATTTGCACTTTCAACAATTTTCTGCAATCTCTTGTTAAAACATCTATATGCCTTTCTCTTAGATGAATAGCTAAGAAATATTCCTTCATCACTTCTAGGATCAAATTTGCCAATATACTCATCTCTCCTAATATAACATTTGCTTCCAAATATTCTAAAATATTTAAGAGTAGGAGTATTACCAAACCATAGTTCATGAGGGGTCTTACTAGCTTCACCTTTGATGTGAACTCTGTTGAATGTATAAATAGGTGTATTCACTGCTTCTCTCCAATATAAATGAAGTAGATTTGCTTCTGATATCATACTTCTAGCTACATTCAAAATAGTTAGGTTCTTTCTTTCCACAATTCCATTTTGCTGGGGTGTCCAAGGTGCTGATAACTGTCTTCTGATTCCATTCACTTTACATAATGTATCAAATTCCTTAGATGTGAATTCACCTCCTTGATCTGATCTCAAACATTTGATTTTATTACCGGTTTCATTCTCTACCATCACTTTGAATAGTTTGAATTTCCCAAAAGCTTCTGATTTCTCCCTGAGAAAAGTAACCCAACACATTCTAGAATAATCATCAATGATTAGCATAAAATATCTATCTCCTTGTAAACTTCTAGTTCTTGTTGGACCACATAAATCAGTATGAATTAAGTCAAGAACATTATTAGATTTCTCTGGAATACTCTTAAAAGTTGCTCTAACTTGCTTTCCAAATTGACTTTCCTTACATACAAGATTAGTATGAATTAAGTCAAGAACATTATTAGATTTCTCTGGAATACTCTTAAAAGTTGCTCTAACTTGCTTTCCAAATTGACATTCCTTACATACCGGATTGTGAGATTTAACAATCTTAGGTAAATCCCTTACTACCTTAGTTGTACTGATTTTCACAATGCAATCAAAATTTACATGACATAGTCTCTTATGACATAGCCAACTTTCATCAATATATGCAATCAAACATGTTTTCTCATTGTTATTCAAATGAAAGATATTACCTCTAGTCTGATTACCAGTTGCAATTTCCAAACCAGTTCTGTTCATGATTTTGCATTTACCATTCTTGAATTGTTACTGAAATCCTTTTTCAACTAATTGACCAACACTCAAAAGATTATGCTTCAAACCTTCAACATAGTAAACATTATCAGTATTGTGCTTACCATCAAAAGATATAGTTCCTTTTCCTTTGATCAAACAAGCTTTATCATCCCCAAATCTTACTAGACCTCCATTGTATTCCTGAAAAAGTTAAGAATTTACTCTTATCACCAATCATATGATGTGAACATCCAGAATCAATGATCCATTCATCCTTTTCTTCAATTTTAGCTGTCAGGGCCTGCTCTACCAATTGAAGAGTAGGTGTCGATTGATCTTCTGTTATAGAAACAAAAGCCCATCCATTGTCTGTCAGTTCCTCATCAGAGTCATCAATAACTTCTTCATCAACATAATAACATGATTTGTCTCTATTCTTCTTAAATCTGTATCTCTAATATTTAGGGTTAGGCTTATATGTTCTTTTAGCTTCTTCTTTCAATCTTGCATGTCTATCAGGACAACAAGATGCCATATGACCAATTTAATTACAGTTAAAACATTTAAATTGTGCTTTACCTTCATACTTACTTCCAACTAGACCGTTAGGCATATTCCTTGCAAATAGTGCTTCAAGTTCTTCAAGTTCTTCATTCTCTCTTCTGATTTCTTTAAGTTATCTAGCATAGAATGCTTTCCAATCAGATTTCTTAGATGATGATGATGATGTTGCAGATGATGATGATGCCTTAAAAGCTAAATCTGTCTTAATGGTAGCAATAGGACCAAATTCCTCAAGTTCAAAAGCTGAAAGTTTTCCAACCAAAGTGTCTCTAGATATTGATGCATTAGGCATTGTTCTCAATTCATTAATAGTAGTTACTTTCATTTTGTATGCCGGTGGCAATGCTCTTTAAACTTTAGAAACAATTTCATCTTCACTTAAGGATCCTCCATAATATTGTACACCCAAAACATTTTCATTTACTCTTTCTATAAAAGCAGAAAATCCTTTCATCTTCTTCCATTTTCAGATTTTCATACCTGACCTAGAAGCATTCCAGTTTTGCAATTTTGACTGTGGTATCACCTTCATTTAATGTCTCCAATTTGTCCCAAATAGCTTTAGAAGTAGATGGGTCTGATAATCACATGATTTGTTGATCTGACAATGTGCTCAAAAGTGCTTCTCTTGCTTTGCAATCATTCTCCTGATCTTTAGCCAAGGTTAGTGGATTAGGTTGACTTTGAGTAAGACCAACATATCCATTCTTTGTAACATCCCATATGTCTTTTCCAATGCAATTCATATGTGTCTCCATTTTGATCTTCCATATACCATAGTTAGTTCCATCAATCTTTGGATTGTCCTTCCTGTTGCCATAGAATCTCCTCAAGTTGTTAAACTTCTACAAAAAGAGGACTAAGCTCTGATGCCAATTGTTAGGACCTAGAGGCAACTGAGAAGGGAGGGGGGTTGAATCAGTTGTCAATTAATTTCAACCCAAATATAACTTAACCAAACTTAGTGCATAATATTGGTAAACCAAACTTTATGCCGGTTGACAGATTAACAGTTAATTACAATACCAGTAAAGTTTAATGCATGAAACGAAAACACAAATAACATGCACAACACATAACATAGAGATTTGTATGTGGAAACCCTGTAAGGAGAAAAACCATGGTGGGAAACCTTACCCACAATCAGATGATACTACTACAAATAGTATGTGTGTACAATATGGGGTCTGCACACGGGAGTCACACTGACTACAATTGGATGATTAAATCCAATGATAATGTACTGCAAAAAATAGCATCTTCATATGCTGGATTCAGTACTAGTTAAGCTCAGATTGCCTTCTTCATACATTCCTTGAATCTTAAAATGATGTCTATGTGTATAGATTTTCTTATATTCGCATATACCTTATTACAATCCTCTTACCACATTTTCTACATCCTCTTCATAATCTCACAAATGAGATCTTACGTATATACCGAAACCTAAGACCAAATGTGTAGGTCGGCTTACTAAAGATATTGCAATAAAATCAATTACAAATGAAACAATATGTGATGCATGATGTTGGCTCAATGCATTTACAACAATAATAAATCATCTCCATAATGCATCGTGCTAATAATGCTTGTCGATCCATAACCTAGACCTATTTTTCGGTAACAACAAATATGAAAACTTGATTAGATCAATGACCAAATCACCAAAAAAAAGTGTCCAAACAATGTCTTCAACATAGCCAAGTAATCTCCAGATGATAACAGATCATCCTCAGTGCCGATGAACAATATAACCTGTCGGTGAACCAGATACCGGTGACTGTGCAAAAGTCATTGAACATGCCGGTGAACATAACCAAAGATCTCCAAGTTATTATAGGTGTTGATATGTGTTGACAAGTGTTGAAATCAATGACAAAAACAATGCAACACATCCAAAATACCAATAGTGAGATTTGTGGCATGAACAGCTAGTATCACTGGTATAATTGGCAAGATTTGAGGAACGAACAGATTGGCGCATAGAATGATTTTTTGAGTTCATATTTTGGAGGGAAAGTGATCGCCAAAATTGAAGACAACTATATACATGTTTTTCATTTTGAAGTTGCGAGTTGTGAGTGGATTGAGGTTGTAAGTTAGAGCAAACGTACGGAATAAGCGAAGTGTAGAAAGGTTCCTCATGAATCGGTGAAGCCATCACCGAGCAGAGATTGAAGCAGATATAGAATAGATCTATACGACAGAAAACTGTCATCATCATATCAATGACTTGATGATGATCCTATGTCCTTTAACAAGGCTACCTCTAATAGGGTAAAGGTTCTAACAGGATTTGAAGAAAATTCCTTAATCGGGTGGCACCTAACAGTGTCTTTGTAATCTCCTAACAGGGATGGCTCCTCACCGAGCATACTTAAGAATAGTGCAGATTGTGAGTTTCTACTCACACTGTAGTTTTCTCCCAATTGGGTTTCGACATGATAAATCTTGAGTGTCATTTGTGTTTAATTTTGTGTGTGCATGTTTCTTATTAATGTTGCTTATAATGATAAGTGTTAAAGTTTGAATAAGAGTTTTGATTAAGGTTAAATCTGTAATAAACCAATATAGTGTTGATTCACCTCCCCTCTTAGTCAGCAGTTAATATTAACATCAAGTTCATCCAGCTCCCTTTCTTGCTCTTCCATATCTCTTCTCTCTCTTTCATATTTATATATTCTGCACTCATTAGGATCATACTTTTGCTTACTGGATACAGATGCAAATTCTCTAAATGATGTTTTAGACATTCCATGTGATTCTCCAAACTCACTCAGCTCAAATGCAATAAGATTTCCAACCAACATATCTCTTGTCACTGTAGTCACACTTCAGATCTCATCAATAGCAGCAACCTTATGTTTATAAGAAGGAGGCAAAGATCTCAACACCTTGGCAACAATTTTGTCTTCCTCAATGCTTCCACCGGCACATCTGATACCTAGGACAAGGTCATTCACCTTAGACATAAAAGAATGTATGTTCTCATCATCTCCCATTTTCAATGTCTCATATTTTCCTTTCAAACTCTGTAATTTAGAAACTTTCACCTGTTTATCTACTTCATACAGGATTTCAAGCTTCTCCCAGATCTCATGTGCAGTCTGAATTCCCATAACATTTGTCATTTTTGAATCAGTCAAGGTACTAAGAAATGCTTACTCATCTCTAATATTATATTCTACTTCCTTAACCTCATCTAGAGTAGATGTTTCATTTCGAGAAACAACATAGGGATTCTTTGTGATCTTCCAGTAATCTTCTCTAAGACATTTCAAGTGGACCTCTTGTTGGATTATTGGGGAGATTGTTGGATTTGGTTGATCATTTTTGCTGCTAGGATATATTCTTGTCATTGATGTCAACATATTCATGTGTTATTCTGGTGATTCTGGGAAGAGTTTTTGGTTTGGTTTGGTAGTTTCGTTGTTTCGATCACTGTTTTACGGAATCCAGTATTTCCTCCAGTATATTCCAGTGTGATCAGATCTTGTGCCGAGACTTTGGATTATTGTTTGGGAAGATCTTATGTATCTTTATTTCAGATGGTTTGTGATTTGGTGCTCTTGTGAGGCCCTACCCCAAGCCTGTCATAGCACTTCTTTTATTTTTATGTTAGACTTACTATTTGCTACACTATTTTGATGCATTATGGATTTAGATGCTATTTGACAGGTGATTTGATATCATGGGATATGATGTATTCCATCTTATGTTGACTTAAATACTTATGTGATGATTATATGATACATTTATACATATCTTATGGAAAATTGAGCTAAATGATGCTTATGATGATGCAATTGAGTAATTGATTTCATATGGATTTGCTAGGAAAAATGTAATTGGATACTATCTCTATTGTTATTTGATTTGGATCAATTTATGAGATATTGTGAAATTGATGTTATGTGTCTGATGTGTATTCCTTTCAAATACTTATATATGCATGTAGTTTTGGACTACAGATGTGTGAAATGAGATGTGCGGGAAATTAATCCATGTGACCATGGAATTTTATGGAGAACTAAGGCCAAACCTATGTGAAATAGTAAAGACAAGGTTTGTATTTTTGGAGAGATGATACCTTGTATGTGATGTGTTTAATTTCGTAATAAGTGAAGCTTGAGTGTAAGTTCATATTTGTAAATTGTTAATTTTATTATTTCCAAAAAGGACATGCCAAGTGTATTTTGTGATGTTTATTTTATGGTGTCACTTGACACTTGTGATGTGTGTGAGTTGGCAAATGACATGTCCTTAGGAGGGAAAGTGTGTAACCCAATGCATTTTCAAATATCTTGTTGTGGTCCTAAAGATAACTTGGATAGAGAGCCATTAGTTTGGTCAAATCAAGTTTGACCCATAAACAAACTTTAGGTGGGTTTTTTTGGGGTCAAACTAACTACTAGGGTTGATTTTAGGTCACTTTTGAAGGCCCATATGATATACCTATGGGTAAGGTCATTTTTAGCCATGTGACCACTCAAATGTGACTGTCAAGTCACCTCAAAAGTGGGTTTTCCAAGATGGACGAAATTAAACTTTTAGAAGATTGACTCTTGGGTAGGCAACCTTCCTTTTGGTGTTTAGGTGCACTTCCGCATCCCGCAACCACCTTTTTTAGTTTCCATTTCTAGAAAACATGTAATAGGTTGGGAAGACCAACCTATGGGAACTCACATCCTTTCCAAGGAAGTTGGAAAGTGTGAGGAGAGCCAACATAGGGGAGATTTTCAAACTTGGGACTTTGATCACCCACTCTCCAATCTTGGAGACAAGTTTAGTATTGGATTTGGAAATTTTAGAGTAGAATTTTTGGCTAAGTAAGAAGATTGTAAGGGAATTGGACAACTCTTCTACAACATACATTCCATAGAAGAGTAAAGGTTGGTGTCAATCCTTCAAAGTAGTTAGTTGCATACATGTTGATAAATGGTAAAATCTGAAATTGTTATGAAATGAATATGTTTCTATGTTCTTGAAACTATGTTTTTTTGGAATTGTTTTTAGTTATTTTTCCTATGTATTTCTCTTGTTGTTTTTACATGGGAGTCAAGACTAAACTCACCCTTGGGAGGGAAGAGTAGTCTTGGGGTGGAGGGTGTAGGTCCCAGGGACAACTGAGAGGGGGGGGGGGGTGAATTAGTTGTCTAATAAATTCAAACAAAAATCTTATTAACCAGCTTATTGCTTAATACTGGTAAGATAGTTAATTGTGTCGGTAAACAATGTTAACAGGAAATGTTGTACCGGTAAGAATTAATGCATGAAACACAAGCACAAAGTCAACCATAACACATGACACAAATATTTGTATGTGGAAACCCTATAAGGGGAAAAACCATGATGGGAAACCTTACCCACAATCAAATAATACTACTACAGATAGTAAGTGTAAAAAGAGGGCTCTGCACATGCAGAAAGGCCAACAGCCTAGAGCTCACTGCTCAAACACAAATGGGAGTCACACTGACTACAGTTGGATGGTTAAATCCAATGAGAATGTACTGCACAAAATAGCATCTTCATATGCTGGATTCAGTACCGGTGTAATGCTGATATGCTTCTACAAAAACCTATCTTCACCTTCAAATGATGTCTTCGTGTATACCTCTACTTAATCTCACATATACCCTTCCTTAAATCTTTTTCGCATTCCAAATTTGATCTTACAAATAAGATCTTACATTTATACCATACCCTAAGACCAATTTTAGTAGGTCGGCTCTACAAGATATTACAATAAAACATTTTACAAATAATACAATATCCGATGCAATAACCGATTGAACATGTCGGCTTAATGCATTTACAATAATAATAAATCATCTCCATAGTGTGCCATGCTGATCTAGAAAAGATAGACCTGCTGGTGTAACCCTAGATAACCTGGACCTATTTGTCGGTGAAAGCAAATATGCAAATAAGAATATACCAATGATATTACTTCAAGGAAAAGTGTCCACGTGATGTCTTCGACATTACCAAGTGTCTTCCATGTCATTGCATGTACCAGTGAACATTATATCCTGCCGGTTAACTATATACCGGTGATTGTTGAATAGTTTACTGATTGCCGGTGAATGTTGCTGGATCTCCAAAGTAGGTGTGTTAGCAAGTGTTGACATCAATGACAAAACCATACCAAAATACCAACAATCTCCCCCTTTGGCATTGATGGCAACACAAGATGGAAAAACCATCAAAGTGCCAAAATAGAAATGCCAAGTACAAAAACCAATTCTCCTCCTGGGAGTAATATGTGTTTATACAAAGATTTATTTACAATACCAATCTCTCCTCAAAAAGATAATGCATTTTTCATATTTTTTTTTAATGTTTTTCCATATATCTTTCCCCCTTTGACATCAAATGCCAAAGTTACAAAAAGGTCAAGTTCAAACAAAATACCAACCAATTCAATATACCAACTACTCCCCCTGAGAAGTAGCTTCCTCATCAAATACCGGAAAAAAAGATTTGTCCATTTAATTCTGCCGATTGATGACAATCATCAACTGTCTAAGTCTCTACTGGTGGAGGTAAGATTTCGAGTTGATCTCTGAGATACTCAAAAGTTTTCTTAGGAAAAGGTTTTGTAAAAATATCTGCAAGTTGTTCTTTAGTATTCACATAAACCAGTTTTATTTCTTTTTCTTCAACTTTTTCCCTTAGAAAATTTAGTTTGATAGAAACATGTTTTGTTTTAGAATGTAATACTGGATTCTTAGATATATCAATTGCTGCAATGTTATCACAATATATAGTAATAGGTTCCTTGCATTTTACCTTTATGTCTTTCAACATTTGCTTAAGCTAAAGTACCTGTGTACAGTTTGTTGTTGCTGCAACATATTATGATTCTGCTGTTGATAAAGATGTACAACTCTGTTTCTTACTTAACCAAGAAACTAATCTCTTTCCAAGAAAGAATGCTGCTCCTCCAGTGGTGCTCTTTCTCTCATCCACATCTCCTACCCAATTTGCATCTGTGTATGCATATAGATCAAAATTTTCATCTTTAGGATACCATAATCCAAGATTTGTTGTGCCTTGTAAGTACTGAAAAATCCTTTTTACTGCTGATTCATGATTTTCCTTGGGATTACTCTAAAATCTAGAAACTATAAATACTGCATTCATAATATCAGGTCTGGTTTGTGTCAAATATAGTAAACCTCCTATCATAGATTTGTATCTAGTTGGATTAACAGGTGTAGATTCATCCCTTTGAGATAATTTATCATTTGTAGTCATAGGTGTGCTTACCAGTTTAGAGTTCTCCATCCCAAATTTCTTGAGTAGTTCTTTTAAGTACTTAGATTGACTTAAAAATATGCCTTTATCAGTCTGTAAAATCTGCAATCCTAAAAAGAATTTTATTTCTCCAATCATAGACATTTCAAATTCATGTTGCATTTTAAGAGAAAATTCTTTGCATAATCCATCTTCTCCTCCAAAGATTATATCATCAACAAATACTTCCATAATCAAAATGTCATCAATAGTTACTTTGTAATATAAATTGCTATCTGCATTTCCTTTAGTAAAACCAATTTTTAAGAGATACTTATCCAATCTTGCATACCAGGCTCTTGGAGCTTGTTTTAGTCCATACAGAGCTTTTCTTAATCTGCAAACCATATCATTGTTATCTGTCAAAGAAAATCCATCAGGTTGTTCAATATAGACTTCTTCTTCAAGATCTCCATTCAAAAATGCACATTTAATATCCATTTGATAAACTTTGTAATCCTTATAAGCTGTAAAGGCTAAGAATAATCTAACTACTTCAATTCTAGCTACCGGTACAAAGATTTCATTGTAATCAACTCCTTCTTTCTTAGAATATCCCTTACACACTAGTCTTGCTTTATTCCTGACAACTTTACCATCTTCATTGAGTTTGTTTCTAAATACCCATTTGGTTCCAATTACATTTTTATTTTTAGGCCGGGGAACTAATGTCCAAGTATTATTTTTCTCAATTTATCCTAATTCTTCTTCCATAGCTTTAATCCAAAATTTATCTTCACATGCCTCATTGATAGATAATGACTCAATTTGAGAAATAAGACATACCTCTTCATTTGCCAATCTTCCTCTTGTCATGACTCCTTTAAATTTGCTTCCAATTATCTAATCTTCAAAATGATTCAGTCTTACATACTAGGGTGTCTTAGTCTGTTGTTGTTCTTCAATTACTGTGGTATCCTCTGATGATACCGGAGTAACTAGGTCATCATTCTGTACTGGTGGATTTACTGTTGGTTCATTTGTCATAATTTCTGTTACCGGTTCAGAGTCTATATACCTTGAAGTTCCTCTGAATTGTTCATCAATCTTTACATTTGTACTCTCAACAATTTTCTGTAATCTTTTATTAAAACATCTATAAGCTTTACTCTTAGATGAATAACCAAGAAATATTCCTCCATCACTTCTAGGATCAAACTTGCCAATATACTCATCTCTTCTAATATAACATTTACTTCCAAAAATTATGAAATACTTAAGAGTAGGAGTATTACCAAACCATAGTTCATGAGGGGTCTTACCGGTTTCACCTTTGATGTGAACTTTGTTGAATGTATAGACAACAGTGCATACTACCTCTCTCCAGTACACATGTGGTAGATTTGCTTCTGATAACATACTTCTTGCTACATCCAAAATAGTTTTGTTTTTCCTTTCAACAACTCCATTTTGTTGTGGTGTCCGAGGTGTTGATAACTGTCTTTTGATTCCATTCACTTCACAGAATGTATTAAAATCTCTAGATGTGAATTCTCCTCCTTGATCTGATCTTAAACATTTAATTTTCTTACCGGTTTCATTTTCAACCATTGCTTTGAATAGTTTGAACTTCCCAAGTGCTTCTGATTTTTCCCTGAGAAAAGTAACCCAACACATTCTAGAATAATCATCAATAATTAGCATGAAATATCTATCACCTTGTAAGCTCTTAGTTCTAGCCAGACCACATAAATCAGTGTGAATTAAATCAAGAGCATTATTGGATTTTTCTGGAATACTTTTGAAACTAGCTCTAACCTGTTTTCCAAATTGACATTCCTTACAAATTGTATTATGAGGTTTCACAATTTTAGGTAGATCTCTAATTGCCTTAGAAGTACTAATTTTTATCATGCAATCAAAATTTACATGACATAGTCTTTTATGCCATAGCCAACTTTCATCTATATGAGCAATTAAGCATGCTTTTTCACTGTTATTCAAATGAAAGATATTACCTCTAGTCTGATTACCGGTTTCAATTTCCAAACCAGTTATATTCATGATTTTGCATTTTCCATTTTTAAATTGTAATTGAAAACCTTTCTCAACTAATTGACCAACACTTAAAAGATTATATTTTAATCCTTCAACATAGTAAACATTGTCAGTGTTATGTTTACCATCAAGAGATATTGAGCCCTTACCTTTGATTGAACAAGCTTTGTCATCTCTGAATCTTACTAAACCTCCATTGTATTCTTGAAAGTTCAAGAATTTGCCTTTGTCTCCAGTCATGTGATGTGAGCATCCTGAGTCAATAATCCATTCATCCTTTAATTCAAGTTTAGCTGCTAGGGCTTGTTCTACCGGTGGAGCAATAGGTACCGGTTGATCTTCTGTTATAGAAACAAAGACCCATTCGTTGTCTGCTAGATCCTCATCAGAATCATCAGTCACACCTTCATCAGCAATGTAACAAGATTTATCTTTGTTTTTCTTAAATCTGTATCTCTGATATTCAGGATTAGGTTTGTATGTCCTTCTAGCTTCTTCTCTTAGTCTAGCATGTCTATCAGGGCATCTTGAAGCCATATGACCAATCTTATTGCAATTGAAACATTTAAAGGGTGCTTTACCTTCATACTTACTTCCAATTGGACCTTTTGGCATTTTCCTTGCAAATAGTGCTTCAAGTTCTTCAAGCTCTTCATTTTCCTTCCTGGTTTCTTCAAGTTCTCTTGCATAAAAGGCTTTGTTATCACTGATTAAAATGGGTTTTTCTTTTCCCATGATTGGCTATGGTTTTGTTGAATTTTTGAATAAGGTGTAGTTCCAAATGCTTCAGCTTTGTTCTAGACCTCAAGGGTTTAAGGGTTTTTGATTTTAAATCCTCTTGTGTTTTGTTCTAAAACCTCTAGTTTCTAATCTTTCGTTACTTTATTCACTTAAGTAATGGGTCATGGGGTCATAGGAAGTGTCCCCCCTAGTTGTTTGCCTAGGCGGTTATGTTAATTAATCGAAAATTTTATGCCTTATATGTTTTTCTCCTAAAGTTGTCGGGCCCAGTAAAGAGTGCGCATCTCGTGGATGGATCCATGACTCGCGTTATTTCGCTAGGTGAAGTTGCGCGTAGTTTAAAACCAGCGAAGTTGCGAAAAACAAATGGCACACCACATAGACGGTCCAGCTGGTGGTTGACAGCGAGTAAGTTGGCGGCACGTGGTAGAAGTCACAACAGTCAGTGGGTTAGGATTAAAGGCTAAAAGGCAGGCCCCAGAGGTGAGTCAGGTCGCAGCTAGAGATGACTTGGTGGGTATAGCTGTTAAGAAGAAAAGTGGGGCCCCGTGGTTTCCTTTTGGCAAATAAGAAGGTGACAAGTCAGCTCTGAAAGTGACTGGGTGCCAAGTGTTCACAATGAGTCAGCGGGCCCACCCCTCCTGAGAGCCTTTTTCAGAGGATTAAAAGCCGATCAGCTTAAGAGATGATCCGATGGCCCGCGCTATTTCGCAAGGGTAAGATGCTCATCCTTTATACCCCGCGAAATAGCAAGAGTGAACATGAGCCGTCCACGTGTCATGATGATGACCTGGAGGATATAGCTGTTATGAAAAAGGTGGGACCCTGTGTTTTCCTTTTGGCAAATAAGAAGGTGACAAGTCAGCTCCAAAAGTGACTGGGTGGCACGTGTTCATGATGAGTCAGCGGGCCCACCCCTCCTAAGAGCCTTTTCAGAGGATTAAAAGCCGATCATCTTAAGAGATGATCCGACGGCTTGCGCTATTTTGCAAGGGTAAGATGCTCATCCTTTATACCCCACGAAATAGTGAGAGTGAACGTGAGCCATCCACATGTCATGATAACACATGGTCTAAGAAGAAAGTGTGGGCCCGCCAAGTTGGAACGGGCAATATGAAAGAAAGACACGTCGCCAGTATCGAGTGGAATGCAAAGGGAATTTCAAGGCCAATGGTTGGATGCCACGTAGTATCATGTAGCCAATAGAAAAGTGGGACCCAGAGTAAAGCTAAAGCTGTCAGTTAACCTACCCCTCAATCAAGTTTCTTTTGATCGAACGGTTGGCATTATTTCGCAGGACCAAGCTGCCCGATAGTTATACTTTGTGAAGTTGCGAAAGAGCAAAATGAAACACTTGCAGGAATGTTGTGACCCGTTGGAGCGAAAAATATGAATTCTTGTATGAATTCAATTTTGAAGGGATGGCCGAAGCATGCGGAATCAATGTTATAGTTAAGGCCCTGAGTACAAATATTTGATTTCCTAACAACCGGGTAAAGATATCTTTTAAAGGATTTTGCAGAAGAGCAGACATAGAGTTATTTTCCTCAGATACAGAGCAAGTCAGTTCAGTTGCAGAGCAAATTCCTTCAAGCAAAGAATAGGTTCTCTCGTATTTTTGTGTAGCAATTCTTGTGCAGTGTTCTAAATTAGATAATTGATTCTTCACAGAATTGTTTAAGAGTGGCATTCATTTCTTAAATTTTCAAAATGGCTCCTAAAAGAGAATTTTCTGGTAAGGTTAACTATTCAGAGAGGAGTGTTTGTGATGATTTTTTAGAACAGTTGACATTGTCAACTAATCAGGCATCAAAGGCAAAAGAGTTAGTGCCCAAGGCTCCCCGTTTAAAGATAGGAGAAGGATTATATGACAAGGGTAATTGGTTGAGAGACCCACAGGTTGGATTGTCTGGGTTGGGTTCTTTAAAGTTGGATTCAGGATGAGAAATTCTCCTGCCCTGCAAAACTGTATCTGGGAACTAGATGTCGGGAAATTAGTTGTCCCAGGAGTATTTATGGACACAGATTTGCTAACCCAAATTGCTCTCAACTATGATCCAGTCACAAGGAGCATTTGGGATGTAAACGGGAAAACCCTTGTTGAAATTAATGCTGAAGAGTTTAGGACAGTAGTTGGGCTTAATGAGTTTACAAACTTTTTAGAACCTATAAACTTCACAGTATTAGCCCAAATTTATGGTGCACAGTGGAGTCATCTCAGGAGTGGGCCTCTCAAGGAATTTTTTGTGAAAATAGGAGGTTTAACAGTTGTAGGACCCAACACACAAGAGCCTTTCTCATTAAGTATGTTCACCCTGAGGGCTAAAGGAATGTATTGGGCACTTTGCCAAGTTTTGGGAGAAGATGCTGAAGCAAATATGCTGAATCATTACTTGTTATGATCACTCAGATTATGAATCCTTCTCTTGCAATCACATTTGATTATGCCGCTTATATTGTTGATGCTATTCATGGAGGGTTGATAGGAATCAAGAATGGAAAGGTGAATAGGCCTTTCGGATGGTACTCACTCCTGATGCATCTTTTTCTGTTCAAAGGTGGTGATTATTTTGCCAATGGGTTGGACCTGGTTAAGGAGAAGGAAGGAGAAAAAATGCCAGTACAATTATGGATTACTGTGTTGTCATGGGATAGAGAGGATGCCAGTTTTCTGAAGTTTGATAAATATTTTGCATCAAAAATAAGGACTCTCCTTTGCTCTGAGAACCCAAGAATCCCCAAAGTTCTTATGGAATTCATGAGACCAAAAGAATTCACAAAGAACATAAAAATTGTTCATAACTGGGCTGACATTTATTTATATCCAATCTCCACAGTCTTCAAAGTTTTTGGTTTTAGGGGCACCCCATTTTTGTTACCTTACCAGGTCCCTCTCAAAGTAGGAATCATGGAGATCCTCATACAAATTGGTGGCTTGCAAGAGGAAGAGTTGATAGGCAGGGGTAAAGGGACTATTTTCTTTGCAGCTACCATAGCCCACCAATTTGTAATAACAAAGGGAGGCTGGAATTGCTTTGAGGATTTCCTCAAACCTTATCATTTATCCACTGCACTGTCTAGGTGTGCCGATCCAGTGGACTTCTTACACGGTATGTTTAGGAAGAAGGTAGCATGCAGAGGTAGGCCTCATCAATTCCAGTTTCCTGAAGACCTCATCAGAAATGAATTTGATCTAGATGAGCAGGAGCTAAGGAAAGAAAAGTGGGTGGCTTATAAGAAAGGCTTGGATTTTGTGCATCAGTTTGATGCTAGCTATGACCCATTGTCTAGCTTTTTCCCACTAGAAGACAAAATAAAGTTTTTGATTGTTTGCTTTAAAGATGTGATGTAGACATTGAAGGAGAAGAGGGAAGCTGTAATCAAGAGCAACCCTGAGAAAGCTAGAATGATCCTTAGTAGGTCAGCTTCTGGCAAGTCAATCCCTCCTGGTGATTACACACTGCATAAGAAATCAGGTTATAGTGTGTTGGTGCCTACAACAGGGGAGCCCTCTACCTCCAAAGGAAAGAGGAAGATACAAGATGTCATCGACATCCAAGAGAGCCCAAAGAAGCAAAGGGTGGGGAAAGAAATACAATCAGATACACCTTTGTATTCCCCATCTCAATCCCCTATCCATATAGGAAATGAGCAAGCAGCAGCTGAGCAACTCCTACAATTGGGTAGTCTAGGGGAAATTGCGTACACCTATGATGAAGTGGAGGAAGGGATGCCAAAAGAACCCATTGCTGCTAGAATGGATATTACCTCCACTGAACTTAAAGGCTAGGAGTGGGATCCTGAGATAAAGTAGGCAAGTAGTGCCTTTCTAGCTGATAACAATTTTGTCACATCAGAAGCATTTATGCAATTTATATGGAAGCAACACATAGATATATATAATGCTAGATGTGAAACAAGAAAGGCTGAGCAAGAAAATAAAGATCTAGCCTTGGTGGAAGAGGAAATAAAGCAAGAGATGATGGAAGAATTCAAAACCATCACCCCTGAGCAGGGAAGAGATATGGTAGCACAAGCTGGAGTGCTTATATTACTCGAATGGGATATTGCAGATGCCTTGGTATTAGATGCAGTAAGAAAAGAGACTAAACCTATGGAGGGGGTTACTTTCAATACAGACAATGCTACACTTGTCATGTGGTCTCTCAAGAGAAATGAGAGCAAGAAAAGCAAAGACACCCCAGGGTCAAGTTACCTTGGTGGAATGATGGTGAAGAGAGTGCAGAGTACAGGGGTAGTGGAGGCTGCTAGCACTATGTTAGAGACTGCAAAATTCAGTGTTGCAGTAGCAGAGAAGGAAGCCAAAGAGAAAGAGGCCCTCCAAATCAAGTTGGAAACAGTTCTAAAGGCCTATAACAGTGCCAAGGAGGAGATATGCGGTAAGGATAGCATCATTGCCAAGCTACAGAGCCAGTTGACTGGACAATACCATCAAGGTGAGTCTTCAACACTGATGATCTCCTCATCTCCTGCAAGACCTCCACCTACTAGCCCTATCATTGAGTTTCCACGATCTCCAGCACCCTCCAGCTCTCAAATGATTGAAATCACTCCCCAAGAATTAGAAAATTTGAAATAAGCTCAGGCCTTGTATGCAAAGAAGTATGAGGAGAGAGTAAGGGCTACAATTTCCAGTTTTGCAGATACAATAAATGCCTCATTGCTCTACAACAATGTAGGTAAAATTATGGAAATATGGAATGAGCTCAGGAGAGACAAGGCTATTTTGACGCCTATTTTTTATAGATGGAGGCCTAGGGAGCAAGATTTAGAGTTTATGTGTGTATCCTATGATGAGGCAAGGGCCAATCCCATCATTAAATCCACTTCTCATGTCGCTAAAATTTTAATACAATTAGCAGCAGAGGTGGATAATGTGGATAAGAAGGTTAATCTGTGCAAGAAGGAATACACTGACCAAGTTTTTGAGTTTTTCCCAGGAGTTTTTGCTAGCCCAAATCAGTTAAAAGACAAACAAATGTGGCTCAAGGAGATAGAAGCTAAATTGTCAGCAAGAATTAAAGGAATCATTGATTTTGATGATGCTTCTTTCTTTGTTGTGACAATACAAGAGATAGAGAAAGTTAAGTCGCATTATGCTTTTCTCAATTCAGAAGTCAACAAAATGAGAAATTCTTAGAAAAGGTTGACTAAGACTAAAGATAAAGCGATTAATTTTTCATGGCCGATAGAAGAAGTGTATAATGAGTGGATGATTAAATATGCCACACATGATCTGGAACAGTTGGAGAGTGCCCCTGAAAAGATAGAAGAGGTTGCAACCAAACAAACTGTTGAAGAAACTGCAGAGGCTGAAAAGAGTTTGTAACTGCTTTTGTGAAAAGTTTGTAACCTCTTTACTCTGAAAGAAATGATTGTAACAAAATCTCCTCGAGAAGTCTGAAGCTTTGTGCATCCATGTTGTTATAAATGGATACCAGGACTAGAGGATGAGAGATCGCAAAAATTGTAAGAGAACACTGCAGAAATTTATCTGAGCTTTTCTAAGTCTAATGGAGAATCAAAATTTCTTGTAATATTTTTTGAACTAAATATCAATATACAGACCATCGGTTTTGAGTAAAGCTCTATGTTGTCTTCAAGTTTGTTCACAAATTTGTTTACTGTTTTCATTCTGAATAATCCAAGGTTGTTCTGTTTGAATGGAATTGCAAAGCAATTTTAGTAGAAGTGTTCGTTAGCTTTTCTCTTTAGGAGGGAAATTAAAGAGGCAGGGATCACTCATACCAGTAAACTCTCTGGAAGGAACTTTGAATTTTGATGACCATAGCTTGGTTTAGAATGCTTGAGTTCTTGTAGGTGTCAGGCATATACAAGGATTGATAGAAACCAAGCCGACGGGAAGCGTAAAGATGTTTTGTTTGAGGAGTTTTATTTGAGTTTAGATGACTCTGTGACCTTGGATAAGGCACTGGTATTAATTGAAGTTGTTTATTGCATGCTTTGTTGATTGAAATGCTGAACTTAACTACAATTTCCATTCTTTGTTTTCAGTTGATTTCAAGGTGAATAGATCGACTGGTTTTCTAGACTAGTTTGCTATGGGTTTATGTTTGAAAGCGTGAATTTAATTCACAAAGGTATACCCACCTGGGCTCTAAGTAAGCCCGAAGTGTAGAAGGTCTAATCAAACCTTGTCATATGTTGTCTTGAGAATTTCCTTATCTTTGATGTCTCTTCTGCACCAATCTTTAAACCATATTATTTTAAGGATGTTAAAGGGAATCAAATTTTGAAGACAACAAAAGTGGCGACTCTGCTGGGGAGAGTTAAAATAAAGATATAAGCATAGATCTATGTTGAGGTTTGTAAAGGAAATTATTGTGTGTTTGCGGATAAGATTGCTTGTATTCATTTTTCCCATAGTTTTGTGGGTGGTGACTCTGTTACTTTGAACCAGTCCTTGTGAGATACAAATCTTTCTGAAAGGAAGACAAGAAAGATGCAAGGAGCAAAAAACACAAGATCATTCATGAAGAAACATCCTCATGAAACTTTGCAAGAAGGTCTACCAGAACAGTCACGGAGAGGCCAGAAGAGATCTGTGTTGCATGAGTCATCAAATGCTGCTTGGGTGCAGAAAAACAATACTACTAGTAAGATGCTTGACCGACCTATTTATGCAAAGTCTAATTCATCTTCCAGAGATTCAGAGCATGATATCTTAGGTTTTCATTTGGGATTGTTTGGAAATATTGATGATGCACCTATTTTAAATCAAGATCTATCTCATGCTAGTGTTTTTGCAAAAGATAGAACCAGTTCTAATGTAATTAGGCACTCTGTTCCTAGGACAATTGATGGGAACATTAGTCTGATTGACATAGATCAAGTTAATGCATCAGACTCTGAAGAAAAATTCCTTAATGAGGATAAAGTGTCTCAAGAGATTGAAGATTTAAATAAAAGAGTCCATCATTTAATCTCCTTAAGAGCCCAAAAGGAGGCAAATAAGGAGAAGGAAGTTAAAGTCAAATTAATGGAAAGAGATAGGCTTCTTAGACAGATAGCTAATCTTGAAATGCTTGCTAAGGAAAAAGAAAAAAGTGATGAGGAAGGCCCTATGATTAGGGAAATCCTAATCCCTAAAACTAGACAAGCTTGTAAGTCAGTAGCCCAGCCAATTAGGGAAGTATTAAATGACTCCCAGCCTCCTAAAGCCAATTTAGATAAAGGAAAACAGAAATGGGTAGATGATGGAATAGAGTCTAAAATGGCAGAAGAGATCTCTCATAGGATTCTAGCACATGAGAGAGAGATGGAAAGGATGAGGAAGGAAAAGGAAGATCTCTAAATGGAACTGGAAAAGGTTGAGTTAGAAGCAGCGAATCAAGAAGTAAAAAGAAAGATTAACTACTTGAAGGCTCCCCCTATTACATTCCAATCAGAAGATCTTAGCAAGCCTAATCCCCAACACATTTCATTTCCTCAAGTTAATGCTCAACCTACAGTACAGGCCAATATTATCTCAGTAAGCCAACTACCTGTGAATAAATAGTACACCCTGGCACCTCAATCTCCAATCCCAAAAGCTAGAATGACCTTGGGAAATAATAGTGCTATTACCCCTTTTCAAAGAAGGCCCATCAATCTAGAGCAATATAGATAATTGTTTTTTGATGGGATCCCAGGATATCCAAATCATGTTCCCACTGAGCTAAGAGACAGACTCCATAAATTTGTTGGGAACAATGCAATTAGTGCTGAGGAACATCTGAAATCTTTCAGGGATTGAATAAATGATTATGAGATAGCAGATGAAGATGTTATTATGAAACTATTTGTTCAATCCCTGGTTGATGATGCAAGAGATTGGTACAGAGGTCTTCCAATAAATAGCATAGGTTCATGGGAAGATTTTAAAAATTGCTTTCAAGAGCAGTATGGTGACAAGACTAATGTGAGTTTCATGCTAAATGAGTTCAACAACATTAGAAAATCTGAAAATAAAATGGTCACCGATTTCAATGCCAGATTCCAAAAAGCTATGTACAGATTGTATCAGGTGATGAGGCTAGATGACAACATGTGTCTTAATACATATTACAATGCATTTGATTCCAAGATGGCCTATATCTTAAGAGATAAAAACCCCCATAATTTGAGAGATGCTTTTAGAATTGCCATAAATGTAGAGAGTAACATAAAAGCATCTGGAAAATTAGGAAGAAGGACAGATGGTAGATTATGGCAAGAAACCAAACAACAACCTAATAAAGTTGCTAAAGAGGATGATAAAATAGAGAAATTGGTTACTGCTATGAAAGATCTGACTGCTAAGGTTAAAAAAAATGATAAGCCTCATTATAAATAGCAAGATAGGCCTCCTAGATTACATGATATGCCATATAATACCAATTGGAAGGATGGTAAACCCCAAATTGAGAAGCCCAAAATTGCCCAAAGTCAAGACACACCGGATCCTTTGAAAGGGAAAGTTGTTCACAATATAGAAAATACTCCCTAGTGTATTGCTTGTGATGGACCACATTCTCCTCACCAGTGTGTAGTGGCTCAAGCTTTGGAAGAGTCTATGAGACCAGATGCAGAGCCTGACATTAATATATTTGAAACCATTATAGAAAGTGATGAGGAATCCGTGCAAAGTGAATACAGTGATGTGCTAGATAGTGAAAAGCTACTACAAGGACAGTTAGCCTTAGGTTGGCATCCTTCATTAAATGTGGTAACAATTGAAGATGAAGAGGTTCATCTTAGGAGGCCTAGTGAGGAAGAAGTTAGAAATCTCACTAAGGCTGCAATTGCCAAAGCAAAACATAACTATAATTTGAGAAGCACCAAGAGAGATACTGATCAAGGTGAGTTGAGTTCTCTGTTTGTAAAAGAAGTCACAAAAAGGGGGGCATCAAGCAGTGCTACTACTTTTCCTAAAGTCAGTCAAGGAAAAGAGGAACAAGTTAAAGATATACCTAAAGGCATAGATGATAAAAATGTTGGTGATGTGCAAGGAGCAGAGACCATGAAAAAGACAAATAAATCCAAAACAGAAAAAGTTAGGGTTAATACTGAAAAATGCAATAATTCTACATTTGATATGGCCCAAGCTTTAACTCAAATGAAAGTCACTATTCCATTAATAGAATTGCTAAAGATTAAAGAGCATAAGGATGCAACTTTGTCTTTATTCTCTAGTATATCTGATAGTGACACAGTATTACCCATTGGTTTAGCTAAAGTTAGAAAGGATCATGAGTTCCAAACTCCAGAAGTTTATGTTGGAACCACTATCACTCAGGAGCCTTCTCAGGTAGATCCCTTCTATGTTACTTTGTTAGTCAATAACCAGTTGATTAAATACTACATGATAGATTCAGGAGCTGCTGCTAATGTAATGCCCTATGGTGTTATGAAAGAATTAGGGTTATCAGTAACCACTATGTATGGGAAATGCTATGCCATGGATAACAGAGAAGTACCTGTGATAGGTACAATGAAAGATGTAGAAGTAAAAATAGCAGCATTTCCTGAAGCCACTTACAAAATGGATGTTATTGTTACTGACACTAAACCCCACTATGGTATGTTACTTTCCAGACAATGGGCAGCAACAGTAGGGGGAAATGTTCAACTGGACTTATCTTATGCTACCATTCCTATTGGTGGTAATCAAGTCAAATTATACAGAGAGCCACGAGCTCCTAGGGTAATTGAAAATGTAGACCCTAGTATTCTTAATTGTATGATTGATGTAGATTTAGATAACTTTAGACTTCAACCAATTTCACCTCAATTGAAGAATACTGACCCCATTGTAGTCGAGCTACAAGCATAGCAGTATGGGTTGTGGCAAATGTATTTTGATGGAGCTTGCTCCAAAGAAGGATCTAGAGCAAGGGTTCTTTTTGTGTCCCCTTTAGGTATAACTTTTAAATACTCATTTTTATTGGCATTCCAGTGCACAAATAATACTGCAGAGTATGAAGCCCTGTTACTAGGACTTGAGGTTGCAAAAAGGCATGGAATCCAACTGTTGAAAGTAATGGGGGATTCATAATTGGTTGTTTCTCAGGTGAGATCTAAATATGCATCCAAAAATGATAGATTGAAGCAGTATAAGCATCCTGTTTGGGATTTTATTGAGCATTTTGATGCATTTTCTATTAATTAGATAGAGCGAGCAAAAAATATTATGGCAGATTTCCTAGCTAATGTTGCTTTGAAAAATGATGATGCAACACTAACAGGTATTTCCACTGTGGAAATAAAATCTAGGCCTGCTATTCCTGATAATGTGTACAATTGGCAAGTTTTTGCTGATGATGAAGACATTCTCAGGTTTATCCAATGTGTTGATGATTATGATGGACAAAAGATTGATTGTAATGCATTGGTGGAAGTGGTAGACAATAGAGAGATAGTGTTTGGAAATGATGTTGTCCAATTGGAAACAAATTAAATACCTAAAGGGCTGGTAGAGCTGGAGAGCATGTTTTGTTATAATGATAGTCATTTACATCAGCAGTCTACCACCAAGTTGAAAGAGTTAGAGGAGGTAAACCTGGGGACAGAATCATCCCCTAAGTTGGTATATATTGGAAAGAAATTACCCCCTCATGTGAGGACTAACCTTATTAATTTATTGAAAAGGTATAAGCATGTCTTTGCTTGGTCTTATGAAGACCTAAAGGCATATAGACAAGATCTTTTTCAGCATGAAGTTCCTTTACTTCCAGATGCTAAGCCTTTCAGGCAGAAACAGAGGCCTATCAATCCCTTGTTAGAAACTAAAATGCAACAAGAGTTGACCAAATTGAGAGAAGGGGGGATTATCAAACCAATAAGGCATTCTTCATGGGTCTCCAATTTGGTCCCGGTGAGGAAGAAGAATGGAGACATCAGATTGTGCATAGATTTTAGGAATCTAAATGTTGCTTCCTTAAAAGATAATTACTCATCCCCAAATATGGAAGCCATGTTACAAAGAGTGACAGGATGTTATCTTTTATCCATGATGGATGGTTTCTCAGGATATAATCAAGTGTTGGTAAAGGAGTCTGAACAGTTTAAAACAACTTTCACTACTCCATGGGGAACCTATGTATATGTGAGAATGCCATTTGGATTAAAAAATGCAGGAGCTACATTTCAAAGAGCTATGGATGTAGCTTTCAAAGAATTCATAAACATCATCATGGTGGTTTATCAAGATGATTTAACTTGTTTCTCTAAGAAAGTTGATGATCATTGTGGGCATCTAGAGAAGGTGTTCAATAAAGCCTTGGAGTTTGGTGTGTCACTGAATCTCAAGAAATGTCATTTTGGGTTCACTGAAGGAAAGTTATTGGGACACATAGTTTCTAAGGAGGGGGTAAGGATAGACCCTGAGAGAATTGAAGCAATCAATAGGGTGTCTGAACCTAAAAATGTGAAAGGTATCCAATCCTTTTTAGGTAAAATAAATTTTGTCAGGAGATTCATTGCAAACTTCGCAGAGATAGTGAAGCCTATTGTCAAATTGCTTAAGAAAGACACAAACTTTCATTGGGATCAAGAAGCTTCAAAAGCTTTTGCTAAGATTAAGAAGGCAATCCAGGAGGTGCCAGTGTTAAAATCCCCTAATTATAGTAAGCCTTTTTCTCTGTTTTCTTTTGCTTCATATCATATGGTGGCTGCAGTATTGCTACAAAAGGAAAATGAAGGATATGAACATCCCATAGCCTTCTACAGTAAATCTTTGCAGGCAGCAGAACTAAAATATGAAACCATGGAGAAACAAGCTTATGCCCTAGTTAAAGCTGTTAAGGCTTTTAGGCCATATCTAGTGAATGCAAACATCATTGCCTATGTCCCACATGCTGCAGTCAAAGATATTTTGTCTCGGTCTGAGGTTACTAGGAAGAGATGCAGATGGATTAATAGAATTCAGGAGTTGAACTTGGAGATAAAGATCACCAAATTGGTGAGAGGTTTAGGTTTGGCTAAGCTCATGACTGAGTCAAATCTCATGAATGTAGAAATACACAATGTTGAGGTTAGAGATGCTTTGGTCACTAGTATTGAGAGGCAACCCTGGTACACAGGGATAATCCAAGTTTTGAGAGGTGATATAATCCCAGAAGAAATGACATACAATCAGAAAAGAACTCTGAAACTCAAGTCCCAAAGATATGTACTCATTCAGGGTGATCTTTTCTGGAGAAATAGAGATGGAGAGTTACTAATGTGTTTGGATGAGTTTCAAGCTAAACAGGTATTGACTGAAATGTATGATGGAGTATGTGGAGGTCACTATTCTGCTAAGACTACTGCTGGTAAGATAATACGGGCTGGGTATTATTGGCCCACCTTATTTAAAGATACCCATGCATATGTTTGGAGATGTGATCCATGTCAAAGATTCTCATCCAAACTCAAGTATGAAGGAGCCTTACCCCTAAATCCAGTCTCCGTAGAAGCTCCTTTTGTTCAGTGGGGTATTGATTTTATTGGAGAAATTGTTGAGAAGTCAAGGAGAGGTCATGGATGGATCATAGTGGCCACTGATTATTTCACCAAATGGATAGAAGCCATCCCTACAAGAAGAGCTACTAGTAAAATTGTCATTGATTTCCTAATGGATAATATTGTAACTAGATATGGGATACCTGCAAAATTGGTGATGGATAATGCCATGTGTTTCAGATCAAAAGAATTTGTAGGTTTTTGTACTAGTCATGGTATACTCATGTCATACTCTTCACCCTATCACCCTCAGGGGAATGGACAAGCAGAATCTAGCAATAAAAGCCTGTTGAATATCATCAAGAAAATCCTAGAAGAGAATAAAAGATCTTGGGATCAAAAGTTGAAGTTAGCTCTGTGGGCAGATAGAATAACAGTTAAGAAATCAATTGGAATGTCACCTTTTGAATTAGTTTATGGTGCCCAAGCCAGATTGCCGGTAAATAACCTTCTTCCAGTGTATCAGTTTTTGCAAAATGAGGACATGGAGGTATCTGAACCAATGGAAAATAGAATGATCTAGATTGTAGAAATGGAGGAGTTTAGGGCTCCTGCCCATAAGAGAAATCAGAAGATCCAGTTGCAGTCAAAGTATCTTTTTGATAAAAGGACATCACTAAGGAAGTTTTGAATTGATGACATGGTTCTTCAGTGGAATACAAAAGGACAAGATAAGGGAAAGCATAAGAAATTTGAATCACTATGGATTGGCCCTTTTGTGGTTTGTAATTTAAATGGTAAGGATTAATATTTCTTGAAGAATATGGATGATGAAATGCAGGAATTTCCAGTGCATGGACAATTCCTGAAGCATTATTTCTCTTAAATGTCCATGCACGGTAGGTCCTTTGTTTGTACATATTTTCTTTCTTTCCTACTTTTTTGTTTTGGTCTGTTTCTCCAGAGTTTTCTGAATTTTCTTGTGTTGACCTTGCGATCAACCATCCCCAGTCAGAGCTGCTGTTATCACTGATTAAAATGGGTTTTTCTTTTCCCATGATTGGCTATGGTTTTGTTGAATTTTTGAATAAGGTGTAGTTCCAAATGCTTCAGCTTTGTTCTAGACCTCAAGGGTTTAAGGGTTTTTGATTTTAAATCCTCTTGTGCTTCATTCTAAAACCTCTGGTTTCTAATCTTTCGTTACTTTATTCACTTAAGTAATGGGTCATGGGGTCGTAGGAAGTGTCCCCCCTAGTTGTTTGCCTAGGCGGTTATGTTAATTAATCAAAAATTTTATGCCTTATATGTTTTTCTTCTAAAGTTGTCGGGTCCAGTAACTAGTGCGCATCTCGCGGATGGATCCACGGCTCGCATTATTTTGCTAGGCGAAGTTGCGCGTAGTTTAAAACCAACAAAGTTGCGAAAAATAGATGGCACGCCACATAGACGGTCCAGCTGGTGGTTGACAACGAGTAAGTTGGCGGCACATGGCACAAGTCACAACAGTCAGCGGGTCAGGATTGAAGGCTAAAAGGCGGGCCCCAGAGGTGAGTCAGGTCGCAAGTGGAGATGACTTGGTGTGTATAGCTGTTAAGAAGAAAAGTGGGGCCCCGTGGTTTCCTTTTGACAAATAAGAAGGTGACAAGTCAGCTCTGAAAGTGACTAGGCACCAGGTGTTCACGATGAGTCAGCGGGCCCACCCTCCTAAGAGCCTTTTTCAGAGGATTAAAAGCCGATCAGCTTAAGAGATGATCCGATGGCCCGCGCTATTTCGCAAGGGTAAGATGCTCATCCTTTATACCCCGCGAAATAGCGAGAGTGAACGCGAGCCATCCACGTGTCATGATGATGACCTGGAGGATATAGCTATTATGAAAAAGGTGGGACCCTGTGGTTTCCTTTTGGCAAATAAGAAGGTGACAAGTCAGCTCTGAAAGTGACTGGGTGCTAGATGTTCACAATGAGTCAGCGGACCCAGCCCTCCTGAGAGCCTTTTTAGAGGATTAAATGCCGATCAGCTTAAGAGATGATCCGATGGCCCACGCTATTTTGCAAGGGTAAGATGCTCGTCCTTTATACCCCGTGAAATAGTGAGAGTGAACGTGAGCCGTCCACATGTCATGATAACACGTGGTCTAAGAAGAAAGTGTGGGCCCGCCAAGTTGGAACGAGCAGTATGAAAGAAAGACACGTCGCCAGTATCAAGTGAAATGCAAAGGGAATTTCAAGGCCAATGGTTGGACGCCACGTGGTATCATGTAGCCAATAGAAAAGCGGGACCTAGAGTAAAGCTAAAGCCGTTAGTTAACCTAACGCTCGATCAAGTTTCTTTTGATCGAACGGTTGGCATTATTTCGTAGGACCAAGCTGCCCGATAGTTATGCTTCGCGAAGTTGTGAAAGAGAAAAATGAAACACTTGCAGGAATGTTGTGACCTGTTGGAGCAAAAAATATGAATTCTTGTATGAATTCAATTTTGAAGGGATGGTCGAAGCATGCAGAATCAATGTTATAGTTAAGGCCTTGAGTAAAAATATTTGATTTCCTAACAACCAAGTAAAGATATCTTTTAAAGGATTTTGCAGAGGAGCAGACGCAGAGTTATTTTCCTCAGATACAGAGCAAGTCGGTTCAGTTGCAGAGAAAATTCCTTCAAGCAAAGAACAGGTTCTCTCGTATTTTTGTGTAGCAATTCTTGTGCAGTGTTCTAAATTTGATAATTGATTCTTCGCAGAGTTGTTTAAGAGTGGCATTCATTTATTGCATTTTTTAGAATAGTTGATGTTGTCAACTAATTAGGCATCAAAGGCAAAAGAGTTAGTGTCCAAGGCTCCCCGTTTAAAGATAGGAGAAGGATTATATGACAAGGGTAATTGGTTGAGAGACCCACAGGTTGGATTGTCTGGGTTGGGGTTGTTTAAAGTTGGATTCAGGATGAGAAATTCTCCTGCCCCGCAAAACTCTATCTGGGAACTAGATGTTGGGAAATTAGTTGTCCCAGGAGTATTTATGGACACAGATTTGCTAACCCAAATTATGCTCAACTATGATCCAGTCACAAGGAGCATTCGAGATGTAAACGGGAAAACCCTTGTTGAAATTAATGCTGAAGAGTTTAGGACAACATTTGGGCTTAATGAGTTTAAAAACTTTTTAGAACCTATAAACTTCACAGCATTAGCCCAAATTTATGGTGCACAGAGGAGTCATCTCAGGAGTGGGCCTCTCAAGGAATTTTTTGTTAAAATAGGAGGGTTAATAGTTGTAGGACCCAACACACAAGACCCTTTCTCATTAAGTATGTTCACCCTAAGGGCTAAAGGAATGTATTTGGCACTTTGCCAAGTTTTGGGAGAAGATGCTGAAGCAAATATGCCGAATCATTACTTGTTAATGATCGCTCAGATTATGAATCCTTCTCTTGCAATCACATTTGATTATGCCACTTATATTGTTGATGCTATTCATGGAGGGTTGATAAGAATCAAGAATGGAAAGGTGGATATGCCTTTCGGATGGTACTCACTCCTGATGCATCTTTTTCTCTTCAAAGGTGGTGATTATTTTGCCAGTGGGCTGGACCTGGTTAAGGAGAAGGAAGGAGAAAATATGTCGGTACAATTATGGAGTACTGTGTTGTCATGGGATAGAGAGGGTGCCAGTTTTCTGAAGTTTGATAAATATTTTGGATCAAAAATAAGGACTCTCCTCTACTCTAAGAACCCAAGAATCCCCAAAGTTCTTCTGGAATTCATGAGACCAAAAGAATTCATAGAGAACATAAAAATTGTTCATAAGTGGGGTGACATTTATTTATATCCAGTCTCCACAGTATTCAGAGTTTTTGGTTTTAGGGGCACCTCATTTTTGTTACCTTACCAAGTCCCTCTCAAAGTAGGAATCATGGAGATCCTCAGACAAATTGGTGGCTTGCAAGAGGCAGAGTTGACAGGCAGGGGTAAAGGGACTATTTTCCCTGCAGCTACCATAGCCCACCAATTTGTAATAACAAAGGGAGGCTGGAATTGCTTTGAGGATTTCCTCAAACCTTATCATTTATCCACTGCACTGTCCAGGTGTGCCGATCCGGAGGACTTCTTCAATGGTATGTTTAGGAAGAAGGTAGCATGCAGAGGTAGGCCTCATCAATTCCAGTTTCCTGAAGACCTCATCAGAAATGAATTTGATCTAGATGAGCAAGAGCTAAGGAAAGAAAAGTGGGTGGCTTATAAGAAAGGCTTGGATTTTGTGCATCAGTTTGATGCTAGCTATGACCCATTGTCTATCTTTTTCCCACTAGAAGACAAAATAAAGTTTTTGATTATTTGCTTTGAAGATGTGATGTAGACATTGAAGGAGAAGAGGGAAGCTGTAATCAAGAGCAACCCTAAGAAAGCTAGAATGATCCTTAGTAGGTCAGCTTCTAGCAAGCCAATCCCTCCTGGTGATTACACACTGCATAAGAAATCAGGTTATAGTGTGTTGGTGCCTACAACAGGGGAGCCCTCTACCTCCAAAGGAAAGAGGAAGATACAAGATGTCATCGACATCCAAGAGAGCCCAAAGAAGAAAAGGGTGGGGAAAGAAATACAATTAGATACACCTTTTTATTCCCCATCCCAATCCCCTATCCATATAGGAAATGAGCAAGCAGCAGCTGAGCAACTCCTACAATTGTGTAGTCTAGGGGAAATTGCGTACACCTATGATGAAGTGGAGGAAGGGATGCCGAAAGAACCCATTGCTGCTGGAATGGATATTACCTCCACTGAACTTAAAGGCCAGGAGTGGGATCCTGAGATAAAGCAGGCAAGTAGTGCCTTTCTAGCTAATAATAATTTTGTCACACCAGAAGCATTTAAGTAATTTATATGGAAGCAGCACATAGATATATATAATGCTAGGTGTGAAACAAGAAAGGTTGAGCAGCCAAATAAAGATCCAGTCCTAGTGGAAGAGGAAATAAAGCAAGAGATGATGGAAGAGTAGAAAACCATCACCCCTTAGCAGGGAAGAGATATGGTAGCACAAGCTGGAGTGCTTATATTACCCGAATGGGATATTGTAGATGCCTTGGTATTAGATGCAGTAAGAAAAGAGACTAAACCTATGGAGGGGGTTACTTTCAATAAGGACAATGTTGCACTTGTCATGTGGTCTCTCAAGAGAAATGAGAGAAAGAAAAGCAAAGACACCCCAGGGTCAAGTTACTTTGGTGGAATGATGGTGAAGAGAGTGCAGAGTACAGGGATAGTGGAGGCTACTAGCACTGTTTTAGAGACTGCAAAATTTAGTGTTGTAGTAGCAGAGAAGTAAGCCAAAGAGAAAGAGGCCCTCCAAATCAAGTTGGAAACAGTTCTAAAGGCCTATAACAGTGCCAAGGAGGAGATACGAGGTAAGGATAGCATCATTGCCAAGCTGCAGAGCCAGTTGACTGGACAATACCATCAAGGTGAGTCTTCAACACTGATGATCTCCTCATCTCCTGCAAGACCTCCACCTACTAGCCCTATCATTGAGTTTCCACCATCTCCAGCACCCTCCAGCTCTCAAATGATTGAAATCACTCCCCAAGAATTAGAAAATTTGAAACAGGCTCAGGCCTTGTATGCAAAGAAGTATGAGGAGAAAGTAAGGGCTACAATTTCCAGTTTTGCAGATACAATAAATGCCTCATTGCTCTACAACAATGTAGGTAAAATTATGGAAATATGGAATCAGCTCAGGAGAGACAAGGCTATTTTGATGCCTATTTTTTACAGATGGAGGCCTAGGGAGCAAGATTTAGAGTTTATGTGTGTATCCTGTGATGAGGCAAGGGCCAATCCCATCATTAAATCCACTTCTGATGTCGCTAAAATTTTAATACAATTAGCAGCAGAGGTGGATAATGTGGATAGGAAGGTTAATCTGTGCAAGAAGGAATACACTGACCAAGTTTTTGAGTTGCTCCCAAGAGTTTTTGCTAGCCCAGATCAGTTAAAAGACAAACAAATGTGGCTCAAGGAGATAGAAGCTAAATTGTTAGCAAGAATTAAAGGAATCATTGATCTTGATGATGCTTCTTTCTTTGTTGTGACAATACAAGAGATAGAGAAAGTTAAGTCGCATTATGCTTTTCTCAATTTGGAAGTCAACAAAATGAGAAATTCTTGGAAAAGGTTGACTAAGATTAAAGATAAAGCGATTAATTTCTCATGGCTGACAGAAGAAGTGTATAATGAGTGGACGATTAAATATGCCACCCATGATCTGGAACAGTTGGAGAGCACCCCTGAAAAGATAGAAGAGGTTGCAACCGAACAAACTGTTGAAGAAACTGCAGAGGCTGAAAAGAGTTTGTAACTGCTTTTGCGAAAAGTTTGTAACCTCTTTACTCTAAAAGAAATGATTGTAACAAACTCTCCTCGAGAAGTCTGAAGCTTTGTGCATCCATGTTGTTATAAATGGATACCAGGACTAGAGGATGAGAGATCACAAAAATTGTAAGAAAACGCTGCAGAAATTTATCTGAGCTTTTCTAAGTCTAATGGAGAATCAAAATTTCTTGTAATATTTTTTGAACTAAATATCAATATATAGACCATTAGTTTTGAGTAAAGCTCTGTGTTGTCTTCAAGTTTGTTCACAAATTTTTTTACTGTTTTCATTCTGAATAATCCAGGGTTGTTCTGTTTGAATGGAATTGCAAAGCAATTTTAGTAGAAGTGTTCATTAGCTTTTCTCTTTAGGAGGGAAATTAAAGAGGTGGGGATCACTCATACCAGTAAACTCTCTGGAAGGAACTTTGAATTTTGATGACCATAGCTTGGTTTAGAATGCTTGAGTTCTTGTAGGTGTCAGGCATATACAAGGATTGATAGAAACCAAGCTGATGGGAAGTGTAAAGATGTTTTGTTTGAGGAGTTTTATTTGAGTTTAGATGACTTTGTGACCTTGGATAAGGCACTGGTATTAGTTGAAGTTGTTTATTGCATACTTTGTTGATCGAAATGCTAAACTTAAGTACAATTTCCATTCTTTGTTTTTAGTTGATTTCAAGGTGGATAGATCCACTGGTTTTCTGGACTGGTTTGCTGTGGGTTTATGTTTGAAAGTGTGAATTTAATTCACAAAGGTATACCCACCTGGGCTCTGAATAAGCCCAAAGTGTTGAAGGTCTAATCAAACCTTGTCATATGTTGTCTTGAGAATTTCCTTATCTTTGATGTCTCTTCTGCACCAATCTTTAAACCATATTATTTTAAGGATGTTAAAGGGAATCAAATTTTGAAGACAACAGGCTCTCCATTCTGATTTGTCAAAAGATGGAGCAGATGATGTTGATGCTTTGAAGGCCAAATCATTTTTTTTAGCAACAAGACCAAATTCCTGTATTTCAAAAGCTGAAAGTTTTCCAATCAATGTATCCCTAGTTATTGATGTATTAGGCATTGTTCTCAACTCATTAATAGTAGTAACCTTCATTTTATATGCCGGTGGCAAACCTCTTAAGATTTTTGAAACAATCTCATCTTCACTCAAGGTTCCTCCACAACATTTGATACCTAAAACAATTTCATATACTCTTTCCATAAATGCAAAAATTCTTTCATCTTCTTCCATTTTCAGATGTTCATACCTGACTCAGAAGCTTTCAAGTTTTGTAATTTTGATTGTGGAATCCCCTTCATTCAGTGTTTCCAAATTATCCCAAATAGATTTTGCAGTAGATCTATCTGATAATCCCATGATTTGTTGATCTGATAATGCACTCAAAGTGCTTCTCTTGCTTTGCAATCATTTTCTTCATCTTTACCTAAAGTAATAGGAGCAGGCTGACCAGCTATAGTAGCAGTATAACCATTCTTAGTAACTTCCCAGATGTCTTTACCAATGCAATTCAGATGTGTCTCCATTTTGATTTTCCATATTCCATACTTGGTTCCATCAAGTTTAGGACTATCCTTCCTGAAATAATTAGTAGACATTGGATCTCCTCAAGTTGTTAAACTTCTACAAAAAGAGGGCTAAGCTCTGATACCAATTGTAGGTCCTGGGGACAACTGAGAGGGGGGGGTGAATCAGTTGTCTAATAAATTCAAACAAAAATCTTATCATCCAACTTATTGCTTAATACTGGTAAGATAGTTAATTGTGCCGGTAAACAATGTTAACAGGAAATGTTGTACCGGTAAGAATTAATGCATGAAACATAAGCACAAAGTCAACCATAACACATGACACAAATATTTGTATGTGGAAACCTTGTAAGGGGAAAAAACATGGTGGGAAACCTTACCCACAATCAGATAATACTACTGCAGATAGTATGTGTACAAAGAGGGGTCTGCACATGCAGAAAGGCCAAAAGCCTAGAGCTCACTGCTCAAACACAAATGGGAGTCACACTGACTACAATTGGATGGTTAAATCCAATGAGAATGTACTGCACAAAATAGTATCTTCATATGCTGGATTCAGTACCGGTGTAATGCTGATATGCTTCTACAAAAACCTAGCTTCACCTTCAAATGATGTCTTCATGTATACCTCTGCTTAATCTCGCATATACCCTTCTTTAAATATTTTTTGCATTCCACATTTGATCTTACAAATAAGATCTTACATTTATACCATACCCTAAGACCAATTTTAGTAGGTTGGCTCTACAAGATATTACAATAAAACATTTTACAAATAATACAATATCTGATGCAATAACTGATTGAACATGTCGGCTTAATGCTTTTACAATAATAATAAATCATCTCCATAGCGTGCCATGCTGATCTGGAAAAGATAAACCTGCCGGTGTAACCCTAGATAACCTGGACCTATTTGCCGGTGAAAGCAAATATGCAAATAAGAATATACCAATGATATTACATCAAGGAAAAGTGTCCACATGATGTCTTCGACATTACCAAGTGTCTTCCATGTCATTGCATGTACCGGTGAATATTATATCCTACCGGTTAACTATATACCTGTGATTGTTGAACAGTTTACTGATTGCCGGTGAATGTTGCTGGATCTCCAAAGTAGGTGTGTTAGCAGGTGTTGACATCAATGACAAAACCATACCAAAATACCAACAGAGGGTACTAGGACAGTCTAAGGGTGTAGAGTCTATCTTCTTCGAAGGGAGGGATAAACAAGGTTTAAGAGCCTTGTTGGTGTTTGTTTTATATGTAACAGATGGGGGTCATAAGGGGAGTTGGCTTGAAGCCTTGGGGATCATAAGGAATTTTTTGGTCATGTGAGAGACCAAGTAGATGGATCTATTTAGCCTTGTGAAGGCATTTGGTTATCAATGGTTTAATGTAGTTTCTCCCTTTAGATACTTGGTCCACCTTCACCCCATTGTATTCAGTCACTTGGTGACTATGTGCAAGCCTTGGGTTGGGAGTTCATTGTTGAAATGATTTCTTGTATTTGTGTTTGAGTATGTGTGTAACTTGTTTGGTTCTTGGTTCTCCTAGCTTGGGGGTGGCCTCTAGTAGGCCTAGGTTGGGAGTTGAGCCTCCATGGTCACATCAAAATTTATATTTGCAGGTTTGTAATTTATTTAAAGGATGGAGAAAAGATACCTTCCTAAAGTGGTTGCTAAAGTGGTTTCAAGTGTACCCAAATGTACATCTTTAGATTTAAATTCCTCCTATTAGATTTATTTGAATTTCTTAAAAAGTTGTAAAGAGATAGAACAATGTATCTTTCCTTGTATTCAATGTATTCCAAAGAAGAAGAATGTAATACTTTATTTGGTTCTTTTATTCATTAGCATGAAAAAAAAGAGAAAATGTATTTTGTTTCTGATGTAACTCCTTCAAAAAAGGAATGAAATAAAGGTTTCAAGTTTTCTATTCACCATAGGAAAGGGATTTTCATTGAGTTATTTCTTATTTTTGTTGAAAAGTGAATTAGATTTCATTTAAAGTTGTATTAAGAAATAATCTGCAAGTTAGATCTATAGTTTATATTTGCTAGTTAAGAAAAGAGTTTTATGTTTCTTAGATTTATCATTTCATTGATTGTAAAAATAAAATTTAGTTTTAAAAAAAAATTAAATAGTTTTTCAGTTTCAAAAAAGGAAAAGAATTAACTTTATGTTGTAACCTTTATTTTGGTTAGCACAGCTAAAAGAATTTGTTAAACTCTATTATTTATTTTGAAAACTTAAAGGATGTTTTTGTTCTGTAAATAGTTATTAGCTCATTACAAAATCAGATTGTTAAAGAAAGTTAATCTCCACATTTAAAGCTATATGAGTTATAAAAGAAACTAGAGGTAAATGCTATATATATATATATATGTATATATATGTATGTATATATATATACATATGTATGTATGTATGTATATATGTATGTATATATGTACATATATACATACATATATACGTACATACATATATACATACATACATATGTATATATATATACATACATATATATACATACATGTATATATATGTATGTATATATATGTATGTATGTATATATGTATGTACGCATATATGTATGTATATATGTATGTATGTATATATGTATGCATATATGTATGTATGTATATATGTATGCATATATGTATGTATGTATATATGTATGTATATATGTATGTATATACATACATACATATATGTATGTATATATGTATGTATATATGTATGTATATATATATATGTATGTATGTATATATATATATATATAGACATATATATATGTATGTATGTATATATATAGATATATATTGTAGACGTCTAAAACTGGTCAACGCTTGCAGAGTCGTATTTTAACATTGACACATTGCCTTATTTTAGGGTTTTTGTGTCGCATTAACATTTCTCCTATGTCGCGCACTTGGTTTTTATCATTTGTGAGCACCGAGTCCTTCTTCTACATTCTTCATTCATCTCGCTTTCAAATTTGGTCTTGTCAACAACAATCTTCAATCATGATTTTGATCAATCTTATCCTGTCGCATCAATGTGCGTGCTCATTTGTCATATTTTGACGTCGTCAATTCGATTTCATTTTTGAAATCATCAATCCTAATTAGGGTTTTGTCCTCTTATCAATATTTTCATCTTGCGATCGATTTGTCATCAATCATTGTCATTTTCAATCTTATCATCATGCGATCGATTCGTCATCGATCCTTGTCCTCTGGTCAATCTTGTCATCTTGCGATCGATTTGTCATCGATTGTTGTCATTTTTTATCTTATCATCATGCGATCGATTTGTCATCGATCGTTGTCATTTTCAATCCTATCATCATGCAATCAATTTGTCATCGATCATTGTCGTTTTCAATCTTGTCGTTTTGCAATCTATTTTGTCATCGATCCTTATATTCTTGTCAATTTTGTCATTTTGTGATCGATTTGTGATCGATTGTCGTCTTTCTCAATCATGTCAATTTGGATGAATTAGTCATTGTTCCTCATCAATTGGCACATTTCTTAGCATTGGTATTTTATCAAGTTAGAATCAAATCGAATCGATATCAATTATCCTTTGTCAAGACCTAATTGTCATTCTTGCATTTTCTAATTCATCTTCTAGGGTTTCATGATTTATTCATTTAACCTTGTTTGTGCTTTCTCCCTCTAGGTTAAATAGTTTATTTATCCTAAGTCTTCTTGTCACAATTAAATGTTTATTTAATTGGCTAACTAATTCTTCCCTCTTTGTGAATTAATTAATAAATGAAAAATTGTTAATTAATTCACTTAATTCCTAATTTCCTCATTTTCTAAATTTCTTAATTCTTAATTTCATCAATTTTCTAATTTCCTAATTTCTAATTCATCTAATTTCAATTTTCTCCTATATTTCTCCTAATTTCATGGGAATGACATAGCAAATTTGTCATAATTTTTTCATATTTGTCAATCAATCAATTTTGACATAGAAATTTGTCATAATTTTGTCAAAATTATCAATCAATCAATTGTGCATAGAAAGTGCAAATTTGTCATAATTTTGTCATGTTTGTCATTCTTGATTTGCAATTTCCATTCAAATCAGATTCATGCTAATCTTGTCTTTTCTTCAATTTGTCTATAAATTGGATGAATTTCTTCAATCAAGGTCCCTGGTCGAATCAATCACGCTTCTAGTATTCTTGCGCTATCGTCTTGTCTACTTGCTTTCACATCATGCTTATGCACTAGTAGGTGAGATCCACAAACAAAGCTATTTGAAGGAGAAAGAAGGAAAATGGAGCCACATGAAGGAGACATTCAAGTTTGCAATGGTTTGCATTTGAATTGATGTCTTGTTTTCATGTCTTTATTGAGTGTTTTTAGGATTGGTCATTGCAATTGAGCTTTCGTGATTGAACTAGGCTAATATTGACATTGCTTTGATGATCCTCAATTTCCTAGCTACATAAATTGGTGGACTCGACATGAACTAACCCCCTAACCATTCTTTTGAGTGCTTTTGAGATGATTTGCAGGTAAAAAACCCAAGAAACAGGGTAATGCAAGGCTTTCTAAGAACTTCTGCGCCTATGTAGGAGCAATCTGCGCCTGTGTCAAGCATTCTATGCCTGTGTCAAGGACTTCTATGCCTGTGTCAAAGGGATTTGTGCCTGTGTTACTACATTCTGCACCTATGTAAGACATTCTGCGCTTGTGTAAGGCCAGAAACAGAGGTAAAAGGCACTGTTTTTACTTGCAAATTGCTTTGTTTTGCATTCTGGTTCTACATTTTGGTTTTGCTTTGGTACTAATTCTTTGTGCAGCACCTTGGCATTACGCATGACAAAGACAACAAATGAAACTACTAATACATTTTATGCAGGTTCGCTAGTCAAAGACTAAGCAAATTAAACTTTTGACTTGGTGGTTTTGCAGGTTGCCTTGTACTCCAACTAAACTTTGTGTTTGTAATTCATAATTAGGCACCTAGTATGATTGCTAAATAGGATGGAATGAATGTGTGTTTTCTTTGATTGTTGAGTTTGACATTGGAGTAGGAGAGTATGCTCTCATCCTTCTTAGGGTGATCAGAAATCCAAATCTTCGATACCATTCTCAGGGCTCGGATTGTTTGTTACCTTTAGAGGGCCTGCCTTCCCAACCATTTGCTTTCTTTTGCAAGCAAGTGATAATCATGAGAAGGGAACGACCCAAAGTGAGTACAACTAGAATACCTTGGCATTCTAACTCACTATAAATAAATACCTGATGGGTGAAAGCTTTGAAGGAAGGGTTACGTGGGAATTGTAGTTACTTAGGAAGTGATGACCCTTGGACTCTTTCTCATATCAACATCTAAGTAGGGCCTCAAGGTCTAAATCATGCTTGCGCAACTACATTTGTTTGGTATGTTGGTGGGCTTAATGTCTCAATCACGCTTGCGTGACACCAAGGAGTAACACTTAACAGAAATCCTTACTAAACACCTTGTATTTAGAGGCCAAAAATCCTTCCAGTTGCTTGAGAAGGAAAAGTTCGAATACTTGGAAGAGATCCTAAGTTCGCCATGGGGAGATTTCCATGGGGACTAATGCTTGGCTACCCTAAGAAGTGAGTGTCATGGAGGGGAGCCCGTGGGGTCAAGCATCTATGTATTCTCCTTGAATCTCATAACGAGTCTACCTCTCAAGTACCTACTGTCCTTGTCTACCATAAGAAATGTGTGAATGAGCATGATTGTCTTGAGTCTAAGTTGAAATATCTTGTCTTCTTTGTTTGTCAAAAGTTGAGTTGTGTCTCATTTCAAAAACAAGACAAATTGATTCAAAACAAGGTTAAACACAAGAGTATTTCATTCAACAAAGTTCAAAACACCTTCAAACATGGTTGTCAAACATTTTTCAAAATCTTGTCTCAACATTCATGTCACTTAGATTTAGGTTCATCCTAGGTTTGCATTTTGCAAATTCATTTTCAACTACCAAGGTTAGGTTTCACCTAAGTCATACTCCTATGCATATCAATAAGGGTCATCCATTTGCATGTGTCCTCTTACATTAGAGTAATACCATTTCATAATTCAAACTTAGGTTGACATTGTCATACATTTGCATTTGCATACCCTAGGTCTCTTCATTAAGCTTAGGTCATTATCATATCATATTAGAGTCATTTGCATAGCAATTTTCCCTTTGCATATAGTCTTAAAAACTAGGTTTTGTCATACTTGAGTAATCCAAATCTTTGATAAACCCTAAGTCATTATTAGGAGGTCTAGACCTTATCAAACCTTTTCTCTTTTTGTCATTATTGTCATTTAGTCAAACCTAGCTTAGTATCCAAGCATATAGGGGAGACATTGTCATTTTGTCCTTTTGTCACTAGGTCCTTTTGTCCTCTGAGGTCTAGACATCATCTCAATTTCCTAAGGGTCTCTTTTTAGATTTGCATTCCAGAAAAGTTTGTCAAAATCTTGAAAAACAACCAAAAACATAGGTTGCATTCTTGCCATAGATTGCATTCTCATCTATTTTAGTTTGCATTTAGTTGCATATCATACATTATCCTTGAAAAATTCCAAAAATATTGCATTCGCATAGTGACATGCCTGTTGAGACAAGGTCAAAATCTAAAAAGATGGGCAAACCAATGTATCAACCCATTGACAACATATCAAATTCACAGTTTCAAACTAGTCAAACAGTACAAATTGAAGGTTCATCAAACATATCATTACCACCATATGGAATGGTTCAACTTGGACCACCTCCATTATATGAACCAGTGTTTGTACCCATGAAACCAGGACATGGGAGTGTTCCACCAACACCAAGAGGAAATGCACCTTTTGATTGGAATCAACCAAACTTGCAACATGACATTCAAACTCAAACATTATATGAGGAACAAACTCTTTCATAAGGATTTGGTTCAGATCAAGGCATTCAACAAGAAACAAATCAAAACATTTTACCAGATTCTTCATCAGATTTCGATGCTTCTGATGATGTTGATATGTTCCTTCAAGATCCAAAGTTGACAAAAAAGATGGATAAATTCTTGAACAAGGTCTTTAAGATGTTCCCACAAAAATATCTTGACATGATGAGTAGTGTGACCTCCTCAAGTGAGCAAATCAATGTGCAAAAACCACAAGGCGGTGAGCTGTTAAGTTTCTCTCCACATCCAAATGAAGAACATGTGCAACAAGAAACTCAACCTACCTTGATGAGTAAACGTGCGTCAAAGGCATTGATAGTGACTATTCCTCGAAAGTCACCATTTGAGACAATAAATAATCCATTAATTTAACACAACACCTATAACACAAGATCAAATGAAGACCACGCAAATATTGATAGCTGTCCCTCAACAAGAAGTGGTTCCTCATATGCATAAAATTGGATCAAAATCTAAGATGCAAGAAAGCTTCACGACTGGAATGCCTGATATCACCAATGTCCAAAACAATTCCCCAATGCAACAAAGTTCTTATGTTCCACTAAGTTCAATATACTTGCCAAACACTCAAGTACTTGTTATGCAAACTATTGTGACAGATCCTTTGATAATGGTGACACAAAGAGCTACAGATAGTGGTTTGCACCAACAACAAATGTTGCAACAATTGAGTAATACATGAAAAGTACAATCGAATGTGCAAACAAACAATGCTCAACAACAACAATATCACATTCGACAACAAGTTGCAGTGCCTTTTTCCCCATTACAAGTTAATGCAAACTTGCAACCACCACAATGGATTGGACAAACAACATAGCAAGTTAATGCAAGTGCCATACCCCATCTTAAGGAGAAACAACAGAAACCACCCAAACAAAGTTTTTTGCAAATGATGGGATTTACACCACGACAACAACAATTGGCACAAAGTTAGCAAATTCTGATTCATCAGCACCAACAACAACATGTGCCTCAATATGTGCCAAGACAAACAAGCTATCATACTTCACAACTGCAATTGATGCTTGTGCAATATCAACAACACCCTCAATTGCAATACCAACCTAGGCTACAAATGATGATGCCACCACAAGAAGCACAACAACAAGGTCAATATCAAGGCATGGCACAACCACAACAACAAGAGGTGTACCAAGAACATTATATGCCGGAGACACCAAAGACAGCAATTTCAAAGCATCAACAACCGATCGGAAACCTGATGTATCGACAAAGAGTACCTACTAGGATTAATGATGGACCTCCAAAATCTGATACAATTGCACAACAGCTTGAGAAGTTGCAACGACAAGTCGACGCATTAGAAACCAAAGGAACAAAGAAGTTGTACACAGATCAAGATTTATGTCCTAATCCATTTGACAAGAGCTTATACATGCCTCCATTCCCTAAGCATTTTGAGGCACCTAATTTTGAGAAATATAAAGGGAATAGTAATCCAAAAGATCACATTCGATCATTTTTCATGGCATGTACTGAGGTGAGTTATGAGGAAACATATTTAATGCACTTATTTGCACGAAGTCTCATGGGACAAGCCATGGATTGGTATTCACATCTACTAGGAAATATAAAGACTTGGTCGAAACTAGCTCAAAAGTTTATATCTCACTTTGCATTCAACATCGACAGTGACGTGACCATGTCAGATTTATGCAACACCAAGCAAAAGCAAGGTGAACCATTAGTGACTTTCTTGCAATGATGGTGAAGCTTGTATAGTCGTTCTTCCCTAAATATACCTGAAGAAAAACAAGTGAATTTGTTTATCCAAAATTTGGTCCCAGAAATGATGTATGAACTAAAATTGAAAAGTCCCAATACTATCGAGAAACTCATTAAGAAAGGGATGAACATTGAAACCACTCTTGTAGCCAAGGGAATCATTAAGCTTAACAAAGACAGTGACAACACAAACAATTCAGGGGACAGAAATAGATTTTGGTACAAAAATAAGAATGTCACTAATGATGGAGTTGTTGATGCAAGAACGGTGAATGCAAATCAACCCCCATTCACAATCAAGAAATTGAGTGTTCCTAATATGTCAACTATGGAACAAAATCAAACACCAGTGAGCAATGTTACTCAATAGCCACAATACCAACAATATACTCAACAATACACTCAACAATATAATCAACAACAAGGCCAGCAACAAAACCAGCAACACAAACCTTTTCGGTCAAGGGATGGACCTCCTCGATAGTTTACACCATTGGGAGAGCCTATTGAGTCAGTAATGAAACAATTAATACAAGCAAAATTTATCAAGTTACCAGATATCAAGGCAGAACCAGTGGTAAAGCCACATTGGTGGAATGATAATGCCTATTGTGAATACCATCGGTCAAAAGGGCATAAAACTGCATCATGTTTTCAATTGAAACATATGATTCAAGACTTGTTAGAGCAAGGAGTAATTGAGGTAGATCCACCCAATGCGACCTCTAACACTAATCATACAATTTTGAAAACTCCTTTGCTTGATCATGACAAGGGTAAAGCATCCTCTTCAAACTCTACCCAAACAACAAATTCAAATTATGCAAACATTGGTTATAACAATGTCATCAATTTTTTTCGCGCATCAAATGAGTATGTTTCCACCCTAAGAATAAAGGGACAAGATCCTTCTTGCGCAGTCACCACTCGTCGATCCAAAATAGTTCTGAAAGGAGCTCCTGCAGTTCCTCCCAAATCAACTCCTATGAGTCAGTATAATCTCCTAGATCATCTAGGAAAGACACCTGCACAAATATCAATCCTTGAGTTGTTGAAAATGTCCCCCATGCATCTCGCAATCCTAGATAAAGCTTTAATTGAGTCCACTATCCCGACAGACATTGATGTTGACCAGTTTCAAGCCCGAATTGGACATCTAGCTGTTTCCCAAAATGTTGCATTTTCTGATAATGATATCTCACCTGATAAGCTCCATCATAATGATCCTTTACATCTTGAAATCTTTGTCCATAATTGCAAAATCTGACGAGTCTTGATAGATGGCGGAGCGGGTCTTAATATTTGTACCTTGAGAGTGGTCATTGGCCTTGGTTATACAAAAAATGACATTGATGCTTCCAGAAGAATAACAATAAAAGCATATGATGATGTTGAGCGCCCATCTAAAGGGATAATTACATTGCCTATCAGAGTTGGTCTAGTGACAGAAAACACTTTCTTGCAAGTCTTAGACCTTGATCTCCCTTACAATATGATTCTTGGCCGTCCATGGATCCATGCAATGAAAGCAGTTCCATCCACTTATCATAAATGTTTAAAATATCCTTATAATGGAACTGAGATAACAATTCCAGGAGATCCTAATCCATTTCAATTTTGTGCTACTCTAAGGGATTCCCCTCAGCAGCAAGTCTCAGTCAATAGAGAGGCCCACTCACATAGTTATGTGGATCCTAATGAATTTTTAGATGTTGTCAAAGGAAAATTGAAGATACAGGACCAAGGATGTGGAGAGTATTCAACGGATCAAACATTCCTCATCGATAATTTACCAATATCTCCAAAATCATATGGCAAACCACATTTGTTGCAAAAGGAACCTAAGGTAGTTATTCAATATCAGCCTCCTACTACATTTACAAGATGGGGTGAACTTGACAAAGAAACTTTATATGACGGCATCATAGATTGGCTTTATAAAGATCCAACTGAGACCCCACCTGTCAGGTTGCCGGTGGAATGGTATGGCAAAGGATTTACTACGCTACAGAAGAAAGGATATGATGGTTGCAGTGGCTTAGGCCCAGACAAGAATGGAAGGCTAGAACCTGTTATACCCAAGATGCGACCTCCAAATTTAAGGTTAGGTTTTGTACCATTGCGAATTGGATCCTCATCTACCAAAGTGACCACGTGTGGAAAGGGGTGTGACTCTGATGATGAAATAACACATGAGGATACCCGACCCAAAACTAATTCCAATGAATGGGAGTGGAGTTCTTTTTCTTCTAGCTCCTATGCCCTTGACAATGTTTTCCTTGACCCTAATGATTTGCTTATGGAAGACAAACATGAAATAACTCCCCCTCCTAAAACATGTCCTAATGCTTGGATAGAGTCATTCTGGGACCCAAGCTCTGAATCAGATACAAGTAGTTCAGACAGTGATACTACGGATGTTTACATCTTTACCATCCCAGTCCTCCCTCTCCTTAAAACCGATGATGAGATGCCCCTCGTTTATCCCCAACTTATCCAACATGACCAACAAGAACCACTCACATTGGATTGTTTTCAAAATGAAGAAGCAATTGCTGAATTTCTAGGACTCCGAGAAGGCATACCACAAGGTGATCATAAGGTAGGATTTGCTATTGATTTAGATTCTACAACATATTTTGGGGAGTCAACTCCATCTTCCAGTCATCAAAATGAGAAAAGAAAAGAAAAAGTAAAAAATCAAAAGAATAGGTCTTTGAGTGAAAACCGTAGGGCACTCTCTGATCATGAAAAAGTAAAAATAAAAGACGTACCTGTGGGTGAAAACCTCTCTGAGGCACCCAAAGGTGGAAGAGTTGACATACCCCTATCAAGTCAGGATAAATCAACATTGCTTGTGGAAATGACCAAAGAAATCAATTTGGGTACACTTGACAACCCTAAGGTCATTCATTTCGCTGCTTCTTTATCAAAACAGGAAAAGATAGATTTTGTCAATTTCTTTCTTGAGAAAAAGATCAGCTTTGCATGGTCCTATGCAGATATGCTTGGACTTGATCCAGAATTAGTCCTTCATCACTTGCCATTAAAAGCCGATGCCAAGCCTATCAAACAGAAGCTTAGAAAGATGCATCCCTAGGTGGCTCTCTTGGTTAAGGTAGAACTGAAAAAATTACTAGATGTGGGCTTTATCAAACCCATTGATTATGCAGACTGGATTTCAAATTTGGTACCAGTTAGCAAAGTAACTTGGGGCATTAGAATCTGTACAGATTTTAGGGATCTCAATAAAGCATGCCCTAAAGATGACTTTCCACTGCCAAATATAGACATCATAGTTGACATGACTGCTGGATATGAGATGCTCTCATTGATGGATGGTTTCTCTGGCTATAACCAAATTTGCATTGCTCCTGAAGATCAACATAAGACTGTATTCACATGTGCTTGGGGTACCTACTATTGGAATGTGATGCCCTTTGGTCTTAAAAATGTCGGCGCAACATATCAAAGAGTGATGACAACAATTTTCCATGATTTCATGCATACTCTGATGGAAGACTATGTTGATGACTTATTATGCAAATCTATCACAAGAGATAGTCATCTAGCCATCTTGGGCCCAATCTTTGACCGAATGGAGGCCTACAAGCTCATACTCAATCCAAAGAAGTGTGTCTTTGGTGTCACATCCAGCAAATTACTAGGGTACATTGTTTCTCACAGAGGCATTGAAGTCGACCCTGCCAAGGTTAAAGCAATAATGGATATGCCTCCTCCTTCCAATCTCCGTCAACTAAGAAGTCTATAAGGAAAGCTACAGTCAATCCGCTGCTTTATAGCTCAATTGGCAGATAAATGTCATCCATTCTAGCATTTATTGCATAAAGGAGTCACTTCTAAATGGACTGAGCAATGTCAATCGGCATTTCAAGCTCTTAAGGACTATTTGCTATCGCCACCTATTCTAATGCCTCCTATAGAAGGAAAGCCATTTATATTGTATATTTCTGCAACTGAAACAACACTAGGAGTTCTCTTCACCCAACAGGATGAGAACGACAAAGAGTGAGCTATTTATTATATCAGCCAGACACTAGTAGGCTATGAGTTGAATTATTCAACTATTGAACGAGCATGCTTAGCAGTAGTCTTTGCAACATAGAAACTTCGACACTATATGTTAAATCACCAAACATTGCTGGTTGCAAAAATTGATCCCTTGAAATACTTGCTTAGCAGAGAAGCTTTGACGGGTCACCTGGCAAAGTGGGTTATGATCCTTAGTGAATTTGATATTGAGTACATGGAGCGAAAGGCAATAAAAGGACAAGTCATAGCGGATCAACTTGTAGAGGCTCCTATTTATGATGATCATCCCATGTTGACAGATTTTCCGAATGAGTCAGTCTTTGCTCTTACATCTTCTAATGAATGGAAGCTATACTTTCATGGGTCCCATACCAAGTTCAGATCCGGAGCAGGCATATTGTTTGTCACCCCTCAAGGTGATGCTATTCCCAAGTCCTACAGAATAAATTTTCATTGTACCAATAACATTGCAGAGAATGAAGCACTGGTCACAGGACTCCGAGTAGCGGTCCACTGGAACATCACATATTTACAAGTCTATGGAGATTCTCAGTTAGTCATCCATCAAGTGAATGATGACTACGAAACAAAAGATGAAAAGCTTATTCCCTACAAGCATATGGTAGAGTTCTTCAAGACAAAATTTATGGCTATCCATTTTAACCAAGTTCTAAGAATGCAAAACAAGTCGGCAGATGCGATGGCTACAATTGCTTCCATGTTAAATATGGCCCACAATATGGACAAATGTGAATTTTTGGTCGAACAGTTGCTTGTCCCTTCTTTTGACATTCCGACAGTAGATGTGATGTGCGTTCTTGTTGGCCCTAACTCCCCGTGGTACAATGATGTATATCAATATTTGAAATCCCAAACTTTACCACCTAACCTTTCCACTAACCAATGCAGAGCCTTCATCCGACAGATAGCCAAATATGTCATCATTGTTGATACCCTTTATCATCGTTCCTTTGACCATACCCTCCTCAAGTGTTTGGATTCTGATGAAGCACAAACGGCTTTACATGAGGTTCACGATGGTATATGTGGGGGCCATTTCAATGGTCTGAGCTTAGCCAAAAATTTGATTCGTGCTGGGTATTATTGGCCCACTCTAGAAAAATATTTTCATGATTTTGTTAAGAAGTGCTACAAATGCCAGATCCATGTAAATTACATTCATGCACCAGCCCAAGAGATTCATTCTATCATATCTCCATGGCCCTTTTCTTAATGGGGATTGGATCTTATTGGCAAGATTCACCCGACATCTACAAATGGACACAAGTTTATCATTATAGCCACAGAGTATTTTACAAAATGGATCGAGGCTATCCCCATGACCTATATCACTGGTGTGCAAATTTCAAAATTCCTATTGAATTATATTAGATGCAGATATGGGGTTCCCCTTGCCATAGTCATAGATAAGGTTGTCCCTTCAAGAATAAAGATGTCAAGGAACTCTGTGAAAAGTTTCATATCCAACACCATTTCTCTAGTCCATACTATCCACAGGGTAATGGTCAAGCCGAAGCATCAAATAAAACCATTATCAAGATCCTAAAAAAGGTTGTCAATGACGTTGGTCGAGATTGGCATGTCCAGTTGAATCCAGCACTATGTGCTTATCGCACTTCTATTCGCACACCTACTGGCGCAACACCTTATTCCTTGGTGTATGGTGCGGAAGCCATTTTACCCTTGGAAGTGGAGATTCCTTCTTTGCGTGTTTCCTTGCAACATCTGATTGATGATGAGATGCACAGAGTCTCTCGTTTGCATTAGCTTGAGATGTTAGATGAGAAATGTCAGACAGCCCTGACACATTTGCAAGCATATCAAAACCATCTCCGTCGATCTTATAATAAGAAGGTCAAAGGGCGACACTTCAAAGTGGGAGATCTGGTTTTAAAGGCAAACCCCAAGAATGTATAATCTACTGACATCATCAAAGGCAAGTTTGAACCTAATTGGGTTGGGCCTTTCATAGTGGCTGCAGCCTACGGCTCAGGGGCATATCAGCTTGCCATCCCAGAAGGTGAACCTTTGTCTGATCCTATAAATAGCATGCACCTTCACAAGTACTGGGCATAATTTTCTATCAGCACTTCTTCAAGAATGATCCTGAAAAAATACAAAAAAAATCAAAAAAGCAAAAAAATACAAAAAAAATCAAAAAAGCAAAAAATACAAAAAAATCAAAAAAGCAAAAAAAATACAAAAAAAAAAAAAAAAAGTGAAAAACAAAGGAAAAGAACAAAAAAGTAAAGAAAAATGATTTGCCCTCTAGTGAAAACCTAGTAAACAAGCACTTTGGGCAAGTACCATGGTGAAAACCTGGCAATCAGGCGCCATGTGTAACGAGATCATTGCTCCGTCATCTGTCACGACGTCTAGCTATGCTGTCTCTCTGCAGGTTTATCAGGTCTATCTTTGTCCTGACCCAATGTTCTGTTTCAGGCCTGTAATTGGTCAACATCATTGTCTTGCATACTCCGTTTCTTGTGCATGTGTTTCGGTCCTGGCCTCTATATATGTCTTTCAGATGTGCATTGGTGTGTTCCCCTTGTCCTGATCAATCACTGGAACTTTTAAATTCAAAATGTCCCAAATAAATCCAGAAAAATTGAAAAATGTCTTGAAATAATCCAAAAAAATTGAAAAATGTCCTGAAAAAATCCAAAAAAATTGAAAAATGTCCTAAAAAAAAAATACAAAATTGAAAAATGTCCTTAAAAAATCATAAAAAATTGAAAAATGTCCTGAAAAAATCATAAAAATTTGAAAAATGTCCTGAAAAAATCATAAAAATAAAAAAAATGTCCTGAAATAAATCCCTAAAAAGTCAAATAAAGTCCTGAAAAAAATGAACACAAAAAAATTGTAAAAATTCAAAAAGCAAAACAAAACAATATCCCCTTTGTGCATAGACAGATCACTGAGCATCCCTCCAATGACACACAATCACACATTGTGCTTTAATGAAATCATGCGTTAACAGATGAACTTTTTCCATCAAACCAGACATTCAAACTGATCAAAATTGTCTTATCAATCGAACATCAACATTAATATCGTTCGTCCTTGGCACACTATCATGGGTCTTATACAGGGTGTGGTATGCTCAAAACTAGACTGTGTCCTGTCTTAGACGGGGTACCGCATGTCTTGAAACTAGACAGCATGATCGTCCTATCAACACTTTCAACTTTTGACAATGAAGATCAAGATTTTTGTTTGACTTGTTGGAATTAGTGAGTCTTATCATTTATTGATTTATCTTTGATCATGTTCCTATGTTGCTTGATGATGTCACTGAGTGATTTAGAGTGACCAGGATGGTTCATGGTCCCTTTCTTTTTTGTTGTGATTGCTGTTTGTGGAATGTTTGTCACAAACTGGGGCAACTATATCATTAGGTGTCTGTGATAAGTACGTTCACTTTGTGAACGCCGCACATACCTTGACCCTTGATGTATGCACCCTAGGATGCCTCACTCATTCCTTATGTGCAAAGTGTCTGTCTTTTGCAAAAAGGGTTGCATTTCAGCTCTGGCCTTCAATGCCATGATGCTACACATCCGTTTTGCTACATTAAATAAAGGTTCTCACCTACAAAGTGCATTACTGAAAGCAAGTTTTTTCTTCGTCTCTAACTGTCCTCTGTCTCATTTCTTCTTACTAACATTTCTTTCGTCAGTTCGGTCTAGTGCTCCAATTTCCCCAAATGCACATATGCTGCATCCTGCATCCATTTGGTTAGTACATTTGCATTACATCAAGCATCATATCAAGCATTTTATCCATTTCATATTACAAATACATCAAAAACACATCAAAATGTATCCATACATGTTCCACAATAAACAGTACATACGCCATCCATACATGGAAAATAACTATAAGTCATAACACATTGCATCCCATCATATCGATACATATCATATCATATATCCAAATAATATCGTTGTACAAAATTGGACTGTCTATCCTCAGTATGGCCCGCAAGCTGACTACATAATGTCACGCTACATAATGTCAACTCTCTATCATAAGGAGCACGTGCCTCTATCACTGGGTGCTCCCTTTGTCCTCCTCATCTCTGCCATGTCTTAAGGATGATGTCCCTCCTATCCAAGGTCCTGGCTGTGGTGGTCTCATAGGTCCACTCACCCCCATGCTGCTCACTGACCTCCGAGAGTGTGCCCTACTCTCTATCCTCGATCATGCCTGATATGAAGCTGCTCTCTGCTCTAGTGGAACTACACTCTCATATAGTGTCCTCCAATGGTGTATCTCCTCTCCGGTCTCTACCAACATCTGTGCCATCTCCCATGCACTGGCATCCCTAATCGACCCAATATACTTAGTGACTCTCTGTTCTTCTCGTTGTGCCTGTGCTATTGCTGTATCTCGAGCCGCTTTCAATCTGGCTATCTTTGCTCTAAATTGATCATGCTCTGTCCTCAAGATGGCATTCTGTCTCTCTAATGTCGCAATATGATCATGCTGACTTGCTATGGTAGCCCTGCACATCTCCATCTCCTCTATCCTAACTGTCTCCAGCTCTATGGGTATATCCTGCAATGACTCCTACTCAGCTGAATCTGGCTCATAATCGTCATCCCCCTCATCATCTCTGTCCTTGTCATCCCCCTCATCCTCATCACCACCCTCATCCTCCTTGTCCTCATCATCTCCCTCCTCCTCTCTTGTGAGTGGGAAGTCCTCCTGTCTCCTTGGTATCAGAATATCAGGATCTGTCAATGGCACTGGCTGTCGTCGTGCAAACCATTGCTCATACTCCTCTGTCATCCCTACGTCCACCACATCTGATCTCCAATCCCATTTTCTCTGCTGTAGCTATGTGAAGTTAGCATATGCTATGTGTGGCTGAATCATCCTCCCCCACTGACTCATCTCTCTATGAGATCGGGAAAAGTGTGCAATCTCTCTGGGTACATCCTGCCTCTCTCCAAACTATCGTCTAACTCTCTCTGGCAGGTACATCTCAATCACTCTCTATTGATTCACTAGTCACCCAATCAGGTATCTCTCCTATCTACAATATGGTAGCTCATCACTATCATCTGACCATCTAGGGCAATCAAGATATGGTCTCCATGTGAACTCTCTCAATCTGTCTAACTCATGTCACCAATACAGTATGTATCCAAACGGACCCTGTCTCAGTGCTCCCTCATAACAGTACACATATGGTCGGTGTGGTAATACCTATCTCTCTACAATCGGTTGACATATGGCTATGTGCTCAAATGCCCATACCTGTAGCAATGTGACTTCATAGCTCAAAGTCTGCACTCCTTGATATGCTATCTGATGCAACCAAAAATATAGCATAGCCACTACACATGGTCCCCATGCATACACCGTACCCTCTATCACCATCCGCTCTAGCACTCTTCTCCATCAAATAGGGAATCCATGTCCTCATTTGTCCCCTACTAGTAGGCATGCTATCACCACTACTATCACTACATATCACCGATCGTACTCTGATACCATGGTCTCCCAGCCAATCTTCATCTCTACGATATCCAGATCATCTACGTCGCACTCAAATAATCTGCACAAAGCATCTCTCCCTGTCACTGGGTCATATTCTATCATCTCTCCATGAATCAGAATGCGGAGGATACGCAATACATCCTCCAGTGTCACAATCGCCTCTCCAGTCGCCAGATGGAATGAGGAAGTCTTTGAATGCCATCGCTCTGCCAATGCAGTCAGTAGTCCTATGTTTGCCCTAATCTCGGGCATGAATGTGATATAGTATATCCCAAGTCCTACTAATGTATCTTTGTCTATGCTCCTAAGTCTATGTCGTAACATGAAGCAGTCTGGTCGGTTCTCCCGCGTGATCAATGGATACTGTCGACTCTGCATCACAATTGGGCCACACTTTGTTAGTTTTAGGGTTTCCTCCTATGGGCTGCATTTCATTGTTCATCCACAAATTAGGGTGTTTCTAATCTATTTTGACCTATTGTATTCTTATCCCCCTTTTCGGGATCGTTCACATGCTGTTTTTGATCAAATTGGGGATCTCAGTGCACAACTACGCCTGTGTGATATGTCCTATGCCTGTGTAGCAACAACTTGCGCCTGTGTACCCTACACAAGCACAAGATACCCTACACAAGTGCAGGATGCGCTCACACAAGCGCAGAAGTTAGTTTTTGCATTCCTTATGGGCCCCGCAATGTCTCGCAAGCAAGTCAAATTTATGAAATTGACAATATAGGTTTTTGAGACACATACTGCTACTCTTGTGTCGTCCGGTCGTCTGTAGGTGCATACATGTTCTCCGAGGTGATCTGCCATTGGAATGTTTGCCATCTCTCTGCAAGTGTCCTTTTCCAGAGCAACAAATTCTCCTCTTTGGCTAGTGCAAATGAGCAATTTTCACTCTCTTTGTCTCATTTATAGATCTTTGTCAGTCCATAGATGGACGTACACTCTTTCCATCCTATGTTGGTCACGGTCTTTTGCATCTTCCTTTGCTTGTCATTCATGCATCTGATCTCTGATTTTCAGTCTGTTTGCTCCTATCATGTTCTATCATTCTTATCGATCAATTGGCCTTTTTTTTGGATGTTACCGGCCAATTCCTTGAGAGGGCATCCATATGTCATTGTCATTGTCTGGGGCATTTTCATTATTTTTCTTTGAAACAACGCTTAATATTGCATTGTCTCAAAGAGGGGCAAAATGTAGACATCTAAAACTGGTCAACGCTTGCGGAGTCGTATTTTAACATTGATGCATTGCCTTATTTTAGGGTTTTTGTGTCGCATTAACATTTCTCCTATGTCGCACACTTGGTTTTTATCATTTGCAAGCATCGAGTCCTTCTTCTACATTCTTCATTCATCTTGCTTTCGAATTTGGTCTTGTCGACAACAATCTTCAGTCATGATTTTGATCAATCTTATCCTATCACATCAATGTGTGTTCTCATTTGTCATATTTTGACATCGTCAATTCAATTTCATTTTGGACATCATCAATCCTAATTAGGGTTTTGTCCTCTTATCAATCTTGTCATCTTGTGATCGATTTGTCATCGATCGTTGTCATTTTCAATCTTATCATCATGTGATCGATTCGTCATTGATCCTTGTCCTCTGGTCAATCTTGTCATCTTGCAATCGATTTGTCATCGATCATTGTCATTTTTGATCTTATCATCATGCGATCAATTTGTCATCGATCGTTGTCATTTTCAATCTTATCATCATGCGATCGATTTGTCATCGATCGTTGTCATTTTCAATCTTGTCATTTTGCAATTTATTTTGTCATCGATCCTTGTCTTCTTGTCAATTTTGTCATTTTGCGATCGATTTGTCATCGATCGTTGTCTTTCTCAATCATGTCAATTTGGATCAATTAGTCATTGTTCCTCATCAATTGGTGCATTTATCAACCAAATCATTTATCAGCATTGGTCTTTTATCAAGTCAGAATCAAATCGAATCGATATCAATTATCCTTTGTCAAGACCTAATTGTCATTCTTGCATTTTCTAATTCATCTTCTAGGGTTTCATGATTTATTCATTTAACCTTGTTTGTCCTTTCTCCCTCTAGGTTAAATAGTTTATTTATCCTAGGTCCTCTTGTCACAATTAAATGTTTATTTAATTGGCTAACTAATTCTTCCCTCTTTGTGAATTAATTAATAAATGAAAAATTGTTAATTAATTCACTTAATTCCTAATTTCCTCATTTTCTAAATTTCTTAATTCCTAATTTCATCAATTTTCTAATTTCCTAATTTCTAATTCATCTAATTTCAATTTTCTCCTATATTTCTCCTAATTTCATTTGAATGACATAGCAAATTTGTCATAATTGTCAATCAATCAATTTTGACATAGAAATTTGTCATAATTTTGTCAAAATTATCAATCAATCAATTGTGCATAGAAAGTGCAAATTTGTCATAATTTTGTCATATTTGTCATTCTTGATTTGCAATTTCCATTCGAATCAAATTCATGCTAATCTTGTCTTTTCTCCAATTTGTCTATAAATTGGATGAATTTCTTCAATCAAGGTCCCTCGTCGAATCAATCGCGCTTCTAGTATTCTTGTGCTATCGTCTTGTCTACTTGCTTTCACATCATGCTTATGCACTAGTAGGTGAGATCCACAAACAAAGCTATTTGAAGGAGAAAGAAGGACAATGGAGCCACATGAAGGAGACATTCAAGTTTGCAATGGTTTGCATTTGAATTGATGTCTTGTTTTCATGTCTTTATTGAGTGCTTTTAGGATTGGTCATTGCAATTGAGTTTTCGTGATTGAACTAGGCTAATATTGGCATTGCTTTGATGATTTCTGAATTCCTAACACATATATGTATGTATGTATATATGTATGTATATATATATATACATACATATATATACATACATATATATATATATGTATATATATATATACATATATATATATATGTATGTATATATATATATGTATGTGTCTATGTACATATATATATATATATGTATGTATATGTACATATACATATACATATACATATATATGTATATGTACATATACATATACATATACATATATATGTATATGTATATGTATATGTACATATAATGTACATATATATATATATATATATGTATGTATATGTACATATACATATACATATATATGTATATGTATATGTATATGTATATGTACATATACATATACATATATATGTATATGTATATGTATATGTATATGTATATGTATATGTATATGTATATGTATATGTATATGTGTGTGTGTGTGTGTTGCCATTTTGATGATGTTTAGTTGTGATTGTCATTGATGGACACACACTTATTTGAAGGCCTTGGTCATGCTTTGACCGATAAGCTCCTTCTGCAAACATCGATAGTCTTCTACAAACAATGACTATGCATACATTGACATACAATACCGGTTTGAACAACTACCGGTTGAGAATAACTCATACATCAAATAAGTGTGTGTCCATTAATGACAATCACAACTAAACATATTACCAAAGCATGTAGATAGAGAAAGAATCCATCAGGAGACATATCGATCGACCCAGAAGGAAAGACAGATGTTGAAACCATTTAGGCGGATATGGATAAAACTTGGAAAAAGAAATCTGAAGAGAAACCACAAGATGTACCAGTTTTTGCACCCAATGTGGAGACCCCTCAATTGGCAAATTGAGCTTCGAAAATCTTAGGGGGAACATATCAGTAACAATGTTTTGAATCCCCAAAGTATATCGGTAAAAGTTCCTTTATTGGTATTGGTTACCTATCGATTGACAGAAGAAATGAAGTGGTAAACAGTAGAATTAGGGTATGTGCCCTAATGGTGATGCATTTATTATGGTACGTAGAAGCATGTATAAAGGCGACACTTGTAGTCATTTTTACTTACCTATTTTCAAAGAAGAATTTTCGAACTTGAGCAGAGCAACAAAAGCGATCAATCTTGCATTCGAAGATATCAAGAAAGAAATCTTGTGCAAGACCTAGCAGTTATTCAGAGTGGAGGTCAGATTGGTAAAGCAAACTACTGGAGAAGTGTGTTGTGCTCGACATTGACGAACCCTAGTTTGAAGTGAAAAGGTATTTTTCATCGAAACACTTGTCATTCGGAATTATTTAGATATGGCTTCTACATCCAAAATCCCTTCTAGTTCTACCGAGCCTGAGGAGTCATCTGAGTTTCTTAGGAAGAAGTTGAAATACAATTCCCTATCTCAAATTCCTGCCAGAGTCATTGTCAAAGGGGATGTTTCTAGTTATATTGATTGCAGAATGGAAGACCTAGGGTCTCTAATGATTCACTCCCAGTTGCATTTTTTCTATGGAGATGATAAGAAGATTAAACCAGAGTACAACATGATCGAGAAGAAGAAACTCCGCAATGCAGTATATTTTCTCAAGGAATTCACAGAAGATCACATTAGGATTATTTTTAGTAGGGTTCATGGTGACAAGATGTATCTTGAGTGAAACCATGATATCACATCAGAGGCAATCCACACTATGACCAATTTTTGCAATATCAAAGAAGTTCATGTTCTTCACAAGATCACAAAATTCAAAGTGACAGAGTTCACCTATTCTGTGAGCGACCAGAGGTAGTGGGTAATGACTGTAAACACCATAAGAGATGACTTGGTGAAGTATGTGTGCATGGTGATTGGGTATAGAGTATCCTATGCTAGCAGGATGAATTATGTTCCTACAGCTGCGATGCGTGTCGCTTATTGAATGATCAAGGAAGATGTAGAGTATTACTTGTGTACCTGCATGCAAAAACAACTCATGGAGAATTTGAAATCCATCAAAGAGGACAAGACACTAAGGTTCAAGTTCAGTCAACTACTTGTCGGGTTGTTTTTCTACTTTCAAGGGTATTTTCCAAGAGTTGGTGATATTCAATGGTCAAGTGACCTACCGGTTACTAGAAAAATCAAGGAGAGTCTGCAAGTAGTGGGATCTACTTGTCTAGAGATTCTGAACAACTATTTTGATGAGTTCAGATTGAAGATGAACCAGAGAATAAGGATATCAGGTGATTTGGTTAAAAAGTATGAAGATGATATCTGTTTCACAATCAAAGTGTATCATTGCATAATGGAAGTGGTTGAGCCTAAACTAGATGAAGTTGAGCCTATGGGCTATGAAGTGGTGAATGATATACTTACTGGGTATGCCTCTACCCTACTTGCTTCGCCGCTTGTTCCAAAGATGAAGAGGATCGGTACCTACTCTGAGAGGGTCAATTCTACTGAAGTACCAAAGCAAAAGAAAAGGAAATTTGTGCCATCGACATCAGCACTGGTTACAACTGCTGCCAGTCCTAAAGTGAACAAGAGGTCACCAGTCAAGAAGAAACCAGAGGCTATTCTGCCAAAGTTATTTGAGAGGAAGAAGAGAAACAAGAACAAAGCATGGGATTCAATAGACACTGAGTCAGAAGATGAAATAAAGAAGGTAAGGCAACCAAGTAAGAAGACCAAGCTAACCGGTAATGTAACTGCAACCTTTGCACTGTTAAATATACACATTCCTTCTTACAAGCCTATGACACATTATCAAATGATTATAAAGAACATTAAAAGTAAAATTCTTGATGATCTAAAAGATTATTTTGATGATCTCAGTGATATTGAAAAAAAGGAGGTATAGCAAGAACTTATTAAGTATTTATGTGATAATGATCGGTCTTCGATTGATATTAAACATGTTGTTTCTAATTCTTTGTATAACTCTTTGGATAGTAAATGGTGCATTGTCATTGAAGAGGAGCAAGATATTAGGGAGCAAATATTTGCTCAATATTTTCTAGATGCCTCTAATTTTGAATTATTTGAGCTTCTTAATCAGTACAAAGGCATATTTTTCATGCGAAAGAGAAGACTTTAGTTACTTGGAGGTAAAATCTTTGAAGTGGAAAAAGACACCCATCAGCAGTCTAAAGCAGTTGTCGAGATGTAGAGGGTATCCGAAGAAAATAGACAGGATGAGCAAGAGCCTGACCTATCTAAATCCAAACTAGATGAAGTCTTCAACAGTCAGGGTGAAAGAATAGTAGAACAAAATGACCCCATTGATGTTGATGCACTAGATGTTGAGGGGAATACTACAAAGAAGGAGAAAGCTAAAGAGGAGAGAGCAAAAAAAGAAAAAGTTGAGAAAGCGGCAAAAGAGAAAGCTGACAAAGAGAAAGCAGAGCATGAGAAAATGGAGAAAGAGAGAGTGGTGAAAAAGACAACGGAAATGGAAAAACTTGAGAAAGAAAAAATGGAGAAGGCAAAGGTAGAGAAAGAGGAGAAAGAAAAATAGGAAAAGGAGAAAGAGGAGAAGGAGAAATAGAAAAAAGAAGAGAAGGAGAAACTGGAGAAGGAGAAGAAGGAGAAATTGTCATGCCCAACTTTTGGGCACAAAAATGGAACAACAAATTTTTTTTGACAACATGAACTCGCAACATATCCTACAATTATAATAACTTGATTAGAGATTTGTCTTATCTAGGGTTAAAATAAAATTGTTTACTAAGGTTGGGTTAATTAACCAACTCGAACGAGCGACTTTATTTGGTGGGGATTAATCAGTGTCACAGATTAGTTAGCTAGCTCAAATACCTTAACTAAGTTGTCGTAAATTGAAACGAGGGATAAATGGATATCTTGACGTATTAAATCATTCCCAATCATATAATGATAATGTTATTAATTAATTGATGCACACGCAAATTTATTATTTATATCCCACCGATATGGTTTAAATTTTTATAACACCATTTTCCCACTAAAACCAATATTAGGCTAAAGCCAATTCTAATTTTCCTAACCTCTTAATTTTGATGATTTAATTATTTCGGCCAAATCGGTCACAAGGCTTATGGTTCATAAAATTAATTTACAATTTCTCCTTTTTAAATTTTCCCCATTTACAATATAACCTAACGCCCAAATGAGTTGAGGAAAATCTATTGATTAATTAAATAAATTAATCGATTTAATGTATGGTGTGTCCAACTATAATAACTCTTCATTTTTAAACCCCTTTAATTTTACTATATTAAAATTTTAATTCCCTAAAGAATAAAAAGACATATAATAATTCAATTATTAAATCAACCCCAAATATATATTAAAATCAAAGTTTAAAATTCCAATTTAAATTTCCCATCCCTAATTTAAAATTCTTTTTAAATAAAGAATTCCTCTTTTCCTAAAATGCTAACCCTAATTATAAAATTAAAAATCAAATTTTAAAACTCCAATCTAAATCTCCCATATATATATATATATATATAATTCTTAAAATGCTAACCCTAACCCGAAATTGGGTTAGGGTTGCATTTCTATATATTACACTTTGTTTTATTTTCTTATCATTTTATACCCTAACCCGAAATGGGTTAGGGTTTATTATACCATTTTTTTTTATTGTTTAGTGTGATTGCAGGTACGGTGGATAGGGCACGGCGGAGGGTTCGAAGAGGGGAGAGCGGAGGGTTTGGCGCAGGGTTCCCCCGGGCACCGCTGTGCGTACACATAGTGGCGGCAGCGCCGCCCACTATGTGCACACACAGTGGTGGACGGTGTAACCCGCCGCCCACTGTGTATACACACAGTGGCGGGCACTGCTCGCTCCACTGTGTTTGCACACAGTGCAGTGCCCTTCGGCACCGCCCACTATGTGTAAACACAGTGGCTCGGCTGTGAGCCGTCCACTGTGTTAACACACAGTGGCTCGGCTCGGTACCTGCGATTTTCGAATGAGTTTTTTTTTTGTAGGTTTTAATATTTAATATTTCGCTTTCCTTTTTTTTTAATATAACAGAATATATATATATATGTATATTATTATATATATATATGTATATATATATATATATATATATAAATATATTTCTATATGCATATATTTATATATATATATATATATATATATGTGTGTGTGTATATTCACTGCCATGACCAAAATACATACATATACCCCCGTGCAGGGGTATATATATATATACCCTATAGGGTTAGGAAGTTTATTTTGAGTTATTTTTAACACAGCAGTATGTGATCTTTTATATATTTTGTAACACGGATACACAAGTTCAGAATATATCTCTTTTTTTTTGTTGTTGCAGGGGTATGCACATATAGCAGTTTATATATATATATATATATTTATATATATATAAGTATATATTTTTCAATATATATACTTATATATTTATAGATATATATAATTAAATATTAAAATAATAGGGCTGAAAACCCTTATATTGTTTTGAGATTTTAACAATTAAACATTCTGTTCTTAGTCTTCTAACAAAATTAAGAATAGGTCTTATTTTTCTTTTTTTTAACAGTCATACATCATACTTTCTACAGCAATGTAAAAATACTAGTTCTCTTTTTTTTTGAAAAGTCATAAAATAACAGTAATTTAAACTATGCAAGTAAATAATGAAACCTAATGCATTTTTTTTCCTTTTCTTTAATATTGCAGTAAATAAACAAGTTAACAGACCAAATTTAGATGTAGTCTACAGCAACATAATAGACATCAAAATTTAAATAAAAATTACATTGCTTCCAGAATAATAAGTTACAATAGCCCATATATAAAAATGGATGAATTATCTAACCAGTCTTCTCTTTCTTAATCTTTATACAGAGAATAAAAGAAATCAACCTAAAACTCCTTATTCACATATATTTAATTTGCTACAATTCATAAAAATTACATTTTCTTTTTGCTTTTCTGCATTTAAATAGAAAATTTGTATCTAAATAAAAATCTGCAACCAAGCAAATTTGCAACTCCTAGTATTTTTCCCAAGCAACCTGCATGTAAAATTTTAGGGCTGTGACCATGGGATGCTCACCTCCCAGCCTAGGCTCACCAGAAGCCACCCCCGAGCTAGGAGAATCAAGACCTAGATGGGGTTACAAGCAAAGGGGAAGAAAATTACACAACAGAGACACCCTTTCCCAAGCTGAAAACTCCATCACAAAATGTGATGGCTTACTAGGGTGGAAGTGGACCAAGTACCCTAGGGGAGAAATCTACTAAACAAAACTTACAGCCAACTCATGGCACCCATGAATGCATAACCAGAATTCATCCTTATTCCCTACACCCTTATGACCTCCAACAAGGCAAGCATGCCATATTTGCTCCCCCTTATGACCCCCAAGTGTAATAACACAAAAAAAGCAGCAAGGGTCTCATGGATAGATCCTTGAGATCACTCTCAAATGAGAGCCTCTCACCCTAAGAGCTGTCAAGCTCCTTCCACCCCCAAGACCAATCTTTCCTCCCAAGGAAAGGAGGGTCTTGAACATTCCCCAAACACAACATTACATAAAACAACAATAAATAAGAAACACATAAATTTTACAAATACAACACAACAAAGAGTTACAGCAATTTCCATTCACACATTCTTTTACATTTTTACATTTACATAAGAGGGAAAAGATAACACCAACATTGACCTGCCAAGGGAAATCTAAGGGAAAGCTTGATGAAGAGCTGCCCAATCCACTAATTCTTTTCTGCAATTCCTTAGCCCCCAAATCTGCTATCCTAAAACTGATCTTCCTCCAAAATTTTTCAAAAATCTCCAAGGATGGAGAGTGGGTGATTAGCTCACTAAGCTTCCATTCTTAGCCTAAGAAGGCCTCTCTCACTCCTTCCAACCTCTTGGATAGAGTGAGGGATCCCCCATTGGATTGGTCTTCCCTAGGTCTTACACACTCCCTAACCTAGGTATCTAGAGAAGGGAAATGGAATGGGGAAGAGGGATTACTCCCTTCAAGAAGGTTCTCCTACCAAGGAGGGCACTCCTATAGATGGAATTCGTCCATCTTGGGAAAACCACTTTTTTGGGTGGTTAAACAAGTCTTAAGGGAAAGACACATGGCCAATTTTGGCCTTCACCCATAGGTACCCCATGAGGCCTAATAAAAAAGCTCTAAAATTGACTCTAGGAGTTGATTTGACCCTCAGAAAGTCCACCTGAAGTTAACCTACGGGTCAACTTTGAGTTGACCCTCCTTGTGGCTCACTAACCTAGGTTTCTTGGTTCCTTCAAGGATAAGTAGGAGATATAACAATTAACAAAAAAAAAAAAACTCTCCAAAAAGGTGACATGACAAATTGCCAACACAACATACTACATAGGTGTCAAGTGACACTGCAAAATAATTCCACATCACAATACACACGTGGCAATTGTCCCTTAAACAATTTAAACAATTCAATAAATACAATTTACACTCATGCAACATTTTACATTCATGAATAAAATACAAATACATACGGGGTGTTGTCTCTCCAAATAGACAACCCCTGGTTTTGCTAATGCACATTGGCCTAGGTTTGATTCTCCATAATATTTCCATGGTCACATGGATAATCTCTTGCACAACTCAATTTAAACATTAGTACTTCCCAATAGCCTCATATAATATAAAATACATAATCAGAATACAATACATCCATTCTGCAAGGACTTGTCATTATAAAATACGATTGTCACAAATCAAAGCAATTCATCATAATCCTCAAAATTTGATCCATCTACAAGATATGCAAACGTATTTCTAACATTATAACAAATCCTGAAATTCAGATAATAACATACACCATCACAATATTACCCTAATCTGGAATCATATAATATTCTATAATCCACAAGGCATAGAAATGGAGCATCAGATATATATCAATATTACCAAAAATCGTGGGATCCTAAAAAGTTCTATATCCATAGTGCGTCAAAACTAGCATCCAAAATAGTTCTAACATGAAAATAACTGAAGAGATAGGATAGGTCGAGGTAGGGCCTCACAGTAATAGGAGAAGGAGAAAGAGGAAAAAGAAAAGGTTGACAAGGAGGCCAAGGCAGAAGATGAGAAGGAGAAGCAGAGACAAGAGGATCTCAAAGAAAAAGGAGGATAGACTCCCAAGGCAGCCAAAGAGCATGATCAGACTAAACAGGTTGATCCCATTGATCGCAGTGACCTAACTCTTGCCCATTTCATCGGGTCAGAAGATGAAAATGAGCTACTCTGAAGCATTCAACTGGCTCAAGAATGATTGGAGGAACTAAGGAAGAAAAAAGAAAAGGATGTTATCCAATTTTCTGTTGATACTCTCTTGAGCTTAGTCCCCGATTCCACTCTTCCTAATACTGATCCTTCAATGGCCTAGCTAAAACTCCTCTGCACTTTAGTAGGTGATCAAATGCAATCTTTAGAAGATGTTGCCTAGGTTTCTATAGAGAAGAAGCATGAAAAAGCTCTAAAAGTTGCATTAGTAAAGTAAATGGATGAAGATAAAGCAAAACTAATTAAGCTGAAAGATGATATAAGTTTAGCTATGGGTGAAGGCAACCTACTCTTGAGTAAAATCTGTCAACCTCACCTATTTTACGAGGATGCTCTGAAAAAGAAAGGTCAAATCCAATCAGAAATGCAGAAATATTTGGAGACTTTCAAAGTTCCTTATGATTCCTTTACTATGTATGGGTAGATAGTAAAGACTTTTAGTCAATAGATAGCCAAGATTGACTCCAAGATCTACAAGCAGAATCATGATCTGCAAGAGTTATAGATTTTGTTGCTATAGAAGTTGCAGATTCTTCAGAAGTGCTTTCTAAACATGGAAGTTATCATTGTTTCTCAAGAGATGAGTACTATGGATGCCATGGAGGAGGTAGCCTTTCAGATAAAGACTCAGAGTGAAATTGTGGCCTCACTCTTAGACACCTGGTCCACAGACATGAAGGCATTCCTGAAAGACTTTAAATTTATTTTTGAGAAGTTTTATTACTTATCATCATAGACATATACTCAGTTTTCATGATTATGTAATATGTTTTTGGTCAATTGATGAGGCATGTTTTACTTTGTCATTTTTGGCAAAGGGGGAGTAGTATTTTGTCATGAAAATTTTATGGGGAGTAGCATTGAATTTTCACATGCTTATAATTTTGGCAAAGAGAGTAGTGTATATGCTTAGGGGGAGTAATTTGATTATGATGTCATTTTTTCATAAGTGTTGCCATCAATGCCAAAGGGGGAGATTATTGGCATTTTGATGATGTTTAGTTGTGACTGTCATTGATGGACACACACTTATTTGATGTATGAGTTATTCTCAACTGATAGTTGATCAAACCAGTATTGTATGTCAATGTATGCATAGTCTTTGTTTGTAGAAGACTATCGATGTTTGTAGAAGGAGCTTACCGGTCAAAGCATGACCGAGGACTTCAAGAGGTATGATGACTTCAAGCAGTACAAGGACCCCAAGTGGCAGCCAATCTTTTTGAGATCAAAAACTATGTTCCAGTTTACCAGTCTTTTTTTCTAAACTGGTAATCGGTATACTATGTTTTGTTAACCGACAAACTTGTAAAGTGTGATGAGTTATCATCCACCGACACCAAGGTAGTGATTCTGCGTCGTGTTACAAATTATGTCTAGATGCACTGTACCTAGGAAATTGCAGTCTAATCTCATTGGACCGACATGAAATCAGATTCCTATATGAGGACATCATGTCTAGGGTTTTGAAGTTGTTGTTGCGTGTAAAGTGTGTTGTAGAGAAGATTAGGTTTTTGTTGAAAGGTATCTCATGACAGAGATTGAACATGCAAAGGATAGAAGATTGAAGTAATGTTGCAATGCATTAATAGGGAGTAGTCAAGGATCTAATCAAGCATTCTGTGCTACTTTCTAGATCTTTCACTTGTTGATTACTAATCTCTTCGACAAGTTTGAAACCCTTAACTAGGTAGGCCCAGTCAAGCCTATTGTAAATCCTCTAACAAGGTGGTTCATAGTTGTGGATCTGAAATTCTTTAGCAGGGTAGTCTTTAACATGACTTATCCTCTAACAGAGATCTGGATTCCTAATAGGATCTGTTCTGGTGAAGAACATTGTAAGGCCTTTACCGGTCTGGCTACTATTCTGCAGATACTAGACTTATGATTTTTACTCACCGTGGTTTTTCCCATTTGGGTTTCCACATCAAAACATCTTGTGTTATGGTTATTGTGCTATTGTGAGTGAATGCTTTATTTTCTATTTGGCTTGTTTGTGTATTAACCAGTTTATTGTTTATGTATGCGCAACACTGTCAAGGAGGAGTAAAGGTTGAGATATTTTTGATATCACCTTGTGTTGCAGAACACCAGTAAGGTAAGGAAGATGACCTCGGGAGTCACCAATACACAAGTTGGTGCCTGACTTGTGTGGATGGAATGGTAAGGTGATCGATACCGATATAGTGCATCCCCAGTAAGGAAAGGATGTCAACTAGTAAGAGATATGTTGACATGGGGAAGTCAGATCAACCGAGTTAGTGGTTATCAGTCTCCAAAGGTCATGACCAGTGTACAAGAAGGATGAGCAAGGTGCTTGGATGTTGTTTGTGATGAAGAGGTAGAATGTTACCTAAATCACATCAACACTGGAGGAGAAGAATGAACATATCACAGGTATGTTGTAAGGTTGTAGGATAGAAGGACTCCTACCTGATGAAGATGCAGTCATCATGAGAAGCAATGAATGATAGTGAATGTGCCCACACCAGATCACATGTGCCTATTTGAAGATATGCTGCACAAACAGGGAAGTCGCATGAGTACACTGCAGGATGCACAAGACAAGGTGCCACTCCACAGGTAAGTGGAAATTATCAAATATCACGCATTGTGTGCATCATATTTTTGTGAGATAAGGAGCAAGAGGTGTGCATTAAGTGCATGAAATCAGGGATATGCACTGGATTGACCGAGAAGGCATGTTGAGACACTGGTACAGATGAAGAGTGCTTGTCAGTATGTAAGTCCACCAACAATATGGACAAGGTGCAGATGTAGATGTCTTCTCATTTTGTGGGAATGAGCATTCGTTGGACAGACATATCTGGAGACCATTTTTTGGTATTCCACTGGCAGTTCAACAAGTGCAAACATGAGGAGTTAATCGGTAGAATGTGAGATACTGGCAGGGTTAAAAAACCAGCAAGAAAGAGGAACCGGTAGAGTGTTTGGTCAGTGATCCTATCTGGATTGACATGAAGAGCCTTGTTGGTAGTTAGTTGACATGGATGCTACTTGGAGTCAAGGTGGCAAGTTCGCAGATGTTGGTGAAGTGTCATGTAGGGATAGGTATTTCTACAGGTGTGCATTGAATATGGATCCCATGATTTATGGATTGGATTAGAGAAGTGTGGCTCGAGGAGGAATGAATGACAAAGAAGAATCAGGGATTTGTTGGCACCTGGATCAAAGAAAGAAGATTGGAATATGAGAAGACCTCCAGGAGGAATGAATATAAATATTAATGGCATTTTGACAGAGGCGGGTCAAGATACATGATGATGTTTTCTATATTTGGAAAACATGTATTGGAAGGCATGTTATTGGCAGAGTTGTACAGTTGGTTGTCTGGGAGAACAAATTGGGGAAGATCTAATTGGATTTGGTTTTCCTCGAGGGTGATGAGGAAACCCTAACCACCTAGATTTTGAATTGTCTTTTGGCGGGAAAATGAGTCTATAAATATGCAGGCCAAAGACATAGTTAAGTTGTTGCTAAAGAGAAGAGGATAGTGCTACTGTGAAGTGATTAAGTGTTACTTATGCATGTGAGAGAAAATAAGCCAAGTGCTCAATGAGTATCTAGTTATACCAGTAGAGAAGAAGTGAAGAGAGCTACAGAGAAGGTAGATAGTGGACCAATAGAGTATAGCACCGGTAAAGTGTAGAGCAGTGAGGAGGAGATTCAACAGAGAAGAAGAAGAGAAGAGGTCTACTGGTAGGGTTTGCCGACAGTAGAGCAACAAGTAAGAGAAACAGAAGAGTGAGTCGGTGTAGCAGAGAAGGTATCTCACCAGTAGAGTAGGTATAAGAAATGGTTGCAAGATTCACTTGTATTAAGATAACTACTTTTGTAATTGATGTTTTCATTGTGAACACTAAGTTGTAGCTCGGTGTAGGGGTTGTAGCTCCTTTGGGTTGAAGCCCATAAACAAGTTGGGGGTTGGTTCTCCTTGGGTTGGTGCCCTAAATCAAGGGTTGGTGCCCTAAACATTGTAACTAATTTTTTCACTGTGAGGTTGGATTAGAGTAGTAGACTCCAACAACATTGCTCACCGAGGTTTTTCCCATCTTGAGTTTTCCTCATATATATTGGTGTTATGTGATGTCCCTTGTGTGATTGCATTTGTGTTGGTCTCCCCACTAACCAATAAGTCTGCATTTAGTTAGATCTATTAATCGGTATGCTCACATAGGTTAGCTAAAGGGAAAATTTTGTGAACCACTGATTCACCCCCCCTCTCAGTGGTGCATTGTGTCTAACAATTGGTATCAGAGCATAGGTTCCTAGCTAGATGAGCTTTCTCCAACTTCAGTAGATTATGAATTAAGGACACAATGGTTTGTGTAGTGTCAATCCCTGCTCCTATGTTTGATGGTTCAACCTAATCTATTTGGAGTTGTAGAATGGAAGTCTTCCTGTCGTCTCTAGGGTTTAATGTATGGATGTTAGTTATCAATGGTTTCCCTAGGAATGTTAGTTCTCCCACCGAATCTAAAGAAGAAAGAAGTTTCTTGTGCAATGAAGAAGCCATGAAGGCCATATTCAGTGGGCTCATCGGTGATGTCTCCTCACAAGTGGATAAGTGTAAATCAACAAAGAGTCTATGGGATAGACTAAGAAATCTCTATGGAAATGAACCTTGCACTATTGGATCAGTGTGTGGAAGTGAGAAGAATAATGCAATAGATACATGTGCAGATGATGAAGGCAGATCCATTAGCAGTCACAGTATTGATGAAGAAGGAACCCATCTCCTCATGGCTCAAGGATCTCAAGATGAGGTGCACACATCTGAAAGTGATAAGGCAAATAGATCCCACTGACAAGATGTGTTTGGCAGTGATGATGAGGAAGAAGGAGACAAGATAGATAGATCCATCCATCAAGATCTATTTCATAGTGAAGGAGAAGAAGAAGAAGATGTAGAAGTAGATCTTGAGTGTGAATTGGTAAGTGCTCTAGAGGAGCTTCAAAATGTTAGAAATGATTTTAAAATCTACAAAAAAATAGTTCATGAGGATTGCAGTCAGTTGAGAACCTACCTTGATGTTTAAAACCAAAAGGTTGGCTTATTGACCTCTCAACTAGAAGAGACAAAAAGATTGACTGATGATTTGAAATCAGTCTTGGACTCCAAGGAAAGTGAAAGGGAGAATTTGAGAAATGAATACAAGCTATTCAAGAATGTTGCTATAGTAGAGCAGAACCGGCTGATATATTGCCTTGAGGGATCTGAGAAATGCATCTTAGAGTTGATGTCTCAGGCAAAGAACGTCAAGGTGTGCCAGTGTGAATATCTAGCATCTAGGCTAGAAATTAAAGATAAAGAATATCAAAAACTATTTGGAGAAATGGAGGCTCTCCAAAATGACCTTGAGAAATGTCAGGATGAGCTTAAGGTAAGAATCTAGTTTGATGGTAGCAGTGATGCCTTGGACAAAATGTTGAAAAAGCAAAGGCATGCTAAGGACACTAAAGGGTTAGGAAGTGGTGTTAGTGAATGCTCCACCAACAAGAATGTACCCCACAATGACATTCAGTTTGTCTCCTCAAATGGAGAGAACAAGGGACAAACCTTCATAGTTAGAAATGCTCCTCGAAAGAAGGTTGATCTAAGTACAACCGGTGAATATTTGTAGACAAGAATGAAGACTGGTGCTGCAAGAAGGAGGAAAAATGCAGATCCCAAAGGTAAAGGGAAGATGGGAGAAGAAAGCTTCACCGAAAGCAAGAACATGAGAAGTCAGCAAAGAAGACCTCCTACCGACAGAGGACAAAGAAATACAACCACCCATGGGAAAAACAAGTGTGGGAGAAGAAGAGACCAAGTGGAAGAGCTGCACAAAATGGACAACCAAGGATCCATTCTTAAAGAAGAAGAAATGGAGAGGCTAAACTAGTAAGATCTCCTCAAGCTTGGGAAAATAAATTTGTAAGTCATATGCCATCCTTTACTTGTTATTTCTTTGCATGTAATGCTTATGGCCATACGGCAGAGGAATGTAGAAAGAAATCTAGAAAGAATAATATAGGATCTCATGGACATCATGCATATGAGAAAAATGTATCCAGGAGTAGATACATGCATATACCCTCTTCTAGTTATGCAAATGTTGTTTGTCTTAACTGCAATAGTTTTGGCCATAGAGAGTTTGAGTGTAGGAAGAGGAACCTGCAGTCACATAGTGACCGATAGAACTATGCTCTGCAGAAAGGTGAATACAGGGCATATGGAAGTCAGAGACCTGCATGGAACCAAAGGAGAAATGTCCCTACAGGAGCAAGAGGTCCACCGATTTCAGTTGCCAATCACAACAACATGACCAGAAGAAGATGGTCAAACTGGTATGTCAATAGATTCCCCAATCATGAAGTTGGGATGGATGTTGTATGCTACTATAGCACTACTTTTGGCTGTGATGGAGAATTAGGAAATGGAAGGACTCATTAGTAGAAGAAGGAAATAACTTCTTCCAAATCTGAAAATGGGAAGAAGAATTAGATCATGTAGGTATGGAGGAAGAATACCATGGAATGACACCATACATCCATTACACTAGTGATATCTCCTAAGGCCTAAAGGAGATGCAGGATCTTAGGGGGAGTAATGCACTGAACCTATCATTCACCCCTTAGTGATGAAAGAAACAAGTGAGAAATTATCATTGCTAGTATGAAGGAAGAAAATGAGAAGATAAGTGTGTAGAGGCTGACTTGGCTACACACCAACATATCAAAGTTGAATCACTGTTGTTGTATCAATGTATGATAAAATAACAATTGGAATCAGATATAGAGTGACACAAAATGTCAAGAGTCACAGAAAGGTGCTCCAGTAGTGTCAGTAGATTAGTACAGGAAACCAGTATGTACATGATGTTATCGACATGATTGCTAACAAATACTTGCAAGTTATGTAAGACAATAAGGTTGGAAGTCATTGCAATAGCCCTGGTAGCATGGTAGCATGGAATGTGAAGTTTATGTCTCAGGTAGTGGTGTTGAAGACATGAATGACATATGTTAGCCCCATGGTTAATCATGTAGGATCATGTCATGGGATGTGGTGAATATGATGGAGCCAAAAGATCACCAGATAATCACATATGCACAACTCAACCAGTACATGGAAGATGATTGAAGCCTTGGTATTGGACCTAATTAGAAATAAGGAATTGAGATGTATGACCCAGGGGGAGTTCAAGTGGCTATGATGCAAAGTCGGGATGCTTGAACTTAGAAGAGTAAGTGCATTGACTACCCAAAACTGTAGATGATGAAAAGTCACAGTAGGAATACCCAAGAGAATTTCATTGCAAGGGGTATCTACCTATCATGTGGCTGGTTGTATTGGTAGTATAATCACATTTGATTCCTAAAGAATTTTGGGATCAAACAGGAGGTGATGTAGGTTGACCGGTAGGTGAGTAGTGTTTACTGGCATATCCCTCTGAAATTAAGTAATGTAACAATTGGTATCAAAGGAGAGACATTCGGAAAAGCCAAAGGGGAGAAATAATTCTGACAGTGCCTAGTAAATACAAGGAGGAATTATACCCTGACAGTGCCCTTTGCCATTGTTGTCAAAGGGTGAGAAATATTTTGTAGTATATTGCATACTATATATGTTGAGAATCCATAGATCCGTGAAAGGGGGAGAAGGATTATGTAGTATGCCAGATACTACCGGAGTTGATATCAATGCCAAAGGGGGAGATTGTTGGCATTGGGTTGTCATTTATGTCAACCAATATGGGATGACTATTAGTATGAGAGATGTATGTGAAACACTGTCAAGGAGGAGTAAAGGTTGAGATATCTTTGATATCACCTTGTGTTGCAGAATATCGGTAAGGTAAGGAAGATGACCCCAGGAGTCACCAATACACAAGTTGGTGCTTGACTTGTGTGGATGGAATGGTAAGGTGATCAGTACCGGTACCGATACCGGTACAGTGCATCCTCATTAAGGAAAGGATGTCAATTGTCAAGTGATGTGTTGACATGGGGAAGATGGATCAACCAAGTGAGTGGTTGTTAGCCTACAAAGGTCATGACTAGTGTACAAGTAGGATGAGCAAGGTGCTTGGATGTTGTTTGTGATGAAGAGGCAGAATGTTACCTAAATCACATCAACACTAGAGGAGAAGAATGAACAGATCATAGGTATGCTATAAGGTTGTAGGACAGTAGGACTCCCACCTGATGAACATGCAGTCATCATGAGAAGCAATGACTGACAGTGAATGTGCCCACACCGGATCACATGTGCCTATTTGAAGATATGTTGTACAAACAAGGAAGTCACATGAGTACACTATAGGATGTAGAAGACAAGGTGCAACTCCACCAGTAAGTGGAACTTATCTCCTATCATGCATTATGGGCATCATAGTTTTGTGAGACAAGGAAGAAGAAGTGTGTATTAAGTGCATGAAATTACGGATATGCACTGGACTGACTGAGAAGGCATGTTGAGACGTCGGTATAGATGAAGAGTTCTTGTTAGAATGTAAGTCCACCGACAATATGGACAAGGTGCAGATGTAGATGTCTTCTCACCTTATGGGAATGAGCATGCTTTGGACAGACATGTCTGGAGACCGGTTTTTGGTATTCCATCGGAAGTTCAACAAGTGCAGACATGAGGAGTTAACCAGTAGAATGTGAGATACCGATAGGGTTACAAAACCGACAGGAAAGAGGAACCGATAGAGTTTTTGGTCAGTGATCCTATTTGGAATGACATGAAGAGCCTTGTTGGTAGTTAGTCAACATGGATGCCACTTGGAGTCAAGGTGGCAAGCTCACAGAGATTGGTGAAGTGTCATGTAGAGATAGGTATTTCTATAGGTGTGCATTGAATATGGATCCCTTGATTTATGGATCGGATCAAAGAAGTGTGGCTCGAGGAGGAATGAATGATAGAGAAGAATCAGGGAGTTGTTGGCACCTAGATCGAAGGAAGATGATCAGATTGTGAGAAGACCTCAAGGAGGAAACAATAGAAACATTAATGGCATTTTGACAGAGGTAGGTCAAGATACATGATCGTGTTTTTTATATTCAGAAAATGTGTATTGGAAGGTGCGTTGTTGGTGGAGTTGTACAATTGGTTGTTTGGGAGATCAGATCAGGGAAGATCTGATTAGATTTTGTTTGCCTCGAGGGTGATGAGGAAACCCTAACCACCTAGATTTTGAATTGGATTTTGGAGGAAAAGCCAGTCCATAAATATGCAGGCCAAAGACATAGTTAAGTTGTTGTTGAAGAAAAGATGATAGTGCTACTGTGAAGTGATTGAGTGTTACTTCTGCATGTGAGAGAAAATCAGCCAAGTGCTCAACGAGTATCTGAGATAAGAGGGAGAGTGAAGAGCATAACTGGTAGTTTTATACCGATAGAGCAAAAGTGAAGAGAGTTGCAGAGAAGGCAGATAGTAGACCAGTACAGTATAGCACTAGTAAAGTGCAGAGTAGTGAGGAGGAGATTCAGTAGAGAAGAAGAAGAGAAGAGGTGTACCGGTAGGGTTTTTCGGTAGTAGAAAAGCAGGTGAGAGAAGCAAAAGAGTGAGTCGGTGTAGCAGAGAATGTATCTCACCGATAAAGTAAGGTATAAGAAATGGTTGCAAGATTCACTTATAACAAGATAACTACTTTTGTAATTGATGTTTTCATTATGAACACTGAGTTGTAGCTTAGTGTAGGGGTTGTAGCTCCTTTGGGTTGAAGCCCATAAACAAGTTGGGGGTTGGTGCTCCTTGGGATGATACCCTAAATCAGGGTTGGTGCTCCTTGGGTTGGTGCCCTAAACATTGTAACTGTGTTTTTCACTTTGAGGTTGGATTAGAGTAGTAGACTCCAGCAGCATTGCTCACCGAGGTTTTTCCCATCTTGGGTTTTCCTCATATATATTGGTGTTATGTGATGTCCCTTGTGTGATTGCATTTGTGTTGGTCTCCCCACTAGCCGGTAAGTTTGCGTTGAGTTAGATATATTAACTGGTATGCTCACATAGGTTAGCTAAAGGGAAAATTTTGCGAACAACTAATTCACCCCCAACATCCTTGCCACTTTCCTTTCCTTCGCCGACATGCATCTCCTCCGCCACCCCTGTACATGCCCTCCACAATGTTAACAACTAACAACAAAAGATAACAAAATATCAAACCTTAACTTTGGTTAAGGATAAAAAGGTAAAGAGAAGATAGATATGTTTTTAAAAAAAAAGATAACCCTAAATAGGGTTAACTCTATAGGAAATAAAATATTCAAAGGGGGGGGGGGGTTGAAATTTAAAATAAAGTTAAATACGGGGGGTAACCCCATTTCAAATGGAGGAATTTTATATTAGCTTATTGAGATTTATTTTATTATAAGAGACTAGTTTATTTTTAAAAGGAGTTATAACTTCATGAGGGTATTTTAGTGGTTAACGTTGTAAATGATTATTTAAATCTTTAAGGGGGATTAGTTATCAATAATGGAAGATTTATTCTCTAGGCAATATTATTAATGATTTAGTTATTTTAATGATGTTTTGGAACCTTGCATTTATTTGCTTAATGTAATTAATATTAATACAATGAATTTGTATTAATATTAATTTAATGGAATTTGAAATTATTTAAATATTATAAGAAAATAATATTAACTCTAAATATAATCAAAATTGGAGATTTCAATTGGACGAAATAATTAATTACTAAAGTTGTGTTGACTTTATAGAATATTTTATTCAGCGTTAATTAACGGGAATTTTAGTAAATGTTAAGTAATTGAAATATATTTTTTTAGGAATTATATTCAAGATTAATTGGATGGCTTTCAACAAAGATAGAATTTAATTAATTTGTTTATCAAATCACTTAGGAGCTTGGGAAAAGTTCTAAGCCTCCTAGTTAAATTAAATAATTTATCGCTTGCTTTAGAGACCCATTTAAGTTGACCTTTAGGATATCTTTTTAATCAAATTAATTGAGTTAACACATCTAACTGAACGTAGATCACAAGTATTTTAGCGTTTAAAAAAAAATTATTGGTGCGTTTTTGCCCAAAATCTTGGGCATCATAGCTCCGCAAGTTATCATTCCTTTGATAGTTGCTTATTGGTTGTGTTCTTGAGCTTTGAGATGTTCACGGTTGAAAATTTGAAAAGAGGCATTGGTGCAACTATTCTGGATGATTCTAACATGTTTGTTGGTGTTTCCTAGTCATGTCCTATTTGTTTTGGTGATCCGCAATGATCCTTGTGCAAGTTTCTGGTGATTACTATGAACCAGTGATAATTTGTGTGTTATGCAGTGTTTCTGGTGGTGTAGCGTGTTGCAGTTGATCTTGGCGAGATTTTCGGTGGATGTAGTTGTTTGGGAATTTGAATTAGGTCCATGATATGTAATATAAATAATAATATTGGTCCGATGGTCGATCTTTGTATCGTGTAATGTAATTTTTGTAATTATGAGTTGAGGGTTGAGGGTTCAGCAGACCTTGTTATCAAGGTTGATCATTTGTATATATAGGTGATATACTTATGTAATTTAGGTGTCAGTATTATGTCTGCATTATCAAAGAGAGGTAAATGTGTGAAAAAGGATATATCATTCAGCGAAGTGTTGAGGTGAGATTGGTGTTCTAGGGCAGACAACTGTACTTAACCATAACTATCATCAAGCATTTGTAGATGTTATTATTGTAGTTCATTCCTTCTAGATTGTAGCTTGAATCATATTATAAGTTAGTGAGACTTCCCTAAGGGTTGTAGCCTTCTGAGCATATATCTTTTGTGCAGTGAGCTCTAGGCAATGTGCTTGAATGTATGTGCATTCCCCATTGTAATATTTTCACATACTACTACAGAGTATCATCTTATTGTGGGTAGGTTCCCATCGTGGTTTTTCCCTTAATCAAGTTTTCCATGTCAAAATCTTGGTTTTGTGTGTTGTGTTGTTAATTTTCTTATCAGTTATTATTGTGGTTTATCAGTTTGTCTCTTGGAGTTTAATTTGTTGTTATTTGGTGAAGATTGATTCACCCCCCCCCCCCCCCCCCCCTCTCAGTCTTCCTTCTTGATTGCTGCTAACAATTGGTATAAGAGATAGATCCTCTAGTAGAAGCTTAATCCCTTGAGGAGATCCGAGATGGTAGCTCAAGGTATTCTTTTCAAGAAGGACAGTTTGAGGTTTGATGGAAGCAACTACACTTTATGGAAGAAACAGATGGAGGTGCATTTGAAATTTCTTGGAGAAGATTATTGGAAGATTACTAAGAATGCCTATGTTGTTCCTCAGAATGGACCATCCACTCCTGATGAGGTTAAGGAAGTTGAATATAACATCAAAGTGAAGGAAGCATTACTTAGTGCCTTGACTGATTCTGAAATGACAAATGTTATGGAACTCAAGGCCACACATGAGATCTAGGTAAAGCTTGAGATCCTGTATGAAGGTGATAGTCAAGTGAAAGTTGCTAAGTTGCAAAGTTTAAAAGGAAAGTATGAGACATTGAAGATGGGTGATGATGAGAACATACATTCATACATGGCTAAGGTGAATGAGCTTGTCCTTGGTATCAGATCTACTGGTGGAAAGATTGGACAAGATGAGATTGGTGCTAAGGTGCTGAGATCTTTGCCACCTGCTTATAAAAATAAGGTTTCCGCTATTTATGAAATCTGAAATGTAACTATAGTGACAAGAGATGTGTTGGTTGGAAAAATTGCTGCATTTGAGTTGAGAAAATTTTGAGAATCACATGGAAAGTCAGAGACAACATTCAAGGCATCAACATCCATGTACGGTAAGTAGAAATATGATCTTGATGAGTGCAGGATATCTAGATATGAAAGAGAAAGGAGAGAGATAGCAGAGAAAGAAAGAGAGATTGATGAGCTTGAAGCATTGAATGCCCAGAGATTTCCTAAAGGTTCTAATAAGTATAATGGAAAGTTTCCCTTGAAATGCTTTTCTTGTAATAAGATAGGAAATTTTGCTTCTAGATGTCCGAAGAGAATGGCTAAGTATGATAGACATGATAAGTTTGATAGGAATGATAGATATGAGAAGCATGAAAAGTATGATAAGCCTTATAATTCTAATCAAAAGTTTAGGAACCAGAAGAACTATTATTATGCTATAGATGAGGGTGTAATAGATGAAGAATCAAAAGGAGATGAAGCTATGTTTATTGCCATTAAAGAATATAGACCTGTGCATATTGATTCTACTAGTTGTTCTGTTGAGGAGAAAGCTTTGGCTGCAAAGGTAGAAGAAAAGGGTGAATGAGTGATTGACAGTGGTTGTTCACATTATATGACTGGTGATAAAAAAAAACTTGTGAGCATGGAAAGGTATGATGGTGGAATAGTTAGATTTGGAGATGACAAAGCCTGTGTAATTTATGGGAGAGGTTCTATTTATTTTGATGGTAATCATAACACTGATTATGTCTTGTATGTTGAAGGATTGAAGTATAATCTTTTGAGTGTTGGGCAGATGGTTGACAAGGGTTATGATCTACAATTCAAAGATGGTAAATGCAAGATCTTGAATGCCTCTGATATAGAGATTGCATCTGGGACTAAGACTAAAGGTAACATTTTTTGCTTGAATGCTAGTGAGAAAAGTTTTTTGATTGCTAAGATAGATGAGAGTTGGTTGTGGCATAGAAGAATGTGTCATGTAAGATTTTATTCATTGATCAAGATCAGTTATTCACAACCTGTTAGAGATCTATCTAAGATTGTTAAACCTATTAATCTGGTATGTAAGGAATGTCAGTTGGGTAAGAAAACAAGGATTTCTTTCAAAAGTAAATAGTATACATCATATGGATTATTAGATCTTGTACATATTGATCTATGTGGACCTACAAATGTTAGAAGTGTGCAAGGTGATAGATACTTTATGTTGCTAATTGATGATAATTCCAGAATGATGTGGGTTGTCTTTTTGAAGGAAAAATTAGAAGCATTTGAGAAATTCAAGATATTCAAAGATAAAGTTGAAACCAAGTCTAGATTGAATTTGAAGTGTCTGAGATCAGATAGAGGTGGAAAATTATGTTCTGGTGAGTTCAATTCTTTCTATGAGATGCATGGAATCAGAAGACAACTATCTTCTCCTAGGACCCCACAACATAATAGGATTGTTGAAATAAAGAACCGTACTATTTTAGATGCTGCAAGAACTATGTTGATTGAAGGAAATGTTCCAAGGGTCTTCTGGAGAGAAGCTATTAGCACTATATTTTATACATTCAATAGAGTTTATATCAAAGGTGATACCGGTAAGACCCCTAATGAGATTTAGTTTGGTCATGTTCCTACTGTGAAATATTTCAAAGTTTTTGGTAGCAAATGTTATATCAAAAGAGATGAATATATAGGAAAGTTTGATGCTAGAAGTGATGAAGGTATCTTTTTGGGATATTCTACAAACAACAAAGCCTACCGGTGCTATAATAAGAGACTGAGAAAGATAGTTGAGAGTACAAGTGTGAAGGTGGATGAAAACCTTGGGAAGGAGATCAGAGCCTATGATGAAGGTCAACATGTTGTTTTAGCTCCTATTTAGCCTAAAGAGCCTACGCAGAATGACCTGGTAGAGACTGTGAATCCAGATGTTGTTGTTGTTAGTGATGATGTGCAGGAACCTAAAGATCAAAACAATCATAAGACTCCTAGGTATGTAAGATTGAATCATTTTGAGAATCAAATTATTGGTAATAAGAATAAAGATCTGTTGACTAGAAGAGTGTTAGCTGTAGAAGAAATATGTTGTATTTCTAAAGTTGAACCTAAAGATGTTGTTGAAGCTTGTAAACATGATAACTAGATTAGAGCCATGGAAGAAGATTTAGATTAGATTGAAAAGAACAACACTTGGGAACTTGTGCCTAGACCTAAGGATAAAAATGTTATTGGTACTAAATGGGTTTTTAGGAACAAATTGAATGAAGCTGATGAAGTAGTCAAAAATAAATCCAGACTGGTTTGCAAGGGATGTTCACAGTAAGAAGGGATTGATTATGAAGAAACTTTTGCTCTGGTTGCCAGAATTGAAGTTGTTAGATTGTTTCTTTCTTATGCTGCTTATAAAGATTTCAAGGTATATCAAATGGATGTCAAATCTGTATTTTTGAATGGTGATCTAGAAGAAGAGGTTTAGATTGAATAGCCTAATGGATTTTCATTATCAGATGATGAAGACATGGTATCTAAGTTGAAGAAAGCACTTTATGGATTGAAACAAGCCCCTAGAGCTTGCTAGGCTATATTAGACAAATATTTGCTAAAATTGGGATTTATCAAAGGTGTTGCTGATAGTAATCTGTACATTAAGATTAAAAATGCTAACATTTTGATTGTTGAATTCTTTGTTGATGACATTATCTTTAGTGGTGATGATGATATGAGTATGAATTTTATCGGTGATATGCAAAAATAATTTGAGATATCTATGATTGGTGAGATGAATTTTTTCCTAGGTTTGCAGATTGCACAGACAAGAAAAAGTATCTCTATATATCAAACTAAGTATGTGAAGGAATTGCTGAAGAAGTTTGGATTAGATGATTCCAAACCAGTTGGAACTCCCATGGTGACTATTTGTAAATTGTCTAAAAATTATGAATCTCTTAAAGCTAATTAGAGTTTGTACAGATCTATGGTTGGTGGACTGCTATATCTTACTCAGACTGGGCCTGACATTATGCATGTTGTGTGTATGGCTGCTAGATATTAAGTTGATCTAAAGGAGAGTCATGTCACTACTGTTAATAGAATATTCAGATATATAAAGGGAACTGAAGATTATGGTTTATGGTATCCAAAGAATGATGATTTCATGTTGTGTGCTTACACTGATGCAAATTGAGCTAGTGATGATGACTCGAATAGTACTATCATTGGAGCATTCTTTTTAGGTAGAAAGTTGGTTTCATGGGCTAGCAAGAAACAAGATTTGGTATCTTTATCTACTCCTGAAGCTGAGTACATTGTTGCTGCTAGTAATTGCACTCAGATAGTTTGGATGAAAAAAATGTTGAAAGATATCAGAGTTATTTATGATGAGCCTATGGTTATATATTGTGATAATTCTAGTGCTATAAACATGTCAAAGAATCTGGTGCAACATTCAAAGTCTAAGCATATATCAATCAAAAATAATTACGTGAGAGAGCAAGTCAGTGAACATAATGTGAAGCTGGAATATGTATCTACAAAGGAACAAATTGTTGATATTTTCACTAAGCCTTTGTGTTGGCAATTTTGAGGAATTGATTATGTGTTGCATTGATGTTTGTCATTGATGTCAACACTAGTTGTTTTGCTGTCTACCAGCTTCTAGTAGAGTGGTTGGATTATAATGTTGATCTGGAGGTTTGTCTTCGGGTTTGGTCTAGCTATTCGAATTTGTTTGGATTGATTATTCATGTGTTCTTGATGTGTATCACATTCAATTGGTTCGGGATTTGATGATCTAGATGCTATCATATGTTCTAGTCAGCTTTTTGGTTACCGATAAGGATTCTATTGATAGCACTTTGATGAAGATCTTTTGGTAAATCCGATAAGTGGTGTTGGTGCGGCTTCTAGAAGGTTATCAAGATGCTGACGGTTGTCATGTTCATGTTCCAGTTGTTCGTAGAGTTTCATTTGGCTTATGGCAACCTATTTTAGGTCTGGTGTTATTTTGTTAGGTTATAGACCGGTTTATGTAATGTGTTGGTTGATGCTCCTGATGTGTCACCAGTTGGATTTATTGTTTCATTTATGTTGTTTCGGTCTTAGGCCAACTTTGTTTATCATTGGTTTACGGGATTATGTAATGAATCTATTGTATTGTCTTTTAGGTGGCCGACCTAATTGTTTAGGTCCCGGGTTGGTATAAATATGATTTAAGATCTCTTTGTAGATCTTGGTATGTGGGTTATAGGATTATGTGCATGCGAATAAAGTTGTCACCATATGCAAAGGTTTTGGTTGATCATAGGTGATCGAATTGGGTTTATGAAAGAGGTTTAAGATCTCGGGTATTGAGCTTAACTAGAATTGCACTCAGGCATATGAGATGCTATTCTTACAATTCATTCATCTTTTTAGATTGTAGTCTAGATTTATTTTGTAGTCAATGAGGCTCCTTTTGTGATGAGCAGTGTGCTCTAGGCTATTGTCCTTCCTGCATGTGCAAGCCCCTCTTATTGTAATTACATACTTGTTGCAGAAGTATTATCTAACTATGGGTAGGCTTTCCACCATGGTTTTTCCCTTTACAGAGTTTTCTATGTATAAATCATGGTGTTATGTGTTATGGATGGTTGGTAATTGTTTTGTGATTTATGTTTATTCTTAATTGTTATATCTTCTATTCTAGTATTTGGTTTATGCATTCTGGTAAAAGGTTTTATGTGCTTAAAGTTTTATAATTTGCTGACAACTGATTCACCCCCCCATCTCAGTTGTCCACTGGTTATTCTAACAATTGGTATCAAAGCTTGGTCCTCTCTATAGAAGCTTAACTGCTTGAGGAAGATCCTATGGAAACTAACAGTTCAAATACATCTATTTTTCAAAGAGAAACCCCTAAGCTTGATTCGACAAATTATAGGGTATGTAAGATTCAGATGGAAACTCATTTGAGATGTATTGGGAAAGAGATTTGGGAGGTCACAAAGAGAGGCTATACTCCTCATAATATGGCATCTGGCAATCCTCCTCCGACAACCTTGCATAAGGACATTGAGAATTATTGTAGAGCTAGAGAAGCACTCTTAAGTGCACTTTCTGATCAACAAATTATGGGATTAACTGACCAATCATCTATGAAGCTTATATGGGATAAGTTGGAGGATCTGAATGAAGGCGACCCTACTGTTAGAATTACTAAACTTGATGGTTACCGGGTAAGGTATGAGAATCTAAAGATGGAATAAGATGAAAGGATTACTACTTATATGGAAAGAGTTAATGAAATTGTTATGAGAATTTGGTGTTGTGGTGGATCTCTGACCTAAGATGAGATTGTTTCTAAAGTATTGAGAGCTTTTCCATCAGCTTACAAGATGAAGGCTACTGCAATTAATGAGCTGAGAACAATGGCTAACACTTTTGTTAATAGGGATACTTTGGTTGGAAAATTATCTTCTTTTGATCTTGAAGAATTTGGTTCTCAAGTTGCAAAGACTGAATCTACTTTTCACACATCTACATCATCAACCAGCAAGAGTGATTGGAAAGCTTTATATGCGAAGGAACAGGGGGAAATGAAGAAAGAAGATGATGAGTTTGAGCAACTTGAAGCCCTATTTTCTAGAAGAGTACCTAAAGGTTTGACATGAAGTAAGTATGAAAGAAAATAACCTCTTAAATGTTTTACATGTAATAAGTGTTATCCTCACTAATTTAGTTGGTTTAATATCCAGATTGAACTCTTGTATTTTTGATACCCATGTAGCTTAGCTATTCATTCCAATATCTTGATGTGTCAAAATACTTTTAACAACAAAGTGCGACACATACACTATTGCATGAGAATGAAGAATGTAATACCTGAAATGTTTAATAGCTTTTACCACCGCAAATGCTTGCTTCTCCATCAATGAATATTTTAGTTCATGCTTCTTGAGTGGTACACTCATGAAGGCAATTGGAACTTTGTCATTTTTCTGCAATAAAATTCTTGACATGGTATGCTCAGAGGCATATCAGTAGATGATGAAATCCTTCTTAAAATCTAGATTGATGAGTGCAGGAGCCTGCACTTTAGCTTCTTTTACTGCCTCAAATGCTTTTTTCCCCTCATCATTTCATCTGAACATCTGTTTTTCACTCATCAAATTCACTATGTATTGAGTAATTTCTACAAAATCAAGGACAAACCTTCTCAAAAAACTCACTTGACCAAAGAAAGATCTAACTCCATTTCTATTTAATGGTAAACTTAGCTGCTGGATTGCCTTCACCCTCTCTGGATCTACCTTGATGAATTATTTGGAAATGATGTCACAAAGTAAGTTACCTTCAGTAACACTGAACACTGACTTCTTCAGATTCAAAGACACTCCATGCTCCCTGCACCTCTGCAAAACTTTTCTTAAGTCTCTCAAGTGAAGCTTTCTCTTTTTAGAGAAAATAGTTAAATCATCAAGGTATACAATGATTATTTTATCTTTCAGGTGACCAAAAGATAAGTCCATAGCCCTCTAGAAAGTTGCTCCGACATTTATCAGACCAAACGACATCCTGTTATATGCAAAGGTACCATAGGGAGTAATGAAAGTTGTTTTGTGTTGATCCTTTTTTGAGACACTAATCTGATTGTAGTCTAAAAACTCATCTAACATCAAAATCATTTTAGAACCCAAGACTGTTTGCAAAATATGATCCATAGCACTCAGTGGGTAATTATCCTTTAGACTAGTTTGATTCAAAATTTTAAAATCCACACAAATCCTTATCTCTCCATTATTTTTATGAATTGGAACTATATTAGCTATCCAGGTGGAACCATGAATATGATATATAATTTTTGCCTGTAACATTTTATCCACCTCCTTAAAGATGGCCTCTGCAACCTTGGGATTAAAATTTCTCAATTTCTGCTTGAATGGACTTGTTCCTAGTTTCATAGGAAGATGATGTTGAAACTACCCATCCCTGAAATTTTTCAAATCGTCATAGCACCAGGCAAACACATCCATTTATTTCATTAAAAGACTAACAAATCTTCTCTTCTCTTTAGGGGTAAAACACTTTCCCAAATTGATGAACTTAGGATCTTCTTCATCACCAATATTAATCCTTTCATAATCACCAAAATCATGAGTTGTTGGTAATCATTTGTCCTTCCTCTTGATGAAAGCATCCTGACTATCAAAAAGGTGTTCTAAAGACACTAACCCTATAGGAATCTTATTTTCTTTCAACTAGATAATTTCATCTTGCAGTCTCTTGACGATCAAAAAGGTGTTCTAAAGACACTAACCCTCTAGGAATCTTATTTCCTTTCAACTAGATAATTTCATCTCATGGTTCCTCTCCTGGATCTGGGGAGAATTCCTTACATTCAGTTTTAGATCCTTCAAAGAATGTAGTCATGAACATTTCAGCACAATGTAGAAAGTTTTTTATGTGCTTATTATTTTCAAAGACTTGCCAAAATTCTGAGTTATCAGGAACACTTGGCCTATATATTAACTCCACTTGGTAAGTATCTACTATGAACTCTGGATGAGGAATCAAGAGAGAAGCCGACACTGCCAAAAAACAAGCTTTAGAATTGAACTCATGTGGGATAGCTTCAATAGAAAAAGCGTCAAAGCCTTCAATTTCATCCTGTGAAAAATGAAGCCTAAGGAGCCTTGCTTACACACCCACAAGAATTCTTGGTGCAAGCTATGGAGTCATGAAGTATGGCTCAGCTTCCCAAGGTTGGTTCCATGGTTCTCTATCTCACAAGGTCCCTCAAACCAATGTCTTTGCTCTCAGATCACTGAGCAAAGTGGTTTAGGGATGACAAATGCAAGAACGAGGGATGCTTTGTTTGATTTTAAGATGAAATGCATCCTAAGCTATGCATGATCGTATAAATGCAATAAAATAGTTATCAGATGACAAGATTAGTAGCAAGATTATCCTAGCATGATATACTAGTCTATGATTAAGCTAGATGATAAGGAAAATACTCTAAATATGCATCTTTAGATTAATTCCTATTGAAAAGAGAGGCTAAAATGATGAGCACAAACGATATATTTAAAACTTGGATGGATTTTAGTATAAGTGTGATGCTAAAGACTTGGATTCTGAAAATGGAGGAATGAGAGCTCTATTTATAGCAAAAATAGGGCAATGGATGGTCAGGATTGAAAGAGTTAATCAAGGGCTAAGTTTGAAAGTTGGGAATCCATGTTTACAATTGGGACCAATGAAATGGTGACAATTGTCAATATAAGGTTGGTAGAGAGGAGATGTAAGAAGCATTAAATGCTTGAGAAGACCTCATGGTTATCCTAGGGGTTAAGGGTTAAGGTTAAGTTAAGATTACCCATTGGATAAAGATTTTATCCAAAGGATAAATTCTTGTGCAAAGGATTAAGGATAACCATGGTCAAAGCAATAAATGCTTGATGAGACCCTTGGGTTACATGGAGGTTGAGTTTAGGGAAATTCTTTAACCATGTTAGAGGGTTAAGCTAACCATTAATGGTTATGAAGACTTTGGGGACAAATTTGTAAGAGTTTTTCCAAATTTGGGGGTATGAATAAAGTCTTTAATGTTTTTAGAAAACTTTACTCCAAATTTGAGAAGTGACCTCCTCAAATTTAGGGAAAAGGGATAATGAATGGGTTTTAGTTAATTGATTAGGATTAGATGGATTCTAGAAGAAATTAGGAAGAGGGTTAGGATGCAAGTGGGAGGTGTAGGATTTTGCAAGTGGATGAAGGGATAATAGGATTTAATTGAATAAAATGAGTTTAATTCAATTTGGTTGTGTAGACACCTAAAAATGGTCAACGCTTGCGGAGTCATACTTTAACATTTGCGCATTGCCTCATTTTAGGTTTTTGCATCGCATTAACATTTCTCCTATGTCACACACTTGGTTTTTATCATTTGCGAGCATCGAGTCATTCTTCTACATTCTTTATTTGTCTCACTCTCAGATTTGGTCTTGTCGACAACACTATCCAGTTATGATTTTGATCGAGTATATCCTATCATATCAATGTGCATGCTCATTTGTCATCATTTTGGACATCATCAATCCTAATTAGGGTTTTGTCCTCTTATCAATCTTATCATTTGGTGATCGATTTGTCATCGATCGTTGTTATATTCGATCTTGTCATTTTGTGATCGATTTGTCATCAATCGTTGTCTGTCTCAATTATGTCAATTTGGATCAATTAGTCATTGTTCCTCGTCAATTAGCACCTTTATCTTAATCAAATCATTTATTAGCATTGGTCCTTTGTCAGTCAGAATCATGATCATAATCGAATCAACATTAATTATCTTTCATCAAGACCTAATTGTCATCCTTGCATTGTTAATTCATCTTTTAGGGTTTCATGATTTAATCATTTAACCTTGTTTGTCATTTCTCCCTTTAGGATTAATAAATTATTTATTTATCCTAAGTCTTATCATCACAATTAAATGTTCATTTAATTGGCTAATTATTCCTCTTTTTGTGAATTAATTAATAAATGACAAATTATTAATTAATTTACCTATTTCCTAATTTTCATCAATTTTCTAATTTTCTATTTTTCTAATTCCTAATTTCAATTCTCTCCTATTTTTCTCCTAATTTCATGGGAATGACATAGAAATTTGTCATAATTTCTCATAATTGACAATCAATCAATTCTTGACATAGAAATTTGTCATAAATTGTCATGAATTATCAATCAATCAAATTTTGCATAGAAAGTGCATAATTTGTCATAAATTGTCATAATTGACATAATTGATTTGCAATTTCCATTTGAATCTCTTCATGCTAATTTGATCATTTCTCCAATTTGTCTATAAATTGGATGAATTTCTTCAATCCCAACTAATGAGAAGGAGAATAATCACTTTTTCGAGTCAATCACGCTTCGAGTACTCTTGTGCCAATGTCAATCTTGCTTTCACATTAGGTTTATGCACTTGAAGGTGAGATCCACAAACAAAGGCTATTTGGAGAAGAAAGAAGGACAATGGAGCTGCATGAAGGATACATTCAAATCTACATCTGGTTTGCATAGTCTTTAGTTTTGAATGTTTCATTTTCATATCTCTATTGAGTGTGTTAGGATTGATCATTGCAATCTGCTTTTGTGATTGAGCTATTATTGATATTTTCTTGTGATGATTTCCAAATTCCTAGCTACATTAATTGGTGAACCCGACGTGAACACTAACCATCTAACCCCTTAACTATGTTTTTGAGTGCTTTTGAGTTGATTTGCAGGTCAAAAAAACCCAAAAATAGGGTAGTGCAGGGTTTTCTGGGGACTTCTACGCCTGTGTGAGACAACCTGCGCCTATGTCAAGCAACCTACGCCTATGTTAAAGACATTTTGTGCCTATGTCATGACTTCTATGCCTGTGTCATGACTTCTGCACCTGTGTAAAGTCCAGAAACAGAGGTAAAAGACAGTGTTTTTCACTTGCAAGTTGTTTTCTTTTGCATTCTGTTTCTGCTTTTTTGGTTTTGTTTGTACTAATTCTCTATGCAGAACCTTGGCATACACATGGCAAAGACAATAAATGAAACTACTAACACATTTTTGTGCAGGTTCGATAGTCAAAGACTAAACATTTCAAACTTCTGACTTGGGTTTTGCAGGTTGCCTTGGAATACAACTAAACTTTGTGTTTGAAATTAATGTTTAGGCACCTAGTGATTTCTAAATAGGATGGAATGAATCTATGCTTGATTTTATTATTGAGCTTGACATTGGAGTAGGAGAGTATGCTCTCATCCTTCTTAGGGTGATCAGAAATCCAGATCTTCGATACCATGCTCATGTCTTTGATTGTTTGTCACCTTTAGAGGGCCTGCCTTCCTGACCATTTGCTTTTGCAAGCAAGTGATAATCGTGAGAAGGGAATGACCCAAAGTGAGTATGGCTAGAATACCTTGGCATTCTAACTCACTATAAACAAATACCTGATGGGTGAAATCTTTGAAGGAAGGGTTACGTGGGAATTGCAGTTACTTGGGAATTGATGACCCTTGAACTCTTTCTCATATCAACATCTAAGTAGGACCTCATGGTCTAAATCATGCTTGCGCGACTACATTTGTTTGGTATCTTGATGGGCTTAATGTCTCAATCACACTTGTGTGACATCAAGGAGTAACACTTAATAGAAATCCTTACTAAACACCTTGTATTTAGAGGCCAAAAACCCTTCTAGTTGCTTGAGAAGGATAAGTTCGGATACTTGGAAGAGATACTAAGTTTGCCATGGGGAGATTTCCATGGGGACTGATGCTTGGCTGCCCTGAGAAGTGAGTGTCGTGGAGGGGAGCCCATGGGGTCAAGTATCTATGTATTCTACTTGAATCTCATAACAAGTCTACCTCTCAAGTACCTAATGTCCTTGCCTACCATAAGAAATGTGTGAATGAGCATGATTGTATTGAGTCTAAGTTGAAATATCTTGTCTTCTTTGTTTGTCAAAAGTTGAATTGCATATCATTTCAAAAACAAGACAAATTGATTCAAAACAAGGTTAAACATAAGAGAATTTCATCCAACAAACTTCAAAACACCTTCAAACATGGTTGTCAAATATTGTTCAAAATCTTGTCTCAACATTCATGTCACTTAATTTTAGGTTCATCCTAGGTTGCATTTTGCAAAGTTCATTGTCAACTACCAAGGTTAGGTTTCACCTAAGTCATACTCCTTTGCATATCAATAAGGGTCATCCATTTGCATGTGTCCTCTTGCATTAGAGTAATACCATTGTCATACTTTGCATACCCTAAGTCTCTTCATTAAGTTTAGGTTATTATCATATCATATTAAGGTCATTTGCATAGTAATTGTCCCTTTGCATATAGTCTCAAAAACTAGGTTTTGTCATACTTGAGTAATCCAAATCTTTGATAAACCCTAAGTCATTGTTAAGAAGTCTAGACCTTGTCAAACCTTTTCTTTTTATGTCATTATTGTCATTTAGTCAAACCTAGCTTAGTATCCAGGCATATAGGGGAGACTTTGTCATTTGTCCTTTTGTCACATGGTCCTTTTGTCCTTTGAGGTCTAGACATCATTTCATTTTCCTAAGGGTCTCTTTTAGATTTTCATAGATTGCATGCTCGTCTATCTAGTTTGCATTTAGTTGCATATCATATATTATCCTTGAAAAATTCCAAAAATATTGCATTTGCATAGTGACATGTCTATTGAAACAAGGTTCCAAGCACCAATGATGCAACAAAGTTCGACATATAAACCGACAATGCAATCACAATTCTATCCAACCCAACAACAAAGCAACATTGATCTAACTTTTTATGATGAAACAAATCTCCAAATACAAAAACTAGAGGAGAGGCTAGCTCAAGAAAATGAGATATTGGAACAAAGAGTGAAAAACATTGCGAAGAATAGATCACAAATGTCCAAAATGTTTCTAAAATTTCCAGGTCGAAATCCAAATATTGAGCCAATTGATGTAAGATCTCTTATCGAATGATCAGACATACTAGCTCTCCTCTCACAAATAGAGATGATGAAACAATTTCAAGAAAAGAGACAACAACATTATGTGCCTTCACATCAAGAACAAGAAGGTGTTTACTATCAATCAGATTTTCAACCATCACAACCAATTGTTCAACAGCTCGAACATTTCCAACAGACACAACCAATGGTCCAACATTTACAACCAATGTCACAACCCTCCTTTATCATTTTTTTTGATTTAAATACAAAACTTTATTTATACTCTTTGGATGAATTATTGAATATTGTAAGGGAATAAATTAATAAACCACACACACATGGAAAATGCATATATATTTTAATTTAGTTATTTAATTTCCCTCACATTAAGGCACATGTTGTAGTAGGAATAAGAAGCTTCTAGAGGCTTCTCCACCTCCTTGCATGTAACTCCTCCCACTAAGCCCAATTAATTTGCATGGAGGCCAAATTGGGAGAAGAATCTCTTTTTCAATTAAAAAAAATAGGTAGTGGGAAATGGTAATTTCTTTTATAAAATGGGAACAAGTTTCAAAAGAAAAGTTAGCGATTGGATAAGAAATTCTGCAATTTCTCTTTTGTAGTCCATTTTTTTTCATTGCAGCCAAGGTTTTGTTGGGAGGATTTCTCTTCAATTTGGAGGATCAAGGAAGACTCTACACCATTTTTGCAAGCATCCAGGTTCCTTCAAGCTTAGTTTGTGCATCTTGTTCTTGTTGTAGATTAGATTAGATTATTTTATGAAAATGAAATTCATTCGTGAAATTAGTTTCAGACTTTGATAAGAATTAGATTAAAATGTTTTAAATTGTTTATTCATTGTTTGGATTCTTGATTTTGGAAAATAAATTGTTGATTCATTATTTAGATTTTGATAAAATTTAGTTCAGATTTGGAGTAGATTAAAATGTTTGATAGAAAGAAAAATAAATTTGTTGATTCATTGTCTCAAACTTTGATAAAATTTAGTTTTAAATTTTGGAGTAGAATAGAACAAATTGTTGATTATTAGTTTCAGATTCTTGATAAGGAAGTAGATTAAATTTGCTTGACAAAGAATTAGATCCACTGTTTTTTTTTTTTTTTTAAAATAATGTAATAATAAATCTAGATCCAGATTTAAATTGTTTCTCTTATTCTTTTTGATTCTTGCTAAGAAGAACCATCTTTCATCTCTCTGGTTATTGTTATCCAAATCTCATTTAAGGAGTATTCTTATTATTATTTTATTTTTGAAAACTCTCTGTGGATTGAATAAAGAGCTCACTGAAATTACCAGTTGAATAAATCCTCCTGGACTCTGAGAATAACCCTGGAAACAAACCAATTTCCTGAGAAGTCTGAGAACAACTCCCTTCCTGTAATGGCTGGATAAATCTTTCTCTCTCTCTTTCTGTGATTCTGATTTAAAAAAAAAATATATATATATACATACATTAAAAGTCTGGTTTCTATAAGGAGACAAACCAAGAATTACTCAGTTATTTTACCTGTTCTTACCTTCTTAGATAAAAATTATCCTGTAAAGAATTTGAAACCATATATATATTTATATATATATATATATATATATATACAAATATATATATGTATATATATATATATACATATATAGATTATATAACTCCAATGTCAATTTGCAATTTAAATGATACATTATCAATCACTGCGTACGCACAGACCCCAAAATAACCGCACGTACGCACAGACCCCGAAAATAACCATACGAGCGCAGAAAGGCGTTACCGTAAGCCGACAGGGTTAGTCGTACCCCCACTACCCTGCGGTCACTGCAAGTGGCCGCAGGGGAGTGGAGGGGACCACGTGGCCCCGTCAACCCCTACGGGCCTGCACATGCAAGACCGTAGGGAGTGGCGGGACCCGTGGTCCCCACCCCCGGTTCTATATACAAATAATTAAAACGAGATTGCCATAGGAAATTTCGATGGAAGTTTAACATTCGATTTAACATTTAAGTATTTTTTTTTGTGTATCGTTTAAAATTAAAATTAAATTAATTTCTTTTTTTTATGTACATTTGTTTAGCTAAATTTAATTTCCTTAAAATTAACAAGAGTTGAATTCAATGTATCATTTCAAATCCTTAGAGAAATGAATGGATTATTTGACCCATAATTTTTGAGATAAGTAAAGTCTCATTATTATTCAATTTGGTCACTCATGAGAAATTTGTAACCTTATAACTAATTAAGTCTTGCGATAGAGAAAAACATTTCTGCATTTTGAATATAAATGACGTTACTTTTTCATTGCATTATGATTATTTCGTATTCCTTAATTTTCATGCGATTACTCGTAAGTTCACAATTATCATTACCATGCCAAGTATTAATCCAATTAATTGTAGAATAATGATATTCTTTGTTCAAATAGCATTTAAGGTTTAAAATTATGTACATCCATTTCATAATTATATTCAAGTATGATGTTAGTTTAGAAAACTAAACAAATGGAGTTGGAAAACTAAAACTAGCAGCGTTCGGTATATACGGTGCCTCTGGGTCACGCTTACGGGTAATGCCGTCGTGTTGAACTACTGCACTTAACGCCTAATAAAGCTGCATTAATGACGTCTGTGGCATCGTCCCTATAAATCGTCGGGGAGTAATAAGGGACATTTGGAAGTTAAAAATCCAAGGGGCGGGTAATCCCTCTTGGATCGATAATTTAATAAGATAACTTTTAATTGAATTCCACATCCGTTGAGATAAACCATAGTAAACCCCTCTTAGGGATGGTCAAGTTAAGAGCTCTCGTGAAATTTACTTTATTTATTATTTAATTATTCACCTCGAAGGGATATTGGTGATTTGCAATTGGGTGACGCTCATGATAAGAATTAGGTTCTAGTTATTTTGTTAGGCCACAAGCAATGGGCCATCTTGAGCCTTCGCTTAAATGCTACCTTCGTGGGTAGCAACCGCAGAGAAACTGTCTGGGACACTGACCCTAGAAAGGGTTGCGTACCCACAAAATCAGTTTACATCAAACCATAGATTAGAAAATAGAACTACATACTTTACGCCTTGATCCCGCGCCGAAGCGGGTATGTAGGCAGTCTTGGGACGTAGTTGTCCCTCGTACTCAGGCGTTCGTGGGTGGGGTCTAGGCTTGGTTGAGTAAGAATCCTAATTGAAAGATAAGATAATCAAACTCAATTCAATGCATACTCGGAAGGAATCCCGTATGGATTCGCTTGACTTCCCGAGGCTTTAAGCCAAATTCCGAGGCGGAATTCAAGCTTGTGTTATTTTCTTATTACTCCTAAGGATGGCGACCTCGGTGCATTCTTGTTAGAAGAATGTAGTACTTAGTGAGTGGCTCAGGACCCGAATGGTCCCGATGAGTCTAAGTCTCTGGCCAAAGCATCTCCTATCCCGTTTGGATAGATGCCTACCCCGTATGGGTAGATGCCTATCCCATATTGGATAGATGGAATTTACGTCCCGTATGGACAATTGCCTAACCCGTATGGTTAGAAGCTCATCCCAAATGGATGATTGCCCAATCCTATTGGATGGATGCCCAGAGTATGCAATTGAATGAAACATAATAAAGAAAAAAAAAATATATACTCAAATTTTGTTGGATCAATTATGGTGGGTTATTACATGTGGTATCAGAGCAAAGGTTCAAATCTAGGCCTTGTGCTCACTTCAATTTATTCAGCTAAGGGAATGTTTTACAACAATAGGAAATTAAATTTTATTCTACAAAAAAAAAAAAAAGAAACTAACTACACAATTTAACTTTCAGGTAAAACCTAGAATGGCAAGAGCAAGAGGAAGAGGAAGAGGAAGAGGAAGAGGAAGAGGAAGAGGAAGGGGTGATGGAAGACGTACTAGGAGTCAAAGGGAGGAAAACCATGAGGAAAACCATGAGGAAAACCATGAAGGAAACCATGAGGAAGATCATGAAGAGGATCGACACAACCTAGGGAATAACGGAGATGGGGTTCAAGCTATAATCGACCTTCTAACCGAACAAAGAGATAAAATCAACTTCCTGGAACAATCGCTGCAGGACCTTAGAGAAAGGCAGAATGACTATGAGAACAGAAGTGGTACCGAGAATGGAAACCCTGGTAGCAATCAAGGAAATGTGATGGGTAATGGGAAGGAAAATAACATATTGGAACTCTCCAATGATTTAAAGAAAATCACCCCTCCTAAGTTCGATGGGAGGCAAATTGGTGAAGGGGCTGAGAATTGGCTAAATGAAATGGAAAAATATTTTGAGTTAAGAGATTTTAGTGAAACAACTAAGGCTTTATGGGGCTCCTATCAACTCACAGGGGAGGCGGCTAGTTGGTGGACCAACACCAAGGAACAAAATGGGTATAACAGGGATACAATCACATGGGATCAATTTGTTCACCATTTTCGAGATAGGTGGCTCCCTCAATTGTTCTTTGATGAGAAAGTGACAGAATTCCATAACCTACGTCAAGGGTCCCTATCCGTTCAACAATATTGGGATAAATTTGCCAAATTGCTTAAGTATGTGCCTATGTACCAAAGGGATGAAGAAGGCCAAGCAAGGAAGTTCATTTTGGGGCTGAATACCAACATAGGGGCAGAGGTTGATATGCATGGACCCAGAAATATGAATGAAGTACTTGAAAAGTCCCTAAGGCAAGAGAGGAAGATTCAGACACTAGCAGGACGAAACTATAATGGGAATCACTCATTCAAAAGGAAGCAAGAATTCAATGGAAACACTAATTTCAACAAGGGTCAAAGGAATAAATCTTTCGAAAGGAGACCACCGCCTAATCAATATCAGAGGAATGGAAATGATAATAATAGGGGCAATGATAACAGAGGCAACTATAATAGGAATGACCAGCAGAATAGGATAACTTATCCACCCAGGGGAAATGAAACAAGGAATGATCCCCCTAGAAATCAAGGTAGGAGAGGTCCTCCAGGCGGATGCTTTATGTGCAGGGAAAACCATTTTGCTAGAGATTGCCCCAGGATGCAAGGACAAATTAGAGCCAATCAACCCCAACAAGGGCCCCAACAGAGGATTCATGCAGCAGTTAGGAACCAAAGAAGGAGATACCAGAATGTTCCCGTGGAAACTACAGGTACACTATTTGAACAACCAATATCAATTCTAATTGACACTGGATCATCTGAATGTTTCGTCTCACCTGAATTAGTGAACAAATATGCATTAAAAGTTAATCAAATGGAGTCATCATGGACGGTTCAATATGGGGATAAGGCAACTAGAGAAGTAACTAAGTGTTTACCAAGGGCAAGGGTACAATTCCCTGAGTTCGAAACAAGGGTAGATCTCTATGTGGCACCCTTAGGATTATATGATTTAATTATGGGAATGAGTTGGTTAGCAGACCATCAAGATAATGTAGATTGTTATAGCAAAATTGTTGAATGTTTGGATGATGGGGGGAAAAGGGTCAAAATCCAAGGAAAGTTTAAACCCATTAGTATAGAAACTATCTCAGCAATGCAATTAAAGAAGGAAAGGAGAAGAGGAGGGCAAATCTTTATGGTCGAAATTGATGAAGGAAAGGAGGAAAATACACCAACATTTGAAAATACCCCTTTCTTAAAGGAATTTAGGGACGTTTTTCCAGAAGAACTACCCGGCTTACCCCCTAAGAGAAAGTTTGACTTTTCTATCGAAGTACTCCCAGGAGCTGAACCAGTATCAAAGGCACCCTACCAAATGAACACAACCGAATTACAAGAGCTCAAAATGCAATTAGAGGAACTCTTAGCTAAGGGATTAATAAGGCCAAGTGTATCACCATGGGGAGCGCCAGTTTTATTTGTTAAAAAGAAGGATGGAACCTTAAGGCTATGCATCGACTATAGGATGTTGAACAAAGTCACCATAAAGAATAGGTATCCCTTACCTCGCATAGAGGACCTTTTTGACCAAATGAAAGGAGCGGCAGTTTTCTCCAAAATAGATCTTCGGTCAGGGTATCATCAACTCAGAATTAAGGAAGAAGACATTCCGAAGACAGCTTTCAGGATGAGATATGGACATTATGAATTCACAGTAGTTCCTTTTGGAGTAACTAATGCCCCAGCTACATTCATGAACCTAATGAATAATGTATTCCATGACTACTTGGATAAGTTTGTTTTGGTATTCTTGGATGACATTTTGATTTATTCTAGAAATGAAGAGGAGCATTTAGCGCACCTACAAATTGTTTTGCAAAGATTGAGAGAACATAAGTTATATGGAAAATTGTCCAAATGCGCCTTCTTTGAGGAGAAGATTCACTATCTTGGGCATATAATATCAAAGGAAGGAATAGCAGTCGACCCAGATAAAATAAAGGCGATAGTAGAATGGCCAATCCCTAAGAATGTTTCAGAAGTAAGAAGCTTTATGGGGCTAGCAGGTTACTATAGGAGGTTTGTGGAAGGATTCTCTAAGATAGCAAATCCCATCAACTCGTTGCAAAGGAAGGGCAAAAGGTTCGTATGGACCGAGCAAAGTGATAAGGCATTTCAAATCTTGAAGGGAAAACTAACTTCAGCACCCATTCTAAAGGTACCAGACCCAAATGGACACTTCACAGTTGTAACAGATGCTTCTATTGAAGGGTTAGGAGGAGTACTTGTCCAAGATGAAGGGGTAGTGGCTTACGAATCTAGGAAGCTAAAGACTCATGAAGTCAACTATGCACCCCACGACTTAGAGTTGGCAGCAATTGTGCATGCCCTGCAAAAGTGGAGACATTTCTTACTAGGGAAGCCCTTTGAGCTTAAGTCGGACAACCAAGGACTAAAATACATCTTTACCCAACCTCACTTAAACGCCAGACAAAGAAGGTGGTTAGAGTTTCTAAGTGAATATGACTTTGAGATTGAATATATTAAGGGGAAAGAAAATAGGGAGGCAGATGCCTTAAGTAGGAGAAGGCACTTGATGACTATAGCAACCTTCAAAACCTCTTTCAAAAGGCAAGTAATGGATGAGCAAGGACATGACCCATGGTATGAGCAAGTCAAATTAACTATAAGACACAACCCGACCGACCCTAAGGTCGAAGGGTATACATTTGATGAAGATGGGCTACTCAGATACAATAACAGAATCTATGTTCCTAATTCAGGGAATTTAAGGGAAGTAGTTTTATCGGAGGCTCACAATGACCCTTATTCAGGCCACCCAGGAGTTAACAAACTTTATGCAGATCTAAAGAAGTTATACTTTTGGCAAGGGTTGAAGAGCGATATTGTCAAGTATGTAGCTAAATGTTTGGAATGTCAAAGAGTAAAGGTAGAACATAGGCACCCAGCTGGATTGTTACAATTGCACGATGTACCCCAACATAAGTGGCAAGTTATTAGTATGGATTTTGTACAAGGGCTACCCATGTCACCTTCTAGGCATGATGCAATAATGGTAGTAATTGACAAGCTCACTAAGGTGGCACACTTTATACCAGGAAATCTGACAGATGATGCACCCACCTTGGCTAGACGTTTCATTAAGGAGATAGTTAGGTTGCATGGAGTACCAGAGAAAATCATATCAGACAGAGATGCAAGATTCACTTCCAGGTTTTGGACCACTCTTCAATCAGCTCTAGGGACTCAACTAAATTTTATCACCGCATACCACCCGGAAACTGACGGTCAAACAGAAAGGACAAATCAGATTATGGAAGACCTGCTTCGTATGTACTGCATGGACCAACAGAGAAAATGGGAAGAGTACCTACCTTTGGTAGAGTTTGCCTACAATAATACATATCAAACATCTTTGGGAATGGTACCTTTTGAAGCTTTGTATGGTAGACCATGTCGAACACCTTTGAGTTGGGATAGTCTTGAAGATAGAGTGATTATTGGGCCAGATATGTTGAGAGAAATGGAAAGGAAAACTAAGGAAATTAGGCAAAGGTTGAAGGAAGCCTCGGATAGGCAGAAGAGTTATGCAGATAAAAACAGATCACCAAGGGAGTTTGAAATAGGGGAGAAAGTCTTCCTAAGGGTTAGGCCACACAAGAGTTCCATAAGATTTGGGAAAAAGACTAAGCTTGCACCTCGTTATGTCGGACCCTTTGAAATATTGGGAAGAATTAATCCAGTTGCTTATCGGTTGGCCTTGCCTCCCCAATTGAGCCGAATCCATGATGTCTTCCATGTATCTCTTCTTAACAAGTATGTACTTGATGAGAAACACATTTTGAATTGGGATGCCTTGCAGGTCCAAGAAATGGGGGGAATAATGATAGAGCCATTCAGAATCTTGGAGAGGCACCAGTGCCAGTTGCACAATAGAGAGGTTGATCAGTGCAAGGTGCAATGGGACTAGTACGACGAAAAGAATGCCACGTGGGAGGATACTAAGGAGATGCAACAGCTATTTCCCTTTTTATTTTGAACATGAACTATAAACTCTTTTGAATGCATTTAATAAGTGCATCGGGACGATGCACAGATTAAGGGGGGGAGGATGTCACAACCCTCCTTTATCATTTTTTTTTATTTAAATACAAAACTTTATTTATACTCTTTGGATGAATTATTGAATATTGTAAGGGAATAAATTAATAAACCACACACACATGGAAAATGCATATATATTTTAATTTAGTTATTTAATTTCCCTCACATTAAGGCACATGTTGTAGGAGGAATAAGAAGCTTCTAGAGGCTTCTCCACCTCCTTGCATGTAACTCCTCCCACTAAGCCCAATTAATTTGCATGGAGGCCAAATTGGGAGAAGAATCTCTTTTTCAATTAAAAAAAATAGGTAGTGGGAAATGGTAATTTCTTTTATAAAATGGGAACAAGTTTCAAAAGAAAAGTTAGCGATTGGATAAGAAATTCTGCAATTTCTCTTTTGTAGTCCATTTTTTTTCATTGCAGCCAAGGTTTTGTTGGGAGGATTTCTCTTCAATTTGGAGGATCAAGGAAGACTCTACACCATTTTTGCAAGCATCCAGGTTCCTTCAAGCTTAGTTTGTGCATCTTGTTCTTGTTGTAGATTAGATTAGATTATTTTATGAAAATGAAATTCATTCGTGAAATTAGTTTCAGACTTTGATAAGAATTAGATTAAAATGTTTTAAATTGTTTATTCATTGTTTGGATTCTTGATTTTGGAAAATAAATTGTTGATTCATTATTCAGATTTTGATAAAATTTAGTTCAGATTTGGAGTAGATTAAAATGTTTGATAGAAAGAAAAATAAATTTGTTGATTCATTGTCTCAAACTTTGATAAAATTTAGTTTTAAATTTTGGAGTAGAATAGAACAAATTGTTGATTATTAGTTTCAGATTCTTGATAAGGAAGTAGATTAAATTTGCTTGACAAAGAATTAGATCCACTGTTTTTTTGTTTTTTTTAAAAATAATGTAATAATAAATCTAGATCCAGATTTAAATTGTTCCTCTTATTCTTTTTGATTCTTGCTAAGAAGAACCATCTTTCATCTCTCTGGTTATTGTTATCCAAATCTCATTTAAGGAGTATTCTTATTATTATTTTATTTTTGAAAACTCTCTGTGGATTGAATAAAGAGCTCACTGAAATTACCAGTTGAATAAATCCTCCTGGACTCTGAGAATAACCCTGGAAACAAACCAATTTCCTGAGAAGTCTGAGAACAACTCCCTTCCTGTAATGGCTGGATAAATCTTTCTCTCTCTCTTTCTGTGATTCTGATTTTAAAAAAAAATATATATATATACATACATTAAAAGTCTTGTTTCTGTAAGGAGACAAACCAAGAATTACTCAGTTATTTTACCTGTTCTTACCTTCTTAGATAAAAATTATCCTGTAAAGAATTTGAAACCATATATATATATATATATATATATATATATATATATACAAATATATATATGTATATATATATATATACATATATAGTTTATATAACCCCAATGTCAATTTGCAATTTAAATGATACATTATCAATCACTGCGTACGCACAGACCCCAAAATAACCGCACGTACGCACAGACCCCGAAAATAACCATACGAGCGCAGAAAGGCGTTACCGTAAGCCGGCAGGGTTAGTGGTACCCCCACTACCCTGCGGTCACTGCAAGTGGCCGCAGGGGAGTGGAGGGGACCACGTGGCCCCGTCAACCCCTATGGGCCTGCACATGCAGGACCGTAGGGAGTGGCGGGACCCGTGGTCCCCACCCCCGGTTCTATATATAAATAATTAAAACGAGATTGCCATAGGAAATTTCGATGGAAGTTTAACATTCGATTTAACATTTAAGTATTTTTTTTTGTGTATCGTTTAAAATTAAAATTAAATTAATTTCTTTTTTTTATGTACATTTGTTTAGCTAAATTTAATTTCCTTAAAATTAACAAGAGTTGAATTCAATGTATCATTTCAAATCCTTAGAGAAATGAATGGATTATTTGACCCATAATTTTTGAGATAAGTAAAGTCTCATTATTATTCAATTTGGTCACTCATGAGAAATTTGTAACCTTATAACTAATTAAGTCTTGCGATAGAGAAAAACATTTCTGCATTTTGAATATAAATGACGTTACTTTTTCATTGCATTATGATTATTTCGTATTCCTTAATTTTCATGCGATTACTCGTAAGTTCACAATTATCATTACCATGCCAATACATGTATTAATCCAATTAATTGTAGAATAATGATATTCTTTGTTCAAATAGCATTTAAGGTTTAAAATTATGTACATCCATTTCATAATTATATTCAAGTATGATGTTAGTTTAGAAAACTAAACAAATGGAGTTGGAAAACTAAAACTAGCAGCGTTCGGTATATACGGTGCCTCTGGGTCACGCTTACGGGTAATGCCGTCGTGTTGAACTACTGCACTTAACGCCTAATAAAGCTGCATTAGCGACGTCTGTGGCATCGTCCCTATAAATCGTCAGGGAGTAATAAGGGACATTTGGAAGTTAAAAATCCAAGGGGCGGGTAATCCCTCTTGGATCGATAATTTAATAAGATAACTTTTAATTGAATTCCACATCCGTTGAGATAAACCATAGTAAACCCCTCTTAGGGATGGTCAAGTTAAGAGCTCTCGTGAAATTTACTTTATTTATTATTTAATTATTCACCTCGAAGGGATATTGGTGATTTGCAATTGGGTGATGCTCATGATAAGAATTAGGTTCTAGTTATTTTGTTAGGCCACAAGCAATGGGCCATCTTGAGCCTTCGCTTAAATGCTACCTTCGTGGGTAGCAACCGCAGAGAAACTGTCTGGGACACTGACCCTAGAAAGGGTTGCATACCCACAAAATCAGTTTACATCAAACCATAGATTAGAAAATAGAACTACATACTTTACGCCTTGATCCTGCGCCGAAGCGGGTATGTAGGCAGTCTTGGGACGGAGTTGTCCCTCGTACTCAGGCATTCGTGGGTGGGGTCTAGGCTTGGTTGAGTAAGAAGCCTAATTGAAAGATAAGATAATCAAACTCAATTCAATGCATACTCGGAAGGAATCCCGTATGGATTCGCTTGACTTCCCGAGGCTTTAAGCCAAATTCCGAGGCGGAATTCAAGCTTGTGTTATTTTCTTATTACTCCTAAGGACGGCGACCTCGGTGCATTCTTGTTAGAAGAATGTAGTACTTAGTGAGTGGCTCAGGACCCGAATGGTCCCGATGAGTCTAAGTCTCTGGCCAGAGCATCTCCTATCCCGTTTGGATAGATGCCTACCCCGTATGGGTAGATGCCTATCCCGTATTGGATAGATGGAATTTACGTCCCGTATGGACAATTGCCTAACCCGTATGGTTAGAAGCTCATCCCGAATGGATGATTGCCCAATCCTATTGGATGGATGCCCAGAGTATGCAATTGAATGAAACATAATAAAGAAAAAAAAATATATACTCAAATTTTGTTGGATCAATTATGGTGGGTTATTACAACCAACACAACCAATGATCCAATTTCAACAATATGTCCAACCAACTATACAATATCAACAAATAATTCAACCAATGGTGGAATATCAACAAGTTCAATCAACATATTAATGTCAAAAACCACAACCAAACATTCAAAAACAAAGGTTGCAGCGCACACCAAGCCAAGTTTTAAACATGTCGGAACAATTGAACCAAGTCCAATATCAAAACATGACATCAAACCAAAAACAAGTTCAAAATACAAATACAACTATGGCAAAACCTAGAAAGAAAGTTGGCTTTCTTGCAAGGATCTTAAGGAACCTACCAAGTGAATTCTTTGAGGAAGATCAAGATAATACAATTATGTCTAGCAATGCCTCATCTCCCCACAAAAAAATTGACTCTCCAGTGGCATCTATCCCTACACCTTTAGAAGTTTCACAAGAACCTTCTATATTGTCCTCATCAAACAATATACCCAAGGATGCAATTATCCAAGAGCTATCCATAATTGATTGCCAAGATAATCCAATTCATGATGCACATCCTTGTCATGTTTCAGAAATATAAGACCCAATGCCACCATGCACTTTATTGCCATTACCTGTTTTAGAGGACCCCATTCGAAGTCCCTCTTCCTCATGTTCAAGCATTGATTCCTTGCCAGAATCCATCATAAATGTTCAAAGTGCATCCCCTTCGTGCCAAAACATTGATTCCTTGTCAGAATCCTCCATGCATATCCAAAGTCCAACCTCATGTCAAGAGGAGAATTTAGAGCATGAAGAAATGAGTCCTAAATAATATCAAGATCAAGATCCCGAAACCTTATCATCCCATCCAATTGTTGACCAGGACCCCATGTTCCCAGACACTCATGATGATTCCCCTATTCTTGTCCATCCTATCCAAAGTCCTATTAACACTCCATTCCCCGAGGAAGATCAAGATATCCCAGTCCATCCAATCCCAAACGATCCCATTCCCTTTCATGAAAAAAATGTCCTTTCAAATCCCATTGACATTCCACTTCCTAAGAAAGATCAAGATATCCCTTCCATCCTTTTCAATGATCCCATTAAAAGTCAAGAGAAAAGCACCTTTAAAGAGGATTCCAATGATCTTCCTCCTTGTCAAGATCAAATTATTCCTTTAAATCCTCCACAAGATCCTTTTGTTCCTCCATCTCCTTGTCCTAATGCTCCATATACACTCCAAGATCTCATTTCTTGTGATGATCCCATTATTTCTCCCATTCCATCTCTTGAAGAGCCTGTCATTGAACCATGTCCACTACATGATCCTAATCCCTCTCATGATCCTAATCCCCCTCATGATTCTAACGTGTTAGTGCAAGATGTTCATGAACCCTCGACATGCATAATGGGTTCTTCCACTTTGGTGCAATCTGATCCACTTCAAGATCTCATTATTTCTCTCATATCATATCCACCTCATAATGGACTCGCATCTTCTTTCCAAAGAAAAGAGTATCCTACAAGTCAAGATATCCATAAAGGCAAAGGAGTAGATCTTCATAAGAAAGAATCCCTTCATGTTAAAGAAGATCTTAAGGGTCATGTCTATACAACTCACTCTCAAGATGTTGGTATCCCTCCATCAAAATCGAAACATATCCCTTCCTCATCATCCTTTCCATCCATCTTAGATCCTTATATCCCTTCCTCCTTTATGCAAGGTCAGCAAAGGCACACATCCTTAAGAAAATTTCATCAATCCAAAAAAAGTCCACTTCATTCATATCCATCCATGCATTCCTTTCCCCCTCCAAGCAATTTGAATGCCAAGTATAAAAGTCATAAGTCTAGAAATCCACATGTATTCAAGGATCAACATGTCCAATATAGTCGACATGTCAAAACAAAGAACAATATGATCTATAAAGAAAAAAATATATCCAAAAGGCCACAAAGGCCCATTGAGCAAAATAAAGCAAAGTCAAAATCTATATGGGTTCCTAAATCCCTTGTGCAAGCAATGCACTCCAAGGAACCACAAAAGCATGAAAAATCAAAAACCATGTGGATCCCTAAGTGGCTCCTTGAAGCACAAAAGCCTACAGAAACAATCAACTTGGCATCCAAAATTGCTATTCCTCCATCCAAACCTCTCAAATTTGTTCCTCCATCACCTTCTTCATCCATTTTGGGCCCTTATGTCCCAAAATCCCAAGCTATTCCTACATCCAAATCTCACAATCTGAGATCCATTTTTCCTCCATCAGTCCATCACCCCTCAAGGTGGGTGCCAATGTTGATCTTGCCTTCATTTCCATCCACTAAAGCCCAATTATTCCAATATCCTACCTATTATCCAATGCATATTTTTCATCCTTCGATCCCTTTGATCCAATCCTTTGCATAATTTCTTGCCTTAGTTTCATCTCATTTTCCATGTCCTTATCCAACCAACGTCTTTGAGCATACTTTTAAAGGTCATGGTCCATTTTTTTTTTTCAAGGCTACTATCCAAACAAAAAGATGTTTAAGTCCTTCTTCCATCCCCTATCATGTGTCCATCTTCTATTGAAAAAGTCAAAATCCAAAAAAAGTAAAAAAAAAAAAGAAAAAAAAAGAAAGAAAAAAAGTAAAGCAAAAATAATTCATCCACTGGTGAAAACCTAGCAAACAGGCACCTTGGGCAAGTACCGCGATGAAAACCTAGCAAACAAGCGTCATGCGTAATCTATGAACTTCTTGCACACCACACTTGGGGGCAGGTTTCCTCCTTCATATCCTATTGCCCTTCATTATCCTATCATACCATGTCATTACCCTTCATATCCTATTGTCCCTCATGTCCAGTTTCCCTTTCCACCTTTTGATCTTGACAAAGATAATGATCTTCATGAGCATCATGCATCTTGTTCACAACTTTCAGTCTATCATAGCTTTTGGTCTTTATCCATTTGCTTATTATATCCTTTCATCCATATTCCCTAGCTTATTGCAACTTTCTGCCACTATCCCGTATCCTATCCCAACCTTCAGTCCATGTCCCTTATCCATTCTTAGTCTTGCTTATCCTATCCATATCTTATCACTATCCATACACTCTTTTTCTATTCCTTGATCTTGATCTGACATAAGGATGCAAAATTTAAACATGGTTTCAAAAACCTCTTGACATGTCCCTCATGCCATGTCACTGCTTTACATTGTCATATCTAGTCTCTTGTCCCATCACGCAATAGCCCTTGGAAATTGCATCCGTATTGTCTCCATGATGAAAGGCCTTTGTCTTCCCTCTATCCACCAACATTTCAGCAAGCCTATTTATTCACTTGTCATATTCCTTGCCTTGCTAGACACTGGGGGCAAAATCATAAAAAATTGAAAAATGTCCTGAAATAATTCAAAAAAAAATCAAAAAAATGTTCTGAGAAAATCCCTAAAAAAGTCATATAAAGTCCTAAAAAAAAAAAAAATGAACACAAAAAAAAATTGTAAAATCTTGAAACGCAAAACAAAAAAATAAATGATCCCTTTGTGCATAGACAGATCCCTGCGCATCCATCCAATGAAACATAATCCAACATTGTGCTTTAATAAAATCATGCATAAATAGATGAACTTTTTACTCAAACCAGACATTCAAGCTGATCGCACTTGTCATGTCAATCAACCGCAAATTTATTTGTCCTTGGCACACTATCATGAGTCTTATACAGGGTGTGGTATACTCGAAACTAGACTGTGTCATGTCTTAGATGGGGTACCACATGTCCTGAAACCAGACAGCATGATCATCCTATCAGCACTTTCAACTTTTGACAATGAAGATCAAGATGTTTTGTTTGATTTGTTGGGATTTGTGCATCTTATCTTTTTATTGATTTAACTTTGGCTTCAGTCATGTTCCTATGTTGCTCGATGATGTCATTGAGTGATTTAGAGTGACCGGGATGGTTCATGATCTCTTTCTTTTTTGTTGAGATTGTTGTTTGTTTGTGATGTGTCTGTCTTTTGCAAAAAGGGTTGCATTTCAGCTCTGGCCTTCAATGCCATGATGCTACGCATCCATTTTGCTACATTAAAATAAAGGTTCTCACCTACAAAGGTCATTACTGAAAGCAAGTTTTTCTTTATTTCTAATTGTCCTCTATCTTATTTTCTTCTTACTAACATTTCTTCTGTCCGTTCAGATAGTCAGTTCGGTCTAGTGCTCTGATTTCTCTACATACATATGCTGCATCCTGCATCCATTTGGTTAGTACATTTGCATTACATCAAGCCTCACATCAAGAATTTTATCCATTTCATATTATCAATGCATCAAAAACACATTAAAAAAATACATTCATACATGTTCCACAATGGTATATAAACAATGCATAAGTCATCCATACATGAAAAAATATAGCTATCAGTCATAACACATTGCATCCCATCATATCGATGCATATCATATCATATGTCACAATAATATCAGAGTACAAAATTGGACTGTCTATCCTAAGTATGGCCCGCAAGCTGACTACAAAATATCAAACTACATATGTCCGTCATACAGAGCACGTGCCTCTGTCACTGGGTGCTCCCTCTGTCCTCCTCATCCTTTCCATGTCTCGTGGATGATGTCCTTCCTAGTCCTGGCTATGGTGGTCTCATAGGTCCTCATCTCCGCCCTCATCCTCCCCATCATCTTCATCCCCGCCCTCATCCTCCTCGTCCTCATCATCTCCCTCCTCCTCTCCTGTGAGTGGGAAGTCCTCCTGTCACCTTGGTACTAGAATGTCAGGATCTGTCAATGGCACTGGCCGCCGTCATGCAAACCATCTCTCATACTCCTCTGTCATCCTGGCATCCACTACATCTAATCTCCAATCCCACTGTCTCTGCTATAGCTGGGTGAAGTTAGCATATGCTATGTGTGGCTGAATCATACTCCCCCACTGACTCGTCTCTCTGTGAGATCGGGCAAAGTGTGCAGTCCTCCTAGGTACATCCTACCTCTCCCCAAACTATTGTCTGACTCTCTCTAGTAGGTACAATTCAATCACTCTCTGGCGATTCACTAGTCACCCAATCAGGTACCTCTCCTATCTACAATAAGGTAGCTCCTCACTATCATTTGACCATCCTGGCCAATCACGATATGGCCTCCATGTGAACTCTCTCAATCTGTCTAGCTCGTGTCGCCAATACAATATGTATCCAAAAGAACCCTATCTCAGTGCTCCCCCATAGAAGTACACATATGGTCGGTGTGGTACTACCTATCTCTCTGTAATCGGTCGACATATAGCTATGTGCTCAAATGCCCATACCTGTAGCAATGTGACTCCACAGCTCAAAGTCTGCACTCCCTGATATGCTATCTGATGCAACTGAAAATACAGCATAGCCAGTACACATGGTCCCCATGCATACACCGTAACCTTTGTCACCATCCACTCTAGCACTCTTCCCCATCCAATAGGGAATCCATGTCCTTGTGTGTCTCCTGCTAGTAGACATGCTATCACCACTGTTATCACCACATATCGTTGATCATACTCTAATGCCATAGTCTCCCAGCTGATCTCCCTCTCTACGATATCCAGATCATCTGCATCGCACTCAAACAATCTGCACAACGCGTCTCTCCCTATCACTGGGTCATATTCTATCATCTCTCCATGAATCAGAATGTGGAGGATATACCATACATCCTCTAGTGTCACAGTCGCCTCTCCAGTCGCCAAATGGAATGAGGAAGTCTCCAAATGCCATCGCTCTACCAATGTGGTAAGCAGTCCTGTGTTTTCCCTAATCTCGGGCATGAATGTGACATAGTATATCCCCAGTCTTGGTAATGTATCTCTGTCCGTGCTCCTGAGTCTATGTCATAGCATGAAGCAGTCCGGTCGGTTCTCTTGCGTGATCAATGGATACTATCGACTCTGTATCACAATTGGGGCACATTTTGTCATTTTTAAGGTTTGCTCCTATGGGTTGTATTTCCTCATTTTCATGTCCACATCAAGGTGTTTTTCATCTATTCTAACTTATCCTACCCTTATCCCCCCTTTTCGGATCATTCGCATGTCGTTTTGGACCAAAATTGAGTTCCCAATGCACAACTGTGCCTATGTCAAGGAACCTATGCCTGTGTCATGTAACCTGCGCTTGTGTACCCTACACAAGCGCATAAGTCACTTTCTGCATCCCCTGTGGGCCCCACAATGTCCCGCAAGCTAGTCAAATTCATGAAATTGAAAATATGGGTTTTTGAGATACATACCGCTACTCCCGTGTCGTCCGGTCATCTGTAAGTGCATACACATTCTTCGAGGTGATCTGCCATTGGAATGTTCGCCATCTCTCTGCAAATGTCCTTGTCTAGAGCAACAAATTCTCCTCGTTGGCTAGTGCAAATGAGCTCTTTTCAAGCTCTTGGTCTCATTTATAGATCTTTGTTAGTGCATAGATGGATGTGCACCCTCTCCATCTTATGTTGGTCACGGTCTTTTGTGTCGTTAATTGCTTGTCCTTCATGCATCTGATATCCGATTGTCAATCCATTTGATCCTATCATTTTTTATCGATCAATTGGCCTATTTTCCGCATGTTTCCGGTCAATTCCTCGAGGGGGAATGCATATGTCATTGTCATTGTCTAGGGCATTTTCATTATTGTTCTTTGAAACAACGCTTAAAATCGCATTGTCTCAAATAGGGGCAAAATGTAGACACCTAAAAATGGTCAATGCTTGCGGAGTCATACTTTAACATTTGCGCATTGCCTCATTTTAGGTTTTTGCATCGTATTAACATTTCTCCTATGTCACGCACTTGGTTTTTATCATTTGTGAGCATTGAGTCATTCTTCTACATTCTTTATTCGTCTCGCTCTCAAATTTGGTCTTGTCGACAACACTATCCAGTTATGATTTTGATCGAGTTTATCCTATCATATCAATGTGCATGCTCATTTGTCATCATTTTGGACATCATCAATCCTAATTAGGGTTTTGTCCTCTTATCAATCTTATCATCTGGCGATTGATTTGTCATCGATTGTTGTTATGTTCGATCTTGTCATTTTGCGATCGATTTGTCATCAATCGTTGTCTGTCTCAATTATGTCAATTTGGATCAATTAGTCATTGTTCCTCATCAATTGGTGCCTTTATCTCAATCAAATCATTTATCAGCATTGGTCCTTTGTCAGTCAGAATCATGATCATAATCAAATCAACATCAATTATCTTTCATCAAGACCTAATTGTCATCCTTGCATTGTTAATTCATCTTTTAGGGTTTCGTGATTTAATCATTTAACCTTGTTTGTCATTTCTCCCTTTAGGATTAATAAATTATTTATTTATCCTAAGTCTTATCATCACAATTAAATGTTCATTTAATTGGCTAATTATTCCTCTTTTTGTAAATTAATTAATAAATGACAAATTATTAATTAATTTACCTATTTCCTAATTTTCATCAATTTTCTAATTTTCTATTTTTCTAATTCCTAATTTCAATTCTCTCCTATTTTTCTCCTAATTTCATGGGAATGACATAGAAATTTGTCATAATTTCTCATAATTGACAATCAATCAATTCTTGACATAGAAATTTGTCATAAATTGTCATGAATTATCAATCAATCAAATTTTGCATAGAAAGTGCATAATTTGTCATAAATTGTCATAATTGACATAATTGATTTGCAATTTCCATTTGAATCTCTTCATGCTAATTTGATCATTTCTCCAATTTGTCTATAAATTGGATGAATTTCTTCAATCCCAACTAATGAGAAGGAGAATAATCACTTTTTCGAGTCAATCACGCTTCGAGTACTCTTGTGCCAATGTCAATCTTGCTTTCACATTAGGTTTATGCACTTGAAGGTGAGATCCACAAACAAAGGCTATTTGGAGAAGAAAGAAGGACAATGGAGCCGCATGAAGGAGACATTCAAATCTGCATCTGGTTTGCATAGTCTTTAGTTTTGAATGTTTCATTTTCATATCTCTATTGAGTGTGTTAGGATTGATCATTGCAATCTGCTTTTGTGATTGAGCTATTATTGATATTTGCTTGTGATGATTTCCAAATTCCTAGCTACAGGTTGCAATTGGGGAAATTAAATAAATTAGATTTATTCAATTTAGAATAACTATTTTAATTAAATTTGAATTGAATTAAAAAGTGGATAGGGGATTTAATTGAATAAAATGATTTTATTCTATTAAATGGTAAAGAGGTATAGTGAATTTAATTGAGTAATTTACTTAATTAAATAGAAGAATGCAGGTAATTTAATTAAATAGAGAAATGAACATAAAATATTCATTTAGGAATATGGTCATTTTTATACATCTACATTTTGCCCCTCTTTGAAGTGACATGTGTGCACATGTTATTTGAAAGAAAATGATGTGTCGTTGTGATTTTATGATTAATGTTGTCTTTATAGATTTTCATGTCGTGCCCCAAATTTGATGTGTGATGCCCCAGATTTGATAAATGATGGTGATAATGCCCCCTCGGGAGATGAATCAAAATTTTGGAAAATTTGATTTGATTTGATAATTGTGTTTGTTGTGCAAAATTTTGGCTAGGGGGAATGTGTAAATTGATTCATCTCCCGATAATTGACGTGTGTGAGGGTATGAGGGAGACCGCGAGCAAATTTCATACTCATTTCGCTAACCCTAATTTTATTTTATCCTATAAAAAGGAAAAAGTGCATTGCTTTGTCTCATTTGTGCTTGTTGACCTTGGAGAAAGAGACTTTTGGAGAGAAGACAAAATGCCTATTCCATATTCTATGCATCGATTCGAGTGCATTTGGAGGTATCGGAGGCCTGTCACGTATGGCCCATCGGTAAGTCAACCTTTTTGACCCCTTTTTGATTTTTAATTTTATCGTGTTTGGTCAGTTTTTGAATTTTGAAATGCGGTTTTTACGTTTTGGCGCATAGGGATCTTAGTTTAGCGTATACAAAAACTTCTGTAGCGCATAGGGTTGTAATTTAGGGTAGCATCCAAAAATATTTAGGGTAGCACATGAAGTTTTCAGGTTAGTGCATGGTCTTTGGTTAGCACATGAGGGACATAGGGTAGTGCTTAGGGTTAAAAGGGTAGCACACTGGGTAAACCTAGTGCATAGGGTTCACAGGGGGTCACATGGGCAGGGGGATGTAGTGCATAGGTTAGACCTAGCGCATAAGGTTAAATAGGTAGCGCAGATGCAAGATAGGTTAGCGCATGTATCAGGTTTAGTGCTTAAGGTAGATTAGTTGGCGCATGGATAAAAAAGGGTAGTGCATAGAGTTAGTCTAGTGCATAGGGTAGATAGAATAGCGCATGGAGAAAATAGGGTAGTGCGTGGATATGATTTAGCGCATAGCCAAATTTAATTAGCACATGCAGTAGGTTTTGCAAGATAGGATGATTTGTGAATGTAGAAAAATACATAGGATAAGGTCAGTTTTGCCTGGGGAGGTGGGTTTTTGCCATTTGTTATGTCGGCTGTCATGGTTTGGATTGTTTGTCCAATATGAGTACTGATATAACTTGGTTTTATTTGTGGGTATTCAAGTTATTATATGTGGAGCTTGATTTGTGTTACAAGCTAATATGATTGTGGAACTTGAGTTGTGTGACAAGTTGATATGGGTTGGAAACTTGAGTTGTTTTACAAGCTGATATGGGTGGGAAACTTGAGTTGTTTTACAAGTTTATGTAATGTGGAGACTTGAGTTGTTTTACAAGTTTTGATATGGTTTTTGAAAACTTGAGTTGTGTTACAAGTTGATATGGAATGGTATGATGTGGAACTTGAGTAGATTTGCAAATTGTTTCATGTTTTTGATGTGACTTTGATTTTGATATCCTTGTTTTTATGTGGAAACTGATATTGGACTTGTTTTGCTTTTTGACAGGAGCGATTGGGAGTGGTTCAGTCATGTGAGCGGTTCCCCAGACCATGGGTGTTGATACCTTGATTGGCACAGGCTGACTTAGATGTTATTGAGAAATGTGGTTTGTCATCTTTATTAGATATGCCTTGGTTTACTGTGAACCAGGGTTTACTCACAGCACTCGCAGAGAGATGGCATAGTGATACGAACACCTTCCACTTTGCTACAGGTGAGATGATAGTGACTCCTGAGGATTGTTATAGGATATTACGGATTCTCGTAGTAGGTGCATTATTGCTATATGAGTAGACAGAAGAGGGTGGGACAGAGGCACTGCGATGCATATTTCATGATGAGACAGTGTGTGGATATGAGATCCCTTGGCAGGAGTTCTTGGATCTGGATTATACACCTCTTTCGTCAGTACTAGCAGGTTTTATAGGTGGACTCCTATGTCCCGATCGTAGGTCGAAGGGATTCTCCATGGGTTGGGGATTGGTGCTAGAGGAGATGGTGACACAGGGCCACAGGTTTGCGTGGGGATCGGCCATGTTAGCTCATTTATATAAGGATTTACATGAGGTGGTATACTTGGGTTATGACAGTTTTTCTGTTGGCGTGACACTCCTACAGGTATGGTGTTGGGAGCACATTCCAGTAGCTAGGCCACTGGTGGATAGAAACAGGCCTGCTGGGCAGGCATATGCATATGGATACAGGGGCTAGTTGTCCAGCATAAGCTGGGCAAACTAGAGCACTGGAGGAGGGTGTTGGATGACATCGATATGGTCATTTGGTGACCATATATAGATTGTGAGGTATGGGTTGAGGATGGGCTGGAGATGTCGTATGTTTTTATGAGTTAGTTTTTGATAGGGCAGATGCCCTTTGTGATCGAGAGATTTTAGGTTGGAAGGGTTTTGTGGCAGTATGGTCGGCAGTAGGGGATACCATAGGGGACCTTCTTATATGTACGTCAAAGGTAGGATATACTAGATTGGGGTCTGACTATTGATAGCGGAGTGGCTGTAGAGGAGTTTTCTAGCTTAGCAGGCCAGATATGGGACTATACTCCCAAGATACTAGATGCTGGGATGACACATGAGTTCGCTGGTTTGTTTGCAGCTCGTGTTGTGGCCAGGATATCAGATCCTAAGGAGATGCAACCTACCTTTGATGATGATGAGGATGAGATAGGGGGAGATGGTGATGAGGGAGATGATGGAGGTGGAGAAGGATGAGGAGGGAGAGGATATCGGGGGAGGAGAGGAGACAGAGGTAGCGATGAGGGTGATAGGGGAGTGTGGGTGGACAGAGCAGTTCGACAAGCTATGATGGATAGAGGGAGAGGAGGGTTGGTGATCAGAGCAGGGGAGGAGGGGAGAGTGGGAGAGGTGATAGTAGCGGTGGGGGGGACTAATGAGTGGAGACGGCCAGCACAGAGGAGGAGGACTGATGAGTTACCTCCACCAGCACTGAGGATAGCTAGAGGGATAGGGGGTACCCCTTCACAGGTGCCCCTACGGGTTCGGATCTTGATGCATGTGGAGGACGCCTAGATCAAGACTCTATAGTTGACAATATAACAGTTGCAGGCATAGCTATTGATGCAGTAGCATCAGATTACCTAGCTGACCTTAGAGCACGATATTGAGATAGAGTAGTGAGGTTGAGTAGAGGAGCTGGTAGGGGGTGTGCAGAGAGTAGCAGCAGGTGGTCCGATGAGGGACATTATGAGAGAGCTGTCCTTGAGAGTCAAGGAGGTGGACTATTATCGACGCCACTATGAGGATGTGGTGCCTAGGGAACGCAAAGGGCAGAACTTTATGCAGTCAAGATTGAGTTGATCTCGAGAGATTGGGTCATGGTCAGAGAGTAGAGGCGTGACGGGGCCTTCGAGACAGGATCCCCCAGGAGATCTAGGGGCTAGGACATCAGCGGCGAGACCATCCTCCTCAGAAGATAGTCATACTTGAGAGACGATGTCTCTATTGTATTTTGGATAATTGTTTTTGTTGTACGGGGCATAGACATGATAGATATTGTACATTTTGATCATTTTTGATATATATATATGACACTATTTTCTTTGATCATGTGACGCGTTATGGATGCATGTTCTATATGTTTTTACTTTACTTTATGATGATGCAATGCTTAGATAGATGATATGATGCATGATGTAAATGTATGACATATGTGTATGATGTATCTTAAAAATGAGATGTATGATTTGATATGCTATGAGACGTATCTGAAAAATGAGATGTATGATTTGATATGTTATGAGATGTATCTTGAAAATGAGATGTATGATTTGATATGCTATGAGATGTGTCTTGAAAATGAGATGTATGATTTGATATGCTGTGAGATGTGTCTTGAAAATGAGATGTATGATTTGATATGCTGTGAGATGTGTCTTGAAAATGAGATGTATGATTTGATATGCAACCACTTGTAAAATGATATGCAACTACTTGTAAAATGATATGCAACTACTTGTTTTTGGAGCATCCTCATTCTGCATTTGTCATCCCGATATAACCATATGTTATTTGCTTTTGATATAGGTATCATCATTGAGCATTGATTTGTTTGGGATATGTTGAAAATTTATACAAGCATAATGGTATAATTGAACCATAATGACCTGAGAAAAATTTACATGATATTTGATTTTGCAAGATAGCATAAGCGTCAAGGTATAATTGAACCAGGATGACCAGAGTGCGGTTTGTGGATAAACAGACAAGATTAAACCATTTGTATGTGTAAAGTGGAATCATGTCTTCAGTGATATTCGTTGTACCACATCTTGAGACAAGTATTTACATAGTACAAATGATCTCCTCACAGATAGAAGACTAAGAAAGTATTGGAGTTTCCCGATGATCTCTAGCTTGGAAGCATTGTTGAGAAAATTTAGAGAATCCAATAATTTAAAAAGTTCAAATGCAAAAATAGTCAGGACTTTATGCAAAATGTAACATTTGGTACTTCAGAAAATCATCCATCTTATTGTTTTTGTGATTCTTGTTTTAGTGATTCAATGTTTTGCTCCGTGATTGAGTAAGTTTTTGGTTGCTGGATGTGGTGTTTCTGAGTTTTGCAAATAGTCTTGATGTTTTGAACATGCTGCAAGTTTTGATGATTATTGCCCCTAGCTAAGTCTGTCTCATGATGTGGATATACACAGTGATTACCAAGCCATGGTGAGATGTGGTGAGAGGATATATGGATAAACCAGGATAGTGACTACGCTAAGTATGTCCTGAATGGATATTTGCTAAGTGTCGGGCGATGGCTGATAGTGCTCTATTGTAGAGATATGGATATAGATAAAGGAGTTGTCCTCTCACAATAGCACCTGTTACCAGGTTTTCACCAGTGTCTTTTATTGTACCTTTTTATTTGCTTTTTCTTGATTTTTTGATTTTTTGTTTTTGACTTTTTCCATGCATTTAGACTACTTAAGTGTAGTATTTCTTCAGATGAATGCTGTTAGTTGGTTCGTCGAGCACATCTCTTTCTGAAGTTGTAAGCTGATAAGCACCTGATCCATAGATTGATATGATGACATAGGGACCCAACCAGTTAGGTTCAAATTTCCCTTTCTTTTCTTGATCTTGCTGATTTCTTGGATTTTCTTTGAGGACTAGGTCACCAATTTTGAAGTTGCGAGGGATGACCTTGTGGTTGTAGCTTTTGCACATGGGTTGCTGATATGCTTTGAGATGAGTGTAAACATGCTAACGTCTTTCATCTAATAGTTCCAGTTCTTGCAGTTGGTTGAATCGATACTCTTCATCTGGAATTTCTACCTTCAGTGGTAAAATAGCTTCTGATCCATAGACCAAGGAAAAAGGTGTTTCTCCCGTAGGTGTACGGATGCTAGTTCTGTATGCCCAAAGTGCTGGATTGAGTTGTACATGCCAATTTTTGCCTGCATCATTTACTATTTTCTTTAGGATTTTGAGTATTATCTTGTTGGATGCTTCTTCCTGACCATTCCCCTGGGGGTAGTATGGCGTAGAAAACCGATGTTGTATTTTGAATTGTTCACATAGTTCTCGGGCATCTTGGTTTTTGAACAGTTGTCCATTATCGGTAATGATGGAACTTGGAATACCATATCTGCAGATCAAATAGTTCAGGATAAAAGACGCAATTTGTTTTCTAGTTACTGTGGTCATGGGGACTGTCCTATCCACTTGGTAAAGTATTCTATTGCAGTTATAATGAAGTTGTGTCCATTTGAAGATGAAGGATGAATTTTGCCGACCAAGTCTAGTCCCCACTGACAAAAGGGCCAAGATGTTGTAAATGGCTGCAGTTCCTGTACTGGTGCATGTATCAGATTGCCATGGATCTGGCACTTAGGACACTTCTTGGCAAAGTGGTAAGAATCTTTTTCCATTGTAGGCCAGTAGTATCCCATCCTTAGAAGCTTTTTAGCAAGAGTAGTCCCACTTGAATGTGTGCCACAAATACCTTCGTGAAGCTCATGTAAAGTGAAATCAGATTCATTATGATCAAGGCAATGAAGAAGAGTACCATCTAGACCTCGATGGTACAAAGTATCAGCGGTAAGGGTATAACGGGCGGCTTGTCGGATAAATTATGTTTTTGGTTATGGGATTGGTCAATGGGTAGGATGTTGCTCTTTAGATAATCATATATGGGTCCATATAAAGGGGAATCTGAACCAGTTAAGGCATAGATAACATGGGATTTAGAGTGGTCATAGGTTGGGGAGAACAGTTGCTCTACCAGAAACTCGTAATGACTTTGTTGCTCTAGAATTTGTAGTAATGAAGCGATAGTAGCCATGGCATCAACTGCTTTGTTTTTCAACCTTGGTATTTGCTTCTAAGGTGATGTGTACAAAATACTGTTTGAAGTCATCCATCATTCGCTTGTAGGGTAGTATCTTGTCATCCTTTGTCTGATAGCCATTGTTGATTTGATTAACGACTAGTTGTGAATCTCCATAGACCATTAACTCTGTGATTTTCCATTCCATGGCCATTTTGATGCCTATAACCAATGCCTCATATTCAGCCACATTATTTGTGCATGGGAACATAAGCCGATATGATCTTGGTATAGTATGCCCTTCAAGAGTGATGAATAGAATGCTAGCACCTGAACCATGTTATGTGTAGGATCCCTCAAAGTATAGGGTCCATTGTATGGTAGAAATAGCAAGAACGTCCCTGTCTGGAAATTCAATCTCCATAGTTTGTTTTCCTGGTAGCGGTGCTTCAGCTAGTTGATCTGCAATTGCTTGTCCTTTGATAGCTCTTCATTCTGTGTAGTGGATGTCAAATTCACTGAGAATCATGACCCATTTAGCCGATTGGCCTGTAAGAGCTACCTTGCTGAGTAGATATTTGAGAGGATCAATTTTTGCTACTAGCTTAATTGTGTGTGCTAGCATATAATGTCAGAACTTTTGAGATGCAAAGACTACTGTTAGACAAGCCTTCTCAATGAATGTATAGTTGATTTCATAGCCATTCAATGTCCTGCTGATGTAGTATATGGCTCATTCCTTTCCTTGTTGATCTTCTTGTGCCAATAGTGCCCCCAATGATATATTTGTTGTTGAAATGTATAGAATAAGGGGCTTTCCTGCTACTGGTGGTACTAGAATTGGTGCATTCATCAGATACTATTTGATTTGATAAAAAGATTCTACACACTTTGCCTCCCATCTGAAAGGTACATTCTTATGGAGTAAATAATTGAATGGTAGACTTTTATCAGCTAGTTGAGCGATGAATCACCTGATTGATTGGAGTCATCCTTGTAGAGATATGAGCTGACTGATATTCTTTGGTGGTGGCATCTCTATAATGGCTTGTAACTTTGCTGGATCCACTTCAATACCTTTAGCTAAGACTATGTAGCCTAGTAACTTGCTTGATGTAACCCCAAAGACACACTTCTTAGGGTTGAGCCTGACTTGAAATTTCTCCAATCGATCAAAGATCTTTGTTAGGATGTCGAGGTGTTATGCTCTGGTGAAGGATTTAGCTAGTAAATCATCCACATAGTCTTCCATGAAGGTATGCATCATGTCATGAAAGATTGTTGTCATTGCTCATTGATAGGTAGCTCCTACATTCTTTAAGCCAAAAGGCATAATATTCCAATAGTATGTTCCCCAAGGATAGCTAAATGCTCTTTTATCTTGATCCTCTAGGGCTATTTTTATTTGATTATAGCCTAAAAAACCATCCATTAGTGAGAGCATTGCATGGCCCGCTGTGAGGTCTACAATTATGTCGATACTGGGTAAAGGAAAGTCATCCTTTGGATAGGCTTTGTTGACATCTCTGAAATCTGTGTAGATTCTGATACTGCCATCTAGTTTTGATACTAGCACTATGTTGGAAATCCATTCTGCATAGTCAATGGGTCAGATGAATCCGACATCTAATAGTTTTTTCAATTCAGCCTTGACCATGAGTGCCACCTGTGGATTCATCTTTCATAGTTTTTGCTTGACTGGCTTAACTCTAGGAGAGATGGACAAGTGATGCATGATCAAGTGTGGATCAATTCCAGGCATATCTATATATGACCAAGCAAAGTTAATTTTCTTTTCTTTAAAAAAGATGAGAAATGTTGATCTTTCCTCCTCTATCAGAGATTCTACCAGGTGTATGTTTTTGGCTGCTTCTGTAGTACCAATGTTGATTGATTGAGTGGGCTCGATCAATATGGGTGATCGCTCATGAAAATGTTCAAGAAGAGTGTCAAGTCTCCCATCGTTAGGTGCCTTAAAAATGTTTTCACCCTCAAACGCATCCTTTATTTTTACTTATTTGTGATCTAGAGCTGCCATTGACTGGTTTCAGCATCAGATCTTTTATTTGGTTCATTTTTGCGACTGAGAGACTTGGCACTTACTGGTTGGTAGACATCATTACTTTAATCACTGGTAGAGCCTATTTCTGGGTTAACGGTACATAGGTAGTGGATAATAGATTCATCATCTGGGAAAATTGGTATATCATGTATTTCGGGTTCATCCCAGTCAATGAGGTCAGGAAAGACAAGTGGTAAGGAATTATTTGGTGGCTCAAGTTCTGCTATTGTAAGTGTTAAGACAGAGGTTTCATCATGATGATAACTTAATGATGAACGAATAGTACCAAACCAGTACCGAGAGGGGGGGGTGAATCGGTACAGGCAAAAATACAGTCCAAAATAGGTTTGACAGCAAATACTCCAAATGACTGGCAAATAGTGATATTGGTTGAAATGGAGTGCAACCAGTAAGACCCAGAACAACTAAAACAATCATAAACCAGTTACTCACTAAGCTTTCCTTTTAGCTCAATACTATAATACCATTACACCCTTATGCATGAACAAGTAAACTATCATCAGATCTTCATAGTAGTTAGCTCAATATGTTTTATAGATAGGCATAAAACATAGAACCATCATATGCTCAATAGGTAATAAAAAAGCATCACAAGCTAAGAGCATCACACATGACACACATATTTTTCACATGGAAACCCAATTGGAAAAAACCACGGTGGGGATGAATACCCACAAGCTACTTTTTGAACTCTTTAGAAGTCCACTATGTTAGGAGCCTTGTCTAGTTAAAGACATTACAATAGGTTCTGCTAGGAACTGATCCTATTAGAGATCACCCAGTCAAGGGATGGCTATAATACCTGGTTAGGGTTACCTTGTTAGAGGATTTCAAGAACTCAATAGATAAAGGATCTCCAGAGCTCTATAGCTTCCCAGAACTCAATAACTTCAAGTTACCCTGTTAAGGGATTTCACAACTGTTGAAGTGGTTAAAGATCAACAGGAATTACAATTATCTGGTAATAGCACTCAATGCTAATGCAGATCCTTTTTGTCTCCTCTTCACCTTCTGCACATTCACTTTGTAGGTATCTCTTCTCTCCTTTGGTCTAGCAAGAATCATGTATCACTTCCCTTAGATACACACATACAACTTTTGCCAACAACTTTATAAAGAAACACAACATATACCTTATAGGAAATAGACAAGTTGGTAGCAAAAACCCTAAACCCTAAACCTGTTAGGTTAAGAAATTCAAATGGTTCAATCCTGACCATTGAATCATACTGCATTAAATGCAACAATCTTGAATCGATCTCAAGTCATTCTCCATCATCCATTATCCATTGATTTCATGGCAGTTGATAACCCATCACACGTTGTCACCGTTTGACAAACTTCGCACATTCCCAAGGTAGATAGAGATAGTCTTCTTCATGCAAGATCCTTCATGTTCATAGAGCTTATGTGGCAACACGATATGTTCTCCTTTATACTACTAACTCATCACACAAAGATCACCGATTCAGTCACACAGGCTTGAGATATTCCAACCAGAAATCCTGAAGTGAAAACTACCTACCAACCGATAGTCATACAATGCTTCCATGTGCTAGTTCCCATAACTACATGTCGGTTCACCTTGAGCAAATATACCACTTCACTTTGGCATATATACCGATTCATACATATGTCAGTTCTCTCTTCTCACATATCACATATGCCAGTTCACTTCATATCACATATTGACATCAATGACAACATACAATATCATTATGTCCTTATATCGGTTCACATAATGCCAACAATCTCCCCCTTTGGCATTGATGGCAATATACAAAGATATCTCTCCGCTTCACTCCTTCTCCCCCTTTGACAAAAATTCCAAAGTGGAGGCACAAGCATCCCTGTTCCATTATGCTGCTCCCCCTGAGGAGTAGCATCCTTCAACACATCAATCAACAAAAATTTGACTATGCAATACCTAACTAATGTGGAGCAAATACTTTTAGTTCACCTCTAGAAGGGGTAGTACCCCCAATTCACCTCTTAAATGCACAAATGTAGTCTTTGGGAGAGGCTTGGTGAATATGTCTACTAATTGCTCCTTACTGGAAACATGTTCCAGTGCAATCTCTTTATTCTGAACCTTTTCCCTCAAGAAATAATACTTAAGCTCAAAGTGCTTGGTTCTAGAATGTAAAACCAGATTCTTTGAAATATTGATAGCACTTGTGTTATCACAAAATATAATTACTGGTTCAGATACAGGGATTTTGAAGCTATTTAAAACATGCTTCATCCAGATTGTTTGAGTGTAGTTCATGAAAGCTACAACATACTCTGCTTCCACTATAGACTGAGAGATACAACTCTGCTTTTTACTCATCCATGAGACCAGTCTACCACTGAGAAAGAATGCACCACCAGTTGTGCTTTTCCGGTCATCTATATTTCCTGCCTAATCAGCATCTGTGAATACTTTCAGAATGAAATTATTGTTGTATGGGTACCACAATCCATAGTCAACTGTTCCCTTTAGATACCTAAGAATCTGCTTGACTGCAGCCAAGTGGGATTCTCTTGGACTTCTTTGGAACCTTGCAGTAATGCCAATTGCATGTGCAATATCCGGTCTTCTATGCACTACATAATGCAACTTACCAATCATTGATTGGTATTCTTTCTAATCAACCAGTGCGGAATCATCTTCTTTTGACAATTTGCAACTGGTCACCATTGGTGTACCAACCGATTTGCTATCTTCCATTCCAAAGGTCTTCAACACCTCTTTGACATATTTGGACTGAATGATAAAGATTCCATCTTTCATCTGCTGGATTTGCAGTCCAATGAAGAGCTTAATCTCCCCTATGAGTGACATCTCAAACTCTTTCTTCATCTCATTAGCAAAGTCATGACTCATCTTGTCATCTCCACCAAAGATAATGTCATCAACAAAAACCTCACAGATCAGGATCTAATCTCCTTTAGACTTCAAGTAGATATTGTTGGCAATATAGCATTATAATAGACAATGAAAGATTGTTGGCATTTCAATAAGTATATTGAGAAGGTTGTTGATGATTATGGATATAACAGATTAAAGATGTTTACTGTCTTGATATTATTATTTTGTCATTGATGTCAAGAAATTGATTTTCTAATTCAGTATGATGTTGCCATATCTTGAGAAGTATGATTTGAAGAGTATAAAGATGTTGGTAAAAGACACAGGAAAGAATATGATGAATAAGGGGATGGATAAGGTATTCAATGGGAAACTATTACCAAGTCAGACAATGATGAGATCATGATGTTTAGATTATTTTAACATCATACATATGTTGTAAATTGTAAAGGTTAATACTATACTATGTTATCAAAGAAGGAACCTAGTCGGTAAACCCTAAGGTTATCGCTATCAGTTAATGAAGGCAGAATGTCTACCGAGTGAAGTTTAGTATTCATCGAGTTGTTACTGAGTTGTAATCGAGCTATAACAGAATGCATTAAATGTTTACATGCGATATTTAATGAAGGAAGCTGATGAGTTGGAACTGATTAAATGTTTGTTGAGCCATGCATGAAGATTGTTAATGAATCTAGGGCAAAGGAAAGTCAGCATGAAGCTCTACAGCTTAGATTGAACTACAATACCTTGGCACAAGTTCCAAGAAATGTATGCAAGTTCCAAGGTAGGGTAAAATGTTTTCAGATTGAAAGATACATTGAACCTAGACAAGATTGAAGAACTGATGGCTATGATTGATCATGGGAAATGTGATCAAGGAGATTAAGTAGTTACCTAATTGTTTATAAATAGGAAATTGTTGATAAACAATGTATGCAGGCAAGTGTATGCATAGGGATGCTCCATAGTCATTACCGAGCACAGAAGCTTGAAGACCTGTTTGAATAATAGAGTATAGAAGCCTAGCAGATAGACAAGATTAGTTCTATGTCTAGATTGTATTGAACAAATAGGAATCTTCTTTAGCATTTTAGATGTGAAGTTGGAGATAGATTTTTGTTACTATTATTTTGTGAAAGTGACAGAAAATCTCTTAATCAAGTGGACTTAACAGTCTTATTTGTAAAACCCTCTACCAAGGTGACATTCTGATTGAGTGTTTGAAATCCTTTAACAAGGTCACTTCTAACAAGGTGAAGATCCTAATAGATCTGAGGGAAATCCCTTAACCAGGTCACATCTAGCAATGTGTTTGTAATCTTTAACATGATTTTCTTTTAATCGAGCATACTCTAGAAGAGTATTTCTTAGTGGGTTTGAAATCTCACAGTGGTTTTTCCCTATTTGGGTTTCCACATTAAATCTAGTGTTATGAAATTTATGATGTTTATATGCTTTTGAGTTTGCATGTTTGATAGTTTTAGTTTTATTACTGAAGTATATGTTACTGAGGTTGAATTTGATGTTTTTATGGATGATTAAGTTTGTATGATTCACCCCCGCCTCTCATCTTTTTGGCTATTGGATCTGTACTTACATTTAGTATTAGAACTATCAATTGGTATCAGAGCTCTGGACTCTGGAAGAAAAGTTTAAAGGCACTTGAGTTAAAGATCCAAAGATGTATAAGAGGGATGCACCAAAGCTGAACAAGTCAAATTTCTCTACATGGTAGAGAAGAATGAAGCTACATCTATCAAGAGTTGGAGAATATACTGTATATTATCTAGAGAATGATTTTGTTACACCGAGCACCTATACATTGACTATGGAAGAGATAAAGGCAAAGCAAGAACATATTCAAGCAATGATTCAAAATAACATCTGCATTGACCGACTCAGAGTTTAATGATCTAGAAGGCTGCAATGAGGCAAAGACAATGTGGGATAAGCTCATATCAGTGTATGGAGGAGATGAACATGTTCAAAGAGCAAAAGTAGAGTCTAAGAGGACAACTTGAATCTATGAGGATGAATGAAGGTGAGAACACTTAGTACAGCACAAGACTAAAGGAGATTGTCAATCAAATCAAAGGAGCAGGTGGAACTATTGAAGAAAAGGATATAACAAGTAAGTTGTTAAGAACCCTTCTACCAGCTTATGCAATCCGAGTCTCTACAATCAATGAATTGAGGTCTGTACCTAATATGCCAGTTTCTTTAGATGCTACTACTGGTAAGCTACATGCATTTGAGTTAAGTAATTTTGATAACAGTGAATCTTCGATAAATAAAGTTGAATCTACATTCAGTTCTTTTCATCTTGATGAATTTAATGATTACAATGAAAGAAAGTATAAGTACTCTGAAGGAGATCATAGTGGAGCAAGTGAAAGATTTCATAAGAACATAGAAGAAGTACACAAACTGTATGAGGAAATCAGAAAGCAAGAAGAGTTTGAAGCACTACTAGCCAAAAGGTTACCAAGAGGCAAAGTTAAGTATAAAGGAAAACTACCTTTGAAATGTTTCAATTGTGATAAGAAAGGAAATATGGCTTCTAACTATCCTGACAAAGATTTTACTGAAAGAAGAGATTACCAAGATGACAGACATAAAGATAATCATTATAGAGGACACTGAGACTTCAGAAGAAGAGATAGAAAGACATGTTTAATAGCTGATGAGGAATCCAATGATGATAAATCAGATGAAGCTGATACATAGGAAGTAGTTTATGTGGATATCAAAGATGGATCAGATGAAGAAAGGTATGAAGAAAAAGCCCTAATATCTCACATAAATACTAATGATTCTTGGATCATAGATAGTGGATGCTCACATCATATGACAGGAGATAAACACAAGTTTGTTATATTAGAAGATTATGATGGAGGCTATGTTAGATTTGGTAATGATGCACCATGTCCGGTGAGAGGTAAAGGTTCTATAACACTTCTTGATAATGCAAGATGCAATGATGTTTATTGGGTTGAAGGTTTGAAATATAATTTGTTAAGTGTAGCACAGCTAAACAACACAAGTTACCGAATATAATTTTAGAAGGGAATTGTCAAAGTTCATGACAAGAATGGAAAGTTAGCTGCTACCGGGACACAAACAAAAGGTAATACATTTCACCTTGACTCAACTCGGAATAAGTGTTTGTATGCAAAGATGGATGATACTTGGTTATGGCATAAAAGGTTTTGTCATGTAAATTTTGATAATCTAATCAAAATAAGTAAGAGGTCTACCGAGTCTTGAAAAACCTGAGAATGCTATGTGCCGAGGATGCTAGATGGGTAAGATGACAAGATCAAGCTTTACAAGTAAGTCTTGCACTTCTAAGGGAATTTTAGATCTAGTGCACACTGATCTTTGTGGTCCTATGAAAGTTCAAAGTTATTATGGCGATAAATATTTCATATTATTTGTGGATGACTATTCAAGGATGATGTTAGTAATGTTTTTAAAAGAAAAATTAGAATCTTTTCAAATGTTTAAATGGTACAAGGAAAGAGTTGAAAATGAAACAGGAAGACAACTGAAATGTCTTAGATCAGATAGAGGAGGAGAGTTTACATCCGATGAGTTCAACTTATTCTGCAATGATCATGGTATTAAAAGACAAGTCTTTGCACCAAGAACTCCACAACAGAATGGAATAGTTGAGAGAAGAAACAGATCTATTGTGGATTGTGCTAGAACACTGATGATTGAAAAGAAGGTGCCACAAACATTTTGGAGAGAAGCAATAAGCACAATAGTTTACACCTTGAACCGAGTTCAATTGAAGAAAGGTACTTTAAAGACACCATATGAAATCTGGTATGATAAGAAACCTAATATAAGTTATTTTAAAATCTTTGGAAGTAGATGCTATGTTCATAAAGATGATAGAAATGGCAAGTTTGATCAAAAAAGTGAAGAAGGAACATTTCTAGGTTATTCTTCTAGAAGCAAAGCATTTAAATGTTTGATTAAATCATCTAACAAAATAGTAGAAAGTGAAAATATGAAAATTGATGAATTTGCAGAAAGAAATGATGAAGGAAATTCCAAGGAACCAAAAGACTATGATGAATTTGTCTATGTTCAACCGAGAAGTCTTACCGAGAAGACTATTGAAGAAAATGAAGAGAATATCTAGTTACCGAGTGATGAAGAAGATCATATAGAGCCTACCGAGCCTGTATTATCAAAGTATGTAAGAAGACATCATGCACCAAGTCAGATTATAGGAGATAAGGATGATCTAGTGATGACAAGGAACAAACTGAGACAAAACACATGTCTGATATTTGAATTTGAACTGAGAATAGTGAAAGAGGCATTTAACAGTGAAGATTGGATAAATGCTATGATAGAAGAGATTGATCAAATCAAGAAGAATGACACATGGACACTAATCCCAAGACCGAAGGACAAAAACATAATCGGCACAAAGTGGATTTTCAGAAACAAGCTAAATGAAAAAGGAGAGGTCATTTGAAACAAAGCAAGACTAGTTTGCAAAGGTTATGCTCAAGAAGAAGGAATTTATTATGGTGAAACTTTTGCACCTGTTGCTAGAATTGAAGGAGTAAGAACATTGTTGGCCTATGCTGGTTTCAAAAACTTCAAGATATATCAAATGGATGTCAAATCTACATTTCTAAATGGAATATTAGAAGAAGAAGTTTTCATTGAAAAACCTGAAGGATTTTTTGAAGACAATAATAAAGATCAGGTATGTAAATTGAACAAAACTTTATATGGTTTGAAACAAGCACCAAGAGCATGGTATGAAAGATTGCACTCTTATTTGATTAAGATTGGTTTTATAAGGACAAGTGAGAGCAAGAACATGTACATGAAGAATGATGAAAATGGAATACTGATCTCAACCATATTTGTTGATGATATTATATTTTGTGGAAATGACTCTCTATGCAAAAACTTTGGAAATGAAAAGAGCAAAGAATTTGAGATGTCATTAATCGGTGAGATAAAGTATTTTATAGGTTTACAGATACTGCAAATGAACAATGAGATTTTTGTTACTCAATCCAAGTACATAAAGGAAATCTTTAAGAAATTTGGAATGGAGGATTCAAAACCAGTAAGTACTCCTGTGACTACCAACTGTAAATTGTCAAAGAATGATGAATCTGCATCTGTTAATGAGACACTTTACTGATCCATTATTGGAAAGCTACAATATCTTGTTCACAACAGACCAGACATAGCACATGCAGTAGGTATAGTTGCAAGATTCCTTGTAGATTCTAAGGAAACACACATGACAACAATCAAAAGAATTTTTAGATACTTGAAAGGCACAGAGGATTATGGCTCAGTATATCAAAAAGGAAATGATTTTGATTCAAAATTTTATACTGATGCTAATTGGGTAGGCAACATTGATGACAGAAAAAGCACAAGTGGAGGAGCTTTCTTTTTAGGAGAAAGATTAGTTAGTTGTCTTAGCAAGAAACAAGGATGTGTTTCACAATCAACAGTAGAAGCTGAATACATTGTTGCAGCACTGAATTGTACCAACATTGCATGGATCAAACAACTATTAGAAGGTATAAATGAGAAAGTTACCGAGCCAGTAACTATATTCTGTGACAATACTAGTGCCATTAATATTTCAAAAAATCCTGTTATGCACTCTAAGACAAAGCACATCTCTATCAAATATCATTATCTTAGAGAAGAAGCTCAAGAGAAGAAAGTGGTGTTGGAGTATGTTAGCACAAAGAAACAAATAGCAGATATCTTCACCAAACCACTACCAAGGGACACTTTTGAATATCTCAGAAGTAAGTTAGGGGTCCTACCCCTATCTTCTACTCACTGACCAAGTTCGGTGAAAGAATCAATCCGATGACTATCAAATATATTTTAGGAGTTGATGTTGATTTATACACTTTAGGATGTTTTCTAAAGGTGTACAGGAATTATTACAGGAAATTTTATAGGGAACAGGAATTGAAGACAAAATGCTCTGACTGAGACTCAATTGATACACAATAGCAGGAAATCACTTCATACAGAAAGTAATTATGTTTTAGTTATTTACTTTTTGGCATTGTTGTCAAAGGGGGAGAAGACTAATGTTAGGGGAGAAGTCTAAAAGAAAACTGAGAAGACTACAGATTAGAAAGAAGACTGAAGAAAATAGGAGAAGTCTAATGTATGGGGGAGAGCATTTCAGCATTTCAGACTCATAGCAATCCGAATCTTTCAAAGACAAATCAATTGGTTTTGCCATCAATACCAAAGGGGGAGATTGTTGGCAACATTATAACAGACAATGAAATATTGTTGGCATTTCAATAAGGATATTGAGAAGGTTTTTGATGATTATGGATATAACTGATTAAAGATGTTTACTATCTTGATATTATTATTTTGTCATTGATGTCAAGAAATTGATTTTCTAATTCAATATGATGTTGCCATATCTTGAGAAGTATGATTTGAAGAGTATAAAGATGTCGGTAAAAGACACAAGAAAGAATATGATGAATAAGGGGATGGATAAGCTGTTCAATGGGAAACTATTACTGAGTCAGACAATGATGAGATCATGATGTTTAGATTGTTTTAACATCATACATATGTTGTAAATTGTAAAGGTTAATACTATACTATGTTATCAAACAAGGAACCTAGTTGGTAAACCCTAAGGTTATCGCTATCGATTAATGAAGGTGGAATGTCTACCGAGTGAAGTTTAGTATTCACCGAGTTGTTACCAAGTTGTAACCGAGCTATAACATAATGCATTAAATGTTTACATGCGATATTTAATGAAGGAAGTTGATGAGCTGGAAATTATTAAATGATTGGTAAGCCGTGCATGAAGTTTGTTAATGAATCTAAGGCAAAGGAAAGTTGGCATGAAGATCTACAACTCATATTGAACCGCAATACCCTGGCACAAGTTCCAAGAAATGTATGCAAGTTCCAAGGTGGGGTAAAACATTTTCAGATCGAAAGATACATTGAACTTGGACAAGATTAAAGATGTGATGGCTATGATTGATCATGGGAAATGTGATCAAGGAGATTAATCGGTTACCTAATTGTTTATAAATAGGAAACTGTTGATAAACAATGTATGTGGGTAAGTGTATGCACAGGGATGCTACATAGTGATTACCGAGCACAGAAGCTTGAAGACCTGTTTGAATAATAGAGTATAGAAGCCCAACAGATAGACAAGATTAGTTCTATGTCTAGATTGTATTGAACAAATAGGAATCTACTTTAGCATTTTAGATGTGAAGTTGCAGATAGATTTTTATTACTGTTATTTTGTTAAAGTGACAGAAAATCTCTTAACCGAGTGGACTTAACAATCTTATTTGTAAAACCCTCTAGAAAGGTGACATTCTGATTGAGTGTTTGAAATCCTTTAACAAGGTCACTTCTAACAAGGTGAAGATCCTAACAGATCTGAGGGAGATCCCTTAACTGGGTCACATCTAGTAATGTGTTTGTAATCTTTAACAGGATTTTCTTTTAACCAAGCATACTCTAGAAGAGTATATTTCTTAGTGGGTCTGAAATCCCACAGTGGTTTTTCCCTATTTGGGTTTCCACGTTAAATCCGGTGTTATGAGGTTTATGATGTTTATATGCTTTTGAGTTTGTATGTTTGACAGTTTTGGTTTTATTACTGAAGTATATGTTACCGAGGTTGAATCTGATGTTTTTATGGATGATTAAGTTTGTATGATTCACCCCCTCCTCTCATCTTGTTAGCTATTGGATATGTACTTACATTTAGTATCAGAACTATCAGATATTGCTATCTTCACTTGTTCTCTCAAATCCAATCTTCACAAGATGGGAATGTAGGTGCTCATACCATGCCCTAGGTGCTTGCTTTAGACCATATAAGGCTTTATGTAGCCTACATACCATGTCACTATCTTCAGATAAGGCAAACCCATCTGGTTGCTCAATATACACCTCCTCTTCAAGCACACCATTTAGGAATGTAGATTTTACATCCATTTGATATACTTTGAACCCTTTAAAAGCTAAATATGCAAGAAGCATACGAACTCCTTCCAATCTGGCTACAAGAGAAAAGGTTTCTCCATAGTCTTCTCCTTCTTCTTGAGCATACCCTTTGCACACCAATCTGACTTTATTCCTAATCACTGTACCATCCTCATTCAGCTTGTTTTTGAACACCCATTTGGTGCCAATGACATTTTTATGCTCTAGTCTGGGTACCAAGGACCATGTACCATTTTTCTCTATCTGGTCAAGTTCCTCTTCCATTGCCTTGATCCAGTCTTCATCTTTATGAGCCTCTTTGAATGGTTTGGGCTAAAATTCAGAGATCATACATGAGTTTTCTCTGAGCTTTCTTCTTGTAAGGATTCCTGCATCCTTATCTCCTATGATCTGCTTAGGATCATGATTCAGCTTGACATACCGAGGAATGGTCTTTACTGGTTCTTCTTTCTTTTCCTCTTCATCCTCATCTTCATCAGTATCAGCATTCACCAATTCAGGAACACTGTTACTGGTACTTGGTTGACTGACAACTGATTCTCAGAAGGTTGCAACTGGTTCATTTACATCTTGCTCACTGTCGGTTTCCTCAGTTTTCTCAGAGGATTCATCAATTCTTACATTGATACTTTCCATAATTCTCTGAGTCCTATTGTTGTAACACTTGAGAGCTTTTCTCTTGGTGGAATATCCTAGGGATATTCCCTCATCACATTTAGCTTCAAATTTGCCCTAATGTTCACTCCTCTTAATGTAACATTTGCTACCAAATACCCTAAAGTAGCTAACCACAGGTGTCTTACCGGTCCAATATTCATAAGGAGTTTTGTCCTTACCTTTCTTGACAAGTACCCGGTTCATTGTGTAGACTGCAGTGCTCACCGCTTCTCTCCAAAAGGTGTGAGCTACCTTTCCTTGAATCAACATGGTTCTAGCTGCTTCAACCACAATCTGGTTATTCCTCTCTGTTAGGCCATTCTATTGTGGAGTCTAGGGGGCAGACAATTGCCTCTTGATGCCAAATTCTTCACAATAGTTGTTGAATTCACCGGAAGTGAATTCCCCTCCTTGATCAGTTGTGAGACACTTGATCCTTTTACCACTTTCCTTCTCCACTAATGCTCTGAAAGCTTTGAATTTCACAAAGGCTTCAGACTTGTCTTTCAAGAATGTGACCCACATCATTCTTGAGCAGTCATCAGTGAGAATCATGAAGTACCTATCACCCTACACACTTCTGGTTTTCATAGAACCACACAAATCAGTATGCACAAGATCAAGCAAGTTGTTAGTAGTGAAAGATTTACCTTTAAAGGTTGAGGAAGAAATTTTCCCCAATTGACACTCTCTCCACAAGGCATTATCCGGTTTTCTTAGCACCGGTAACCCTCTAACTGCCTTGATCTTACTAGCCTTCACAATGTTATCAAAGTTTACATGGTAGAGTCTCCTATGCCATATCCAGCTATCATCAAACTTAGCCATAAGACATGTACTTATATTCAAATTCAGATGAAATAGGTTACCTTTGGTCTACATGCCGGTGGCCACCAATTCACCCTCTTTTAGTTTGATTCTGCAGACTCCATTCTTGAATTCTAGAGTGAGGCCACTGTCATTCAGCTAGGCAACACTCAGAAGGTTGTGTCTGAGACCATCAACCCAATACACATTGTCAGCACTACTCTTTCCATTTAGATAGATGGACCCTCTACCTTTGACCATGCATGGTGCATCATTGCCAAAGTGAACCACACCACCATCATACTCTTCCAAGGATAGAAGTTTTCTCCGGTCACCTATCATATGGTGAGAACAACCACTATCAATGATCCACTCATTGGAATTATCAAACCGGGAGACACGAGCCTTCTTGTCTGACACATCTTCTTTCACAGCAACAAACACAATATCTTCATTTTCTTCATCTTCATCTATGATAGCTTCATCAACTGCCACAAAATAGTTTCTCTAGTTTCCTCCTTTGAATTTCTTGAACCTTTCTAGTTTGTCCTTGTTATCGCCATTAGGCCAATTTATAGCAATATGTCATATCCGGTTACAAGAAAAACATTTCAAAGGTAACTTACCTTTGTATTTATCGGTTCCTTTAGGAAGCTTCCTGGCAAGGAGAGCTTCAAATGCCATCAGAACCTCCTCATCATTCATTTCTCTGCTTTGTCTAGGCTCACCACTAGTGCTAGCTTCTTTTCCTTCTCTGGATGGTATAGCAAAGGCTTTAAATGCTGATTCAGTCTTTTGAACACTGCCATCAAAACTATTCAGCTCATAGGCTGTCAACTTGGCTATGATGGAGTCCAAGGACACCTTAGTCTTGTCTATTGATCTCAACTCCTAAATAGCAGCAACCCTTAATGCATAGATCGGCAATAGGGATCTTAGGACTTTTCTTACCACAATGGAATCTTCTATTTTCCCACCTGCACTCTTGATTTCTCCAACAACTATTTTGATCCTTATTCCATACTGCTAAATGGTCTCACCTTCAACCATCCGCATGTCTTCAAACTTCCCTCTCAAGCTTTCTTCCTTAGCCCGTTTTACATGTTCATCACCACCATAGATATTTTCAAGAGCATCCCATACCTCTTTGGGATTTACCTTGTCCTGAACATCAATAAACTCAATGTCAAATAGACTACTAATAAGGGCTTCCATGACTTGCCCATTTTCTTGTATCTCTCTCTTTTGGTCATCGGTGAGAGTACTGGTAGGGACAACATAGACATTCTCAACATAACTCTAGTTGAGCACCCATGCTTCTGATGAATATCTTCATCCTATCTTTCCATATACCAAAATTTTCCCTGTTAAACTTTGGACCTTCCCTCTTCATCATTTGACTGGGATCTTTACCTCAATTGGTTAAGCTTACAACATAGAGGACCTAGAGAGCTCTAATACCAATTGATAACTCAATGATGAACAAATAGTACCAAAACGGTACTGAGAGGGGGGGTGAATCAGTACAGGCAAAAATATAGTCCAAAACTGGTTTGACAGCAAATACTCCAAATGACTGGCAAACAGTGATACTGGTTGAAATGGAGTGCAACCAGTAAGACCCAGAACAACTAAAACAATCATAAACCGGTTACTCACTAAGCTTTCCTCTTAGCTCAATACTATAATACCATTACACCCTTATGCATGAATAGGTAAACTATCATCAGATCTTCATAGTAGTTAGTTCAATATGTTTTATAGACAGGTATAAAACATAGAACCATCATATGCTCAACAGGTAATAACAAAGCATCACAAGATAAGAGCATCACACCTGACACACATATTTTTCACGTGGAAACCCAACTGGGAAAAACCATGGTGGGGATGAATACCCACAAGCTGCTTTTTGAGCTCTTTAGAAGTCTGCTCTGTTAGGAGCCATGTTCAGTTAAAGACATTACAATAGGTTCTGCTAGGAACCGATCCTATTAGAGATCACCCAGTTAAGGGATGGCTATAATACCTGGTTAAGGGTTAAACCCAGTTAGGGTTACCTTGTTAGAGGATTTCAAGAACTCAATAGCTAAAGGATCTCCAGAGCTCTATAGCTTCCCAAAACTCAATAACTTCAAGTTACCCTGTTAAGGGATTTGTATCAAGCCAGTTAAGGCTACCCTGTTAAGGGATTTCACAACTGCTAAAGTGGTTAAAGATCAACAGGAATTACAATGATTTGGTAACAGCACTCAATGCTAATGTAGATCTGTTTTGGCTCCTCTTCACCTTCTGCACATTCACTTTGCAAGTATCTCTTCTCTCCTTTGGTCTGGCAAGAATCATGTATCACTTCCCTTGGATACACACATACAACTTTTGCCAACAACTTTAGAAAGAAACACAACATCGACCTTATAGGAAATAGACAGGTCAGTAGCAAAAACCCTAAACCCTAAACTTGTTAGGTTAAGCAATTCAAACGGTTCAATCCTGACCATTGAATCATACTGCATTAAATGCAACAATCTTGAATCGATCTCAAGTCATTCTCCATCGTCCCTTATCCACCAATTTCATGGCGGCTGATAACCCATCATGTGTTGTCACCGTTTGACAAACTTTGCACATTCCCAAGGTAGATAGAGATAGTCTTCTTCATGCAAGATCCTTCACGTGCATAGAGCTTACATGGCAACATAATCTATTCTCCTTTATACTGCTAACTCATCACACAAAGATCACCGATTGAGTCACACAGGCTTGAGATATTCCAACTGGAAATCTTGAAGTGGAAACTACCTACCAATTGGTAGTCATACAATGCTTCCCTGTGTCGGTTCACCTTGAGCATATATACTGCTTCACTTTGGCATACATACCAGTTCACACATATGCCGGTTCTCTCTTCTCACATATCCAATATGCCGGTTCACTTCATATCACATATTGACATCAATGACAACATACAATATCATTATGTCCTTATACTAGTTCACATAATTCCAACATGTGATTGGTTTTGGTTTTAAAGAAGTCAAGGATTTCATCGAGGTCTTTGATGATATCATCCTCCATATAGACTTGTTCATAATATTTCTGTTCACTTTCCTTGGCGTCATAGATATTTTGTGGTCCAAATTCAGGTAGTCCATCTTCTGCGTTATGCTCTTCTTGAGAAAGGGATATGGAGCTAGTATTGTCAGTGGTATCTCCAGTAGCGTTTGAGCAGCTACCCCATTCATATTCATTGGAATCAGTCTCTGAGTTATCATCCCATATTTTATTAGTGTTGTAAATAGGTATGTTGTATGGTGAAAATAGATCTTTGATGATGGATACCAGTTTGATAGTCTTTGCTGATTCTGTGTCAGATCCTGCTTCTACCTTTTGTATTTGTTCATTTACGGTGCCCTCTTGGGGAAGAATAACGGTATTAGGAGATGATTCTATTTGTTTTTGAGATATTGGTGTTTGAGTATGAGCTACAGCTACAGATATGGCCTTCTTATGAATGAGGAGCTTTTCCTAATGTTGCTTCTGTTCTTGACATTCACGTGCCTTACAGATTGTTTCTGTTGACTCAAATAGTGCTTCCTACCAGGATTCTTCTTTGTACTTCTTCTTTGCTTTCCATTGAGGTTTTGGAGTTATGCATGGTATCTTTCTTAATAGAAAAGTGAGTTTGCAGCCCAATCCTATTTTGTCTCTACTGAGCTATGAAGGAAGGTCTATTGGTTCAGTGACTCCTTCTTTGCATTTTCCAATAGGTCCTTTACCATCATATCCCATTTGTTGCATGATTAAGTAGCCTTTTCCATATAGGTGTGTTGGTAGAACTATGTCCAGAGGAGCTGCTCTGTTATCTTCTTCCTCATCTTTGTATAACCAGCTAAGAATGTCCTTTTCTTTTGATTCATGTGCTAGAGTGCCTAGTTGGATGAAGGTACCATCAAATTTGGTGATGGGCTGAGTTACCTGATGTGTTGATGTTGTGAGTAATCCATGAGATCTGGGTGATGTTGGTAAGTTGGCCAAACACATGGGTTCCAAAGAGTATTCTCCCATACCTTGTTCTCTAATTTGCATTTTCTGCTTGAAATCTCTGGGTAATGATTCGGGCTTTGCCTTCTGTAGATTTGATGTTGAGGATCTTTTTTTTTCCCTATTATGGGGAACCAAACTATCCTAGGCTGCCCCCATTACATTACAATGTTGAAATGGATTGTGATCAGCAGATATAGAGACCTCTTGTCCGTTATAGGGAAATTTGACACACTGGTGATACGTAGAAGACACTACTTGCATTTAATGTATCTAGGGTCGACCTAATAAAATATTGTATGTGAGGTCTAAGTCTAAGACTTGACACATAGTATCCTTTTACACTAGTCCAACTTGAATGGGTAACATCATGGTTCCTTTAGATGATCTTTCCTCATCATCATATGCCTTTATGGTAATCTTTTTACATGGATCAATAGACTCCTCTAAGAAGCCTAATGCATCGATAAGTTTTAAGGTAAATATATTAAGTCCAACTCCTCCATCTATCAATACTCTTTTTACTCGGTGCTTATAGATGATGACTTCAATATGGAGGGGAGTGTTATGCGGATGACTTAAGGAAGTATTATCATGCTCTGAGAAGGTGAGATTATGAGGCCCTGTCATATGAGCAACCATGGCTTGGAATTTGTCAACATCCAGATCTTGAGGTACATTGGTTTCCAATAGCGTTTGTTCCAATATGTCTTTGTGTTTTGGCGATAGTTTCAGCAATTCTAGTATAGATATTTGAGCAGGAGTTTTGCGTAGTTGGCTGACTAAATCTTATTGGATTTTTGGTGTAGTGGGTATCGGTGATGTATGTCCCTTTAAGACATATTTCTAAGCTCTGGTTGTTACATTGATAGATTCATGATTATGATGGTCTCAGATCGTGATGACGTTTACATGATGGTCTTCAGCTGATATGTGATTGATGGTGTTATTGTAGATGTGGTTGATATGAGATCCACATGTATCTTTTGAGGTTGAAGCTCCATCTTTGTTGTAGTTTGGAAGAGGAATTTTAAAGGCTCCGTGGTCACCATTTTTTTTGAGACCATCCACCATTAAATCACCTCGATCAATCATGTCCTGAACAATGTTTTTCAATCTCATGCAATCGTTCGTTTGATGACCTTTGTTGTGATGAAAATCACAAAAGTATGAGTCATTCAACCAAGGTGGTTTGACTTGGGGTTCATAGTTGCTGGTTGCGAGCAAAGAGATAATCTTGTTTGCCAGGAGTTCTCTGAATGCTGACTCCAGTGATTGTCCCAGTGGTGTGAAGACATGTTTTTGGAAATTTTTGGTGTCATCTCGCGAATTGTTATTAGGTCCTTGATTCGTGGTTTTGTTTTGAGTATCGTTGGTGTTGTTTGTGTTGGGTTGACCTTGATTGGTATTCGGTGCATATGTATTAGCATCTGGGTTAGCACCTTTAGGAATTTTCGTAGCTTGAGGATTTCTGGATAATGTGAGCATTGGTTGTTTAGATTTTGGATCATGTGATTCATTGCTACCTTCATTTTTGTTTTGAGTCCAGAATCTAGACTTGTCTAAGTTGTTTTTGTTTTGGTTATTGTAGTTTGATGAATTTGTTCCTTCTTTGAAGAATTTGAGTGTTCCCTTTTTGACACATGTCTCTTCTACTTGAATGTCATTTTCAATCAATTTAACGAAAGACGGTATGCATTGGAGTTTGAGCCTGTAACTCATCTCACCATTCAAGTTGTCAATGAAAATTTCCATTTTCTCCTTTTTTAGGAATGTCTCGAGGATATCGTGAAACCATACGTCACCAACGTTGAAGGAATATCATGAATGTTTCATTGTTTTTCTATTTGGTGTTGCAGACATCTAGCATGGTTATAGCAAGTTGAATGTTATAGGAATATTGTGTTATGAATTTGTTGACCAATTCATCAAATGATCTGACCGGAGATGTGATTTTGGATAACCATTCCATTGTTTATCGTCCCAAGCATCTTGGGAATAACCTCATCAGATAGGTGTCATCATGAGCAAAATTCAAGACTCATGGTACAAAATTCTCTGACATGATCATGGGGATCACTTTTTCCATTGTACTTGTCAAATTTAGGTACGTCTAAGTTTGGAGGAAAAGGGATCATGTGCAATCTTCTATCAAAGGGATAAGGACAAATTTTGTTTAATGAGTATCGCATTGTCGTCTCTTGTTGCATGTCTTGCATTTGTCTTTGTAACATTTTCATTTGTTGAGTAAGAGCAACCAAAGGCACATTGTTTTGCCGAGGGAAGAGTTCTTCCCTTGCATTAGTCTTGGGCTGAAATGGTGTATGGAATGATATGTTTTGCTCGGGGATGCCTTGCTCAGGGTGTTTTGCCCTGGTGTATGTTGTTCTGGTATGTTTTGCTCGGGGATACCTTTTTTAGGGTCGCGTGCTTCCCCTTCTCATTGTTGTTCTTGATATTTGTAATGTTGAGGTCTCATTCTAAACACATCTGTGTCAAAGTCTTCAGGGAGTTTGACCCCTTTGCTTGTGAGCATGAGCAAGTATTTTTTCTTGTCATTTTCCATGAATCTTTCCACAAGTTTTTGGAATGAAGTACTTTCTTGGCATTCCTGAAGAAGTTCTTTAGAAATTTCAGTATCCTCTAGATGTGGACCTTCAAAAGGATTTGATAACCTTCGATTCATACTGGATTCTGCTTATGCCTCGCTTTGTTTGCTTTGTTGAGAGCGAGTAATAGGCATTTTAGTAGAAACTTTTTGTGATGAAGGGAACAAAATCCTCTTCGATATGTTGTTCAGGAGTTGGTGGTTCAAGTCGGGGTGTGTTGTAAGTGATGCACTTGTCGGGCAATAATGCCGGATTGATCTTTCCTCCACAGTTTATGATTTGATTAAATGCAGATTTTTGACAATATGCCCTAGTCTTTAAAGGCTCTTTATCAAATTCGTTGGATTTGTTTTGGATATAAAGTTTGATGTGATGAAGGAATGTTCGATGAGATTTGAAGAGTTGACAATTGATGTATAAAAGTTTGTTTCTTTTGATAAATTTGAAAAAACTTGGTTGTTGTTTCTTCAACATGGTGTTACGATAAATATTCTTTCTTCTTAGAATATGGGGATTAGTCATGCATAAATGATCAATGGTTTCCTTTGAATTGTTTTGGATTCAATTGATCTTGCTTTGAAAATTCAAGTTTTACTTTATCAAAGTGAAGGTTTAGATGCCCCTTCATGACAAAGTGTGTCAAATGATATGGATAAAGTCTCCCGATATGGAAACTTGATTTGACAACCTTAGGTTTTAAACAAGTGTTTTTGAGATAAAATCTGTGAGATGATAAAGGACCCTTTTGTCACTTGCGATGATGTTTCCTGATTTTGATAGGATAGATATGTTTTATCGTGCAACTAGTTTTGGATTTTTACAAATTTTGCTCAAGAAATAGTTTTTAGAGCTCTATTTTCGATACTCTATTTTGACGGAAAACAATGCTGATGAAAAGAGGTTTCCAAAAATGCCTTCTAAGTTTTCAAAATTCTTCACTATTTTGCCCCTTTTTTTCTGGGTTTGGTGACGCACTAAAACAGAGACTGGATGTGCTACAGAAATTTCTTCACGCGCTAAGTAAAAGACCACATGCACTAAGCTGCCCCCGTCCATGCGCTAACTGTTTAGACTGCTAAAATTTGTTTTCTATTTTTCTCAAAAAGTTATGTGCTAATATGGGCCTGCTATGTTCTAACTATTAAACCTTACGTGCTATTGTTTGACTCCTATGCGCTAAGCTGATGCTTCAATGTGCTAGGCTTTTTTCTAGATGCACTAATTGTTTAGTGTTGTTTTGAAATTTTGGTAGAATGCTACTATTTCAACCGGATGCGCTAACTGGATGTTCTGATGCACTAACAAATGTACCACATGTGCAAAGAAGTTTCTCTCATATGCTAGATTGTCCTGATATTTTCCTTTGGCTGGTTTTTGTAATTTTTGGATTTTGTTCTGAGTTTTTCAGTTGTGATGGATGATTTTCTAAAGTAGTAAATGCAAACATAGCACCAAAGAGACAACCATTTTTCTTAATCTAACAAAAAGTGTATGTTCTGCGAGGATGTGTTCAAATCCCCAATGTTTTAACAAGTTTGGATACAAATAATACATTTCAAGAAGACTCTTTATTCAAAGGTCATAAGTAACATCATAGCCCACTAGTCTTGATACTCCATCAGCTCAAATAGCCGTGTCACTACCTAGAGGGCGCCCATTTTTTTGCCTTTTGCCAGAAATTAACTCAAAGTGAATTGCTTCACAATTGAGTAGTTATCTTGGGGGATATATGGTGAGCGATGTTGGGGGCGAATTCTTCCCCACCCTTGCACTATGATATTACAAATGTCTGGTTATGCACTCGGCTCAAGGTTTCTATTTCTATGGTTCATAATCAGGCTTCCTGTTCAGCCTTCAGTGATAAACTCCCTTAAGAGGCTTCCCAACCTTTAGAACAAAGGATTTACGTATCTCAAGGATACTGGGGGAAGGTTAATCACTGTGCGTAACCATTGAAAAGGACTTTCGTCACTTTCCACTTTTGATTATAGTGGGTTGGAACAATTGGCATCAAAGTTGTTTCCCACTTAGGTCATTCCCTTCACACTGGCCATGAATGGCTTTAAGAGTTGATTCCAACTCCTTGGGAAGGAAGGCTTGCTAAAGGATATATTCCTTGAAGTAAAGAAAGCTTTTAAGAGTGGTCTGGATTTTTGATCACCCAATTAAGGGGAGAGCATATTCCTTCCACTTTCGAGACAAAGAAAACAAGTTGTTCTTTTTAATCTTTCAAAGCATTGATTTGTTACTCCTATATGGAGATGTTGCTCCACAAAAACATGGTGTTCTTTTTAACTTTTCAAGGCAATGATTTTCGGATTTATTGAAAATAAATGGTCAACAAAGTAAATCCGATGTTTCGTCAACAAAGTAAATCGCTTCGAAAGGGGAAGATCTTCCCTCTTTAAGTTTGTAAATGACCTTTGGACTTTGTGTGATTCTTTACTTTGCCAAAATTAAATATGGGTCCTTTTATGCACCAAAGGATGGTGAAATTCTTTTAAAGCCTTTTGATTTGCAAATTTGTTTTCCTAGAAAAGCAAAAAATGATGGTTTTTGTTGTTCCTTTTAAAGCCCAAAACAAAGTGAGTTCAATTTTATCTTTTAAACAAGAAATTAAAATAATTCAAACTTTTAACTAACTTGGCTAAGTTAGTAAAAAAATTCAAACTATTTTAAATCCTAACAAAAAAACAAACATGATCTCCCAAACCTGCAAGAAACTGTCAGTAATCCTGCAAAAACAATAAGTAAAGTAGTTAGAGAAACACTGGCCTTGTGGACTTCTACAAGTCTAAATTTGATTTCTATTACAAAGTAAATTTTGTTCTCTATCTGTGATGCACTATAGGACAAACTGTACGCGCTAAAGAATGGGTGAGATGCGCTATTAAACAGACCTGATGCACTAAGATGTTTTCCAAAAGCGCTAAACTGGTTTCCGGATGCGTTGCGTTGTTTTTCTTCCATGCTGAGACCTACAGGAAAATATTAGAAATATAATACGCTAAGGAAAAGATTTTACACGCTACAAGATGGACCCAACGCACTGAAAAGTAGGCAGGATGCACTAGACTGCTAACCAGATGCACTAGGGAATGTTTCCCACACGCCGATTCTTATTTCCCACGGACCTGCAAAAGTGGTTAAATTCAAAAACCAATTTGATATATGGGGTGATGCCCCATTGTGGGTGCCAAAAATGTATGTGGGAAAAGCGGATCGATAGAGCTTAAAATGTGAAAAATGAAGCCTAAGGAGCCTTGCTCACACACCCACAAGTCTTCTTGGTGCAAGCTATGGAGTCATGAAGTATGGCTCAGCTTCCCAAGGTTGGTTCCATGGTTCTCTATCTCACAAGGTCCCTCAAACCAATGTCTTTTCTCTTAGATCACTGAGCAAAGTGGTTTAGGGATGACAAATGCAAGAATGAGGGATGCTTTGTTTGATTTTAAGATGAAATGCATCCTAAGCTATGCATGATTGTATAAATACGATAAACTAGTTATAAGATGACAAGATTAGTAGCAAGATTATCCTAGCATGATATACTAGTCTATGATTAAGCTAGATGATAAGGAAAATACTCTATATATGCATCTTTAGATTAATTCCTATTGAAAAGAGATGCTAAAATGATGAGCACAAATGATATATTTAAAACTTGGATGGATTTTAGTATAAGTGTGATGCTAAAGACTTGGATTCTAAAAATGGAGGAATGAGAGCTCTATTTATAGCAAAAATAGGGCAATGGATGGTCAGGATTGAAAGAGTTAATCAAGGGCTGAGTTTGAAAGTTGGGAATCCATGTTTACAATTGGCACCAATGAAATGGTGACAATTGTCAACATAAGGTTGGTAGAGAGGAGATGTAAGAAGCATTAAATGCTTGAGAAGACCTCATGGTTATCCTAGGGGTTAAGGGTTAAGGTTAAGTTAAGATTACCCATTGGATAAATCTTTTATCCAAAGGATAGATTCTTGTGCAAAGGATTAAGGATAACCATGGTCAAAGCAATAAATGCTTGATGAGACCCTTGGGTTACATGGAGGTTGAGTTTAGGGAAATTCTTTAACCATGCCAGAGGGTTAAGTTAACTATTAAAGGGTTATGAAGACTTTGGGGACAAATTTGTAAGAGTCCTTCCAAATTTGGGGGTATTCAACAAGTTAGCTTGTTGAATGAATAAAGGATTTAATGCTTTTAGAAGACTTTACTCCAAATTTGAGAAGCGACCTCCTCAAATTTAGGGAAAAGGGATAATGAATGGGTTTGAGTTAATTGATTAGGATTAGATGGATTCTAGAAGAAATTATGAAGAGGGTCAGGATGCAAGTGGGAGGTGTAGGATTTTGCAAGTGGATGACGGGATAATAGGATTTAATTGAATAAAATGAATTTAATTCAATTTGGTTGCAATTGGGGAAATTAAATAAATTAGATTTATTCAATTTAGGATAACTATTTTAATTAAATTTGAATTTAATTAAAAAGTGGATAGGGGATTTAATTGATTAAAATGATTTTATTCTATTAAATGGTAAAAGAGGTATAGTGAATTTAATTGAGTAATTTACTTAATTAAATAGAGGAATGCAGGTAATTTAATTAAATTGGATTTATTTAAATAGAGAAATGAACATAAAATATTCATTTAGGAATATGGTCATTTTTATATGTCTACACATCCCATACCCTATTCTGGTAGTGCTTTATTCTTTCATTCTTTAGAATGAATAACCCTCTTACTTGTTTTACAATCAACTCGACATCTCTTTTTACCCATAATAGTTTCACTCCCAATTTCTTTGCTTTGGTTATTCCCAACAACAGGGCCTCATATTCAACAGTATCATTTGTGGTCTTAAACTCCAACTTGAAAGAGAAAGGAATATGTTTGCCAGAGGGAGGAATATGTTCTACCCCGACTCCAGAGCCAGATGCTAAGCAACTTCCATTGAACTCTGTTGTCCATAGCTCCTCAAGTGCCTTAGGCTGAGACAAATTTCCTACAACTTCATTATCTGATAAGATCATATAATTCCCAAATTCACATTCATGGTACAATATTTGTGTGTTTGGATCATCAGAAGAAAATATAGTGAACCTAGATTTAGCCTCTGGTTGTAAAATGACCCACTATTTCCCTATGGTAATAGTGGCCTCAGACCAGTCCATTTTAATTTTGCCTCCTAGGTCTCTACAAAATGTATGACTAAGAAACATGTCATAACTTTCATTAATATTAGCTATTAGAATAGTTAACCTAACTCTTTTATCAGGATTAACGGCAAGGGCTACTTGAGCATCTTTAATCTGTCCTAATAAGGGTATTTGTTTGGAGTCTATGGAGTAACATCTACTAAAGGTTTTAGTTAGGGATAATCCCAGAGCCTTGGCTACAACATATGGCATGATCTTATCTGAGGCACTAGAGTTTGTAATACAATTATTTAGTTTATGTCCATTTATGAACATGGATATATAAAAAAGGCTCAGGTTTCGATTCAAGGACAAACAACGTGTCATCAGCTTGATGAGAAACTATTTCAGGGGAAGCTTCATGAGTAGCAAGACAAGTTGACACATCTTCTTTGGAGGACAAAGTGGCATTAGTTGATTGATGTATCATATCAACTTGTACATATGCATTATTTCCTTTCACAAACTTAACCAACCTATCAAGTTCTTTAGGGTTTAATTTAAGATATCCAGCTGCTGTAATTTGAATCCGAGAGGATTTAAAAAATTCAACAATATCAAACAAACTCTCAATATCTATAGACTTCAATGATTGAGGTTATTGAGCTCTCAAATCATTATTATCAAATAGAAAATGATTTCCTTACCTTTAGGGTTCACAAAAGAGGATGAAGAAGCACTTTGAGGTTTGACATTCTGTTGGTTTCTAGTTAGCACAAAATAGGAAGGAACCTCTAAGGTAATGAAAATATCACCTCCTCTTTCTGAGTCAGACTCATACTCCAAGAAGTGGATTCCAAAGTCGCCAGGATACCTAGGGGATTCTTCTTCATTTGATTCTAGCAATGCCTCCTTTGAACCAACCAATTGAGCATAACATACCATCACTGGGTAAAAATTTCCATCATGATCATCAGTAAGATGAAAGATACACATGTTGGCTTTAGGTGGGGGTGCCTCAATTTATAGCCTTTATTGCATAGGAGGCAACTGTAAAACTCTACTTCTGGCTCCTGTTGAATGATTAGGGACTTTCCTGGAAATATCTTGGTAAGGCTGTAGATAAGAAGTGTTCATTTTGGATAATTGCCTCTTCAGAGTTATCATATCATTCATTAGTCGTTGAATCACAGGATCACATGAAGTTGATGCTTGTGTCATGGAAGTTTGAACTTCCCACTTCCACTTTCCTATAGTGATCAAATCATCATCTAATTCTATGGCCAATGTTTTCACTTTAGCTAGGGCTGCTACTCTTTGCTTGTGGATTAGGAAACCAATCTTAGAGGGCATAGAATTAATGAAAAAGCATTTCAAATTATCATCAGAAGGCCTTTGGTTTTCTAGAACTTATGGAAAATTTTGTCAAAATTAGCCACAAAATCTCTCATGGATTCAAGGATTTCTTTCTTTAACTAGGCTAATTGGGCTAGAAGAGAATGTTCATCTTTGGCTAATTTGAACCTAGCCTCGAACCTAGTTTTAAGATCTTTCCAATTAGTAATTGCACCATTTGGTAAATGATAAAACCAATCTGATTCTACCTCAGTCAATGTTTGTACAAACAATCTCACAACCACATCTTTATGTTGAACAACTAGAACACCACAAGAAACATTAAATGCATTTAAATGCTCATCTATTGAGACTTTTCCATCACCACTAAATTTAGGAAGATGATCCCTAGCTCCTTTGGGTAAAGGATTAAGATTTGCACCAAGAGCGAGTGGTCCTACAATAGGGCCTCAAGGATTATTTACAACCATGGGCGGAATGATATTTAAAGGTGTAGGGTTGATGACACTAGGCTGAAAAGAAACACCATGTAATGTTAGGGCTTTAAAGATATGAGATACATGAGATACAAAATAAATAATAGGAGGTCTACTCTTGGCTCTTCTTTGAGGTGTAAAGGAAGTTGAAAGTTTAAGCCTTGGAGCTTCTAAAAAATAGAATCGATCACCCCTTCATGCCTCTAGGACCTAGTATATCTTCTTGACTTCAGCCTGTTTATAATACACTAGACACTTCAAATAAGAAGGAGATTAAGATAGCCCTATTTATCTTATGATTACACATCTAGTCTTATTATCCAACTCCCCAGCAAAGTCACCAAAAATCTATTTGTTAACAGATTTGTCCTTTTCCAAGACCTCAAATATTCACTTAACCTCTATTACCCTTAAAAGACAAATTTGCAACCACACAGTTGGATAAATGAAAAAAAATTCATTCTCCTCTAAATTAAGGTACAAATCCCTTCAAAGATCTTTAATTAATTAATTTAATCTATGAGTTCATGTGCACCTTTAACCCGAAAGCATTAAAGGCATTCATATCCATACATCAACATGTTATGAAGATGCAAAATACTCATATCAATTTAAGAAAGTAGCTCACTGACTATCTTAACTAGTCCAACTTAATGCACAGAAAAGAAAGAAGAATTTTTAACTCCTAACTTTATAACTATTTTCAATATGAGGAATGAGATCAATTTGAACATGAATTCATTCACACAGAAATAAATTCCTCAGATTCTAATACATAGATTCAAACTGTCAAAATCGATTTCATATATTCCATTCACAGATGAATATCTTTCCTCATATCTTCGAAAATAGATAAAGTATCTAGAGTTTATTTCCACATGCTAAAAGAAATTCTTGGAACATTTTAGAGTATCAAAAAATAGTTTTTATAGCCACAACCTGGCTAATGGTTTAAAGAAGAAAACATGGAAACTCAAGATTTCCACCCTAAGGTTTATGAGAAGTTTACTTAAAATTAAAAATTGAATCTGCCAAAACTAATAATAAGAAAATAGTTATGAATCATTTTGATTGGGCTCAATAGTTGTGACAGTTGCAACATTCTTCCATCCAACGTAAGAAATGGAGAAATCCTGAATTGAGGCACCATGAGGGAGTCCCACATGTATCACCCTCTACTTCCAGACCTCTTTTTCCCTATGAACCTATGCGACTTTGTCGGAATGACTGTCCAGGTGTCTGATGCATAAAAAAAGAAGAGATTCAATATTTGCGATGGTGGACAAATTGTCTGGATGTAAGTCCTTTACCTCTTTGACATAATTAATTTTTCTTTCAAATGATTCTGTTATAACCTCCGTAGCTTCAAGGGTCTTACCATCATCTTTTAGGCACCTGATTCCGATGCACACAAGTTCATTTCGCATTGATGCAACTAATTTTGTGATCTGATCCACTAGTTTTGTTGATTCCTCATAAGCTTTCTTTATTAGGGAATTCCTCCATTCAATGTTCCTCTGGCAAACATACAAAATACTGTCATCTAAGACAGCTACAGGTTTTTTAGTGAGAAACTTCATTACTCCATAGATTTGCACTTCTCGCATATGTTCTTCTTTTGTTGTCCATTTAGCTTCTTATTTTTTCCAAATCATGATTTCAGCTTCCAATTCCTTCATACCATTAACGCCCCATCATAAACTTTTCTCAAGTTGATAAAATATTCTGCGCCTGATTTTTGAATTCCTTCTAGCCACTCCATCACAATTTTTGTAATGAGCTTGCATTTCTATATTTTTTCCATAGTTTTTTTATTAGTAGGTGATTTGGGGTCAAAGGACGTTGGAAGCTACGACAAAGGTTGAGGATTTGGATTATTAATGGCTTCGATATACTCTTCCATTCTCTTTAGAATTTCCTTCATCTCATGCTTATCCCTTTCATCCTTCCATGTTCTATTAAGTATTTTATTGGTCGATGTTTCAAGATGATAGGCATCAACTGCTCAAGTTCTAGCACCAATATTTAGTTTTTTAACTATGAAATCTTTTGCAGTAGGGCTAGCAACAACTTCATCCATATTGAGGCAGGCAATTTCTGTGGTCCAATTACCTATGTTGTCATCAAAATCAATTTTGGAGATTGCTTTGAGCTTCTTGGCCTTGGGATTCTTTCCTAGACATTTACTTACCATATCCTCCAATGGAATTGAAGCAGGGACTATGTTCCTTTTCTTATTACTTAGATTATTTTCTAACCACAAAGGTCCAGTGTGCACAAGAGCTTTATCAGAACCAGATTCGACTTCATTTCCTTTCTTTACCACCAATGTGGTAGTAGTGTTTATCACATCACCCACCTGTTGATTATCACTTCAATTATCAATGTTCTATGCCTCTGAATCTGGATGGGCTGGAGTGTTGTCCAAGTCAGGAGGGGCATCCAAATCAACTACTACCGAATCCATAGATGATTTCTTTACCTTGTTTTTGGTTTTAGATTGAGTGATCCTGGTAGGAGTCGATTCCTTCTTGACCCTCACTAGCCTTGTAATGCCCACCAAAATACCCTAAAGAAACTAAACAATAATATATAAATGGAGATAAAAAAAATTTAAATTAACATCTAATAACAACCAATGAAAAATATAACATCTCCATCTATTTACATACACTAACCAATTAACCAATATGAACATACATCATTGCTTATTTCATCAAATAATGCAAATGAAAATAACACAACATCAATAATCTTTCTCTAGGGTACTTTAACATCATTACTTAAATCATTTCCACAATAACATACTACACACACGATAGGTATATTTCAACTTCATTAATGCATCATATTCTAATTCTTTAACCATGAGATATGCAACCTACAACATTACTTATTCCTCATGATATTCATAATTTTCTTTCTACCAATGCACCTATGTGAATCATTCCTATTTAATAGATCAAATTAACATATTCTAACATATTCACTTATTAATCTACGAATATTCCTCTTTCAAGATTATTTAACATTCTAACTAGTCTCTAAAAATTCCATGAAATAATACAACTAATCCATAATAAAATTCCATTCTATTCCAACTATTATCCACTTATTTCCATGATTCATAAGATCACATCTCTATAATAGTATAGATACAATATGCCTAAATTCCAATTTTCAACTACAATTCATCTTACAAAATATGAGTACATTAAATACATCATGAGCATAGCTCTTTCTCCTACAAGAATCCATCTACTATATACAAGAATGTTACATTACATGCATTCAATCTTATCCATTACATAAATGTACTACAAGGTACATCCATAGTACATCATGAAGAAGAATCCACATCCACGCAAGAAGAATCCAAGAGAACATCCCAATGGCTAAAAAGCACCAACCTCCTGACCATGTGGAACCAATGGAACCACCCCCCATGCTAGGAGATGACACAAGGTCCCAACACATACTCTAAACCTAGGCTGGCACCTATAACCAAGGAGACTAACCACACAAGGACTCTCAAGAAAGAACTCACACATACAACAAGAATGAACTCCCAGAGGCGTAAAACTCATCAAGACATAAACACATCTAATAAGAATAATAAAAAATCATAAGGGAAACACATGTAGGAGTGGAGTGTAATCACATTCCATCCTCATAAAATAATAACATAATAACGCAAGGCACTAGCCTGATGGACATGTGGAGCCATCTCAACCTATGAGAGACTAAGGGAGATTAGCTTTCTATCTTCACGGCCTTCTCATGCTTATCCTAAAAAATCCTCCCTAGGACTAAGTCATGAGGCACAAACCAATTTATCATCTTATTTAATTAATCTAACTACCCAAACCATCAATTATTAGGTTATCACTTATTTACAGATCACGGAAAACTCCAATGTTCCCTGGTGGTCTAGACTTCATGCATCCTTACAAGGAACCTCATGCAAACCTATCGCTCTTGACCTCGGTCATCAAAAGGAAGCCCACTCCTCCTAACATGGCCCAATAATAAATCACAAGAGGCTCTACCAACATAATTACATGAAAATAATACTCAATGCAGCCAACAACTTCCACACATACTCTTACAACATAAACAAGGCTACAACAACATCAATATAGCAAAATGAGCCTTTTGGCTAGCAATAAACAAAGGGCATATCAAGCCATCAAATGCTACTATCAAATAAAAGATAACATCACAACAAGGCCTACTCACTTGCTGGTCCAAAACAACATAGTAATCATCTCAATCATCCATGGCCTATCCACATGGAAGAGAGTCTAAAATATTCACAATGCACAGAGAAACAAATATACTCAAAACCATCAAAATGCATCAAAACTGATCAAACCCAAAACTAGGAAAAATTAAAAGACCTTAAATAAAGCCTCTGGTACAAAAATCAATTCGGGAAAATACCTCAAAAATGACCAAAACTAGAAAAACACAAAACACAGACAGGTTAGCGCTTTTGCCTCATAGGAGAGCGCTTCTACCAAAAAGGACAACTCTTCTATCAAGAAGAACAACGCTTATGTCAAGAAGAACAATGCTTATGTCAAGAAGAACAACGCTTATATTTCCAGAATCACGCATATGTATCCCGAGACAATGCTTATGCCACATAGAGCAGCGCAAATGCAATACAGAACAACACTTTTGCACATTAAGACAACGCTTTTGTAGAATCAACACTTTTGCAAAATAGTTACGAAAAAATTAGAAAACTTTCGAGTAAAATATTAAAATCCAAACTTACAAAAGGGCTTGAAAAACATATGAAAATAGATGCCCAAAAATAAGGAATACATAGGTATAAACACACCAAAATATCTTAGACTTTAAACCAAGATTTAATGAAATATCTTCATGGCATAAAACAAATAGAACCACTGCTAAAATCATAGAGAATCCAATGAAGACAATCCCAAACACAATCACAACTGAAGGACTCACAAAGGGAAAACCAGTCTACTCTCATCTGAACAAGGATTAATCAACCAAAGATCTTCGCAACAATTTTCATAGAGCCATGAAATGTCATACATGGGAAAAACACAAATATATATATATATATATATATATATATATATATATATATATATATATATATATATATATATATATATATATATATATATATATATATATATCCCAACAACTATATAAAAACTCTCATAACATAAAGTTTTCCCTCCCAAATATTCACCTTCAACAATAATAAAATTATAGAGTAAAGTAATATTTCAACCTAGACCCAAAACAATGCAAACATAATGCATACACAGAGAAGCCATTGAAAGCCAAGATGCAAAGTGAAGAACTCCAACTTGCAACTTGAAGTAATGGATTGAAGTTGAAGAAGAGCTCCCACAAGCCAAACCAAATCCAATCCAAGCTCCAGCCAAAACCAAGAGAGAAGAAAACCAGAACCAAGGAAGAAAGCATGCTGGAGAAATTTCCAGAGAAGAGCCAACCAACCCAAAAAACTCACGGGAATGAAAATAAAAAGCAACAATAATCCAAAACCCTAGCCTCAATCTCGGCCAATCAAAATATTCTATTTTAAAGTGTATTTTACCAACACACCATATAATATAATTTATTCACCCATTTTGAATTTAACCAATCAGAGTGAAGGGTAGGTAAAGTAAATAAAATATACTTATCCAGCTAAGAGGGAATGCTTTATTTTTATTTAATTTAATGTGTTCATACACCCCACTTAGGAATAATAGTCAAACTATTATATAAACATAAGCTGTAAATAAATAATCCAAATGGGGATTAAAATCAAATAACCCAAAAGCTAATAAAATAAATTAAAGAACCAAATAAATGTAAGATATCAAATAAATATCAAACCATAGAAGGTCAAATAAATAATTAAATAATCAAATACCATTAAAGGTTAAATCACAAATATTAAATAAATATTAAACAACAATAAGGTTTATCAAATATTAAATAATCATAAAATCAATAAACGTTAATTATCAAATAAATATAAATATCAAATAATTAAATATTCAAAACTTATAAATTAAATGTATTAAAATAAACATTACCAAATATAAAACTACACATCAAGAGACACATAATTACTCTAACATAAACAAGTAAATCAATCGGCATAAACAGAACTCACAATACCAAAAGACCAAGCTTGCTAACTGACATGGTGAATTATGCCAAGATGTTGACTACTCATGGTGAACAACTTAGACCTAGAGTATGTGAGGGGAACTCATGCCATCTCCAAACCACATAAGCTATTGGAACTAAAGACACGTTCAAACCTGTGAAGCCAGGTGGAGTCAATGTCTGGTACCTGCAAAATCCTGCAACCACAAAATGACAATACCACATATACATATACACATATAGAACAAGCAAGTGATAGAGAATCACGACGACACATCCCACTCACAATGAGTGATGTGGAATTGTCTCTATCATGAAGACAGTCAAACACATCTCATCATATGTAATCATGAAGTAGGGTTAGCATAATCATAATCATCATCAGAACCATGATAAATCTAATCTATCAATAATGCATCACATAGTGAGCATATAAAATCCATCGAGTACATATATCATCAAATCACATGATCAATCATGATAGTACCAACATCCATATAGATAATCAAAATAATATATGTCCAATAGTGTCTAACATCAATCATAAGTTACTGAAGCACATGAGTAATCATCATCCAAATCATCAAAATATAGTCAAGATAACTCTATCAAGCATAATATAAAAGTCAACTCTAGTCAAAATAAGTGAAATCAAGGGTGGACACTACATCCTCCCCTCCTTTGCCTAGGCTTACTCCTAGAAGTTTCAGAACAAATAGGGATATAGCTCTCTCATCCGCACTGCATCCTCCCAAGTACCTGAAGAATCATCAATTGGATCCCACTGGATCCTTACCTTCTCTATGCTCTGACCTCTGAGGGACATCTCTCTATGCTGAAGAATGCGCACAGGCTCCATAGAAAGCTGTCCATCCTTGACCTATAAAGCATTCCAATCCAACACATGCGAAATATCAAGATGATATAACCTCAAAACTGAAACATGAAAGACATCATGGATGTGGGACAAGCTACATGGAAAGGCAAGGAGATAAGCCAAAGGACCAATCCTCTCCAAACTCTTGAAAGGTCTAACAAATTGAGGTGCCAACTTAGAGCCTTTTCTGTAACGGATCAGACTCTTTTGCGGGTGAACTCTCAAAAATACCCTGTCACCAATAGAAAACTGCCTATCTACTCGATGAGCATTTGCATATTTCTTTTGTCTATCCTAAGAGACCAACAAATGCTCTCTAATGCGAGCCACCTGCTCCTCCATATCCTGAAACATCTCTGATCCAATATGCACTCTATCCTTTAAACGGTCCCAACTCAAGGGCATGTAACATGGTCTACCATATAACGCTTGATAAGGAGACATACCAATAGAGCTATGGTAAACATTATTTTATGCAAAATCAACCAAGTAGAGATAATCCTCCAAATGAGACTGGTGATTCATCACGTACATCCTCAACATATCCTCGAAAACCTGATTCACCCTCTCTGTTTGTCCATCTATCTCAGGGTGATAAGTTGAACTAAAGTTCAACTGTGTACCCAAATCATGTTGGAGAGCTATCCAAAATGCTGATGTGAACACTAGATCATGATCTAATATGATCTGTCGAGGAATACCATGCAACCTCACAACTCCCTCCAAGAAAACCTAAACTACTATTGTTGTTGTATGTGAAGACCTGATCAAAGAAAAGTGCGCTACTTTGGTCAATCTGTCTACAATGACCATAATAGAATCATGAGGACATGAAGACATGGGCAATCCAAATATAAAATCCATAGATATAATATCCCATTTCCATCTTGGAACCAAATGTGACTGTAATAATCCTGCGGGATGTTGATGCTCTGCCTTCCCTCACTAACACTCTAGGCAAAATGCCACAAAATCTGCAATATCTCTCCTCATACAAGACCAATGATATATCTATCTCAAATTCACGTACATCTTCTTGACACCTAGATGTGTCGAGTAAGTTGCACGATGTGCCTCTGACATGATCAAATCTCGAAGACTGTCTGATGGTGGAACATAAATATGTCCCAAATGCCTAAGAAGTCCATTTGATTCCACTAAGTAACCTACATATCTGCCCTCAAGATCTCTACCTATGGCAACCTTTGCAATAACCTCCTGATACCATACATCTGAAGGAAGGGCACTAAGAATATGACTCCTCAAATACACACTAAGAGATATTGCCGAAATCTCATGCCTCTTGTGACTCAATGCATCTGCTACCATATTCTCCTTATCCTGAATATATCTCACCTCAAATTCATACTCACATAAGAACTCCATCCAATGCCTTTGCCTAGCATTCAAATTCGACTGCGTGAAGATATACTGCAAACTGCGGTGATCACTATGCAACTCAAATCTATGTCCAAGAAGGAAGGACCTCCATCTAACCAAAGCATGAACCACTACTGCTAACTCAAGATCATGGGTGGGATAATTCTACTCATGATTCTTAAGTTTACACGACTCATACGCAATCACATGACCATCCTGCATCAATACTGCTCCTAGACCCTCCAAATAAGCATTTATGCACACCACAAAATTCTCCAAAGGGTCTGGCACTGCTAAAATAGGTGCACTGGTCAAACATTCCTTAAGGATCTGAAATTTTATCTCATGCTACTCTGTCCAAACAAACTTCTTCCCTCTTCTCTGAAGAGAAGTGATAGGAATAGCTATCCTAGAGAAATCCTGAACATATCTACGATAATATCCTGCTAAACCTATGAAACTATGCACCTTTCCCACATTAGTGGGTGCTGGCCAATCAACAATTGCTTGAATCTTTGAGGGATCAACTATGGTACCCTCTCTAGAAATCACATGACCAAGATACCTCACCTCTATCTAGAAGAACTCACACTTTGTCAAATTGGCATATAGTTGATTCTCCCTAAGACACTGCAAAACCTGCCTCACATGATCCTCATGCTCCTCAATGGATCTTGAATAAATCAAAATATCATCGAGAAATAATAATAAAAATCTATCCAAATACAACCTGAATACACCATTCATCAAGTTCATGAAAACCCAAGGTGCATTCATGAGACCAAAAGGTACCTCTGTGAACTCATAATGACCATATCTAGTGCGAAAAGTTGTACGATTAATGTCTGCCTCCTGAATCCTCAACTGGTGATATCCAGACTTAAGGTCAATCTTAGAGAATATTTTGGCATCCTTAATCTGGTCAAATAAATCATCTATCCAAGGCAAGGGATATTGGTTCTTCACCTTCACCTTATTAAGTTGTCTATAATCAATGTATAATCAAAGAGATCTGTCCTTTTTCTTTACAAATAACACAGGTGCACCCCAAGGGGACACACTAGGACAAATAAACCCCTTCGCCAACAATTCCTCTAGCTGAACCCTCAACTCATTCAACTCTTGCATGGTCATTCGATAGGGAGCCCTAGAAATAGGCTCAGCTCCTGGCATCAAATCAATCCTAAAATCTATATCTTGTCGACGGGGAATACTTAAAATCTCACTAGGAAAAACATCTGCAAACTCCTGAAGAATGGGATGTTGCTCCCTCATCCACATCCTTCACTCTAACCACAAAAAAATGGCAACCCTTACACGCGCACCTCTTCATCTGCATAGCAAAAATCATGCGAAGAGAGATAGGTCTCTAAATACCTACAATCTCCACACTCTTCCCACTATCCTCCATCCACTACACTCTCTTACCTCTACAATCTATCTATGCTTAGTGAGATCCAAGCTAATCCATACCAAGAACCACATCATAAGATCCCAAAGACATAACATGAAGATCCGCAGAAGTATGGAAATATCCTAAAACTAAAGGACAATTGAGCACAAGGGACTCCACTACCACTTTGGACCCCATAGCTAACTCTACCTGCCACCTATCATCTTGCTTTGTTATAGCAAGCCTGCATCGCTCTACTAGAAAAGGAGAAATAAAAGAGTCTGATGCTCTAGAATCAAATAAAATTGAATAAGAGATACCACCTATCACACCTGATGTCTCTACAATGGTGGTGTGATGCTCAGCCTGATGGTTATCAACCACTGCAAAAAAACAATGAGACCTGCTTGCATCTCCAATTGTAGGCTCAAAAGTAGTTGGCTTTTGCTACCTTGACATTTGAGAAGTATGTTGAGGAAAATGAACAACAATGTGACCTGACTGTCCACATGCAAAGCAATCTCTCCTAACAAACACTCTACTACCTGGTGTTGTACTTGACTACTGAACACTACCTCTACTAGAAGTTGGCTAGAAACTCTGTGCTGGCTAAGAAAGGAGTAGGTCTCTTGTCACTACCCTTGAGAAAAGCTCTACCCCTGACAAAAGCTCTTCTTAAATTGATGATCACTACAGAAAGAAGAAGGATGGCTCCTAGCATATCCTAAAGACTGCTATTGTGGTTCTCTCACCATGGATCCTATAACAGGTGCACTCACTGTTTGTCCTCTAGTTGCTCCTCCTGATGCTAATGAAATATTATCCTCTACTAGCCTCACCTTCTCCACAGCTATCTCCAAGGTCTTAGGTCCATGCATCCGAACCTCTCCACTAATACGATCATTGAGACCCCTAACAAAGTGCCGAATCAACATCGGCTCATCATCTGCATATCCAGCATACTGTATAAACTCAAAGAATCTGTGCTCATGCTACTCTATAGTCATCCTCTACTATCTCAAATCATGGAACTCATCGGCCTTCCTTTTCCTCCAATGATCTGAAAGAAATCTAGCATGAAACCACTCTAAGAATAATTCCCAAGATATCATCACTGTCCAAATGCAACTTTTGTTTCTCCATGTACCACCATGTAGTGGCAAAACGAAGATGCAAAATTGCACATCTCATCTTGGTATTACTGGTACACTGATGCATAGAAAAACACCTATCTAATTCCAATAACCATGTCTCTACCTCCATGCCACTACCTAAGCCATCGAAAGTAGGAGGATGAGTCCTATTCAGATCTTTGATGTGACTAGTTGCAAGCACCTCCTAATCCACCTCAATTCTCCTCCTAGGAGAACGTGAACACTGTCTCTCCTGATTCTCCAAATGACGAGATCCCTCCTATTGGTTCTCCTCTTGTCTCGATCCTAGGCGACCAAGAAGCTTGTGAAGCACATTCACCAACTATGAAATCAGATCATCTCTATACTGCTCCTGATCCTATTCCTCATGGCATGAGTCTTCAGAAACCTCGCGGCGAGGGTTCCTACGAATACCCATGCGACCAACACGATGACCATCTCTCCCTAGCAGGCATCTTATCTAAGTTAATTCAAAGGGAACTATAAGATAAACATCTAAGGGAACTATAAAAAGGAAAAATAAATAGCAGGGATAACACCGCTGGGCTATCCGATGCCAAATGCTAAAATACACAAAGGGCTCAATCGAAACTAGAGTACCCAATGTTGAACATGGGCTCTAATACCAAGTTGTAATTGATAAATAATGATGAGATACTAAGGTCCTAACCGGTATCGAGAGGGGGGCTGAATCAATATACACAAAAACTTCTCAACACTTTATCATATTAAAACATAGCTGACCGATTGTCTTCACCACTGAACTTAACCATGTCTATACCAGTCAAACACAAATACTTTAGACAGCTAAACCAGTTAAACAAAAGTACTTCAGACAACATTTAACAGATCTTAAATCTTGATGACTACTTCACCGATATAATCATGCATGAGTTGTATCAGAAAATACCACTGCCATTTAACACTACATGCATATCTAACTTAATCAGAAACACACAATCATCACATGAAAAACTCACAACCCATAACACAAAGATTTTTTAAATGGAAACCCAAATGGGAAAAACCATGGTGGGGATGTATACCCACAAGCTTGTTTGTGAACTCTTTTGAAGTTCACTCTATTAGGAGCCTAGTCTGGTTAAAGAATTTTACAATAAAGGTTTTGTTAGGAATCGATCTTGTTAGGGATCACCCAGTTAAGGGATGGCTATATACCCTATTAAACGTTGAAACCCTTTTAAGAGTTACCCTGTTAAAGGTTGAAACCCTTTTAAGAGTTACCTCGCTAGAGGATTTAAATAACTCAATGAACTTGAGCCACCTGGTTAGAGGATTTACAACAAAGCTTGTTAAAGCTACTCAATCAAGGGATTTACCTTCTGTTGAAATGGTTAGAAGACAACAGGTAAAACTCCGATCTGATAACAACACTCCTTGCTAAGTTAGATCCTTTTCAATTCCACTCTTCTACAATCACACTCTGTAGATTCCTCACTCTGGCATGGCAAGTATCAAAACATGCAGACACAAACATAACTTTTGCCAACCCTTACAATAACAAAACTCATCAACCTTATAGACAACAATTAGGTCAGTAGCATAAACCCTAAACCCTAAATATTTTAGGTTTTCAATTTCAAGCATTCCAATCCTGACCGTTAAATCTATTGCATAGAATGAAATGATTTGAAATAGATGTTAAGTCATTCTACATCATCCAATCTTTACTGCATCTAGAAAATAGTAACCCATCATGCACTCTTCACACACCGCTCAGAACATCACTCATTCCCAAGGTAGGCATTCAATGCATTCGATCTTCACATGCAAGATCCTCAAGGAAATCCTTCATGTGCACCTAGCTAACATGGCATCCTGATCCTTATTCTTATTGTTCACAACAAACCATCGGTTGCACTGCACAAGCCAAACCAAAAACCCTAGAGCTGAATAGAGACTACCAACTGGTAGTCACAGTTAGTGAACCCTAACACTGGTCCACTCCATACTAGTTGACCATAACCACTTCCAATCGTCATACGGGTGCTTACCGGTACACCTACTTGAGCACTTATTGACATCAATGACAACATACATTGTCACCGCTTCATCATATGCCAACAATCTCCCCCTTTAGCATTGATGGCAATACTCAGTGTATCATTGCTCAATAACATATACTGGTTAAATTTGAAATGATCACCACCACCACCATCTGGACTGGTCAGTGTGCACTCTGTCATATATCTTCTCCCCCATATGTCTTCATCATCAGATATCTTCTCCCCCTTTGACAACAATGCCAAAGTGGAGGCACAAGCTTTCAAGCTCCACTATGCTACTCCCCCTATGGAGTAGCATCCTTCAACACATCAATCTTGTAAGATGTGACATGGTAGTACCTAACTGATGTGGATCACACAACTTTAGTTTACTTCATGAAGGGGTAGAACCCCTAATTCACCTCTCAAATAGGTAAATGTAGTCTTCGGTAAGGGCTTAGTGAATATGTTTGCTAGCTGCTCCTTACTAGAAACATGTTCTAATACAACCTCTTTATTCTGAACCTTTTCTCTCAAGAAGTGATACTTGAGTTCAATGTGCCTGGTCCTAGCATACAATACTAGATTTTTGGAAATATTAATTGCACTAGTACTATCACAGAAAATACTCAGCGGTTCAGATATAGTCACTTTGAAACCATTCAGTACATGCTTCATCTAGATTGCCTGAGTGCAATTCATGAATGCTGCCACATACTCCTCTTCAGTTGTAGACTAGGAAATATAGCTCTGCTTCTTTCTCGTCCATGAGACTAGTCTTCCACCAAGGAAGAATGCTCCACTGGTTGTGCTCTTCCGGTCATCCACATTACCTACCTAATCTGCATTGGTAAACACTTTGAGATCAAAGTCACCATTGTATGGATACCACAATCCATAATCAACTGTCCCTTTCAGGTATCTAAGAGTCCTCTTTACCGCTACCAAGTGGGATTCTCTTGGACTCTTCTGAAAATGGGCTACTATGCCCACTACATGAGCAATATTTGGTCTACTATGCACCACATAATGCAGCTTACCGATCATCGATCGCTACTCCTTCTCATCCACCAATGCTGTATCATCAGCCTTTGTTAGTTTGTATCCAGTCACCATCGGTGTTCCAACTGATTTTCTCTCCTCCATGCCAAAGATCTTCAATACCTCTTTGATATACTTGGACTGGGTAATGAAGAGACCCTCCTTTATCTATTGAATCTATAGACCAATGAAGAAATTTATCTCTTCAATCAGAGACATCTCAAACTCTTTCTTCATTTCATCTGCAAATGCATGACTCATTTCATCATCTCCTCCAAAGATTATGTCATCTACAAATACTTCATAGATCAGTATCTAATCACCTTCAGATTTCAGGTAGATGTTGTTGTCCTCACTTGTTCTCTAAAATTCTATCTTCACAAGATGAGAGTGTAACCATTCATACCATGCCCTTAGTGTTTGTTTCAATCCATATAGGGCCTTGTGTAATCTACACACCATGTTACTATCTTCTGAAAAAGCAAACCCATCTAGTTGCTCAATATACACTTCTTCTTCTAGGATTCCATTCAATAATGCAGAATTCATATCCATCTAGTATACCTTAAATCCCTGAATTCTACAAATGCAAGTAGCATTTCGACACCTTCTAGTCTAGCCTCTGGAGAAAAGGTTTCTCCATAGTTGTCTTCTTCTTCCTGAGCATATCCCTTGCATACAAGTCTTGCCTTGTTCCTTACTACTGTGCCTTCTTCATTCAATTTATTCTTGAAGACCCATTTGGTACCAATGACATTCTTGTGTTCTGGTATGGGTACTAAGGACCAGGTTGCATTCTTCTCTATCTAGTCCAACTCCTCCTCCATTGCCTTTATCCAGTCTTCATCGATAAGTGCCTCTCTAGTGGTCTTAGGCTCAAATTCTAAAATCATGCAAGAGTTTTCTTTCACCTTTCTCCTTGTAAGTATTCCTACATCTTTATCTCCTATGATCTGCTTCAGATGATGATGCAGTCTTACATACCTAAGAATGACCGTAGCAGGTTCTACTTGCTTTTCCTCTTCTTTTTCCACTTCATCTTCTTCTTTACCCACTGAAGCTTCTACCGATATAGAAACACTGAGGTCTTTGCAGTGTTTGTCACTTGTTTCTTTCTTAACTGGTTCCCAGAAGGCTAAACCCGTTTCATCTTTCATTTCCTTGCTGTCGGTTTCCTCAACCTTCTAAGGGGATTCATCAACCTTGACATTGATACTCTCAACAATCTTCTGGGTCCTTCTGTTGCAGCACTTGAGAGGTTTTCTTTTAGTGGAATATCCTAAAAATATTCCTTCATCAGACTTAGCATAAAACTTACTCAGATACTCACCTCTCTTGATATAGGATTTACTCCCAAGAACTTTGAAATAACTCACATTGGGGGTTCTTCCATTCTAGTACTCATAGGGGGTTTTGTCTTTACCTTTCTTAATGAGTACCCGGTTCATGGTATAGATTGCAGTGTTCACCACTTTTCTCCAAAATGTGTGAGTGACATTTCCTTGAATCAACATAGTTATGGCCGCTTCCACTACAGTCATGTTATTCCTCTCTACTATGTCATTCTGTTGTGGTGTCCTTGGGGGAGGCAATTGCCTCTTGATGCCTTTTTCTTCATAGTACTTGTTGAATTCATTAGAAGTGAATTCACCTCCTTGATCAGTTCTAAGGCATTTTATTCTTCTGTTACTCTCCTTCTCAGCTAATGCTCTAAAGGCTTTGAACTTTCCAAATGCCTTAGACTTGCCTTTCAAGAATGTGACTCACATCACTCTTGAGAAATCATCAATAAGAATCATGAAGTACTAATCTCCCTGAATTCTTCTAGTTTTCATCGGACCACATAGATTGATGTGCACAAGATCAAGTAATTTCTCTACTTAAAAAGACTTACCTTTGAATGTTGAGGAAGACATCTTTCTGAGTTGACACTCTCTACACACGACATTCTCTGATTTGTTCAGCAAAGGCAATCCTCTTACTGCATTGATCTTAATAGCCTTTACAATATTGTTAAAATTCATATGACAAAGTCTCTTATGCCATATCCATCTGTCATCAAATTTTTCCATCGGGAACTAACTAATCTTGGCATTGACCTGAAATAGGTTTGCTTATCGGTGGCAATAAGTTCACCACTCTTTCCAATTATTTTGGAGACTCCACCTTTGAACTCTAGAATGAGTCCTTTGTTGTTTAGCTGAGCAACACTCAAAAGGTTGTGCTTAAGGCCTTCCACCCAGTAGACATCATGTGCACTGCTCTTTCCATTCAGTGAGATGGATCCTTTTCCTTTCACCATGCAAGGTGCTTCGTTGCCAAACCAGAAAACACCTCCATCATATTCTTCCAAAGTTAGAAATTTTCTTCAGTAACCAGTCATGTGGTGAGAACACCCACTATCAATGATCCACTCATTAGAGTTATTAATGTGAGAGACAAGGGCTTTCTAGTTAGACACCTCTTTCTTAATAGCTACAAACACTATTTTCTCACTCTCTTCATCCTCAGATTCTTCATTGGTAACACCTTAATCCACTGCAACAAGACAATTTCTCCTACCTCCTCCTTTATACTTTCTAAACCTTTTTGGTTTATCTTTATTGTTATTATTAGGATAGTTAACAGCTATATGTCCTATCTTATTGCAGGAAAAACACTTTAGAGGAAGCTTACCTCTGTATTTACCGATGCCTTTCGGAAGTCTCTTAGCAAGAAGAGCTTCAAAATCCATCAGAATCTCCTCATCATCCATATCTCTACTTGGCTTGGACTCGTAACTGGTACTGACCTCTTTTCCTTTCCTGGTCAATACAGAGGAAGCAAATGCTCTAAAGGCAGACTCGGTCTTCTGAACACTACCATCATAGCTATTCAATTCATATGCAGTCAACTTTGCAATAATAGAGTCTAAGGATACCTTTTGTCGATAGACCTTAGCTATTGAATAGCGACAACCCTAATTGCATAGAATGATAAAAGTGATCTTAGAACTTTACTGATAATAGTGGTATCATAAATTGTTCCACTAGTGCTCTTGATTTCTCCAACCATTGTCTTGATTCTTATGCCATACTACTGAATGGTCTTTCCTTCAACCATCCTCATATCTTCAAACTTTCCTCTAAGGCTTTCTTCCTTAGCTTGCTTGACATGTTCATCACCGCCATAGATGGATTCCAGTTTGTCCCATACTTCTTTTGGATTGTCCTTATCTTGTACATCAATGAAATATATATTAGAAAAGGTGCTAATAAGGGCTTCCATGACTTGCCCATTTTCTTGTATCTCTCTTTTCTGATCATCGATTAGAGTGCCAGTGGGGATTACATAGGAATTCTCAACATAGCTCCAGTGTTGTGCACCCAAACTTCTAATATATATCTTCATCCTATCCTTCCATATTGTAAAGTTGTCCCTGTTGAACTTAGGACCTTCCCTCCTCATCATCACAATAGGACCTTTTGCCTCAAGTGGTTAAGCTTATATCACTAAGGACCTAGATGTGCTTTGATACCAATTGATGAATAATGATGAGCTACTAAGGTCCTAACCGGTACTGAGAGGAGGGGGGTGAGTCAGTACATACAAAAACTTCTCAACACTTTATCATATTAAAACATAGCTGATTGGTTGCCTTCACCACTGAACTTAACCATGGCTATACCAGTCAAACACGGATACTTCAGACAGCTAAACCGGTTAAACAAAAGTACTTCCGAAAACATTTAACAGTTTTTAAATCTTGATGACTACTTCACTGATATAATCATGCATGAGTTGTATCAACAATACCACTGCCATTTAACACTACATGCATATCTAACTTAATCAGAAACACACAATCATCACATGAAAAAGTCACAACCCATAACACACAGATTTTTCACATGGAAACCCAAATGGGAAAAACCACGGTGGGGATGAATACCCACAAGCTTGTTTATGAACTCTTTTGAAGTCCTCTCTATAAGGAGCCTAATTCGAATAAAGAATTTTATAATAAAGGTTTTGTTAGGAGTCGATCTTGTTAGGGATCATCCGGTTAAGGGATGGCTATATACCCTATTAAAGGTTGAAACCCTGTAAAGAGTTACCTCGCTAGAGGACTTAAATAACTCAGTGAACTCGAGCCACCTAGTTAGAGGATTTACCACAAAACCTATTAAAGCTACCCATTCAAGGCATTTATCTTCTGTTGAAATGGTTAGAAGACAACAAGTAAAATTTTGATTTGATAACAACACTTCTTGCTAATGCAGATCCTTTTCAGTTCCTCTCTTCTGCAATCACATTCTACAAATTCCTTACTCTAGTATGGCAAGTATCAAAACATGTGAACACAAACACAACTTTTACCAACCCTTACAATAACAAAACTCATCAACCTTATAGACAACAATTAGGTTGGTAGCATAAACCCTAAACCCTAAATATTTTAGGTTTTTAATTTCAAGCAGTCCAATCCTGACCATTAAATCCATTGAATAGAATGAAATAATTTGAAATAGATCTTAATTCATTCTGCATTGTCCAATCTTCACCGTATCTGGAAAACAGTCCATCACGCGCTCTTCACACCTCTCACAACATCGCTCATTCCTGAGGTAGGCATTCAATGCATTCAATCTTCACACACAAGATCCTCAAGGAAATCCTTCACATGCACCTAGCTGACATGGCATCCTGATCCTTATCCTTATTGTTCACAAAACACCATCGGTTGCACCACACAAGCCAAATCAGAAACCCTAGAGCTAAACAGAGACTACCAATCGGTAGTCACAATTAGTGAACCCTGACACTGGTCCACTTCATCCTAGTTGACCATAATCGCTTCCAATCTTCATACCAGTGCATACCGGTACACGTGCTTGAGCACTTATTGACATCAATGACAACATACATTGTCACCGCTTCATCAGATGCCAACAGTAATGCCCGCCAAAATATCCTAAAGAAACTAAACAATAATATACAAATGGAGATAAAAAAAATTTAATTAACATCTAATAACAACCAATGCAACATATAACATATCCATCTATTTACATACCTTAACCAATTAACCAATATAAACATACATCATTGCTCATTTCATCAAATAACACAAGTGGAAATAACACAACATCAATAATATTTCTCTAGGGTACTTTAACATCATTACTTAATTCATTTCCACCATAACATACTACACACACGATAGGTATATTTCACCTTCATTAATGCATCATATTCTAATTCTTTAACCATGAGATATGCAACCTACAACATTACTTATTCCTCATGATATGCATAATTTCCTTTTTTACCAATGCATCTATGTGAATCATTCCTATTTACTAGATCCAATTAACATTTTCTAACATATTCACTTATTAATCTACGAATATTCCTCTTTCAAGATTATTTAACATTCTAACAAGCCTCTAGACATTCCATGAAATAATAAAACTAATCCATAATGAAATTCCATTCTATTCCAACTATAATCCACTTATTTCCATGATTCATAAGATCACATCTCTACAATAGTACAAATACAATATGCCTAAATTCCAATTTCCAACTAAAATTCATCTTACAAAATATGAGTACATTAAATACATCATGAGCATAGCTCTTTCTACTACAAGAATACATCTACTATATACAATAATGTTACATTACATGCATTATATCTTATCCATTACATAAATTTGTTGCAAGGTACATCCATAGTACATCATGAAGAAGAATCCACATCCACGCAATAATAATCCAAGAGAAAATCCCAATGGCTAAAAAGCACCAGCCTCCCGACCATGTGGAACCAATGGAACCAGCCCCCGTGCTAGGAGATGACACAAGGTCCCAACACATACTCTAAACCTAGGCTGGCACCTATAACCAAGGAGACTAACTACACAAGGACTCTCAAGCAATAACTCACACATACAACAAGAATGAACTCCCAGAGGCGTAAAACTCATCAAGACATAAACACATCTAATAAGCATAATCATAAATCATAAGGGAAACACATGTAGGAGTGGAGTGTCATCACATGCCATCCTCATAACATAATAACATAATAACACAAGGCACTAGTCTGATGGACATGTGGAGCCATCTCAACGTATGAGAGACTAAGCGAGATTAGCTTACCATCCTCACGACCTTCTCATGCTTATCCTAAAGCATCCTCCCTAGGACTAAGTCATGAGGCACAAACCAATTTATCATCTTATTTAATTAATCTAACTACCCAACCCATCAATTATTAGGTTATCACTTATTTACAAAGCACAAAAAAACTCCAATGTGCCCTGGTGGTCCAGAATTCATGCATCCTTACAAGGAACTTCATGCAAGCCTATCTCTCCAGACCCTGGTCATCACAAGGAAGACCACTGCTCCTAACATGGCCCAACAATAAATCACAAGAGGCTCTACCAACATAATTACATGAAAATAATACTCAATGTAGCCAACAACTTCCACACATACTCTTACAACATAAACAAGGCTACAACAACATCAATATAGCAAAATGAGCCTCTTGGCTAGCAATAAACAAAGGGCATATCGAGCCATTAAATGTTGCCATCAAATAAAAGATAACATCATAGCAAGGCCTACTCACTTGCTGGTCCAAAACAACATAGTAATCATCTCAATCATCCATGGCCTAGCCACATGGAAGAGAGTCTAAAATATTCACAATGCATAGAGAAAAAAATATACTCAAAACCATCAAAATGCATCAAAAACTGATAAAACCCAAAACTGGGAAAAATTAACAGACCTCAAATAAAGCCTCTAGTACAAAAATCAATTCGGGAAAATACCTCAAAAATGACCAAAACTGAAAAAACACAAAACACATATAGGTTAGCGCTTTTGCCCCGTAGGACAACGCTTCTGCCAAAAAGGACAACGCTTTTGTCACGAAGAACAACACTTCTATTAAGAAGAACAATGCTTATGTTTCTAGAATCACACATATGTATCCTGAGATAGTGCTTATGCTGCGTAGAGTAGCGCAAATGCAATACAGAACAACACTTTTGCACAAGACTTACAGAAAACTTAGAAAACATTTGGGTAAAATATTAAAATCCAAACATTACAAAAGGGCTCAAAAATATATGGAAAGAGACTCCCAGAAACAAGGAATACATAGGTATAAACACACCAAAATATCTTAGACTATAAATGAAGATTTAATCAAATGTTTTCATGGCATAAAACAAACAGAACCACTGCAAAACTCATAGAGATTCCAATGAAGACAATCCCAAACACAATCACAACTGAAGGACTCACAAAGGGAAAACCAGACTACTCTCATCCAAACAAGGATTAATCAACCAAAGATCTTCACAACAATTATCACAAAGCCATGAAATGCCATACACAATAAAAACACAAATATATATATCTCTCGACAACTATATAAAAACTCTCATAACATAAAGTTTTCCCTCCCAAATATTAACCTTCAACAATAATAAAACTATAGAGTAAAGTAATATTTCAACCCAGACCCAAAACAATGTAGACACAATGCATACACAGAGAAGCCATTGAAAGCCAAGATGCAAAGAGAAGAACTCCAACCTGAAACTTGAAGTAATGGATTAAAGCTGAAGAAGAGCTCCCACAAGCCAAACCAAATCTAATCTAAGCTCCAACCAAAACCAAGAGAGAAGAAAACCATAACCAAGGAAGAAAGCTTGCTGGAGAAATTTCTAGAGAAGAGCCAACCAACCTGAAAAAAATGCATGGGAATGAAAATAAAAAGCAACAATAATCCAAAACCCTAGCCTCAATCTCAACCAATCAAAATATTCCATTTTGGAGTATATTTTACCAACCCACCATATAATATAATTTATTCACCCATTTTGAATTTAACCATTGAGAGTGAAGGGTAGGTAAAGTAAATAAAATATTCTTATCCAGCTAAGTGGGAATGTTTTATTTTTATTTAATTTAATGTGTTCATACAACCCACTTAGGAATAAAAGTTAAACTATTAAATAAACATAAGTTGTAAATAAATAATCCAAATGGAGATTAAAATCAAATAACCCAAAAGCTAATAAAATAAATTAAAGAACTAAATAAATGTAAGATATCAAATAAATATCAAACCATAGAAGGTCAAATAAATAATTAAATAATCAAATATCATTAAAGGTTAAATCACAAATATTAAATAAATATTAAACAACAATAAGGCTTATCAAATATTAAATAATCATAAAATCAATAAACGTTAATTATCAAATAAATATAAATATCAAATAGTTATATATTCAAAACTTGTAAATTAAATGTATTAAAATAAACATTACCAAATATACAACTACACATCAAGAGCCACACAATTACTCTAACATAAACAAGTAAATCAATAGGCATAAGCTAAACTCATAATACCAAAAAACCAAGCTTACTAATTGACATGGCAAATTATGCCAAGATGCTGACTACTCATAGTGAACAACTTAGACCTAGAGTAGGTGAGCGGAACTCATGCCATCTCTGAACCACATAAGCCATTGGAGCTAAAGACACACTCAGAGCTATGAAGCCAGGTGGAGTCGATGTCTAGTACCTGCAAAATCCTGCAACCACAAAATGACAATACCACATATACATATACACATATAGAACAAGCAAGTGATAGAGAATCGCGATGACACATCCCACTCACAATGAGTGATGTGGAATCATCTCTATCATGAAGATAGTCAAACAATAGTCAAACACATCTCATAAACATCTCGTCATATGTAATCATGAAGTAGGGTTAGCATAATCATAATCATCATCAGAACCATGATAAATCTAATCTATCAATAATCCATCACATAGTGAGCATATAAAATCACATCCATATAGATAATCAAAATAGCATATGTCCAATAGCATCTAACATCAATCATAAGTCATTGAAGCACATGAGTAATCATCATCCAAATCATCAAAATATAGTCTAGATAAGTCTATCAAGCATAATATAAAAGTCAACTCTAGTAAAAATAAGTCAAATCAAGGGTGGACACTACAGGCCTTGCTGCCTATTCAGTCTTGACCTGTATTTTTGAGGAACCTGCAACACAAGGTGTGACAAGAGAGTTAGCTACTAGAACCTCAGAGGGTGAAGTTGGGCTTTTTCTTGAAATTCTCCCCATTCTTCGCTCCCTTAACCATTTTTCAGTCCTTCTAATGACTAGAAATGTCCTTTCTTGGATCTTATCCTCTTAATATTTATCCCAGTCCACCTCTGGAATCACTCCTTTCTGTCTACTATCTATAAATTGGGGATCAATCATTTCACTATCATCATCTTCAACATTAGCAACATTCATTTTTAGATCATAAACCCTGACTTGTTGTAAAGTAAACCTTTGATTTGCCCTCTTCCTAATTTCAAATTCATCACAATAGTCATCCCAAAAGTCCTCAATATTTGGCACATGAGTGAAATCTTTTCTCAATTTTAGATGTGCAGCAGCAAATCCCTTCACATGAAAATTAACTCGAGGTCCATACAATTGAAAATTCAACTTTTTAAACTCTAATTCTAAATTTAAAGCATCACAGACACTATTACATATGAAATATGTCAATTAAATAGGAAAGGAGACACCTGACTGATGTTTAGCTCTATACTTCATATCAATGTAAGTTATCTATCTGCATATTTCTATCAAAATCTTCCTGTCGAAGGCATACCTAGGTAGTTTATAAGGTTCTCCTTCAAAACCTCCTACCCTTGGGTAAGTGAACCTGGTAAATTGTATGAAGTAGCTGCCATAAGTGCTTATCAACTGCATGGCTTCATCTGCCAAACTTTTATGAATATTCCCCTTCAGTTCAAACACCATCCTGCCTAGAAATATATCATGCAACTCAAACCCTCATGTAGCCTGTTTGCAATCAATTCTACCCAATCAATATATATGTTATCATTGAGGACGACCTAAATGAAGAAGTACATCCAATATTCCCAATAGAAAGTGTGTAGGGGAAAAAGTGAGACTAAGCTTGAAAACTCTATTCCCACTCTCATACACACTCATAGAATATGAAAGAGCCTAGGGAGGTGACACACTTTGGGCTACTTCTTGCATGGAAGAGAGAGTCAAGGATCACTTCTTAGGGTTTCTATTCCCTTGCTATAAATGAGAGAGAGGAATGATGCAAAAATGCAATCTAACCTAGAATGCAAGTAAGCAAGCAAACCCTAATTAGAGAATTCAAATCAAAGGACAACTGATTTATTGTTGAAAAGTATATATTAGAAGAAAAAATCAGAGGTGCACCTATGTCTAAAATCATAGCAGAAATGTTCAAGACTAGGGTGCCATGCCATTGTTCTGATTTTGCAAGTCTGGAGCTGCAACTGATAGGATGGGTTCTAAAGCCTGCAAGACATCATTCTACCAAATCTTGCTAATAGAGGGAAGGACCATGGATCCACACCACTATCCTGGGTAGAACCAGGGTACCACACCCCTATCCTTAGGGTTTTTGCTGAGATGTACAACCAAAAACTATCTCTGTGTTCTCTTCTGATCCAGAAACTTCCAGCTACACTTAGATCCAAACCTATACCTGAAGCTCAAAAACAAGGTTTCGGGTAGTTATATAGGGTTTTTCCTTAAACAAACCCTTGTGTTGGTGATTTCCACCTCCATAAATAGTCGATGATGTACTAAAAAGGTGTGTGCCAGAACCTTGTGTGCATGCAAGATCCTAAAATGATAGCAAGCAATCTAGAGCATACCTAAAGAGTAAACCCTAATTGCTTATAATTGACAAAGTAAATGCTCTAAATCCATGATGCAAAGTTATCTAAAGCATGAATCTGAATCAAAATGAAGCTTATGCAAAGACAAGAAAACAACATGAAACCATACCCAACCCCAAGGGAGAGGTACAAGCCAATCATCAGTCAGTGATCTCCTATTGTTCTTCTACATCTTCAAAAGACCTCAATTGATAAAATGACGTTTGATGACTATTTGATGGATGAATGTTGAATGTTGTTGAAGACTTAAAAGATCTACTCTTTCACTACAAAGAAGGCTCTTTATGCTCAAAAAACCTACTCTTAGATTCTTAGAAGAAGACCCCTTCAAATGAAGAAAGAGAGATCTTAAGTATGAAACCCTAGATCTTAATTTCGTGTTTAGGCCAACCTAGGATTTGAATTTCCCACCGATCTTTTGGGGTTAAGCATTGTTATATCATAGGATTGTACTCCTAAACTTTTGGGGAAAAATTCGAGGACCATGTACATTCCTGCCACAATCCGACCAACTTTTCACCAAATTTTTGGGGCTGTTAGATATGATGATATTAGAGCACACCCCAAAGTTACAGCTGATTTCAAGATGTTTTGGTATGCAAAATCGGGCCTAAACGGTCAAAATAAGACATAATTAGGGTTTATTATTAAATGGTTCATTGATATAATAAGATGAAAAGGGGCATGCTTAGGGTAAAGGGCCCAAATTTATAACATGTAAAGTGATGAAACATGACTTTAGATTTAATTAAATTAATTAATTAAATTCTTAAAGGGGAATTAGAAATGCAAGATGCAAGACACACTAAGGCGGGTGCTAACCTAAGTGTGAAATTGCACCACCTTAGCAAGGGTGTATAATTTAAGACACTACATTTAGCCCCCACTTTAGTAGTCATATGACACTATTTGCATGTGCAAGCTAAAGTACAAAAAAGTAAACATATTTTGAAAAAGGATATAGCCATAAATTGTCAGACGAAACCCCCAACGGTATCTGTAGTACACAGTTAGGAACCACACCCTACAAAACCACAGGTTAGATCACAAAATCACCTAATTCTTACTAAGGAAGGTGATGAGATTGACGAGTAGCTATATGCCCCCTATTTTGGCTTGCTTATTAGTGAGGTGAAATAAAGTATCATGTTTACCATAATGAATTGTGATAAAGATTTTGACAAAGAAAGTTTGCAACAAGGCTTGATTACTCATCCAAGCATATTATGGAACTAATGCAGAGCAAGAGGGTGAACTCATAATTCCAATGCCACTGACAGTGCCAGAATCAGAGCTTCCTAGCTCAAGATATGATAGATTGAAGAAAAAGTGTAGAAATTAGGTTTTTAACTTTAAAACATAAAGTGAAAAAGTTCATAACGCATAAATATGAAAGTGACACCTGCATTTGTCACTTGTTGACTTTTTGGCACCATTCACTATAGAGAAACCCATATATTAGCCATCATGCCTTAACACTAACCTAAGAAACCAACAAGGATGGAGATCCTACGCCAGTTCGTACTCGTCGACCGACCACTTGGTGAGGTGAGTTAACCTTCCATTGACCCTCTTTTGACTTTTTCATAATTTCATAGATTTAGGGATGGTGATGTCATTGCCAAGACTGGGTCCGTGCCACCTCTTCGGGCACCTTGAGGTCTTAGGGCGCCCTGGTCCCCCTAGGGTGCCTTGGTCCCAAGGGGGTGCCTTGGTCCTCCTAGGGCACCATGGTCCCACCTGGGCACCTTGGTCTCGGTAGGGCACTCTGGTCCACTCAGGGCGCCCTAGTCTCTATCTGGGGTGACCAGTGGTGACACAGGATCAAACGATTGAATGTTAGAATAGATAGAATGAATGTTTTGATTAGATGATGATGATGATTGATTACTGATGATAGGATGTTTCACTTTTTGTAGACACTACCATACATCCATGAGAATACTACCAATCTCTCCTTCGGGAGTAGATCCCAAGGCTAATAGTGGGGGAGAGGGAGTTTTTGCATACAGTGGGCTTGTTGTATGTGATGACCATGCTAACCATCAAATTCCATTTTGCAATGTTGATGTCATTGATGGAGAGGTGGGATGTAGACACCTCGATGTTCTTGTTACCTGTGGGGGAGACAACAGTCACCCTCGAGGATGCAGTATACCGCATCTTGTTCCTTCCTATCAGGGGGAGACCATGAGATATTGATCTGACCATACTGATGAGGATTATAGGAGAGAGCAGGTGTATGTTGTGGCGAGAGTGATGTTCGGTGAGACAAGGGGTCGTATCATGGTCAGCTAGCTCCAACACCCTACCGATGAGGTTCCATTAGTGAGGTGACTCATAATCGCGACCCTTGCATTAGTTGTGTGCCCTAATCAGCATGACACACACATGCATGGAGGACTCATCTACACTATTTGAGCGATGGAGAGACATAATATAGTATACTCTTGGGGTCAGAGCATGCTTGTACATCTCTATCACAACCTTGGGGAGTATGTATCTAGGCAGGGGTGCAACCTGATGACATGCATGCTACTACAGGGGTGGATGTTCGAGCATATTACCTATACTAGGCCTACTAAAGCCCCTATAGACTTAATCCTAGAGTAGCCTAGGGTATTTTCTTATCCACTTACTTGTGAGTGGCGATTTGGTGATCTCCTGCATTGGAGGTGGAGCTTAGATAGATTGACAACAGGCGGAGTCATATGGAGACCCTACCTTAGGATGTACGCATGTGGGCAAGGATACATAGGTAGTTGTTCAGCATGCAGAGGAATCATCTACTAAAGGGGCAATATAGCCACATAGTTGTTCCCTTCTACTTCAATCAAGTCTGGCGATAGTTCAAGTTCAAGAAGTGTGTTCCTACTGATGTGCCTGTGTACATACGACACTCATGCATGATGTCGAGGCTAGGAGTCATTCCTAGGCGTACCAGTGATGAGATCAACATCATGGATTCAGACGGGTTGGATCAAGATATTGTGACAGACTACAGAGATGATTCAGGTGCACAATGATAATACATCACACGGTGGGGAAGGACATACCCTAGAGCCATCTTCCCACCAGGCTTCCTTGGAGGGAACCCTAGACCATGGAGACAGACTGGCGATAGAGAGGGATTTGATACATCCAAGGAGGGTTCAGGTGATCAAGTTGACGACACAAGAGAGAAAGAGGGAAGTGGAGATGGAGATTATCTTGACACCAAAGAGGGAGATCAGAATGGAGATGATGAGGAGGATGAAGAGGAGGAGGAGGAGGTGGAGGAGGAGGAATAAAATGATGAGGAAGAGGATGAGGAGGAGGAAGAGGAGGATAAGGAGGAGGAGGTGGAGGAGGAGGAAGAAAATGATGAGGAAGAGGATGAGGAGGAGGAATAGGAGGATAAGGAGGAGGAGGAGGAGATTGAGGAGGAGAATGAGTCAGATGCAGTTCCTCATCATTCCAGGGAGGACACCATAGCCCTAGACCCACCGAGCCTCCCCTTATAGGTGGAGAAGGACCCTATAAGGGATCCTATTCCTTGTCCCCATTAGCCCATACCCACTATACAAAGATAGTATGAGCACAGAGAGCCTAGCAGGTCCCAGTCTTAGGTGGTCTCTTTCCACGATCCCTACTGGTGAGAGGGAGATCCAGGTAAGGTATCTTGTTATTGATTAATTTATGTATCTTAATTGTTTAGATTTGATGATATAGAATGTTAGTGATAAAAATTTCTCTCTTTCTTGTAGCTACTGTCCAAGAGTGGCGTTCTCTTATTCAGAATGCAATGATAGACCTCATCGTGACTGCACACATTCCTAGTTCTTCATAGATAGCACACAGATCCCAGAGGAGTGCAAGAAAACATGAGGACCTTTTCTCCCCTATTCGGATGGAGATGGAGGTCCTACGAGAGAGATTATGATAGATAGAGTGTGACCTAGCAGGGTCACAGACAAAGGCAGGCACATACCATGGGATTATGATGGAGAGGGATCACAGAAGCTCCTCGTGAAGCCACTCGTGGTCCATATCATGATATACCCCCATAGGGCCACCCCCATGGCTAGATCAGGAGGGGGCATCTAGCCACCATCCTCCAGCTACTAGTCCTAGGGATAGGAGATGATCTTGTTGTATTGATGTATATATTATGATACTCATGGATATGTTATTTTAATGCTTAAGCAATATATGCATTGCTTAGATTAGAAGTAACATATTTAGTGATGAACATATATGTCTAATTTAATTTCCATGTGATTGATTTCTCAATGCTTCATGATTAAATTGATACATGTGTGATTTAATTAAATGCTACTTTGACGATGAAAAAGAAGAATGTATTAAGCCTAAGAACTATAGGGGTAATGTGATTTAATTAACTCTAATTAAACACAACATGATATAATTTTACTTAACGCATAAGAAATTGTATAACATGCTAGCACATATGAAATGTGAATTTATTACAATTTACATACAAGAATCCAAGACAAACAATAAAGTAATGAAACATGCTTGTCAAGAATGAAGTAATATAGAAAAAACAATATAACATCATTTATCCATAGCCTTCGAAAAAAATGTATGGTCAACGCCAATTAGGGCTGAATTTTCCTTTCTCCTCAGGCAAGGCATTCACATTACATTTATTCTCGTAAAGGAATAAATTACCTACTGAGAAGGAACATTGAATAACCTTATCATTGTAGCTTCATTGCAAAATTTTATGATATGCTTGAGTATGCTAGAGGGCATTTATACACTATTCATCAAGCATCTCAAGTTGTTGAAGTCTTTTCTCTCTATAGGAATCATCATCCACTATACCCCTAAGAGAAACTCTCAAAGAAGGAATTTCTAACTGTAAAGGCATAATAACATCAACACCATAAACAAGATTATAAAGAGTACAACCTATAGCAACACATACAATCATGTGATAGGCCCAAAGAGCATACGTTAATTGAGTATGCCAATCCTTACCATGCTTGTTTACAGTCTTTCGAATCATTTGTTCAATTATCCTATTAGAAGACTCGACTTGACCATTTGATTGAGGATAATGAGGTGTAGAAAATTTATGTTGAATATGATATTTTTTGAGAAACTTCTTCACATCCTTATTTTTGAATGACGTTCCATTATCCAAAACTAAGGCGGAAGGTATCCCGAATTGGGAAATAATGTTTTCCAAAATGAATTGACAAATTACTTCAGCGGTAGTGGATCGAAGAGGAATGGCTTCTAGCCACTTCATAAAGTAATCAGTTGTAGTTATCATGAAGGTATGTCCTTGAGATGAAGGAGGAGATATTTTACCAATGAGATCCAAGCCCCATGTAGAAAAGGGCCAAGACGCAACTTGAGATTGAATTTCTTGAGTAGGGGCATGGATCAAATAGCTATGTTGCTGACACCGATGACATTTTTTAACAAACGCAAAGGAATCCTTTTCCATGGTTTGCCAATAATATCCCATTTCGAGCAATCTCTAAACTAAAAATCTACCCCCAAAATTACCCCCACAAGCACTTGAATGTGCTTCCTCAAGAGAAATTGGGATTTTAGCCTTGTTTAGGAATCGAAGGAGAAGACCATTATAACCCCTCCTATAAAGAATATTAGAAAGGATAATGTATCTAGCAGCCAATTCGTGAATCCTAGCCCTAGTATTCTTATTTGTGGAGTCAGGAAAGGTACCATTACTCAAATATCTCATGATATGCAAGTACCATTCATCAGAATATAAAATGCAACAATACACCACATCACCAAGATTATTAGCAATAGCCAGGGTAGTGAGGTTGTGAATAGTGAATTTAATATCTACCAAGGGGCCCTCTAGAGACACAAGAGAGGCAACACATGCCATCACATCAGCATGTCGATTATCTTTTCGAGGAATGGGCTCCATGGTATAAGAATTGAACTTTTTGCAACTTGGATATAGCTAGATCTCTATATTGTGATGATTTGTCTTGCTTAGCTTGATAAAATCACGTCACTTGTCTTATGATTAGTTGAGAATCTCCATAAATATGTAGATGTTTCACATTCAATGCTAAGGCTGCTTTAATTCCAGCTATAAGAGCCTCATATTCAGCAATGTTGTTGGTACATAACAAATTGAGATGATATGATAAAGGAATAGGCTTCTTTTTAGGAGAGATTAAGACCACCCCTGCCCCTGATCCTGTACGACACTTAGATCTATCAAAGTACAATTCCCAAGTCTCATCAACCTCAGTGGAAAAAATGTATTCATTGGGAAAGGACTCTGGATTAGGTAGGGAGAAGGGTTAAGGAGCATCAACAAAGTGGTTAGTCAATGCTTGACCCTTTTGTTCGTATTTTGGTATGGTTTTGTCATTGATGTCAACACCTGCTAAATACACCTACTTTGGAGATCCAACAACATTCACCGGCAATTAGTAAACTGTTTAAACAATCACCGGTATATGGTCAACCGGTAGGATATAATGTTCATCGGTACCTGCAATGACATGGAAGACACTTGGTAATGTCGAAGACATCATGTGGACACTTTTCCTTGAAGTAATATTATTGGTATATTCTTATTTGCATATTTGCTTTTACCGGCAAATAGGTCCAGTTTATCTAGGGTTACACCGGTAGGTTTATCTTTTCTAGATCAGCATGGCACGCTATGGAGATGATTTATTATTGTTATAAAAGCATTAAGTCGACATGTTCAATCAGTTATTGCATCGGATATTGTATTATTTGTAAAATGTTTTATTGTAATATCTTGTAGAGCCGACCTGCTAAAATTGGTCTTAGGGTATGGTATAAATGTAAGATCTTATTTGTAAGATCAAATGTGGAATGCGAAAAAATATTTAAGGAAGGATATATGTGAGATCAAGCAGAGATATACATGAAGACATCATTTGAAGGTGAAGTTAGGTTTTTGTAGAATCATATCAGCATTACATCAGTACTGAATCCAACATATGAAGATGCTATTTTGTGCAGTACATTCTCATTGGATTTAACCATCCAACTATAGTCAGTGTGACTCCCATTTGTGTTTGAGCAGTGAGCTCTAGGCTGTTGGCCTTTCTGCATGTGCAGACCCCTCTTTGTACACTTACTATCTGCAGTAGTATCATCTGATTGTGGTTAAGGTTTCCCACCATGGTTTTTCCCCTTACAGGGTTTCCACGTACAAATATTTGTGTCATGTGTTGTGGTTGACTTTGTGCTTATGTTTCATGCATTAATTCTTACTGGTACAGCATTTCCTGTTAACACTATTTACCACCACATTTAACTATCTTACCGGTATTAATCATTAAGTTGGTTAATAAGATTTTGGTTTGAATTTATTAGACAACTAATTCACCCCCCCCCCCCCTCTCAGTTGTCCCCGAGACCTACACCTTTATTGCCTTTTGTGAGACAAACTTAACATCAAATTCAGTCGACATCATAACCCACTTAGCTAAGCATCTGAAAAGGTCAATTTTGGAAAAAAGAAATTTAAGAGGATCAAATTTAATGATAATATGGACCTCGACATTGAAGAGACAATGCCTCAACTTTTGGGTTTCAAAGACTAAAGCAAGGCACTGTCTTTCTATTGCACAATATCGGACTTCGTAACTTAGTAGAGTATGGCTTATGTAATAAAATGGGTGTTCTCTACCATCCTTATCACATTGTGCCAATAGGGCTACACGAGATTGAGGGGAAGCAGTGGTGTATAGAAGGAAAGGCTTAGTAGGATTAGTAGGTTGAAGAATAGGAGGATTGGCCAAATAGGTTTTTAGGTCTTCAAATGCTTGATGACAATCCTCATTCCATTGGAATGCAACATTATTTTTAAGAAATTGTGTGAAGGGAAAGGTATGATCCGCAAGTTGAGAAATGAAGCTACGAATAGCTTGGATCTTTCCTTGCCAACTTTTTAGTTGGGAGACATTTTTAGGAGGTGGCATGTTAATAATAGCATCTATCTTCTTTGTATCTACCTCAATGCCATGATGTGAAACTATGAATCCTAATAGTTTTCCACTATCCACATCAAAAACACATTTTTGGGGATTTAAACGCATGTTATACTTATGAAGTCTCTCAAATATTTGATGAAGGATCTTAACATAATCTATAGGAAGAAAGGATTTAGCTAAGATGTTATCAACGTAATCTTCTAAGGTGTTATGCATATAGTCATGGAAGATAAGAGTCATAGCATGCTAATAAATTGTTCTTGTGTGTTTCAATCCAAAAGGCATCACAATGCAACAAAACATATGCCAAGGGGTGGTAAAAGCAATTTTATATTGATCTTGAGGATTAATGAAGATTTGATTATATCCCAAGAAACCATCCATAAAGGATAATAAAGCATGACCTGCTACCGAGTCCACTATCATATCGATATTCGAGAGAGGAAAGTCATCTTTTAAAGAGGTCTTGTTTAAATCACAAAAATCTGTACACATTCTAATCTTATTTTCAGCCTTATCCACAACCACAATGTTTGAAATTAATAAGGAATAATCGATAGGGAAAATGAATCCAACATCCAATAGTTTTTCAATCTCAACTTTAACAAGTAATGCCCCTTTAGGTTGAATCTTTCAAATCTTTTGCTTCACAGGTTTAGCATCAGGAAATAGGACAATGTTAAGAGAGACAACAATAGGATCTACGCTTGGCATGTCAAAATATATCCAAGAAAAGATCTCAAGGAATTCATGTAACAACTCAGCATATTGTTTTTTCTCTTCTTCGTCAAGACATTTCCCTATCTTGATGATTTTATCTTCAACAAAAGGATCCATCTTGATATCAATGGTGTCATTGATTAGGAGATTGATTTGTTGAGGAGCATCTTTTAATTGGGGAATTTCTTTAACTATCTCATTATTATTTATTTATTTCCCAAAGTAAGCTTCCACATTTAAACAATAGGGAAAACTACTGTTATGGTGATAACAAGGAAGGTTGTCATAAGCTCCCAAAAATTCAGCTAAGGAATCATCGGTAGAAAAAATATCCAAAGAAAGGACACAAGAAGGGCCACAGTCAATATATTCTAGACATTTTAATGAGTGAGAAGTAGAAATGACATTAACACTAATACATGGTCTCTTAGAGGCTTTAGTACGCTTGAAAGGATCATAACCAAGCCCAAATGTCATATCACAAAAGTTATTTTCCAGGGGAACCTTAATCCCTTGTTCTTGAGAACCACATCCATTTCCATTATATTCACACCTAGATAGGATGTGAAAACCAAGACCATAAAGGTTATTCATTTCCGAAGAAGAAGGAGGATTTTCATAAAGTGAAGAATCAAAATCCTCTAGACCAGAAACTAAGGGAGATGAAGTTTGAGAAGCCGCCACAAAGTTATTACTCAATGGCCCAGACAAAGTGGATTCTTTTTAGGTTCTTCTTCTTCTTTCTTTATTTTGACCTTAGGTTCTCTAGGGGGGATTTTGTATTCCCATAAAAAAGTAGGATTGAAATCAAGGTATCCCCAATCATCTTCTGCATGAACCTTTTCAGGAGAGAAAGTGTTCTCAATCATAGAGTCACAACTCAGATATAGGAGACAGGTTTGATGAAGTGGTCATGATAATTGGAGTAGAAGCTTTAGAGGAATCATCTAAGATAGTTGGGGAAGAATTGGTTGAAGAGGATTTAGAACTTGATGTTTGTAAACAAGCCTGGAATCTTGTGTCACCTAGCAAGGTATATGTTGTATTATTGTAAATAAATTTAATTTGCCTATGCAATATAGAGGGACCAACTTGCATGCTATAAATCCAAGGTCTCCCTAGCAACAAGTTGTATGTCAATTCTAAGGACATGACATGGATAGGTGTGGGTAAAGTAACAAGACCTACCTTAATAGGTAAGGTGATTATACCTAATGAAGATTTAGCAACATTATCGAAGCCACAGATAGTGAGAGAATCGGGCTTAATAAGAGATGTATCAACATTGATCCTATGCAACAAACATTAAGGACAAAACCATTGTCCACCAGTGTTCATATTATTGCACTAGAGAGCAGCTCATCTTGTGTAAACACAATCTGAGCCTTGGGTGTTGTAATAGAGTTAATCAAGGAAAACATATTATTGGATGTCACTGCGGATGTGACTTCAATATTTTCAAGGCTTCTTGTAGCATTCCATGATGAGTCGAGGAAGTTTGAATCAAATCCCAAAGGGATATCTTGGTAGGAGTAGCTTTAAGTTGTTCAACAAGATCATATTCCTTACCAAGGGTTTGTGAAATGTGAGGTGCTTGAGGAAGAATGAGTTGAGGATCAGGTAAAGAAGTTGGAACAACTGGAGGAGGATTAGGTTTCCTATTGTTTCTTGTGTTATAGGTATGGGCAACTGCATTATAACTCTCCTTAGTTAATTATCTAGAATAAATATAAGGACTCTTAGTGGGATTCCTTCCTTGAACTGTAATGATAGGTTTGTTTGGAGTGCTAAAGGAATCATGACTATATCCACCTTGAACCATAAAAAGAGGTTGATTAGAAAGACATGAAGTTGGAGAAGGACAGTCACCTTGGACAACAAAAATAGGTTTGATATGTTCATTCACATTGATCATATTGGTTAACCTTTTAGATGCATTATTCTTGTTTGAAAGTTTAGGAAAAGATATAAAGTCATCAAGGGCATCATCTAATAAAGCATAGTCACAGTGATTGAAAGGTTTATCTTTGGACTCAAAAGGACACATAACATCATAGAGGGAATTACGGGAGTCAACCATGTTGCTAGATCTAGTGGAGAAGTTGATAGGAATGTACCCATGAGAGGAATCATTCAACTTATCTTTCTCATCACCACGAAATGGCATAGTGACAAGGTTGATTAATTTTTGGCAAAATGAGGGTTTAGAAGGCTTAGGGTTCAAAAAATATTCAAGAGATTCATCTAATTCATCCTTACTAAACTCATAATCAACATAATTGCATACATCATCAAAAGAACGAACATCTTGCAAATAGAAATATGACATTTTGAAATGAAAATTGCATGAAACTTAACACACAATGCAAGGAAAATGAGAGAGCTCTATCTCTTTTTTTTCTATTTTTGTTTTTTAATATTTTGAAAGAAAATGAAATAAACTAGATCTAGATCTAAAAATGCAATGCAATGAAAATGAAATTGGGTTCACATCGAGTTCACCAAAGATGTGTAGGGGAAAAAGTGAGACTAAGAATGAAAAGTCTAATCCCACTCTCATACACACTCACGAAATACGAAAGAGCCTAGGGAGGTGAAATACTTCGGGCCACTTCTTGCATGGAAGAGAGAGTTGAGGATCACCTCTTAGGGTTCTATTCCCTTGCTATTAATGAGAGAGAGGAATGATGCAAAAATAAAATCTAACCTAGAATGCAAGTAAGCAATCAAACCCTAATTTGAGAATGCAGATAAAAGGAAAACTAATTTACTGCTGAAAAGTACAGATCAGAAGGAAAAATAAGAGGTCTACCTATGTTTGAAATTTGAGTAGAAATGTCCAGGGCCAAGGTGCCATGCCACTGTCCTAATTCTGCAAGTTTGGAGCTGCAACTAATGGGATGGGTTATGAAGCCTGCAAGACATTGTTCTGTCAAATCCTGGTAACAGAGGGTAAGACCATGGCACCACGCCACTGTCTTGGGAAGGGTTAGGGCACCACACCCTTGTCCTTAGGGTTTTTTCTAAGATCTACAACCAAAAACTATCTCTGTGTGCTCTTCCAGTCCTGAAACTTCCAACGATGCTTGGATCCGAACTTGTACCTAAAGCTAAAAAACATGGTTTGTGGTGGATATATAGGGTTTTTCCTTAGTCAAACCCCTATGTTGGTGATTTCCACCTCCACAAATATTTGATAATGTACTGAAAATGTGTGTGCCAGAACCTTATGTGCATGCAAGATCCTAAAATGATGGCAAGCAATCTAGAGCAACCCTAAAGAGTAAACCCTAATTACTTATAATTAACAAAGTAAATGCTCTAAATCCACGATACAAAGTGATCTAAAGCATGAATATGAATCAAAATTAATATTATGCAAAGACATGAAAACAACATGAAACCACACCCAACCCCAAGGGAGAGGTACAAGTCAATCATCAGTCGATGATCTCCTATTGTTCTTCTACATCTTCAAAAGCCCTCAATTGATAAAATGATGTTTGATGAATGTTTGATGGATGAATGTTGAATGTTGTTGAAGACTTCAAATATCAACTATTTTGCTGCAAAGAAGGCTCTTTATGCTCCAAAAAATTGCTCTTAGATTCTTAGAAGAAGACCCCTTCAAATGAAGAAAGAGAGCTCTTAAGTATGAAACCCTAGATCTTAATTTTATGTTTAGGCTGACATAGGATATGAATTTCCTGCTGATATTTTAGGGTTAAGCATTATTATATCATAGGATTGTGCTCCTGAAATTTTGGGGAAAAAGCCGAGGACCATGTGCATTCCCACCACGGTCTGACCAATTTTCCACCAAATTTTTGAGGTCGTTAGATATGATGATATTAGAGTGCCTCCCAAAGTTACAACTGATTTCAAGATGTTTTGATATACAAAATTGGGCCTAAATAGTCGAAATAAGACATAATTAGGGTTTATGATTAAATGATTCATTGAAAAATAAGATGAAAAGGGGAATGCTTAGGGTAAAGGGCCCAACTTTATAACATGTAAAGTTATGAAACATGATTTTAGATTAAATTAAATTAATTAATTAAATGCTTAAAGGGGAATTATAAAAGCAAGATGAAAGACACACTAAAGCGGGTGCTAATGTAAGTGTGAAATTGTACCACCCTAGCAAGGGTGTACAATTTATGACACTACAGAAAGCAATTTTGTTCCCCCTTACTCTGTGTAACATGATGACTATATTCTTTACCTCTCTGATTAAGTGTTCCTAGGTTAATGGACTCAGCAGGTGAGAACATCCCCTTTGAAATTTTAACAGCCAGTTTCTTGCAATGACACTTCTATAGAATGATTTCTTCTCAGAGAAGAGCCCTTGCGACTTACAAACTATCCAATTCTCATACTGCTCTTTCTCAGGAATTTTCATCACAGTAGCAATGACCTCCCGACTAATCTTGAGTAGAACCTCACCATCTGCACCTTTTATACATCTCTCAACATGGTCATATCTATTCATGCACTCCAAAACCAACTCAGGACATGACACTGCTGGAGGGAAAGTTGTCACTTCTACTAACCCACTATCTAAAATCTTCTACATTAAGGGAGAACTAGAATAATTTCATGCCCTTTCATGAAATTCATCTAAATCTATGGATGGTAGGCAAGTATCCCCTAACTCAGGAAGGGAACAACCTAACCATGACTTTTGGTCTATCTTAGGCAATTTTGGTCTCATTTTTGATTTACAAATAGGAAAAAAACAAAAGGGGAGACGAGTTGAACCAATAGAACTACCAAATAAAGCTTTCAAATATGAAATCATAGGAATGGAAGGAAGATTTTTAACTCACCTTTCATGCAAAGCTCTGAATTCAAAGGTTCATGAACATAAACATCATCTGTGCAAATCCTTTACTTACCAAATTGGGCAAATGAAGAAGGAAAGTAATTATTTTAAAAAGAAAACAAATCTTGAGGACATGCTTAAAAATCGGTCACATAATTTTCTATAATTTGTAACTGCATACTTATCCATGCCAAATTACTCTGAAAAGACTTAATTCTGACAATTCATTAATTACAAGTCTTTTCCCTCCATGCCTTTCTTTTAAATGATTATTCTCAAGTACGGCTCCTCGGCGCAACTCATTCGTTCGAGGTCCACCTTTTAAATCTGGAATATTCTTTATATGATTTCTACCGATGTGACACTTCTTCATCTCCAAAGCCATTGATTTATCAAACCTTGAACCTTGAACTTTAAGCTCCCTGAGAAGTGGTTCAATAGTTCAAGTTCAAAAGAACTAGAAAAGGACAAACCAAGACAAAGACACCAAAATGCCACAGCTCGCATATTACAAGAACAAGATGCAAACATGACTTGACTTTCAAAACTTTGAACCTTGAACTTTGAACTTTGAAAAGGTTCAATTGTTCAAGTTCAATGATAGTTATTACAAAGACCTTGACTCTTTGAAAGCTAAGCCGCAATAATACATACTTCGCTTGAACTTGAACCTTGAACTTTGAAGAGGTTCAACCGATAGGTTCGAGTTCAAGAAAAACTTCAACAAGACAAAAAATGAGACTTACACAACTCCAGACTAAATAAAACACTCCTAATTTTGATGACGTGAGAACAAAATGCCTCAGGAAAATGAGGAGGGTAACAAGCCTGATCTCTTCCGAGTCAGACTCAGGATCCTATGGTTGATCACCATGGAGGTGGTTCCTGTAATGCCCATACCCTAGTCGGACTTTTAAAACCTGTTTAACCTTGCTTGACTTCCTATGTGGCATTCTTGAATGGTAGATTAACCAATATGCAATGTATAGTTTAGATAATATAAATAAACTGTGCATACTTATTATTGTGCTTTTGCATCGATTTTCGTGTAAATGTAATTGTTTCCTAACCCTTGAGATAAATCTTGAGCTAACGTCTTCATTGAATATGTATATGTATATGCATGCTTGTATGAATTCATGGGTGCAGGAGATTGCAGGCACAACACCGCTTAGGGCAAGGTTCACCTCCTTTGGAATTTGCAAGGTTGAGTATGCTCCTTCATCTTTTGAATTCGGATTTATTGGTCATATAACTCTCGTCTTGCCTCAGCCATGGTTAGGTGAGCATCGTGTGTGGAATCGTGGGGCTTTCTTTTCATTGGGATGCAGGTCGAGAGATTTGGAGGACTTCCTCGATTTGCATGCCTTGCGCGAGGTAAGTGAGGTTTGTTATCCTAAGTATTAAATTCAAAATTTATGAGTAGACGAGCACATTAGGAATTTAGAAATTTAAATTGGGTAGCTTCCTTTATATGAATAAACATTAATTTAAGAGACCGCTTTAAATTATTAATGTAGTAAGCTTAAGGTATTTAACTTGGGTTAGCGTGCTCCTTTACGCATTTGTAACATTTACGCAATTGTAGTCGAGAAATTAGAATAAATTAAACTCTTGCATTAGATTAGTCATTTATTTAAAAATATCGCTTTATTATGTTATAGCGAGTTAATTTAATAGCTAATTTTAAAATAATGAATTTAATGAGTTATGCGTTTTTGGAAAGGAAAAATTTAAGACATTTGGGAGATAGCAATAAATTACGCATTTTCGCATTTGGAGGGAAAAGGGTAAATTATTATTATTTAAAAGAAATTATTTCTTCTTACTTGTATAGTTGATAAAATATAAAAGTTTGATTTTCAGAAAATTAAATTAATCAAAATATAACGTGCTGGCTAAAACGATATGAAGAGATTTAAAAAAAAATTAGAGTTGAATAAGAAATAGAAGCTTTTAAATTTTTAAAAAAAAAAAAAAAAGGAACAAGGAGGGAATGAATGATTCCCATTTGGATTTTCATTTATTGTATTTTAGAAATAAAACCCTAAATTCGAAATTTAAAATGAGGACAAAATTAGGGTTTCATTTTTAACCTAGTTTTGTAAGCATTTTGGGGGTTCTATTGCTTGGGAAGTTTTTTAGGAAAAAAAGAGGGATTTTGCATTGAAGCAGCAGATTGGGAAAGCTCTTCATCAAGATTCAAGCCTGGAATCTGCACTATGAGGTAGGATTCGTATCTTCTTCTTGATCTATTGTTGAATACAAGATTAAAAAAAAAAAATAGTATTTCTCATGAATGTGTTTGAAGTTAGTTTTCAGTCTCTTCCCAACTTGGTTATTTTGAATCAAATCCTTGTTGTTAAAGGATTCTGTGATTTTAAATTTGATAGGAGACATTCTTTTTCATAATGGAGATTTTTGATACAAATCTGGGAATGAATGGGTCTGTAAACAAAAAAAGAATTAAAAAAAAAAATAATAAAGATGATGGGAGCTGTGTATGCATTATCCCTGTATTTGAGATTTATTTTCTGGTAAAACCCAACTGTAAGTCGGATTCATATGGCATCAAAAAAGAATACATATATAACAAAAAAAAATTGATATTGGTTTATGCGTTATTTTTGTGCCCGAAACGGGACTGCTGCGTGTGTTTTATAACCCTAGGGTTGGGGTTGGAGGGCGGGGAGCGGAGCTCCACCCGCTCCTCCTCCCCTCCCCCTTCCCCGCTCGCACCCCCGTCCGCTTTCCGCTCGCCTTCCGTCTGTACTTCCCCGCTCACGCTAGGGTTCGGCTCAGCTAGGGTATGGCCGATGCAAACCCTTTTAAAATTTGTTTATTTCGTTTGCTGTGGTTAGTATATATTACATAGTTTGTTTCTTTAGTAAGTTCAAAAAAAAAAATAAGATGGTTTTAGTCGGTGTTATTTATTCTAGTCAAAAAAAAAGGGGTGCTTAATTACATGAATACATTTAAAGCCCATATGTTATTAAATGTTTTTAAAAAAAATATATATATATAATAGATATGTACAAATATGTGTTAATATAGGCAATCATCTAATTTGTATATACATTCTGTGATGACCTATATTGATGTTGTATTTTTGAAATATAATATGGAAATAAACTTCATTATTCTTGCAAATGTTGAAAAGTACATTTAGGCTTTAATGTTTCTAAGTGGGGGATGTTAGGACTCGCGGTTAGGTGTTAATGAGTAAATCAAAATGGTGGTGTTGGTCCTTGATTTGTTGTATGTATGCAATAAAAGCTTAATTATAGCTCGGAAACGGGGTTCCCATTCTTTTACTTACTCTTAATTTATTTTGTTCCTATGTAGTGATAAGGTGATCCTTGTGTAGTTAAAAAGGGGCTAGAGTACCCTTGTAAAGTCATCGTATCATTAGTAGGGGATCTAAGGGTTAATCAATTTGGTTAGACGTTTATGTCAACTTGAGAAGGTGTTGAAATTACTCATCGACGCTTGTGCATGACTTATTATTTTGGAAAAAAAAAATTGTTGGGTCCCCGTCATCTGATTGCCTCGGTCTGTCCATCGTCGATCTAGTCTCCATTTAAGGCACCACCTATTAAGAAAACCTTGTCCCTTTTATTTGATGTACTTAGTAGGATCCGTTACAAAAGGGATCATTATGTAATTAACGTCCGAGGTGTCTGTTGTATATTGATTGTATTCGCCTAAGTGGCAAGATGTAAAAGACTTATAAATTTTGTATTCTTAACGATATAATACCAAAGGGGTCTTCCAGTTGAGCAGACCCGGAGATGTAGCCCATCCGGGGTGAACTCCGAGATCATATCTGTGTTATGTGATGTTTATAGCGTACTTTGTTTTATGTTTTAAATTATCTTGAATGGTTGTATTCTTGCAAAGTGTAAAGTGTAAATTAAATGAATTTCAAATTTAAATGTATAACATTTTTCATATGGATAAACGTAGCTATTCAAGTTCATAAAACGTTGTGAATTATGAATATGGCATGGTATTTAAATATTGAAATTAAAGTGTGGAAAAAAAGAAAATTGGTAATGTTAATTTAAAATGTAATAGTGGGAGAAATTTAATTAGGATTACTTCATTGGATCAACTTGATATTAAGTATATAAATGGAACGAATGTAAAAAGGAAGCAAGTTAAAATTTATGTCATAATTCCTAGATTTAAAACTAAAGAATGAACATCATATAATTATCTATCTGTTTACCTTAGTAAATGAATCACGCCATGTCAATTTTGTTTCATTACATTGAATGAATTTGATAAGTTATCTCACGTTTAAATCTTAACAATAATCCTCATCAGATTAATTTGATAATTCGTGAGGACTCAACTAGGCAACCATGTTGAATAATTGGATGAATATACTTAATAATTCATGTTGTAATTATAACCAATAATCCTCACCAGATTTATTTTATAATTGGGTGAGTTCAATTAGATATCCATATTTTATTCCTTATAAATGGAATCCCTCATGATTGCTAAAATTAATCTAAAATGGGAAAGTAATTGATTGGTGGGCTATACATTAAACCTAGTAAAAGAATCTTCCTCACACTATCTTCGTTTAACAAAAAAAAAGTGATATGCGATAAGATAATTGTAATTCAATCCTAATGGAAGAACATCTCTCGGAACTTATACTCTAATCCTGAAATGTTAAATATTATCTTGCTAACTATATCTTGAAGTTAATGGATGGACTCTCGTGGCTCAAATACACTTTAAACGTAATGAATTCTAGCCATCTAATAGTATTATTTTAAAACTTCTAATGAATTCTATGACTACTCACATTATATCTTGCATAAAAGAACTTCAACTCATTAGATGGCTATGCACGAAATCTAATGAAGGGAATCTCATTCTAGTAACTGTAGTTGATCTTTAAAAAATGAAAGTTTCCTTATTAACCATACTTTTTAATATTTTAAAAGAGATATCAAATGTGGGTGAATATTTTATGACCAAATGGAGGAATCCTCGCTTTACTAATCGAAGTTTGACCTTAAATGATTGAATTCTCAATAGGCAGATTTTTAAACATTAAAGGTTGAAATAAACTATGAAAGGGTACCACAAACCCAAGGAATGAACCTCACTATATTAAAAGCATGAAACCTTTCGGGAGACCTCTGAATGAACTTATGAAATTAAGTGCATTGAATAAATAACTCCTCGATGGTCTCCTAACCACTAAAGTAAATGAACGCTCCTAAAACTTTAAGATGTCATATCTTTGAACACATATATAATTATGATTTATGCATTATCTCGTTATTAAGATATCCATTTTAATGGATCTAATGACGCAAGTTGAGTTAGGTGTAAGGTTATGTAATCGCGTTGGGAAACCTCTTAGGATCATTTATCCTTCCGCTGTGTTATCTAGTTAGAGATAACTTGAGAGATAACTTCAATCTATCTTAACATTGTAACCTTTCATTAACGCTCTTAATTGTTATTTATAAAAAAAAAAAAATTTACACTCTAATTGGGTGTTTTTAACTTAAACCCTTAGGGGTTTCCTGGCGGGGCATTACAGTTCCTTCCATGGTTCACGAGTGCTTAAAATTTCCTCATGAGGGCATAGTGCATGTCATCTGAGACACTGGCTATTGACCATTGATTTCCCATGGGGACTTCTCTTTGGATCAATTTTGGCTTGCCCCAATTGGGCCCATGCTTCCTCACGGTGATCTTTTATACCATGTATATTATAAATACAAGATGGGGGAGTCAGCTCCTACGTCAGTGCAACCTACTGTACCTTTGTTGCCTCCTGCATCAACTTCTACACCCGAGATCCCGGTCTTGGAATGGGTTGTGCCACATGTCCCTCCATCGTAGGGGCTAGGGATAAACCCACTCCCACACTGAGACCTCCTCGTCCACCTAGGATGATGTAGACCCTTGTGGTGTCCTCTATTCCTATGACTGCACCTAGTGCAGCCAATGAAAAGGCACCTTCATTGCCAAAGTCCATGGCTCGCCCACCCTTCGAGTTTCCCATCATGATTGATATCCCTAGGCCATCTCACTATCTGAAGGGGAAGCACTCATTTATGGTTCCTTCATCTTCGATTATATCTATATCACAGACCATGTCGGTGCCTCCTATCCCTCCACCCACTCCTATAGTGAAACGAGGTCAAACGCCTATCACTATGAATGTGGTGCTCGTTCAGGTTGTCCCTCCTGTTTCATCGATTAGGTTGTCTCCTATCCTTGAGCCAATCTTGGAGGCCTCTCATATGGAGCATGATGCTCCTAATTCATCTCATCCTATAGTTGGTGGTCCCCACCTCCATCGGAACCAACGTGCACACAAGTGTAAATGATTCTGATGAGCCTAGGCTCGAGTGTGTGACACTACCTTACAGTGCATTGGTACATCCTCCATCACTGATATTTTGGAGCCTGTTCCTTCGGTGTCTCTCACTTTTGCCTTAGTTTTAGTTTCACTTTCCGCTGCTCCAAGGACCTTTGATGACCCTCCCCCTAAGTGGGTGTAGGTCTTCATCGCTCCTTCCTTGGAGCCTCCGCTTATTAGTTCTCTATCAGACACTCTGTCCTTGTATGATTTGCCTTTGGATATGCCAAACACACAAGTGGTCTCTAGAGAAGCTTTCGCTGCTCCACCTATTTCATCGCCCCTTCAACATCAAAACTTTTCTAAGATCCTTCAGCCTACTATGGTCGATAGGAGGTGTGACACTCCTATCCCATGTAAATGCAAGTTTGAGCAGGACCATGTCTTGGAGCTCCGACATTGCTGGCCAGCATAGGTTTGTTCTTCATCCCTTCCTTTGCTTGCCTTCGTGCCTACTGGTTTGCCTATTTTGTCTGCATGATCAAGAAGGCCCCACCTTCTCTTGAGCTCATCACTTCCCCTCTTCTCGAGGCTAGAAGTCATGTTCTTGTTCCATCTTATCCAAGTGAGTCACCTGCTTCCTCCCCAGAGGCCTGCATGTTTGGCTCCTTGGAGGATATTCTGTCCTTGTCTATGATCTTCACATGATCGTTGACCCTCACCTCCTTTGAGCTTGTAGATAAAGACTTTGTTGCTTCTTTGTCTCTTTCTGTCACTATTGGCAAGGCACTCGGTGTGGCCCTTGCAATTATCCCTCTCCGATCTCACCCCCCTCACCCTATGACCTAGATTGGGAGGATGAGGCTCTTCTTGAGGATGATGATCTCTTGCAATATGATCCCCTCCTCAGGGCTAGTCATTACAACTTTTCTTCTTTATTTCTATCTGCTTGCATGTGCATGTGGTTGTGTTCTCCTATGCTTTCTTTATCTATTTGTTCCCTCTCGTGGGACCCAGATCACCCCGTAGGCACCTGGATATGGGAGGTTGACTGTCTTTATCTATTGTTCTCTCTTGCATGACCCGAGTTACTCTGTAGGTGCTCAGATATAGGGAATTTTTTGTCATACACATTCCTCTCTTTATTTACCTCCTTCTTCTATTTGATGTATCTTGCTTTTCAACATTTGAGGACAATGCAAAGCGTTGGGGGTATTCTTTTCTTTCTTCCATGTTGACCCAAATTTTTTATTTTATCTGTGTCTTCCTATGGTCTTCTTTAGATCTGAGAAATTTGGCACTATGATGATACACCCATCTCGTAGTGATACTATATGTATTTTTTCACACTGCTGTGGGTTCTGATGCCAAACTATTGGATCCCCCTATCCTTTTGCATTGGATCTTTTGATGTTGTGGACATCTATGTGTCTTTATCTCTTGGTGGCATTACACAGAAACATCTCATTCTGTTGACGTGCCTCAACTCTTCTTCTCTTGAGAATGACATGCCTTCCATGTATATCATTCTTAGGGGGGGGCATCATATCATCATTTATGCATTTGTGCCTATATTTTTCATCTTTTTTCATGCATTTTCTTCATCATGTGCACCTAGGTGGGGGCCAAACCACTTCATCTTGATGTATTCCAAAGATTGCCTACATGGGCGCTAAACCATCCTTCCAATTTGCATCATCTTTCTTTCCTTGGTAGAGGCCAATCTACTATGTTCCAATTCAAATTGCCCTATCACATGGAAATATAGCATGTTGCTACCCATGCCAGCTAACTTATCTTTCCTATCGCATGGTGATCCAATGCCTCACTACCCATTTCAGCACATCATTCCGCCCTATCATATGGTTATCCATATCGACGTTCCAATTTTCCCTATCATATGTTTATCCATGTCGGCATTCCAATTTTCCCTATCATATGGTTATCCATATTGGCATTCCAATTTTCCTTATCGTATGCTCATCCATACCAGCCTATCATGCCATCTAATATGGCTCTTGGCATGGAGCATCATGCTAACCATATCAGTGTATCTTATACCAATGGTGGTTGCCCTATCTTGTGTCTTTTCATCATTAGGAAATTTCCTCCACGAAGAGGTTTGTTCTTGTTGCGCTTTGTTCCAGATTCTTTATCATATCTTATCATCCATCAGGCTAGACTATAGCTAGCATGTTGTTAATGTTCCAAGTATCGATTTCCATTCCAAAATCCTAACATCATATCATTGGGGGAAACTTCACCTTATCAACGATCATCTGCTTCCCAATTGCAATATTTTCTCCTCTTCACCTTTTCTATCTTTCGTACTTTATCTTTGCATCTCATAATGGAGACGTGATTGCTAAAGTGGGGGTAAAATGTAGAGTCAAAAATATCACCCTCAACACCTTTAGTGGCAATTGTGACATATGGTGCCTCCCCCACGCTGCTTGGAGGATAGGTTCTCTAGCTTGTCCTTTTGTCCACCGAAGAAGTCCAAGTCAGCTTCCTCGGAGGCATTACCAATTTTGTTGATCTGACAGATTCATGAACACAGGCGTGGCACAGAAACATCCGCATGGCATGCTACCATCTCACCAACCTGCCAGCTAGCAGATGGCCATTGGGATGTTACAACCCGCACCAGGAAGAAATCGTAATGCCTCCTTGCTCGGCCACCGACATTCAGATTCCTCCCTTTGCCTATATCCTAGGTTTTGGGACATTTCCAAGGGATCTTTTGGCAAATTGAAGACTTTCTCTTGGAGATTGAGGCTCTTGGAGACACCACCACCATTGTTGCAACATCGCCAAGCTACCAAGTTTACCAAGCATACCAACACTTGCCAAGCACTAGGGGGTAATCTAATTCTATCTTTCATTTCCAATATCTCTCTTATTTTCCAATTATCAAAGAAGCATAGCATTGTCTTTGTATTGGCTCTTACACTCTTCTTTATCATCTTCCTTTCCCATGGTTTTTCGGGTTGTCCGTGGAGGTGGAAACACCAAAATGAAGGTTTCACTTAGGCATGCTCCAAAACACAACCCCCAACATTTTCTCACTTACATTTGTGTAGGCACGGGCTTTGTGAAGTTGAGATTATCTTGAGGGAGGCTTCACAACATGTACCAGTTGTGAGATTTCTTCATGCTCTAGTATTTTCTTTATTTCATCTTGTAATCTGTTTTCATCATAGTTTTTCAGTATTGCTTAGCTATTCTGTAAATTCTATCAGCGCATCTAGGACTTTCTGCCCGGACTCTATCCTCCGTCCTTATAGGAGGACAATGCATTGCGCTAGTGTCCCAACTCCGCGCGCTTGTCCTATGGGAAAAGGCTCTGCAGAGTCATCCAAAGATGTTTATTAGGTGGCTAATGTTCCTTGTATAAATTTGTTATCTCCTAGCTCATCTTAGCACTAGTTTGCAGAGGTAATCGGAAGGACAATTTATCCTTGAGGTGACAAATTCCCTCTGTTACACCTACCCATAGTAAAATGACACTCTGTAGTAGTGTGTGAAAATACTACAATGGGGAATGCACATGTATTCAGGCACACTACCTAGAGCTCACTGCTGAAATAATATTTGGCTAGAAGGCTAAAACCCTCAGGGAAGTCTCACTGACTTACAATAAGATTAAGACTACAATCTAGAAGAAATGAACTGAAAGAATAGAATCTCCAAATGCCTGAATACAATTTTGGTTAAGCATAGATGTCTTCCTTGCAACACTAATGTCACTACAAACTCAACACTGAAGGATAAATCACTTGTTTACACATAAACCTCTCTCTAATAATGCAGACACAACATAGACACCCAAATTACATGACTACATCACCTATATATACAATTCATCAACCTCGACAACAAGGTCAGCTAAACCCTCAACCCTCAATTACAAAATTACATCACACGATACAAAGATCGACCATCAAACCAATATAATGATTTAAATAGAATAGCACCATCCTAAATCAAATTCCCAAAATGATCACATCCACCAAAAATCACGCCAAGATCAACCGCAACATGCTACACCACCAGAAATACCGCATAACACGCATATCATCACCGATTGATAGAAACTACCAAAAACTTGCACAATGATCAATGCAGATCACCAAGACAAATAGGAAATGACTAGGAAACACCAGTAAGCGTGTTAGAATCATCCAGAATAGTTGCACAAACACCACTTATCAAATCTTCATCGATCAACATCTAGAAGCTCAAGAACACAACTATCACGAAGAAAGATAACTTGTGGAGCACCAAATCACTATCCATTTGAAATGAAGATACATAAGAGCATCCCAAACAATATCCCAAAGGATCAACACTAGATCTGATCACACTGGAATATACCAAAGGAAATATCAACCTCTGCAAAACAGTGATCAACAAAACAATACTACAAACCGGATCAGAAAATCTTCCCAATGACACTAGAATAAATCACAAGAATATTTTGACATCAATGACAACAACATATCCTAGAAGTAGAAATTCCTAACAATATCCAACAATCTCCCCCTTTAGCATTGATGGCAACATATGAATGTGAAAAATAGTCAATGCAAAGAAAAGAAGGTATCTCCAGCAAACTCCCCCTAAGATGAAGACTTAGAAAGAAGTTTTTCACATGAACTCTCTCCCCCATTAACAAAAATGCCAAAGCTCACAAAACAAAAAAACAAATAGAAACATGAATCTCTCACCCCAAAACACAGACTACTCTAGTAGAGGAGCAACACCAACTCACCAATCCAGATAAAGAGATAAAACTCTAAAATTTGTCGGATTGATGCAACTCAATGCATCTAGTTCTCATTAGGAGGGGTGGATACCCCTAACTTGTTTGTCAAATAGACAAATGTATCTATGGGCAAGGGTTTAGTGAAAATATCAACAATTTGTTCCTTTGTAGATACATACTACAACTCCGCCTTCTCTTCACTGACTTGCTCTCTCAAGTAATGATATTTGATTGACACATGTTTAATCTTTGAATGTTGCACCAATTTCTTTGACATATTAATAGAACTAGAATTATGATAGTATATAACAGTAGGCTCATCATAAATAAATCTAATATCATTCAACATTTGCTTCATCCAAACTACCTGAGGGAAATTACTAGCAATAACAATGTACTCAGCTTCAATAGTAGATAAAGACACTGAATCTTGCTTCTTGCTAGCCTATGAAACCAATTTCTTACCCAAAAAGAATGCTCCACCAATAGTTCTCTTCTAGTCATCAACATCACCAGCCCAATCAACATCAGTATAGGCACAAAGAATGCAATCATCATTCCTAGGATACCATAATCCATAGTCTACAGTTCCCTTTAGGTATCTGAATATCCTCTTCACAACAGTGACATGACTCTCTTTAGGATCAGCCATGCACACAACATGCATAATGTCCAACCTAGTTTGAGTAAGATACAACAAACCACCAACCATAGATCTATACAAAATTTGATTAGCTTTAGGAGATCCATCATTCTTGGAAAATTTACAGCCAGTCTATTAATCTTAAAGGATCTGATTAATACTGAGAGGGGGGTGGGGTGAATCAGTATTAACAACAAGTTGAAATAAGACACTTAGACTCATAAAACTTTCACCAAATCAAACATAGACCAAAACTAGAGTCATTTACCAGTATTGGTATCTACTGATAAATATCTGCTAAACTGATATATCAATACTGCACATTAAGTGTTCATTAACCATGCATAAAATAAAAGTAAAGCATAACATCACATCAAAAACATTCACCACATGAACACCAAGATTTTCACATGGAAACCGCACTAGGGAAAAACCACGGTGAGAATTGGTACCCACAAGAATTTTGCACTCTTTCAGAATGCACCATGTTAGGAGCCTATCTCGGTTGAGAGCTTACAAGATGTCGTGTTAGGAGTCGCTTGGTTAAGGGATTTACCTCAGCCCTATTAGGAGCTTTGATATGTTAGGATCAACCTCACAAGAGGATTTAGAAATCAAATGTTGAGTCACCCTGTTAGGGGATTTACAATGTGAGGCCTGTAAGGACCTACCCGGTTAAGGGATTTTATCTGCTGCAACTGTTAGGGAACAATAGTGAATGATCTGTGTATAGCACTCAACTACTTGCTTGATCAGATCCAATTAAGCTCTAAGTTTGCAACACTCTAGTAGATCTTCTCACACCCTAGTTCGGCTTCATACACTTCTCAAAATCACCGACACAACAAACATCAACTATAGCAACATAAATAACTTTTACAACTAGGGCGGTAACAAAAACCTAAGAATTACAACATAGATCATTAAAGATCTTTACAACTCATTACATATCATCATATGGATCATTACAATCAATTGCAAATCAATATCAACCATTGAGTGATTGTAACTCATCACAACAACTCGATCTGATACAAAGTCCGCTAAGCACTTTGCATATTCCCAAGAAATTATATCTTGATCATGCCAAAACATAATTCAAACACTTCACGTGGGTTGTGCCATGTCATCACCAATATGTGAACTTGATGTAGACCACCGCCAAACCAAAAATCATTACTAGTTAAGAGAATTCTTTACTGGTCCTTAAACCCTTCTTAAACCCTGGCAAAAACTCAACAAAAATTATAAACATAACTTCTGATTGTCACAACATGATGCAGTTCCAATAAGATACATGTTACAATGATAAACACTCACATTCAAAACCACAAAGCCTCAATCATCACCAACCGCTGGATACAATCAAAATATTTCCCTGTTTACCAGTTAAGGTCCTAATGCCTAGTTTCTTAATTCTTTACTAGTAAGCTCTTTCGGGTAGACCAAAAAGATTTAGATTACACAATAAAACATAAGTAAACATCACTAGACATGAATAAACATTAGTTTCCATCAATGACAACACAAATAACTAATCAAAGTCATCCATCATGCAATCTGAATCTCTTCATCACAATGTCATCACAAATAGTATTTTAGTCATCACACCTTTATTCTTGTCACCAATAATATGATTTTTAGAATGATTCAATCTTACATACCTCAGAGTCTTCTGATTGTTCTTATTTTTAGGTTTTTGCACTCCATCACCTGCAACATCTAGATTCACAATCTCTATTGGATCATTCTTCTTAGGCTCTTCAGGCTAGGTAGGCGTTAAGACAATATGTTGACCATCATCATAACCACATGTTTAGATCTCTTTTCTAAGGTTCTCATCCACCTTCACATTTGCACTCTCTACTATCTTTCTCAGTCCCTTATGGTAGCACCAGTAGGCCTTTCTCTTTGTTGAATATCCCAAGAAAATACCTTCATCACTTCTAGCATCAAACTTTCCTATGTCCTAATCTCTCTTGATATAACATTTGCCACCAAATATTCTAAAATATCTCATAGTAGGAACATGACCAAACCATAAATCATAAGGGGTCTTACCGGTATCACCTTTGATGTGAACTCTATTGAATGTATAAATAACAGTGCTAATGGCTTATCTCTAGTAAATCTTCAAAAAATTTCCTTTAATCAGTATAGTCCTTGCAACATCCAAAATAGTTATGTTCTTCCTCTCAACAACTCCATTCTGTTGAGGTGTTCTAGGAGCAAATAATTGTCTTCTAATTGCATGATTCTCCCAGAATGAATTGAACTCACCAAAACATAATTCTCCACCTTTATCAGATCTCAGACACTTCACCTTCAATCCAGACTCAGTATCAACCTTAGCTTTGAAAATCTTGAATTTATCAAATGCTTCTGATTTCTCCTTCAAAAGCACAACCCACATCATTCTTGAATAATCATCAATTAGCAGCATAAAATATCTATCACCCTGCACACTTCTAACATTTGTAGGTCCACATAGGTCAGTATGTACAAGATGTAGCAGTCCTTCTAATGTATATTATTTGTTTTTGAAAGAAATTCTTGTTTTCTTACCCAACTGACATTCCTTACATATCGGATTTGCAGGCTTAACAATCTTAGGTAGATCTCTAACAACATGTGTAGAACATACCTTAATCATTGAATCAAAATTTACTCTCATCAATCAAACAACTTTTCTCACCAGCATTGAAATGAAAAATGTTACCTTCAGTCTTAATTCCAGATGTAATCTCTATACCAGAGGCATTCAAGATCTTGCATTTACCATCCTTTAATTGTAGATCATAACCCTTATCAACCATCTATCCAACACTCAAAATATTATTCTTCAAACCTTCAACATACAAGACATCATGAGTGTTATAATTACCATCAAAAGAAATAGAACCTCTCCCACAGATTACACAAGCTTTGTCATCTCCAAATCTAACTATTCCACCATCATATCTTTCCATACTCACAAATTTTATTTTATCACCGGTCATATGATGTGAACAACCACTGTCAATCAACCATTCATCTTTCTCTTCAACTTTCGTAGCTAAAGCTTTATTCTCAATAATATAGCTAGTGGAATCAATAGGTGCAGGTCCATCTTCCTCAATGGAAAGGAATACAACTTCATCTCCTTCAGATTCTTCATCTGTAATACCTTCATCTACAACATAATAACAGTTCTTCTAATTTCTAAACTTTTGGTTAGGCTTATAATATTTTTCATACCTCTCATGCTTGTCATATCTATCATTCCTATCATGCTTATCAAACTTATCATGCCTTTTATAATTAGCCATTCTCTCTGAGCCTCTAGAAGCAAAATGTCCTATCTTATTACAAGAAAAACATTTCAAAGGAAACTTTCCATCATACTTACTGGCACCTTTAGGCAATCTCCGAGCAATCAAAGCTTCAAGTTCATCTAGCTCCCTTTCTTTCTCTTCCATCTCTCTTCTTTCTCTTTCATATCTAGATATTTTGCACTCATCGGGATCATGTTTCTACTTACCGGATGTAGATGCAGATGCTCTAAATGCTATCTCAAACTTTTCATGATAATATACAACATAAGTAAACATCAATATATATGAATAAACATTAGTTGCCATCAATGACAACACAAATAACTTATCAATTTCGTCCATCATGCAATCAATCTCTTCATCACAATGTCATCAGAAACAATCTTTTACCAGTTCAGTCATTATTCTCCATCTGCATCAGTTATGCCAATTATTTCAACAATATCCCCCTTTGGCATTGATGGCAACACTAAACATCAACGTACTCAACTCATATTGTTCTTCTCTATTCTGGACCTTCTCTGCAACTCTTCTCTTCTCTACTACACCTCATCTGCTGGTCATCTACAGGTTACACTTTATCTTCATTCTTTTTCCCATGACTGATCATATTTCTTCTTCCCCTTTGACAACAATGCCAAAGGTGCATAAGCATCACTGTTCATCAAATCTAATATTGCTATCTTCAACATGTTTGCCAACTCATCTAAGCTACTTGCCCTGTAGAGTATCCTGCATCTCATCAATCCAAAGTGAAAAATAGTCATTAAGCCCACTAGATTGATGCATCTCCTGCATCCTAGTTCTTCTTCTGTAGGGGTTTGACCCCTAATTTACCTCTGAGATGCTCAAAGGTTGTTTTCGGCAATGGTTTAGTGAAAATGCCTGCTAGCTGCTCTTTTCTTGTCACATACTCCTTTCTGACTTGTTTTTCTTGTACTCTTTCTCTTAGGAAATGATATTACAATTCTATCTGCTTTATTCTTACATGTAACACAAGATTTTTTAAAATATTAATTGCACTAGTATTTTCATACTAAATAGTTACTGGTTCAGACATATCAAATTTGAATCCTTCAAGCACATGTCTCATCTAGATTGCATGCACACAATTCATTGATACTCCAACATACTCTGCCTCTACTATTGGCTGAGAAACACAAGTTTGCTGCTTACTTGTCCAAGCAACCGATCTGCCTCCAAGAAGAAAATCTCCACCGGTAGTGGTTTTCTGGTCATCAACATTGCCTGCCTAATCTGCATCAGTAAACACATTCAAAGAAAAATCTCCTTTGTAAGAATACCATAAGCCATAATCTATTGTGCCTTTCAGGTACCAAAATATCCTTTTCACTATTACCAAGTGAGTCTCCTTGGGATCCTTTTGAAATATAGTAACCAATCCAACATCATGTGTAATACCAAGGTCTTCTATGAATAACATAATGCAACTTACCAATCACAGACATTTATTCTTTCTCATCAATAGATGGTGAATCATCTTGTTTAGACAAGTTGCATCCTGTCACCATCGAAGTACCAACCGGTTTACAATTCTCCATGCCAAATGTTTTTAACACCTCTTTAACATACTTACTCTAATAGATAAATATTCTACCATCCAATTAATGGCTTGAAAAATTTAATTTCACCAATAAGAGACATCCCAATTTTTTTTCTTCATCTCCTCAGCAAAATCCATGCATAGGTCATCATTACCACCAAAAATTATGTCATCCGCAAATACTTCAGCTATCAATACTTTGTCTCCATCAGTCCTTAGATATATGTTACTGTAATCACTGGTACACTGGAATTCTATCTTGATCAGGTGTGCATGCAATCTTTCAAACCATGCTTTCAGTGCCTGCTTCAATCTATACAGTGCCTTATGTAATTTTCAAACCATATCTCTATCCTTAGGCAAAGAAAATCTGTCTGGTTGTTCTATGTACACTTCTTCCTCAAGGATGTCATTAAGAAAAGATGATTCAACATCCATCTGATAGACTTTAAATCCTTTAAATTCAACATCAGCAAGTAAAATTCTTACTCCTAATCTCGCCATCGATGCAAATGTTTCACCATAATCTTCTCCTTCTTCTTGTGTATATCCTTTGCAAACCAACCTTGCTTTATTTCTCACAACCTTGCCTTCTTTATTTAACTTATTTCTAAAGACGCATTTAGTGCCAATCACATTCTTGTCTTCCCATCTAGGAACAAGTGTCCATGTTTTGTTCTTCTCTATCAAATCCAATTCCTCATTCATTGCATTAATTTAGTCACCATCCTTTAATGCCTCCCTTACTGTTTTAGGCTCAATAGAAGAAATCAGACAAGAATTTTCTCTGATTTTCCTCCTTGTTTGTACACCAGCATTTTTATCTCAAATTATTTGTTCTTCAGAGTGATTTAGCCTGACATACCTTGGAATAACCGGTTTCAGTGCTATGCTTTCGGCTTCACATTCTTCATCCTATTCATCGCTCTCTACATTTACCGGATGAGCACCTATTTCTGCAACATTTTTCTTATCATCCTTCTACACCTCTAGTTCTATAAACACAAGTGTTTCTTCATCTTTCTTAGGCTCAGATCTACCAGTCTCACTAGATTTCTCAGAGAGTTCATCTATCTTCACATTAGCACTCTCAATGATCTTCTTAGTTCTCTTGTTATAACATTTAAATTCCTTACTCTTTGTAAAGTAACCAAGAAAAATACTTTCATCACACTTAGCATCAAAAATTTCAGTGTAATCATCTCTCTTAATAAAACATATACTCCCAAATTTTTTGAAATAAATTATGCTAGGAGTCTTTCCATGCCATAATTCATATGGTGTTTTGTTGTTACCTTTTTTGGCAAGAATCGGGTTCAAAGTATAAATAGCAGTGCTAACTGCTTCTCTCCAAAACATCTTCGGTACTTCACCTTGTATCATCATGGTTCTAGTAGCTTCAATAATTGTTCTATTCATTCTCTCTACTATCCCATTCTATTGTTGAGTTCTAGGAGTCGATATTTACCTCTTAATTCCATGTTCATCACAAAACTTCACAAACTCATTAGAAGTAAATTCACCTCCCTGGTTAGATCTCAAATATTTTAGATTCTTCTCGGTATCTTTCTCAACTAAAGATTTAAATGCTTTAAATTTAATGAATGCCTCAGACTTTTCTCTCAGAAAAGTTACCCACATCATTTTGGAAAAATCATCAGTAAAGATCATAAAATATTTATCACCAAAATAGCTCTTAGTCCTCATAGGACCACAAAGATCAGTATGAACCAAATCAAGAATATTCTCTGAAGAGAAAGACTTACTCTTAAAAGATACAGAGGTCATCTTACCCATTTGATAGTCCTTGCATAACACATTGTCTAGTTTCATAAGCTGAGGCAAACCTCACACAATACTTGACTTACTAACTTCAATCAAATTGTCAAAATTCACATGATAAAATCTCTTGTGCCACAACTAGCTATCTTCAATATTTGCCACCAAACAATCATTCACATTAGTATTCAAATGAAATAGATTACCTCTAGTCTTCTTTCTAGTAGCAATCAATTCTCCATTGTTTCCAAGAATCTTGCACACTCCACTTTTGAATTCAAGTAGATATCCCTTATCATTAAGCCGTCGAACACTCAAGAGGTTATGTTTTAGTTCATCAACCCAAAAGACATCATTTGCATTACTCTTCCCATTTAATGAGATTTATCCTTTACCTTTAAGAATGCGGGGAGAGTTATTACCAAACCTTACAACACCTCCATCAAACTCTTCAAGGGATAAGAACTTACTTTTGTCACCGGTCATGTGGTGTGAGAAACCACTATCTATTATTCATTCATCACTACTATCCATGTGAGATACCAATGCCTTCTCATCATTCAGATCCTCCTTCATAGCAATAAACACTATCTCCTCATTGTCATCTTCTTCTGATTCATCATCGGTCACACCTTCATCCACTGCAACATAACAATGTTTCTTGCCTTTTCCTTTGAATTTCCTAAACTTCTCTTTCTTATCAGTGTTAGGGAAGTTAGCAGCTATTTGTCCAATTTTACTACAAGAGAAACACTTCAAGGGTAATTTACCTTTATACTTGCCAGTACCTCTAGGGAATCTTTTAGCCAATAATGCCTCCAGTTCCATCAGATGATCTTCTTCATCACCATCACCTCTGCTACTGCTATTACTAGACCTACAATCATGATTATGACAAATTTCCTTTCCTTTCCTCACAAATGTACCAATTACAAAAGCCTTAAAAGTAGATTTAGAAGGTTTAGAAACACTATTATCAAAACTGTTTAGCTCAAATGCAATTAGCTTTCCAACTAGAGAGTCAACGGTGACTTTATCTTTAGAAATGGATCTTAGTTCTTGAATAGAAGAAACTCTGATAGAATATTGTGGTAAACAAGTTCTAAGCATTTTACTAACAACAGTATCATCTTCAATCTTACCTCCGACACTCTTTATGCCACCTACAACTTCCTTAGTCCTTTGACCATATTGTGCTATGTTCTCACCATCAACCATTTTCATATCATCAAATTTGCCTCTTAAGCTTTCTTCCTTTGCTCTTTGTACATGTTCATCTTCTCCATAAATTAATTTTAATTTCTCCCATACCGCATTTGTAGTCCCTAATCCATGAACATCTATATACTCAGAGTCAAACAAGTACTTACAATTTCTTCAAGGGCCTGAATGTTTTCTTTCTATTCTTTAAGTTCATCTGATGTCAAGGGGCTAGTAGTAGGAGCAACATACCTGGTTACCACATGATTCCAATATTGTGAATCCATTCCTTTAATGTAGATCTTCATCTGATCACTCCATATCTAGTAGTTGTCCTTGGTAAACTTGGGACCCTCCTTTTTCATCATCTTTCACAAGATCTTTCCCTCAAGCTATTAGGCTTTCTACACATAGAGGACCAATGCTCTAATACCAATTGTTAATCTTAGAGGATCTGATTAATACTAAGAGGGGGGTGAATCAGTATTAACAAAAAGTTGAAATAAAAAACTTAGACTCATAAAAATTTCACCAAATCAAACATAGACCAACACTAGAGTCATTTGTTGGTACTGGTATATGTTGATAAACATCTGCTAAACTGATATATCAATGCTACACATTAAGTATTCATAAAACATGCATAAACTGAAAGTAAAGCATAACATCACATCAAAAACATTCACCACATGAACACCAATATTTTCTCGTTGAAACCCAAATAGGGAAAAGCCACGGTGGGAATTGGTACCCACAAGAATTTGGCACTCTTTTGGAATGTGCCCTGTTAGGAGCCTAGCCCAGTTAAGAGCTTACAAAGATGCCCTGTTAGGAGAAAACCCTATTAGGAGTCACCCGGTTAAGGGATTTACCTCAACCCTATTAGGAGCTTTGATCTATTAGGATCAACCTCGCAAGAGGATTTAGAACTCAAATGTTGAGTCACCCTGTTAGAGGATTTATAATGTGAGGCTTGTAAGGACCTACTAGGTTAAGGGATTTTATTTGTTACAACTATTAGGGAACAATAGTGAATGATCTGTATATAGATCTCAACTTCTTTCTTGATCAAATCCAATTAAGCTCTAAGTCTGCAACACTCTGACATATCTTCTCACACTCTAGTTCGGCTTCACACGCTTCTCAAAATCATCGACACACCAAACATCAACTGTACCAACATAAATAGCTTTTACAACTAGGTCGGCAACAAAACCCTAAGACTTACAACATAGATCATCACATATATTTACAACTCATTACAGCTCATCATATGGATCATTACAATCAATTACAAATCAATATCAATTATTGAGTGATCGTAACTCATCACAACAACTCGATCTGATACAAAGTCAAACCCTTAGCACATTCCGCTAAGCACTTTGCATATTCCCAAGAAATTCCATCTTGATCATGCCAAAACATAATTCAAACACTTCATGTGGGTTGTGCCACATCATCACCAATATGTGAATATGATGTAGATCATTGCCAAACCAAAAATCATTACCGGTTAAGAGAATTCTTTACTGGTCCTTAAAACCTTCCTAAACCTTGGCAAAAACTCAACAAAAATTATAAACATAACTTCCGGTTGGCACAACATGATGTTGTTCTAGTGAGATACATGTTACAATGATAAAAACTCGCATTCAAAACCACAAAGCCTCAATCATCACCAACCGCCAGATACAATCAAAATATTTCCTCGTTTATCGGTTAAGGTCCTAATTCCCAGTTTCTTAATTGTTTATCGGTAAGCTCTTTCGGGTAGACCAAAAATATTTAGATTACACAATACAACATAAGTAAATATCAATAGACATGAATAAACATTAGTTTCCATCAATGAAAGCACCAATAATTGATCATAGTCATCCATCATGCAATCTCAATCTCTTCATCACAATGTCATCACAAACAGTCTTTTAGTCATCACACCTTTATTCTTATCACCAATAATATGATTTTTAGAATGATTCAATCTTTCATACCTTAGATTCTTCTAACTGTTCTAGTTTTTAGGTTCCTACACTCCATCACCAGCAACACCTAGATTCATAATCTCTACCAGATCATTCTTCTTAGTCTCTTCAGGCTGCGTAGGCGTTGAGACAATATATTGACCATCATCATAACCACATGTTATGATCTCTTTCATAAGGTTCTCATCCACCTTCACATTTGCACTCTCTATTATCTTTCTCCATCTCTTATTGTAGCACCAGTAGGCCCTGCTCTTTGTTGAATATCCCAAGAAAATACCTTCATCACTTCTAGCATCAAACTTTCCTATGTCCTCATCTCTCTTGATATAACATTTGCTACCAAATATTCAGAAATATCTCATAGTAGGAACATGACCAAACCATAACTCATAAGGAGTCTTACCGATATCACCTTTGATGTGAACTCTATTGAATGTATAAACAATAGTGCTAATGGCTTCTCTCTAGTAAATTTTTGGAACATTTTCTTTAATCAACATAGTCCTTGCAACATCCAAAATAGTTATGTTCTTCCTCTCAACAACTCCATTATGTTGAGGGGTTCTAGGAGTAGATAATTGTCTTCTAATCCCATGCTTCTCATAGAATGAATTGAGCTCACCAAAATAGAATTCTCCACCTTTATTAGATCTTAGACACTTCACCTTCAATCCAGACTCAGTATCAACCTTAGCTTTAAAAATCTTGAATTTATCAAATGCTTTTGATTTCTCCTTGAAAAAGACAACCCACATCATCCTTGAATAATCATCAATTAGCAGCATAAAATATCTATCATCCTACACACTTCTAACATTTGTAGGTCCACATAGGTTAGTATGTAAAAAATTTGGTAGTCCTTCTGATGTATACTGTTTGCTTTTAAAATAAATTATTCTTTGCTTACCCAATTGATATTCCTTACATATCAGATTTGTAGGCTTAACAATCTTAGGTAGATTTCTAATAGCATGTGTAGAACATATCTTAATCATTTAATCAAAATTTACATGACACATTCTCCTATGCCACAACCAACTCTCATCAATCTGAGCAATTAAATAAATTTTCTCACCAACATTCAAATGAAAAATGTTACCTTCAGTCTTAGTTCCAGATGCAATCTCTATACCAGAGGCATTCAAGATCTTGTATTTACCATCCTTGGATTGTAGATCATAACCCTTATCAACCATCTATCCAACACTCAAAGGATTATGCTTCAAACCTTCAACATACATCATCATATCTTTCCATACTCACAAATTTTCTTTTATCACCTGTCATATGATGTGAACAACCACTATCAATCACCCATTCATCTTTCTCTGCAACTTTAGCAACTAAAGCTTTCTCGGGTCAATAGTATAGCTAGAGGAATCAATAGGTATAGGTCCATCTTCCTCAATGTAAAGGAATATAACTTCATCTCCTTCAGATTCTTCAACTGTAATACCTTCATCAACAACATAATAACAGATAATCGGATTTCTAAACTTTTGGTTAGGCTTATAATATTTTTCATACCTCTCATGCTTGTCATATCTATCATTCCTATCATGCTTATCAAACTTATCATGCCTTTTACAATTAGCCATTCTCTCTGAGCCTCTAGAAGCAAAATGTAATATCTTATGACAAGAGAAACATTTCAAAGGAAACTTTCCATCATACTTACCAACACCTTTAGGCAATCTTCGGGCAATCAAAGATTCAAGTTCATCTAGCTCTCTTTCTTTCTCTTTCATCTCTATTATTTCTCTTTCATATCTATATATTTTGCACTCATCAGGATCATATTTATGCTTACCATATGTAGATGCAGATGCTCTAAATGCTATCTCAAACTTTCCATGTGATTCTCCAAATTCACTCAGCTCAAATGCAACAAGCTTTCCAACCAGCATATCTCTTGTCACATTAGTTGCAATCCGGATCTCATCAATAGCACTCCAGATCTCATCAATAGCACCAACATTATGCTTATAGGTAAAAGGAAAAGATCTCAACACCTTGGCAATAATTTTATCTTCCTCAATAGTTCCACAGACACATATGATACCTAGGACAAGGTCATTCAGCTTAGCCATAAAAGAGTGTATGTTCTCATCATCTCCCATCTTCAATGTCTCATACTTTCCTTTTAGACTCTGCAACTTAGCAACCTTCACTTGTTTATCACCTTCATACAACACCTCAAGCTTCACCCAAATCTCATGTGTGGTCTGAAGTCCCATCACATTAGTCATCTTATAATCATTCAAGGCACTAAGCAATGCTTCCTTCACTCTAATATTATGTTCTACTTCCTTAACCTCATTAGGAGTAGAAGGCCCATTCTGAGGAACAATATAGACATTCTTGGTAATCTTCCAATAATATTCACCAAGACATTTCAAGTGCACTTCCATCTGGTCATTCCATATTGCATAGTTACTTCCATCAAATCTCAGACTATCCTTCTTAAAGATTACACCTTGAGATGCTATCTCAAATCTCCTCAAGCAATTAAGCTTCTACCAAAGGATCTAGCTCCGATAGTAATTGTTAGTAGCAATCAAGAAGGAAGACTGAGAGGGGGGTGAATCAGTCTTCATCGAAATAAAAAACAAAACATAGATCTGATAAACTACAGTAATAAGACAGATAAGCAAATTAACAACACAACACACAACACCGAGATTTTGACGTGGAAAACTTGGTTAAGGGAAAAACAATGGCAGAAACCTACCCATAGTAAAATGATACTCTACAGTAGTAAGTGAAAATATTACAATGGGAAATGCACATGCATTCAGGCACACTGCCTAGAGCTCACTGCTAAAATAATATTTTCCCAGAAGGCTACAACCCTTAGGGAAGTCTCACTGACTTACAATAAGATTCAAACTACAATCTGAAAGAAATGAACAAAAAGAATACCATCTCCAAATTCCTACTTACAGTTCTGGTTGAGCATAGTTGTCTACTCTGCAACACCAATCTCACCTCAAACTCAACACCAAATGATAAATAACTTGTTTGCACACAAATCTCTCTCCAATAATGTAGACACAATATCGACACCAAAACTACATGACTACATCACCTATATATACAATTCATCAACCTTGACAACAAGGTCAGCTATACCCTCAACCCTCAATTACAAAATTACATCACACGATACAACGATCAACCACCAAATCAATATAGTGATTTACATATCATAGAATGGTCCTAAATCAAATTTCCAAATGATCACATCCACCGAAAATCACTCCAAGATCAATCGCAACATGCTACACCACCAGAAATGTCGCATAATACACAAATTATCACCAGTTGATAGAAACCACCAAAAACTCACACAAAAATTAATGCAGATCACCATGACAGTTAGGAAATGACTAGGAAACACCAGCAAGCATGTTAGAATCATCCAAAATAGCTAAACCAACACCACTTATCAAATGTTCATCGATCAACATCTAGAAGCTCAAGAACACAACTAATCAGCAACTGTCACGAAGAAAGATAACTTGCAAAGCACAAAATCACTATCCATCTAAAATTAAGATACACAAGACCATCCCAAACAATATCCCAAAGGCCCAAAACCAGATCTAATCATACCAGAATATACCAGAGAAAATATCAACCTCTGCAAAACAATGATCAGAAAAACAATACTACAAACTGGATCAAAAAATCTTTTGAATCACACTGGAATAAATCACAGGAATATGTTGATATCAATGACAACAACATATCCTAGTAGAAGAAATGCATGGCAATATCCAACATTAAGTCCCCCATTCACTAAAGTTCCCATAAGGCTATTTTCGAGAGTGTAAATTCGAGGATCAATAGTTCTTATTTTGGCACGCTAGGTGGGACGTTATCTTTAAAAAAGTTAGAATTCTAAGTGGGTGTATGATCCATATGCCTATCACTAGATCTCAAACTTTGTAGAAATTGATTTTATTATTACCCCCTCTAATATCTGTAAGCCAAGCTAGGATGGTTATGCGGGTTACACCTTGAGCTCAAGCGTTGCCACAAATGAATTTTCAGTCACCAAGGAATTTTGTCTCCTAGGATAATGGTAGCCCTCTAATTGCACCTACCCCTCTAGATCAATAGGACCCAATCCTTGCTTTGGCATTAAAATATCTACCTAAATTCATTGGAGAAGATTTCAAAAATCCAGTGGAACATATCCAAGATGTAACCGATTGCTATAGAGTGCACAATGTTGTAGAACAAAATGTTTCTTTGAGATTGCTTGTTGCTTCTTCCAAATGGAAAGCACAAGATTGGTATAGATCTCTACCTTTGAATTATATTATAGTTCAGGATGCTCTTGGGACCTGTTTCTTTAACCATTTCTTAGAGAAAGGAGACTATTCATGCCTATTTCAACAACTAATAACTATTAAAAGATCTGTACAAGAGGTAGTGGCAGATTTTAACACCCATTTTCATAGAACGTGGGAAAGAATTCCTATAGATTCATGTCCATCTGCTATTATGGATTTCTCATTCTTCTTAAGGGCCTTTCATCCTGATATATCCATGGTAATAAAATCTCTAGGAGGTATTATTTTTACACAAGCATATGAGATAGTAGTAAGAGAAGAGAAGTAGTTAACTGAGGCTAAAAATCTTCCACTAAGGCCTCCCATGCCAGTATTCCTAGAGATTTATAGTCAGCCCCAAAGTGAAGTCATTCAGGATACTTCCACATTACCTCAATCTATGTATGTCTACCCAAATTTGTTGTCAAATAATACCACAATCTCTCCTACATTGGCTAATGAGATAAGAGACATAAATAATTTGTTGTACACATTTTTAAATGAAATTGTCAATATCAAATGGCAACAAGTGATTCCGCCAAAGCCTCGGTATCAAAATTTTCAGAATGGGAGGCCCTCTTATTAGCAGAATCTATATCAAGGTGGTGCAAGAATAATAACCAAGGGAAGGCCTCTAACTAGATTGAGCCTATTCCTACCCCTTTGCAAATGACTGCACCCAACAATAATAGAGAGCTAGTAGTTAGACACAATAAATTTTTAAAAGATTCAAATGCATGGTGTTTCCCATATAATGATGCTCACATGCCATGGAGTTTTCCATTGGGAAATTTATAGTAGAAGGTGGAAGAGAAATGCACCCAAGGTATCACCCCAAATATGGAAAATTATTCATCTCCAAGGATGGACCAGGCAATGTTGAATATTAAAATGTAGGCTATGTCCTTGGAACAAGAAGGAGAAATTTCTCTAGATCATGCACTCTTTTCTTGGATGGAAGAAGAAGAAGCTATGTTTACAAATGAGGTATCCATATTAAAACCTCCCTAGGTCTAGTTGGATTATAATACCTGCTCAAAATGAAGATTTACTGAAGAGCTTGGTCCCGCATAAACAACAACCTAAAGTAACATTCCAAAAATCCTCTAAATATGTTATGGTGGTATGACCTATCCAAAATTCTAGGGAAAATTATTATTGCAAGCCTAAATAATATAAGTTGGTGTTCCTCATATCAATGAATTAGGTAGAATAGCTAAAAAAGGCCCCCTCTAATGTGTCTCTTTGGGACATCGTAGCTATTCTAGAGCAGGAGTTGTTGGTGTTGACCCTTGGCACAAGGTTTTTTCTAATTGATGTCAAAAAGAAAGGTATATACAAAATCATACATGATCACAGGTTTATGACGCACATGGTATATATGATGATAGAAGGTATATACATACTCATACATTATCTCAAGTATATATGACATAGATGGTATATATGATGACATTTGTTTAGTATCCTCAGATTGGTTTACATATGATATTTTTGGCACACACTGAGGGTGTATCTTGTTCTATCATTATCATGGTTGGCACATGGAGTTTATTTATACTCATATCTAATTTGTTTTTCAGATGAGTTTATATCATTCAATCATAAGATTTATTTTTAAGATTTTGTGAGTTATTGATATCTTGCTTATTATTGTTGTCTCGTTATACAACATTAGTAAGGTGTTACTTTCTTATAAGGTCTTATGAATAAGGATTTGTGACATAATGGATTGGTTCACTTGTTATTCTATCAAAGTGGTCATTATGTGAGGCATTAGTTTCATTTATCAAAATGTGATAAAAATATCCTATCATAATACCCTTCAATTAGGGTTGGCATACTTGTGATTAAAGAAAATGTGTATACCGAGCACATTACTCACTTTGGTTTAATATAAGTTTTGGAATGCATACTCATTGTTGAGCACATTGTTTGTGAAACTCTAGCTACAATCAGTATGAGTATTAATAGGTATCAATGGGAAATTTTGTTCAATAATGATGCATCTTTTGGTGAGTGCTAAGAAGCGCGAGCAACGACAGTTAATTTGACAGTTAGCTAGAAGGTATTCATGAGAATTTTGGTACCTAGGGCACGTACAGTTGAAATTTTAATTCTAACTATTAGCAAAGATCTTTGATGTCTTTGGTGGCAATGATAGGTTTATTCTTTCCAAATCATCTTGTTTTCATTAACCATAAAGGATTGAAGTGTTTTTTCTTGTTTTTGTTTTGAAAGTTGTTTGTTTGTCTAAACCAGTGAAGAACTGTTATTAGTTTATCTATCTTCAAATCTCCTTCACACATGAGTAAACTAGTTCTTGGGTTTCCTTTTGTAACCCTAGTTTGGGTTTGCATTAACTTTGTGTTATGAGGTTAAGACTGTTATATGTGTTGTTGTGAAAAGATCTATTTAGTTTAAAGAAACATTTTCTAGGATTTGTACTTGTGTTCATGGTTCATAATAGTTTATGTACTCAAACCCTAGTCATGGGGTTAGCATCAGGGTGGGTTTGTTTTGTGAGTCTACTCTTGGGTTTGTTGTGCCAAATTTTTCTAAAGAAAAGTGATACCAAGTTTTTGTTAAGATAGTAAAGGCATAACAGTTCATTCAGTTGTTTGTTATTGGAAGACAATTTTATTATGATGATGGTTTTCTTTCAGTTCAAAAATAGAGAAAACTATTTATGCATAATATTGAAGGCATTCATCGTGATAGTGTGGAAAACAAATATATTAGTGCAATTTGTATTGTGTTTTATACTCTATTAAGAGATACATTGGCATGTGAAAAGAAGAATATCTTTTGATCAGTACATGAAAGTTCTGTATATAGCTCTTGTAGTGCATTAGAAAGTTGATTCATTTGACATTGGAAAGTTGATTCATCTGATATTGAGAAGTTGATTCATTTGGCATTGTAAATACAATATATTACTGTGTATACCAAAACTATATGCAATAGTATATTGTATTGATTATTGCTTCTAAATCACAATTGATGTGAAATCAGAAGATGTTGTGAAGTGAAACAGAGATGGTACTCTATATTTGTATCAAAATTATGATAATATGATATTGTTGGATAACTAGTGAGGCACATTTAATTGTTAGTGAGACACATTGTAGTCAGTGAGACTTTGTCAATGAGGCACTTTCTAAATAAGCCAGTGAGGCACTCTCGAGTGGTTTTTATTCCCCATGAGGGTTTTCCACTTAGGACAATATTGAAGAAGTTGAGGAAATACAACTTCAGAGATCCCAAGAACACCTGCATGCAAATACTTGTCACAAGAGAAGAATGGAGGCACATAAAGCAAAAAAGCATAAATGCTCTGAAGAAGAAAATTATCATTCAGAAAGGGAATCAATTTTTATGAACAAGTACAATACAATCCTTATAAAAGGATAATAGAAACCCTAAAGATATGCAACTCTAAAGAAACCCTAAAGGGATAATGTGTATTTAATAATTAGAATAATTATTAAATACCTACAATATTTATTAAATGCCTAAGTTTAGCTTAAGCGTAGAGTTTAATAGACTAATAATTAAATAAATAATTATTAGCTAATACAAGATAACTCTAACACCCCCCCTTAAGATGAACTTAGGGAGTAGCTAAAAAACTAAATGCATGAAGCAAAAAATGCAACTATATGATGAAGGTAAATTTGGGTCCCGACAACAAGGCCTAATGAGGTACCCAATCACAACCAAAAGTCTACGAACTGGAGAAATAGAGAAAACCACGTGGGAAAAAACTCTACTCCAAAAAGAGATGGAAAAACAAGAAGAACACCATTGAAGTAGGAAATAGCTGCAAACACTGTCGAAGAGTAACTGCTGATTTGAAAAACCTCCACTAAAATAGAACATGACCAGGTAGAGAAGACTATAATCTACATGAGTGCCCTCAAATGACACTACTCGAATCAGATGGAAAACAAAGGCAAACAACTAAACTCGAAGATACAAATGGCATGAGACACCAAAGCCTGAAGAGCTGATCAATCAAACCAAGGAAGCATTAGAAGCAACAAGACAAACCTCCCTATAACGCTAAAAAGGGAGAGGGACAGGAACACTGAAAAGAATGGCCAACAAGAACTGCATGACGATGAACCAGGAACATCGAGGGTGCAGAGAAAGTACATGGTGTCATGGAAGGAACACTCACTTGACACACATCATGAGGCGAATGTCATGGAAGGAACACTCACTGGACAATGGTAGATGGCAAACAAGGCAAACATCAACCCCCCCATGGCACTTTATAAGTAGTGCATGTACAATAAGGCACAAGAGGTGCAAGATTCCATGTAAACAATGCATGATGACACTTTATCTCAGTGCGTTTGCATAAATGCAAGCTACAATGATAAGAAGACTGGAAATAGAAACGAGAACCAAAATAGAGACGTCCTACCTAGAGAAGAGATCCCAAGACCTGAAACAACCACGATATCAAAAAAATGACTCCGTATGCCCAAGATAGGGCCAAAAAACCAAAACCCCCTTGAAAGAGGCAAAAAAGGCAGTCTGGTGGCTCTGGCGAGCGGAGGTGGCCAGTGAACGGTGCACCGGTGGTGGCTGGGCGGAGCTCCAGTGGTCAGGAGGAGTTCTGGTGGCAGCTGGGTGGTGAAGCCAGGGCAGCAAAGGAGGTCGGGCCCGACGGGGGCCATTGGGGCGGTGAGCCGTGGCACGGTGGCGACCGGGGAGCAAGGGCGGCGCTGCAGGCAGTGGCCGGGGAGCGGAGTGGCACTATAGGCGGCGGCTGGGGAGTGAAGCGATGGCCAGGAGCTACAGCAGCAGCAGCGATGGGGGGGTGGGCTGGTGGCTGAACACGCTGCGGCGTGAAGGAGGCAGTGGCGGAGCCGGGCGGAGCCACTGGGTCGCTGGCGGTTGCAGAGAGGCGAAAGGGGGCACTGTCGGCGAGAAGCTGGCTGGTGGGGGCCAGGGAAATGAGGGTCGGCAGGGGCCACAGAGGCCGGACTGACAGGTCCAGCAGGCCTGTCAGTCCGGTACCCTGTGGTACCCACAATCCTAAACCCCAAAAAATACTTTTTTTTTAAATCCTATTCGCCTCTGCCTTTTTGATTTTTTTTTTTGAAGATTTTTTTAATAAAAAATCAAAATCCGGCCTGCATGCCGTAAAAATGTAAAAAAAAAAAAAAATTGAATTTTTTTCTCGAAATGCGTGCCAGGGCCGTATGACCTGGATCTGGAGAAAAAAATGCTCCCAGAGGCTCAAGAACCAAAATAGGTTAAATTTTATATGACCATAGGGGTTTTTGGGCCTCCTAAGCATGATGGTGAGGTCCGTTTAGGCCCAAAGTGCTCATAGAAAAGGTCAAACCCTAGGTACATAAAAAAAATTCCTAAAACCCCAGATATGCTTCTAATGCAAAAATTATCAAAACAAGAATAGGTAGCTGCAGATCTGAAGCTCTGATACCATGAAGAAGTTGAGGAAATATGACTTCAGAGATCCAAAGAACACCTGCATGCAAATACCTGTCACAAGAGAAGAATGGAGGCACATAAAGCAAAAAAGCATAAATGCTCTGAAGAAGAAAATTATCATTCAAAAAGGGAATCAATTTTTATGAACAAGTACAATACAATCCTTATAAAAGGATAATAGAAACCCTAAAGATATGCAACCCTAAAGAAACCCTAAAGGGATAATGTGTATTGAATACAATATTTATTAAATGCCTAAGTTTAGCTTAAGCGTAGAGTTTAATAGACTAATAATTAAATAAATAATTATTAGCTAATACAAGATAACTCTAACAAATATTTGTGTTATGAGTTGTCATTATCACTGATGTGCTTGGTCCTCATGTTCATTTACTTATCATGTGACATTTATTTTTTAAAGTTGTCTTAAAATTATGTTATCTTGTAAATATTTCATCTCTTTGGTTTCTATAATGTTCTTAGTCTCTATGATCTGATTATGGTCTTTACATTCACTCATGTTAAATATCCTCACATATACTTGATAACTAAATTGCTTTGAAACTTGCACTTTAAATGTTCAAAGTTATAAAAGTTTAAGTTAAGTTCATTTTGATTTGATATACCACTGATTCACCCCCCCTCTCAATGGTATCATACTCAAACAATTGGTATCAAAGCCAAACCTTGTCTAACCAACTTAGGGGATTCTTGGTAGTGGAGTACCCAGTATGGATAAGTGCACAAGAAACAAAGGTGAAAAGAAAAATACTAGTCAAACAACCTCTGTCAAGTCTTGTGAAGTTTTGTTTAAAGAAAAGTCCTTGTCAATTGATACTATAAGTGATAATAAGAACAATCCTATTGTAGAAGAATAATTTCAAACTTTGAGTGAATTTCAACAAGAATTTGAAGGTGATGAGTTTGAAGTTGATTTTGAAGGAGAGCTTGTTTCTGTTGTCGATGAGATTAAGAGTCTTAGAAAAGTAAATCAAAACTTAGAGAAGAAACTTCAAGAAGAAAGGGAGTTTAAGGTTAAAACTCTTTCAACCTTTGAGAATGCAGAAAAACTAGTTACAGATTGTAAGAATCAACTTGAAGAAGTCAAGAGAAAAGAAGAAGAGGCTAAGAGAATAGTAGATGTAACTAAATCAGATTTGGAAATCAAAACTAGCGAGTGCCAAAAACTTGAAGGAGAAACTTAGTTGCTTTGAGAAAAAAATATTGAAAACATCAAGATGAAAAAATTTGTGAAAGGCACAAATGCATTACATGAAATGTTGAGTAGTTAGAAAAATCACAAGGATCTTCTTGGTTTAGGCTTTGAAAAAGGACAAAGCTCTATTGTTCAAGATGAGTCTAAACATGATATAGTGTTTACAACAATAGATGGAAAGAGCTTCAATGTTAGACAAAATCCAAGAAAGAAAATAGACCTAAATTATCATGTTGTTGCTCCTGAAACAAAAAAGAATGCTACTAATAGAAGACAACACAAAGGTTTCAACAGATGTGGAAGAAGGAGTAACTGGTCCACAAGATCTTCATCTACAAAACAATATTATTCAATGAGGTATGGCTATTCTTAGTTTGAAGGTTATTGCAATGTTTGTCATAAATATGGTCATAGAGCAAGAGATTGTAGAATTCATACAAGAAATGGCTTTGGATGGACTCAAGATAAAAAATCTAATAATGTGTCAAATCAAAACTATAATATTGTATGCTATAACTGTAATAAGGTTGGGCACATGAAAAGAAACTATTGAAATTTTGATGGTTATTATCCCGTTGGTCATCATGTTATATGTTTTAGATGTAATCATATTGGGTCTAAAGTACAACAATGCAGGCATAACAAAAGAACTAGTACTTGAAACAAGAAAAGGGAGGATTTTATGAAGGTTTGGAAAAAGAAAGAGGTCTTGAAGATATAGAGAAGAAAACAAAGTCAAGAAGAAGGAAAAACTAATCTTGCGTATATCATACAATAGACATCACAAAATACCTGAAAGATCAGCATGAGGTAAGAGGGAGAAAGTGTTCATCCTTATCGATTAATAATGGTGTTGGTGCACTAGTAATATGCCATAATGATTTTGGTATCAAAGGGTGTTTATCAATTGATTAAACTATCAAAAGTTGGAGGTTAAGGGTTATATAAGGAAGAACCAATAATACTAGGAAGAGCCAATGATGCCAATATTTGATAATGACATTTATCTTAAGGTCTTTGAAAATAGTGTAAAGCTTTGATTTATTGTGTATATGTGAACTACTCAATCATGAATGATAAACTAATTTCAAAGACCATGACTCAGTAGTTTGCATAGTTGATATATTCATCTAGTATTATGGAAAGAATGTGCTAATGATATACTAGTCCACAACAATGTTTTTTCTTGTTTGAATAGTATACAGTAGTATATACCATGTGAAATGTGAAATTTCAATAGATAGCTAGTGACTTGTGTTTCATATTTGATACTACTTGACCATTGCACAAAAATGCATTAAGGTTGGATGATTGTAACTTTTCTTGGTTCTTGAGTAAGAGATCGCAGAGTTTGGTTGATTCAAGTTTGGTACTAAAAGCTACATGATAGTCTATCTAGTCATCCTTGTTGTAATAGTGACAAATTTTCATTCGTATTTGTCTTGTTATTACCTTGATATGATTCAATTTCCTTGGTGTAGTGTGTATTACAAGATAGGGTGGACCAAAAGATTGACCTGTCAATGCCCAATACAACTACTAGACTTATAGAATCCACAAGAGGCTGTTAAAGTATGTCATGAATCCTCACGAGAGATGTTGGCCCACTGCCAACAATCCCCCTCCCAATATCACTCACTGCGGCTTGTGTGATTCGAACTTGGGACCAAGCTCTGATACCACTTGTTACAAGCTATGATTGTCATTGCACCAAAAGATAGACATGTTAATGCCCGATACAACCACTAGACTTATAGAATCCATAGGAGGCTATTAAACCATGTCACGAATCCCTGCAAGGGATGCTAGCCCACTGCCAATAGTGTGTAGTTGTTTCCTTTCATGGTGGACAATAGGATTATTCTCTTGTCATTGTTGATATGTTTTTATTAGGGTTATATCTTTTGTTATTACAAGATCTTATGTTTGCTCTCCTTAGCTTTGGCATGTACCTAGTCTTGGACAGATATTGATTCTTATAGCACTATATATTTTCTCTGTTGAAATCAATGTATTCTTTTTTTGATCAAACACCTTACATTGGTACAATGAGATAGTTATATAGTATACATACAATTTTCTCTGGTATTGTGAGAATATCTTGCCTAGTACTTCATGTTAGATGATAAATTAAAACTTATTGTAAGTTGTATGTGTTCTCCAGTGATGCTTTTGTGACAGTAATGGTTGTTCTCTTGATCAAAATAGGTTTATTTGCACTTAATGTTCACAAGATACTATCTTGGCCTTACATTTTGAATGATTATATTTACATTTGATCAGTGGATAGGATAGAGTTATGGTTTGAACATGAACTTACAATGGTATATACTTTAGTGTTCAGTGATCATGTTTAACAAGATCTTTTAATATTTGCTTCAACAATTTCATTCTTGACTATTATTGAAAGGGCAATAGTGTGTGAATTTATCACGAAAGGTGTTTATTGACTCATCTCATCTTATTCTTTATGGTTGAGTCACTTTGTTCAAGTCTCAAGACATATTCTTCATACCATATTCATCAAAGAAGAATTTTGGATCTTCATGATTCTAGTATTGCAGGGAATTTACAGTTTCAACAATCAGTTATTGCTTTTCATGCTTTGATTTATAGTAAGTACCTATTTGTTGCCATATTTTTGGTGATTCCTTTCTTTAAAAATTTCAGTTTATCCATTGTAGTATAGCAAGGCATGTGTAATGATTATTGCCATTGATCAGTTTTTGATACTATATATTGTTTTGGGATTATATCTCTACCACTTGGCTTGATTTGGTTTTAGAGATACAACACTCTTGGTATACATTTTGATATTGATGGGACATAGGTACAGGTTGTATTGGACTTTGATGTTGGCATTGGTATATTCCTATATTGACATCAATGGTGGTGTTTGTAATTTTTTCTTGATCTTGATATATACTTGCATATCTGATGAGGCATATGGACAGGCATTCTCACTCACAATGATACTATCAACAGATTATCATTTCATATGATATTTCTTAAAATGGTCTTAATATTCTCATATTATTTGTGCCAAATTATTCTATGGAAATATGTATTTGTCATATTCTTGTTGACTATAAGGTGCTGATATTGTATCCACCTTTGTATCCATAATAATTGATAACCTATCAATCTTGCATTGATATATTATCAATATCTTATTAATACAAGGATGATAATATATTGATGACTTGTGATTTATGAGAATTTTTAATGATTTAATATGACTTGATTGCAAGGAAGGTTTTTTGACAATGATAGCACATATTTCTTGGGCTCCATGGTACATATATATAGTTCATCATTGTTACTAGGTAATTGACAAATTTTGATAGACCTTGGTGATCTATAGTCATAATTGCATTGCATCTTATGGTTGGTATAAAGAGATTTTGGCATGTGATGACATTTGATAGGATAGTTTCACTACTACAATGACACAAGTGACATATTCTTGTGATTGAGATTCATAGTTTTCATGGCTTTGTGGTTAACATGACACTAATTTTCATGTTGTAATGGCTCTATGACATTGGTAATATGTTTTCATGGCATGGAAGTTGATACACTCAATTCAAGTTGATATGGTACCTTTTGATCTAGTATAGCTACATTTCTTTGTTGACGATTCTATTTTGCTTACATTCCTTTTTCAAAAGTATTGTGAAATATTTTTTACCTTGATTGGTCATTGGCATTCTTACACATACATTTGATACTTTCTGTTAATTCAACACAACAGGATGATAATTTTTTGGTATAATAGTGGCATCTACTTTGTTGGAACATACACATTTTGGGTAGGTACTTGGATAGTTTTGGTTATTTCTCTGATTGTTCTTTATCATTTTTGTCAAAAAGGGGGAGAAAGATAGATATGGACATCTAGGTATTCAATGATCGTGGTTTTGACATCAATGCCAAAAGGGGGAGTTTGTTGACCCTTCACACAAGGTCTTTTTTTCATTAATGTCAAAAAAAAAGGTATATACATACTCATACATGATCACAGGTATATGACACACATGGTATATATCATGACACAAAGGTATATACATATTGATACATGATCTCAAGTATATGACACACATGGTATATATGATGAAATTTGTTTAATATCCTCAAATTAGTTTAAATATGATATCTTTGGCACACATTGAGGGTATATCTTGTTCTATCATTGTCATGGTTGGAACATGGACTTTATTCACACTCATATCTATTTTTTTTTAGATGAGTTTATATCATTAAGTCATAAGATTTATTTTTAAGATTTTGTGATGTATTGATATCTTGCTTATTGTTGTTATCTTGTTATACAACATTAGTAAGGTGTTACTTTATTATAAGGTATTATGAATAAGGATTTGTGACATAATGGCTCAGTTCACTTGTTATTTCTATCAAAGTGGTAATTATGTGATCTTGGGCATTCATTTTTAGGAAACTTACAGATACTGAGAGGGGGGGGTGAATCAGTATCTAATCAATAATTAGAATTTCTCAATTTAAAACATGTAGAACATATTATAATAGTGTACTGGTATGCAAGAAATAATGTAATAAAAAACATCCACATGAAAAGCACACCATGACACAAGGATTTAATGAGGAAACCTAGTGTGGGAAAAACCTCGGTGGAATTTGTGACCCACAATATCCACTTACTAGCCAATAAGAGAATATTACTTACAAAAGGGGGCATGCACATGCAGGAAGGCCAATTGCCTAGAGCTCACTACTCAATGGGAAGTCTCACTGACTTATAATGTGGATTATACAAATCCAATATCTTGTACTACTTTACAATAGTATCTATAATGCCTGATCCAGTACCGGTTTTTGCTATGTTCTTTACATAAAACCTTTAACCTATATTTCGCATAATAGGTCTGCCTAATATCTTCCTTTTTCGCTTACATACCTTACAAAATGTCTACAATGATCTCTTTTATATATGAGTCATTTTACAACTTGCCAAGTCAGCTTACAAGGTTTTTACAATAATAAACAAAATATAATATAACAAAAATCCTGTCGGCCTCTATGTCGGTATGCTTCCTTTCTCTGTGCTAGTGTAGAGTGTGATCTGTTGATGTCGGTGAACTATCTTGCCGGTGTAATGTCTTGCTGGTGTAATTCCTTGCCAGTGCCATAGGATTGTAAGGTTGCCATCAATGACAAAACCTTCAATCACATACAATGTCTAATTGGAGTGTGCATATGCCAACAATCTCCCCCTTTGGCATTGATGGCAACACTCATGAGAAATTTCAAAAGTGTATCCAAAAATGTGAAGTCCAAAAATTGTTACCAAAAATGTGTGCTCCCCCTGAGCATATGATTCCTGTGATATTGGATTTTCTCATACCACTACTTCCCCTTTGGCATCAATGACAAAGGTTGTCAAGATGTTAGTAGAGTTTGTAGTTTCAACCTTTTTCACTCTTGTCTTAGATTGTATTTGTTTTTCTATAGTCTCAGCACTACCAAATACTTCTTCCTTTGGTTCGTTTGGTGCTTCCAGAAGTGCTTTAGCATAAGTCTCAATTATGTGATCATCTATCTTGTAGCCCATCTCTGTTACCTAGATTGTTCTTGGGATGACTGCTTCCATCCAAATTTCATCCTTTTTTATTACAAAACATATTTCATCCTTATATTTGTCAGCAATCTTTTGTGATAATTTGATTCTCTTCTTCATTTTGGCCTTAAGTGCTTGAAAGAAATCATGGATGTTGTTTTCCTTATCTTCTCCCATATTGTTGAATAATTCAGTTAGTTGTTTACCTACCGGTATATCAAATCCAAGTTCTTTGTAGCCTATACCAAGAACTTGTTTGGTTATATGTAGCATCAAACATACTAGCAAATTCCCAAACGCAAAAGTTCCTTTCTTATCCTTCTTAATCTTGCCTAGGTTGTCAATTAACTCATCCTTCAACCACTCACATATATCAATTTTTGCATTATCTGTGATCATGTCATAAGCACTTTTAATGCATAAACTTGAAGCTGAATTGAGTCTATTTGCATGAGTTGCCTTGTACCCTAATATCATGCTGATAAACCTTACATTGATGTCAGTTACATCATTGACTCTTAGGGACCTTTTATCAGATGTAGCACCAGTTAGCTTAGTAAATAGGTCATTGGAGACCTTCTTAGTTTTGTCTAGCCTTTTACCGATGGTCGGTAACCCTGTGACAACTTCCACAGCTTCCTTTGTGATTTTGTGAATTGCATCTAACCAGAAAAATTCACCATGTACCCTGCTTAAGACTATCCTAATCACATCTTGGGAAATTCAAGAATGTAGAGGATTTCAGTAAATCCTAGGGTTTCAATGATTTTATGTTCCGGTTTCACATTTCTAGAATTATCACATATGACAGTTTTATACATAGTTTTGATCTCTTCATCTCCCAATTCCTCTATGTTGCAGTGAATGTAAATTCTAGGGTCTTCAGCATAAACAACTCCTTTTGGTATTTGTGAGAAAGCACCTATATTGTCATCTTTCTTTGCTACTTTGGGAACTAGTTGAAATATAGGCCTAGGGCATTTTATGACCTCGACTACAGTAGGGTTTGCTATATATTCAAGTGCAGAGGTGGATGCCATGATGATAAATACCTTTTTCTATCTTGGATGGATTGATTGCTTGAAGTAATTCATCTCTTTGATTGAAGTTCCTTAGCTCTGCAAATTTCATGCTCTACGAATGTTTGAAATCACGGTGAAATGAAATGGAGCCAAAACCACAAATTTATAGTGTTAATTTTCCATCTACCACATTAAATGTATGCCGGTTAAGTATTCACTTTACATTGTCTGCCGGCAGTGAAGTAATTTCCAACTTCTCATCTCTAATCGAGGGAATAATATCACATGTGTCATTAGATTGCCAAACCCTCAAGGAAACTTTCTTCAATTTGATGAAGAACTTCCTACCAGTGGAGCATCACTCTGTCCTACCGGTGAAGCATCACTCTGTCCTACCGGTGAAGCATTGATTGGTTCTACCGGTGGAGGAGTATTCCCAATATTTAGATCATCTTTTCTAATCCATTTTTTTGAGAATTCTTGCTTAACCTCTTCAACTTTTTCTTTACCTTTCAAGCTAGAACTTTTGTTGTCTATCGGTGATCCTTCACTTCTATAGAATTTTGCAATATGCCCAATCTTGTTACATGCATAACAAGTCACATTATTCTTCTGAATAGCTTTCCCATAACCTATGCTGGTTTGTGTTCTGCATTGATTAGATAAATGTCCAAATCATCCACAAACATAACATCTCACATTCATTCTATAATTTTTAGAGTTGTGACCAGCTTTGTTGCATTTTGAACATTGACCGGTGGGTGTGTTGATATTCTAATAATTTCTAGATCTACATTCATTTTCTCTATGACCATACTTATTACAGTTAAAGCATTTTCCATTGAATTTATAAGTATTAGGTTGCCTTACCAGTTTGCTATGATCCTGAGTATTTGTAGTACCGGAGCTTTCACCAACTTCAAAGCCAATTCCATAAGTGTCACCCTCAGATTTTTGATTCTTTGGGAAGGTGCCAAGTTCCTCTGAGCTTTTCTTGAATTTTTCTTTATGTTGATTTGTAGTTTCTAGTTCTCTTTCTAAGACTTCTTTCTGCCTCATCAGTTCATTGGAGTCATTCTGAGTGTGCATCAGATCTATCTTCAATAAATCATTTTCATAGATAATTCTTGTGTTCTCATTTGCTGCATCACTCAGTCTTCTAGTCAATTCTTCTTCATTCTTCTTCCTATCCTCAATTTCTTTACAAAATCTTATAGTCATATCCTGCATCTCATTCTTTGTAGTTATGTTCTCCAGTTTCAGCTTACTTAACATATCATTAAGTGATTCCTTTTCGTCATTCTCATTTTGCATCTTTTCACAAAGTTATCTTCTCTTATTTCTTGCAATAGTAAGATTCTCTTGAAGTGCCTGAATTATATCCTAAGCTACTTTTAGATCATCTTCTAGTTTGATATTTTTCAATTTTTCTGTATCATAGTCTGAGAGAGCTACTTCAAGTTGCTTCATCCAATTTTCCATCTTTAACAGTGTCAAGATCTTCCTCAAGTTGTTAGGCTTCTGAAAATAGAGGACCAGGCTCAGATACCAATTGTTAGGAAACTTACAGATGTTGAGAGGGAGGGGTGAATCAATATCTAACCGGTAATTAGAATTTCTCAATTTAAAACATGCAAAACATATTATAACAATGTACCGGTATGCAAGAAATAATTTAATAAAAAACATCCACTTGAAAAGCACACCATGACACAAGGATTTAACGAGGAAACCCGATGTGGCAAAAACCTCGGTGGGATTTATGACCCACAATATCCACTTACTAGCCAATAAGAGAATATTACTTACAAAAGGGGGCCTGCACATGCAAGAAGGCCAACTGCCTAGAGCTCACTGATCAATGGGAAGTCTCACTGACTTACAATGTGGATTATACAAATCCAAGATCTTGTACTTCTTTAGAATAGCATCTATAATGCTTGATCTAGTACCGGTTTCTGCTCTATTCTTTACATAAAACCTTTAACCTATATTTTGCATAATAGGTCTGCCTAATATCTTCCTTTTTCGCTTACATACCTTACAAAATGTCTACAATGATCTCTTTTATATATAAGAGTCATTTTACAACTTGCCAAGTCAGCTTACAAGGTTTTTACAATAATAAACAAAATATAATATAACAAAAATCCTGTCAGCCTCTATGTCGGTATGCTTCCTTTCTCTGTGCCGATGTAGAGTGTGATCTGTTGATGTCGGTGAACTATCTTGCTGATGTAATCTATTGCTGGTGTAATGCCTTGCCGGTGCCATAGGATTGTAAGGTTTCCATCAATGACAAAACCTTCAATCACATACAATGTCTCATTGGAGTGTGCATATGCCAACATTCGTTTCATTTGTCAAAATGGGAAAAAATATCGTTCCATAATACCCTTTAATTAGGGTTGGCGTACTTGTGATTAAAGAAAAGGTGTATATCAAGCACATTATTCACTTTGGTTTAATGTAAGTTTTGGAAGGCATACTCATTGTCGAGCACATTGTTTGTGAAACCCTAGCTACAGTCAGTATGATTGTTAATAAGTATCAATGGGCAATTTTGTTCAATAATGATGCATCTTTTTGTGAGTGCTAAGAAGCACGGGAAATGACAGTCAGTTTGACAATCAGTTGGAAGTTATTCATGAGGATTTTGGTACCTAGGGCACAGATAGTTGAAATTTGGATTCTCTCCATCAACAAAGATCTTTGATGTCTTTAGTGGCAGTGATAGGTTTATTCTTTCTAGATCATCTTGTTTTCATTAACCATAAAGGATTGAAGTGTATTTTTTGTTTTTGTTTTGAAATTTATTTATTTGTCTAAACTAGTGAAGAACTATTATTAGTTTGTCTATCTTCAAATTTCCTTCATGCATGAGTAAACTAGTTCTTGGGTTTTGTTTTGTAACCCTAGTTCAGGTTTGCATTAACTTTGTGTTATGAGGTTAAGACTGCTATATGTGTTGTTGTGAAAAGGTCTATTTGGGTTAAATAAACTATGTCCAAGGTTTGTACTTGTGTTCATGGTTCACAATAGTTTATGTACTCAAACACTAGTCATGGGGTTAGCATTTGTATGTATGGTCATGAAAATATTTGTATCACAACCCTATCTTTGATACCTTAATTCAGGGTGGGTTTTTTTTGTGAGTCTTCTCTTGGGTTTGTTGTGCCATATTTGTCTAAAGAAAAGTTATAATAGGTTTTTGTTAAGATAGTAAAGGCATAACAGTTCATTCAGTTGTTTGTTATTGGAAGACAATTTTATTATGATGGCAAATTTATTTCAGTTCGAAAACAAAGAACACTATTTATGCATAATATTGAAGGCATTCATTGTGATGGTGTGGAAAATAGATATATCAGTGTAATTTGTACTTTGTTTTATACTTTGTTAAGAGATACATTGGCATGTAAAAAGAAGCATATCTTTTGATCAATACATGAAAGTTTTGTATATAGCACTTGCATTGCATTAGAAAGTTGATTCATTTGACATTGGAAAGTTTATTCATTTGATATTAAGCAGTTGATTCATTTGGAATTGTAAATACAATATATTATTGTGTATACCAAAACTATATGCAATAGTATATTGTATTGATTATTGCTTTTGAATCTCAAGTGATGTGAGATCAGAAGATGTTGTGAATTGAAATAGAGATGGTACTTTGTATTTGTATCAGAATTATGATGATATGATATTGTTGGATAGCTAGTGAGACACATTTAATTATCAGTGAGACACATTGTAGTCAGTGAGACTCTGCCAGTGAGGCATTTTCTAAATAAGCCAATGAGGCACTTTCAAGTGGTTTTTAGTCCCCATGAGGGTTTTTTACTCCAGATAATATTTGTGTTATGAGTTATCATTATCACCGATGTGCTTGTTCCTCATGTTCATTTACTTATCATGTGACATAGTTTTTAAAGTTGGCTTAAAATTATGTTATCTTATAAATATTTCAGCTCTTGGGTTTCTATAATGTTCCTAGTCTCTATGATCTAATTGTGGTCTTTACATTCACTCAGGTTAAAATCAAAGTTGTAAAAGTTTAAGTCAAGGTCATTTTGATTTTATATACCATTGATTCAGCCCCCCCCCCCCCTCTCAGTGGTATCGTACTCCAACAATTGGTGAAAGAGGCACTCAAAAATAGGGAACAACAAGATAGAGCAAAATATGCTTATGAACAAGCAAAAGAGAAAGGGATGAGATAGACAAATCCCACCCAATTATAGCCACCAGCTGCATTTATAAATTCAAGTGAAGAAAAAAAGAGAGAAGAGGTAAGAAATTTGAAACCCATGCCCTTTTTCTTGACACTTTTGATAAGGGATAAATTGCTACATAATTCCATGATAGATTTAGGGGATAGTACATCTGTTAGTCAGAATAAAGTGTAGAACCTCTTAAAATTGAATATGAACCCCTAGAATGATAAATTATTCAACTAGATGGAAAGAAAGTCCAAGCTCTAGGAATAATTAAGGATCTCCCATTGACCTTATATTCTTGTCCTATTATCACGGTTCCTCAGGAAGTCATCATAATTGACATTTCTCCAATATTTGACCTGTTTCTTGTTGAATATTTGGATAACTGAGGGGGGGTAAATCAGTTAAAAAATCCTCTTTAAACTTTATTCACATGTTTGGAATAATTAGCAAAATTAATCAAGACAGATAATCATGAAAGCATATGCACACAATAAATCAAACACAAAGAACACCAAAATTTACGTGGAAAACCCAAGAAGGGAAAAACCATAGAGAATGTTAGTTCTCAATATGAAAACACAAGTTAAGGTGATTTTTACAAAGGATGTCTCACTATAGGAGGGATCACTACCAAGAAAGGCTTACTGTTAAAGGACTCACTACCCAAAAAGGGTCACTGCCGAAGAAAGAAAGATAGAAAAGAAAATCCACCACTAAAACACAATATTCTTTTCTGAAACTACTTCTGGTAACCATCTGCAACACACTTCACAACAACAACTGGATTCTTCCAATCTCATGCATATCTTTTGCACAACTAGCCATTCACAAAAACTACCACACTAACTCATCTAGATCATACACATACATATACTATCTCTGGAAAAACATAATATTCCAAGTCAACCAAGACAAAGATCTAAAATAGGTCACTACTAAAACATTATGTTGGTGGGAAGGAATGAGAAGTAGACCACATAACAATGTTCCTCATCGAACATATCAACACGTTATATACATCACCAATGCCAGACCCAAAACAAAAATGTCGTTACACATCCTCAACTTCCAAATCAACACCTCAACTTTTGAATCAAGTCAAACCTAAAAATAGCATTGAGTAAAATCAGCAACACATCTTATTAAAATCCAAATCTTCTAGGAAATCACCAAATAGCCATCGACATCACATACATACCAAACTTTCACTATTGCTCAATATATCACATCTAGACCTAACCGGACCACATGATTTGACATCAATGACAACATACAACATAATGCTAACAATCTCCCCCTTCGTCATTGATGGCAACATCCATCAACATGAATAAGCATGTCAACACACATCGTACTCTCTCTCTCTCTCTCTCTCTCTCTCTCTCTCTCTCTCTCTCTCTCTCTCTCTCTCTCTCTCCCCTCTGACAACAATGACAAAGGCAGGCAAAACTCCCCCTACGAAACTCACTCCTGCTTCCCCTTAGAGGAAGCACTCAAGCATCAGTCCAGAAAAAGAATATGCAAGTTGCTCACTGGACCAATGCACATCCAAATGCACATTAGTTCAAATTGGGAAGGGGTAATACCCCTAACTTCTGTCGGAGATACTCAAAAGTATCTTTACATAATGTCTAAGTGAAGATATCTCCAATATGTTCCTCTATAGGTACATATTCAAGTCTTACTTCATTATCCAACACTTTTTCCCTCAAGAAGTGGTATCGAATGGATATGTGCTTTGTTCTAGAATGTTGTACTATATTATTTGAAATATTTATTGCATTAGTATTGTCACACATAATTGAGATAGGGTCATCAAAATTTACACCAATTTCCTTCAAAATCTACTTCATCCATGAAATTTGTGTGCAACATGAAGATGTCAAAATGTATTCTACTTCAGTTGTAGATAGAGACATAATCCTGCTTCATACTCGACCAAGCAACTAATTAGGAGCCAAGAAAGAATTCTCCCCCACTTGTACTTTTCCTATGATCAACACTCCTAGCCTAGTTTGCATCTGTATAAGCTATCAGGGTAAAATCTAAACTCATGGGATACCACAAACCAAATTCTTTTGTTCCTTTTAGATATCTGAAAATCCTTTTTACTACCACATGATGTGGTTCTTTCTGAAATATGGCTACCAAACATACTACATACGTGATATCCAATTTGGTAGTAGTCAAATATAAGAGTCCTCCAATCATTGACCTGTACTGACTTGCATATGCCTTAGGAGATTTATCATCTTTTGTTAAATTGCATCCAATGGTCATAGGTGTACACACCAGTTTGGAATTCTCCAACCCAAACTTCTCTAACAAGTCTTTAATGTACTTAGACTGAGAAATAAAAATTCCTTTATCATTCTGATTAACTTGCAAACCAAGGAATAAATTTAGCTCACCAATCATGGACATCTAAAATTCCTTTTGCATCTCATTAGCAAATCTTCCACACATACCTTCATTTCCTCCAAATATTATATCATCAACGTATACTATGACAATTAGGATTTTACCTAAATCAGTCTTGAAAGATAAATTGTTGTTAGCCAAACCTTTTTGAAATCCTTGATCAATCAGGCACTTGTCTAGCATTCCATACCAAGCTTGAGGGTCTTTTTTCAATCCATATAGGGCCTTCTTCAATCTGCAAATGATGTTTGGATCATCTTTCAACTTGAAAACTTCTAGTATTCCTTCTCCTTTCATCATAGTTCTAGTTGGCTCTTGTATAGTTCGGTTCATCCTTTCTACTACTCCATTCTCCTGTGATGTTCGGGGGGTAGATAACTATCTTCTAATACCATGTTTCTCACATAAATCATTAAACTCATTAGAAATAAATTCTCCTACTCTAGCAGACCTTAAACACTTGATTTTCCTATCACTTCATTCTCAACTTTTTCCTTGAATATCTTGAATTTATCTAATGCCTCAGACTTCTCTCTGAAAAATGCAACCCAAGTCATTCTAGAATAATCATCAATCAATAACATGAAATACCTCTCACCTTGCAAGATCCTTGTTCTGGTCAGACCCCATAGATCTGTGTGTACCAAATCCAGTAATCTGGTGGATGAATACTATTTTCCTCTAAATGTGCTCTTTGTCAACTTTCCTACTTGACATTCCTTGCAAATTTTGTTATCCAATTTGGTCAATCTGGATAAATCTATCACTGCACTCCTTGAACTGATCTACACCATATTATCAAAGTTGATATGACACATCTTCTGGTTCCATAGCCAGCTATCATCAAGTTGAGATAATAAACAGTGTCTTGTAACTCCTTCCAGTTGATACATATTTCCATTTGTCCTTCTTCCAACTGCAATAACCATTCCGGACTCCTTTGAGATCTCACATCCATTATCCTGAAAAACAACATTATACCCATTTTCGCACATATTTCCAACACTCAAAAGATTATGATGCAAACCCTTCACATAGTAGACATTGTCAGTGTTATGCTTTCCATCAAAAGTAATTAAACTAATCCCAACAATTTGTGTTGTCTGACCAGCTTCGAACCTAACAAAACCTACATCATATTTTTCAAGCTTTATGAACTCACTCTTATCACTAGTCATATAATTTTTGCATCCACTATCAATCAACCATTCATTCTTATCTATTCTAGCATGAAATGTAGTAGCAATAGTCTTATAAATGTCAAACCTAGGTGCATCCTTTTCTACCAAAAATAAACAATCACCTTCTTCATAATATGATTCATCATCTGAAATGCCAACATTATCCTTAACATAATAGGCTTTCTTATTGAACTTTACTTTATTTTCTCTAAGATTTTGTCTTGGCCCCTTTTCAGAACATCTGGTAGCTATGTGAGCAATTTTTCTACATATAAAATATTTAAAGGGTAACATACCTTTATACTTGTCGGTACCTTTCTTCAATTTCCTCACAAAGTTTTCTTCCATATCATCTAGGCTATCATCATCCAGATCATCTTCATATGCTTTGAATGTTATCTCTAATTTGTCTATCAGTTTCAAACTTTCTCACATCAAATACAGTCAGGGTATCAAATAGCTTCTCTCTAGTGAACTTCTTTTGATCATAGGTTTCTTCAATAGATGAGATCTTATCACTATAACTCACTGGTACAGTCATCAAGATTTTGTTAATTACATCTTCATTTTCAAAGTGCCTCTAAGTTCTCTGATTTCATTCACTGCACTGTCAACCTTATCAAAATGGCGTACTATATCTTCTCCTTCTTCCATCTTCAAGTTTTCATACCTTCACTTAGCTGTCAACCTCTTTGTCAACTTAACTCTCTCACTTCCTTCATAGATTTCTTTTAGCTTCTACCAAACCTTATAAGCAGTATTCAAGGAAATAACTTTTGTCAATTAAATTTTTGATAATGCACTAAAAGTAGCATACCTTGCCTTTTCATTTTCTTCATAGAATTGAATCTCATTTGGAGTTGTAAGACCATTTGTCTATTGTACATATTTAGCCTCCACCACCTTCCAAGTGTTGTAACCCAAAGACACTAGATAACCTCTCATCTTAAATTTTATAGAAACTATAATCAAATCCTTCAAAGATAGGGATAGATAATTTGTGTGCCATCAAATCAGGATCTACTTCAAGTGGTTAAGCGCTATACCAAGGAACCAAAGCTCTGATACCAATTGTTGAATATCTGGGAAACTAAGATGGGGGGGTGAACTAGTTGACAATTAAAATCCTCTTTAAACTTGATTCACAAATCTGAAATAATTAGCAGAATTAATCAAGATAGATAATGATGAAAGCATATGCACACAATAACTCGGACACAAAGAACACCAGAATTTACATGGAAAACCCAAGAAGGGAAAAATCATGGAGAATGATAATTCTCAATACGAAAACATCGATTAAGGTGACACCGATAAAGGTGATTTTTACAAAGGATGGCTAACTACCAAAATGTCCACTACCCATAAAGGCTTATTGCTAGAAGACTCACTGCCTAGAAAGGATCACTGTTGAAGAAAGAAAGATAGAAAAAATAATAGAGAGACTAGCAATACCAGATAATGATCAAACCTAGCAAATTTTTGAAAATGATGCTTAGATTTCCATGTTTATCTAGCAGTCAGAAGAGTTTATAGGAGAGTTATGAAGCTTACAAATAAAGAATGTACAATTTAGCTTCAAAATTCCTATAATACTTGACTTCTCTTCAAATCTAACAAAATATAAAATGCTACATAAGCCAAGTACAAGCCAAAACTTGTATAATATTCTTCGTCAACCATATTGATATCAATAAGAAGTTGTTTAATCATGCTCCTCTATCATTTTTAAAAAGAGTTGACAAGTCACAACTATATTTGAAATGGGCATTAGTCTGAATAATGGGCACCTACCACAAAAAAATAACAAGCAAAAATATAACGGGTTCCTGTTATTTTAAACAAGCACTCATTCTATTAAGTAACATGCACTTGTTTAAGTAATGGGAACTGTTTCTATAATGAGTGCTCATTATTTAAAATTTTAAAACCGAACCCGCCCTATGCATCAAATTCTAGGTCAAGAAAGGCATGGCAAGCCCAACCCTTAGCCTTGGACCTGCAAGTACAAGGTTGGATCAATGACATAACAAAATACAGACTTCTAGCATATGTCCAATGCCCTTTTTATAGAATTTTTCAACGAAATTTAAACCCAAATTATAGATTATGTTGTGTGGGTTTCAAATATGTATTGTTTTTTAGGATTTGATTATATTTTATCTTTTTCAATTAATTTGTAGTGAAATTGGTCCACAAACTTGAAATATTAGGTTTTCTTATTTATTTAATAACTTTATAGTTTTTACATTTTTTGAAAAACAATTATGTCATTAATCTACATAAAATTCTTTTTAGAATGAAATTTTTTTTTTAAAAATGATAAGTTTAGGTCTAATTATGGTGGTTGTACACGAGGGGTTTTTAAAACAACAACTAGGACCAATAAATAATTAATAAAAAAATTACAAAAAAATATCCTCAACAATCTTTAGTGTCTTACAAATTCTTTCCCAAGACAATTAAAAAAAACAAAACTTTTATTTAGATCAAAATATGGTCGTACACATGCATGGTATGATTCTAAAACAAAGATTTTTAAACAATGGTTTTTAGAAATCCCTTTTGAAAACCAATTTATATCATCCAAGTATTAACATAAATTACATATTTGAAAACTAGACTTGGAGTCCTACATTTCATATTATTGAACTTTTTTGAGATTTATTTTTCAAGTGTTTCAAAATTTTAGATCAATTGTGACATACATTAAAAATCACTAACAACACTTTCACTTTAGGCACTTTATGTGGACTCAACTTCTTGTAGGAACTCATTATGAGGAATTATGAAATCAAGGAGTCTTAATGTATTTGACAATATGAATTAGCTATTAAATTTATCAACTCTTACACTCTTACAGAATTGATGTTGTTCCTAAAAAGATAATAGATGTGCACAACCCTCTTTTCCAAACTTTGTAAGACTTGATTATTCTTATTATTCTTATTATTCTCATCATTATTATCATCATAATTATTATTATTATTTTTACAACAACTACTACTATTATTATTAATATTACTATTATTGTTACTACTACTGTTATTGTATTATTGATTCTATGAGTAATGTTAGATAGATAAGATAAATTGAATATGGTTGGGATTTTAAATAAAAATAATTAACAAGCAATGACACATATGAGGTCATAAATTTAATTGAAAAAGTATTTAATTATTGAAATATCAATTTAACACATGTCGTAGGAGAAAATGAGAAGTTTCTGGAAGAGACTTTTCAAATTCCATTTCTCACATGTAACCCCCACTTTGTCAATAATTAATTTTGCATGAAGTTTATTTTGGAAAAAAAGAATCTCTAATCAATTAATTCCTTTAGTAGTGGGAAATGACTCATTTTTCCATATAATGGATTCCAGTTTTCAAATTAAGGGAGAGTTGTTTTGGATGAAAAAGTATTCATGAATTTCATGTTAGTAGTTGTAGTAGGATTTTGTGAATACTTTGTATGGTAGAAGATATGATTTTTCAAAGACTTTTGGAGGAAGCTACAAGGAGGAGTTGAAGAAGACTAGCTAAGAGATTGCAGGCGAATCCTTCAATAAGTTCTTCATTCAAATCCAGGTTCCATCCTTGTTCACTTGTTTTTTTTTCTCAAATGAAAGAGGTAGGGGATTTTATTATTCGTAGCATGATGTATTTTATCAAAGTTTGTGGAAAGAAGATCCATTTCCTTATCTGCTTGTGTAATACTCTAAAAATGGCCATCTAAACCATGAGCCCCTAATCTTGACAACATCACCAAGGTCCTAACCAAAGACAATTAAATAAATCTTGAGCACACAATTAATTTCTTTAATCATCAAATGTCACATGGCAAAATTAATCAACCAACATTAATTAAATATTTATTTAATTAAATGATCATTCCAAGTAAATCATTTTTCAATAATTATCCTATTTACTTTATTGAATATCCTAGCATATTTAATTAAATAAATCAATTTGCCATTAAATCATCAAAAAATGAATTAATTGAAAAGAAAAGAATTTAAAATTGAGAAAAGAAATCAATTGGGGATAATCTTGAAAAACAAATTAAAAATTGATAAATAATCTCAGAGAAAGCAATTAAAACTATTAAATATTAAAATTGATTGAAATAGAGAATAAATCAGTTTTTTTCCGATTTTATCTTAATTTTAGTTTAATTTCCTTTAAAACTGAGAGAAGCATCCAATCACATCAATTCACTCGGATTGTGCTTCCTCTTGGAAAATATTGATAGCTCATCATCATTTGATCTCAGTCATTGGTTTCTTTCTGATTTTTCTATAAATTTAGGCTCTCATCTCTCATTCAAAAAATCCTGCAGAATATATTGTTATTATGTTGTTTTTGTTCTAGGTTCATTGAGAATTTACATTGAGATATTACATATTAGCTATTTCATATTGCTTAAATCATTTAGCTTAAATATTCATATATTGTTTAAATCATGTTAGATTAATCTTCCATATCTATCTTACATCTTGCATCCATTTAGCTCATAGATTTAAAAATCCTTTGTTTAGGTGTTGTCTAGTCATTGGATAGCTTAGCAATCTGAGAGCAATCTAAACTTGCATCTACTAGAAGGTAATGGATCGCTTTGTAATGGTTTATTATTCATTGATTATTGATTTACTAACCATGCATCTAGTGACTTAATTGAAGTGTTGTGTATTCCAGATACAAATAAAGGTCCACTTTTCACTCAAACCGAAGCTCTATTTATAACAACAACTATTCAACAACACATTATGACTACTCTGTCATGAATATTGAGATGTTGTCTACGGACTCTGTTACTGTCACACCATGGTATGTAGTCCATTCTAAAGTAGGAGACGACACTAGGAGTAGGTCAGTTGGGTTAGGTCCAATAAACACTAACATGAATCTCAATAATCATGTTGTAACTCTTCCTGGTCTCAAGGTGCCTACGCAAGGTAGTCTTCTGGAACTTGACTGGTCGGTCTAAAGTCATGATGAGAGTACCGTGAACTCCCTTGAACCTATTCAAACTTTATCTTTGATACATCCTAAACTAATTGACTATACTCTTTATAACCAACCTTTGAATATACCCACCTTCGCTAATGACTACACACTATCCTGTTATCTTAATGTAGTGGAAGTAATGAACTCTTCCACTAGTGAGAAAAGCGAGAAAATGACTGAAACAGATATCAAGTATCTCAGTCACAAAAATCAAAAAAAAAGAAAAATAAGAGATTTGATGGCAAAAACCACATTGTGGCAGTGTTAGAATATAAAATAGTAAAAATAAAAGACATACCTAAAGGTGAAAACCTCTCTAAGGCACCTAAAGGTGAGATACTTGATATTCTACCAAGTCACTTCCAAGAAAAAATCTTCAATATTGATTGAACCAACTCAACCAGTCAATATTGGAAGTCAACAAATGCCACATATCATTCATTTAGCTCAATCACTATCAGCAGAAGAGTTAAAATATTTCAGCAACCTCTTTTCAAAAAAGAAGATCAACTTTGCATGGACATACTCTGATATGCCTGGACTAGATCCTGATCTCATCGTGCATCATCTCTCTATTACACCAGGAGTTAAACCAGCCAAGCAAAAACTTCATAAGATGCATCCTCATGTGGCACTGCTAGTCAAGGTTGAGCTAGAAAAATTGCTAAAAGTTGGATTTATCAGAGCTATAGACTATGCGGAATGGATATCAAACATAGTATCTGTATCAAAGGCAGACAAATCTATTATAGTTTGCACAGATTTCAGGGATCTCAACAAAGAATGTTCGAGAGACGATTTTCCATTGCCCAACATTGATATGATAGTAGATATGACTATTGGATATGAGATGTATTCATTAATGGATGGATTCTCTGGTTACAATCAGATCAAGATAGCTCCTGAGGATCAAGAAAAGATAGCCCTCACATGTGCATGGGGAACCTTTTGCTAGAATGTTATTCCATTTGGGCTAAAGAATGCAAGAGCAACTTACCAAAGAGCAGTAACCACTACCTTCCACGATATGATGCACAAAAACATGGAAGATTATGTTGATGACATCCTAGTAAAAACCATTAAGAGATATATGCATATTCAAGAGCTAGGCCTCATACTGGATAGAATGGAAAGATTCAAGCTACGGCTAAATCCTAAAAAGTATGCATTTGGAGTAACATCAGGAAAATTGCCTGGTTACATAATTTCAAAGAAATGAATTAAGGTTGACCCTAAAAAGGTCCAAGCTATAATGGAAATGCCTCCGCCCAAGAATATCAGTCAAATGAGAAGTTTAAAAGGACGTCTTCAATCAATAAGGCACTTTATATCTCAGCTAGCAAACAAAGCTCAACCCCTCACAAAGGTATTAAGGAAAGGAGTTCAATACAAATGGGATAAATATTGTGAACAACATCTAAAACAAATCAAATATTATCTTTCTAATCCACCCATATTGATGCCACCGATTCAAGGTAAGCCATTGATTTTATACATATCAGCTACAAATACTTCACTGGGGGCACTTCTGGCACAACAGGATGAGAATAAAAAGGAAAGAGTCATATATTATATCAGTAGAACATTGGTGTCCTATGAAATGAACTATACAATCATAGAAAAGGCCTACCTGACATTAGTCTTTGCATCACATAAATTAAGACACTATATGTTAGCACACTCTATTAAGCTGGTAGCTAAGATTGATCCACTTATATATCTTCTCAATAAAGAAACTCTCACAGGAAGACTAGCTAAATGGGTCATGGTTCTTACGGAATTTGATATTGAATATGTGGAATGTAAAGCCATCAAAGGACAGGTTATTGCAGACCAACTTGTTGATGCTCCACTTAAAGACAATCAACCTCTGCATATAGAATTTCTGGATGAATCAATCATGCACCTTACTCAACAATTATGGAAGATGTTCTTTGATGGGTCTTTCACTCAACATGGTTTTGGTGCCGAAATACTTTTTATTACTCCTCAAAAATACTCAATCCCAAAAGCTTACAAGATTCTCTTCCCTTGCACAAACAACATTACAAAATATGAAGCTTTGGTAAATGAGATCAAGTTGGCCATCAAGTGGAAGATTGTTGAATTACACATCTATTGAGATTCTCAACTCATTATCAACCAAATCAATGATCTATATCAGATAAGAGATGAGAAACTGATGCATTCTAAGAGAATGGTGGATGATCTCAAGAAATACTTTACCTTTGTATCATTCCAGTAGATCCCCAGATCAACAAATAGAGCAATGGATGCAATGGCCACCTTGGCATCTATACCATAGCTACAGGAATCTAATTTTTGCTTTGAATTCCTGGTGGAAGAGTTACATTAGCCTACCTATGACTCTCTCGACTCCCAGATGGTCTGTTTTATTATTGGACATGACTCATCTCACTATAACCACATTTACTCTTACCTGCATGACCAAGTTGTCCCTGCTAATCTTTCCCAGAACAAAAAAAGGAACTTAATCCAAAATGCGTCACAGTACGTCATCATTGCTAACGACTTATTTAGGCAAGGTTTGGATAGTACTTTGCTTAGATGCCTAGAAATTGAGGAGTCTCAATGCGCATTATCTAAGGTTCATGAAGGTGTTTGCGGATCCCATTCGAACGGTCTAACTTTAGCACGAAAAATACTAAGGGCTGACTACTACTGGCCAGACATGGAGAAAGAAGCTATAAAATTTGCTAAAACCTGTGAAAAGTGTCAGCTACATGGGAATCTTATACACACTCTAGCAAGGGATCTCATACCCTTTGTTACACACTGGCCCTTTCAATAGTGGGCATTTGATCTAATTGGCCAAATATATCCTACATCATCTAACAGACACAAGTTTATTATAACTGCCACTGAGTACTTTACTAAGTGGGTAGAAGTGGTTCCTCTCATCAAAGCAACTGGTAAACAAGTAGCTTTGTTCATCCTTAATTATATCATCTGTAGGTATGGTATACCTTCATCCATTATAATTGACAATGGAGGACAGTTCAAGAACAAAGATCTAAATGAACTCTATGAAAAGTTCAAAATAAAACAACATTGGTCATCTGTGTACTACCCTCAAGGTAATGGACAAGCCGAGGCATCTAACAAGAATCTATTGACTGTTTTACACAGAATAGTAAATAAATCTGGAAAGGATTGGCATCTGTAGCTCAATCCTGCCCTATGGGCTTATTGTACAAGTATCAGAACACCTATTGGGGCTACACCTTTTTCTTTGGTGTATGGGTCCGAAGCAGTATTACCTATTGAAGTGGAAATACCATCTCTAAGATTTTCTTTGCAAAGTCTTGTTATTAGTGAAGACTACATAATAGCTAGATTGCAAGAACTCGAATTGTTGGATGAACGTCGACAAGTGGTGTTTGATCATCTAAGAGAATATCAAAAGAGAATGTCTAAAGGTTATAACAAAAAGGTTCAACAACAAGTATTTCAGGTTGGTGACCTTGTTCTGAGAGAAAATCCTAAGAATCAACAGTTTCAGGACAACAAAGGGAAGTTTGAACCCAACTAGCTGGGTCCCTACATCGTTACTGCAGCCTTTGGTTCTGGTGCCTATCAACTCTCAGCATCAAAAGGAGAACAACTCCATGAACCGATCAACACCATCCACCTGAAGAAATTCTTCACCTAAATATTCTCTGCCCCAGTAGCCTATGCAGCTAAACAGTCTTGAAGAAATCCTAAAAATCAGAAACAGTCCAGAAGAAATCCTAAAAATCAGAAACAATCCATAAGAAATCCTAAAAATCAGAAAATGTCTTGGAAAAATCCTAAAAATTAGAAAAAGTCGTAAAGGAAAAAAGAAAAAAAAGAGAGAAAATGCCTTGGTGAAAACCTGGTAAATAGGAACCTTGGTAAAAAAAAAATTCTCTACCAGGTAGGTGAGAACCTAGCAAACAAGTGCCTCTTGTACTCAAGCACTCCATCTATCAATGCAACATTGGCATTCTTGCTTTCATGCATCTTTTCTTTTGCTTGCACATATTTCAGTCACCTTTGTGACATCCTGGTTCATTGGAACCCTCATGGCCTAAAATTGATTAATGTCCTAGTCTCAGGTTAATCGACAGAGCACATTACATGTCCTAAGAAGTATCAACCAAGTCATCTTTACGTCAGTGAAACTTGGTCATCCACTCCGAGTCAGTCACCTATCTCCTAACTACTACAGAGTTTTATCATTGAGTACACAAGCAAAACAACATTACTGAAAACAATCACTAAATAGTTTGAGCTATGCATGAAAATTTTCTCTGTATGCTGTCTTTTATATTGGTTTTCAATTATTATCCCTCTAGGTAACTCGAGGAAGTCTATCTTGACTAAGAGGAGCAAGGATTGGGGGCATAATATTTTCTTTGTTTTCTGCTTGTAGGAATGATTCCGATGATCTAGAAACATCTAATTAGCTGGGTGTCTGTGATAAGAGCCTTCACATCAAGGTGAAATCACCACACATACCTCGACTCCGCTTATTTGTGTGCTATAGGGAGGTTCACATCATTTCTTTGTCTATTTTGAGGGAATTTCTTTATCATGCAATCCAGGTCCCTACAAAATCTGTCCAAGGATATGAATGAAAAAAAGGGTCATTGCGGATAAGATAATTAATAGTGCACATGAAAAGCAAGGAACTCTAATATGCCTGTTATGGTTGTAAAATGCTCAATGATGAAAATTAAGCTTTCCAAATCCAGTGACTAGGTTTCGGTTGCGTTCATCCTAAAAGTGATTTCGGCATGATAACAATGATCTCTTTATCTTTTAAATGAGAGTTGGAAGTTTCATCATCATTTCTCCGATCAAGTAATTGTGTATTGATATGTTTAGCTACATACGTAAGCATTTAATATACATTCATTATCACTCATTTACATTTATCTTATTGCATTGAAAAAATAAAATAAATTTGCATTACTAGTTACTCATTCTCCTCATTACTCATTTTTATTCATTTTATTTGCATATGAAAACAAACAAAAACAAACATCCATATTCATCTGCATTACATACATCCATACTGAAAAGATATGCATACATATAGAATAAAGCATATGGAAAAGCATCTCATAAATCGATTGACACAAGTACAATGAAGTCAAATCAAGATCTCGTATATATAAAATGATCAAGTCTCAGGGTACAAAATAATGTCAATTGACATATACAAACTCCCATCAGAGCAATCATCGTAAGGGCTACAAAAAATGGGTGTGTCTACAAAAAAACCTTAGAGCTACAAAAACAAAATCTAGCTCTCTGCCTCTCCCTCATCGCCAGATGGTGGAGGAGGTGGAGCCTGCTAACCCAGATCCTGCCTAGGTGCCCGAGCTCCCTCCGATCGAGCCATATATTGAGAATACGATACAACCTGCTGTGCTACTGGAACTGCTATGCTATAAGCCGCAACATAATAGGCTGCTCGACTCATCTGATGGAAAACCTCCTACTGAAGAGTGTCTCGCTCTGACCTCATCACTGTGACCTGACGATTGCGCTCTACTCTGAGCTTAGCAAACTGATGATCTCTCTCTTCTCTAAGGTCTGCCAGCTATCAGTCTCGCTCCACCGGCTAAGTCCGTGCCACTATCAGTTGTGACTGCAAACTCACTAGGCATTCTCTCATCGACCACACTGCATTGGCCCCCTAATCCCTTGTAGGCTTTCCACCTCCATCTCTGCCTCCATCTCCACCTCCATCACCTCCTCCATCTCTGCCTCCGTCTCCCCCCTTCTCTTCTCTCCTCTGTTGAACATGTCTCAGAGCTACTCTCTCCTCCTCTCCACCACCCTTTGCTACCCTCCCTCTACTTAGCCTCACCCCAATAGCCCTTAGGGATCCACCCTCTCCTCTCTACTAATGCCTACCACCAGCTAGTACCCTACTACTGCTAGCACCAGGATCACCACCTTCCCACCTCAGAGCCTCATCTCTCTATCCCTAGCTCTGTCCATGTCCCTACCCCTGTATGGGGGCATCATCCTCTACCTCCTCTATGCAAGGTGCCTTCTTAGTCGGATCCATGAATCTTGGGAATGGATGCTGCTGGAACCAGTCCCTGAACTGGGGCAAAGCCCCCGCATATGCAAGATCATCCAGGTAATCTCATGTGAGTCATTGTAACCCAGTCAGCTCCCACATGCCCAAGACATATGATAGCCTAGGTCCCCATCCCTTCCTCTCCTCATCTGCATAACGCGCGTATGTAGTAAAATCCTCTGAGATCCCTTGAGGTCTACCATACTGCCTCATCACTCAAGTAACAATAAACTACTCGACCACTGTCTATGATCTGCCTATGAGAGGTCATGTCATGAATAGGTCTCTGCGCATAGCTCTCCAATCATCCCAAGGCTCTAGACCCTGTAAGGTCTCTAGGTGATAGCTATCTGATCATCTAGCTGCCGTCTCCAATAATCAGTCTTGCACAGAAGGGGCTACATCACATATCCATCATATCTATAAACAATGGGCTATTGTGGATCTCTAGCCTCATCAATAATCAACCTACATACTGGGAGATGCTCTGAGGCCCATACCTACAAAATCAAAACTCTGACAGCCATGCTCTTCCCCTCCCGGTAGACGATCTCATGCATCTCACGATACATGTGTGCCAATATGCATGAACCCCATCCTAATCTCTAGGGGTTCTTCACGAGTCTCTCCAACATCCTGCCCCATCCACATAAAAACCCCTGTTGTCCCCTATCTGGCATAAGAAAACAACTGATAAAACCTACCAAGATGCAAGCCAGTGGAAAGTCCTCACTATATCTGGTCATCATCTCATCCCAATTGATCGACCGTGTCAGAATATCCACATCATGAAATACCTGTCTCAAAGTTAGAAGGCCAGGACATTGTGTTGAATCATAATCTACCTTATCCCCAGCAAAAGGGATACGAAGAATCCTATATACATCCTCGGGAGTGAAGGTCATCTACCCAACTGACAAATGAAATGTATTATGCTCTGAATGAAACCTCTCCACTAATGCAGTGAGCATCCCGTGATTCACACGGATATCAGGCAACTCGAGAAGATGAGTCAATCTGCACACATCAATATGTGCCTGGTCTATATTTGATAACTGACGCACTAATGTCATCGTAGGTGGATATACACATTTGAATAATACATGGGGCAAGCGAACCTGCAAAAAAATCAAACAAAAGATCATCAGGAAACATTCCAAATTATCCTATCAAGGAAGCAAAACATCATGCCAATCTAACTACATCAACCGCAAAATCAAAATTTCAAGTTTGCACCTTAAAAAATGCTCACTGTTTTCCAAACAAAAGAACATCATAGAGACAGAAACTCATACGAGTCAGAAATTGGTCTTATATGACAAAATGGGCTCTTTTGAAGGTTCTCATACGACAGAAGGGTGGGTCTAGAATGACAAAACTAGTGACTTTAAATGATAAAACAAAATTGATCAGTTTATCATACAAGACATGATCCTGTCTCGCATGACAAAACGAGATTGTCCGACTTAAACATGTCAAAAACATGAAAAATTCAACAAAAAAATTCAAAATGGAAATGAATAACAGGCTTAAGATTGATTACTTACTACTGGCTCATAGTTCCGAGGTCGATTATGTCGTCTTTGGTGCTCAAATCAATGCACATGAGTGGGAACCACCATTTTTTTCTTCACGGGAAGCTTTTTGAATTTTCAAACTTGGAGGGTTAAAATGAATTAAAAATGACACTTTTACCCCTTATATAGCCAAAACCCTAATTTTTCAACTTGCTCCGATGGACATGAAAATTGTACCCTTAGCTAATTTGCCTGTCCTGATTCCATTTTCGAGATCAAAATCAAAATTCGAGATTATTTTGCTAGTCAATTTCATAAAATTTGGATCACTTAGCACTTTTCATCAAAAAACGCAATTCTTTCCTCAACTTTGCGCTCAATTTCTCAGTAATCAATGTTGAATCTCAATTTATTCTACAAATCAACTTTGCGCTCAATTTCTCGCTTAATTTTCAAATATTCCTCTAAATCATTTGTGCTCAAATAACTTATAATCGCTCAAAACAATTTCCTATAATCATGTACCCTTGCTATGTTTTGATTTCGCTCCCAAGGGGGCATACTCATGGCCTTATGACCTCACATCTTCAAATGTCAAGAAAATTTTCAAATCTTCAAGTAGCTAAGCTTCATCAAATCAATCGCTAGGGGCATATTAGTTTTATCGCTTCATATCAAGCTGATATTTGTCTTCATCTGAATCAATCTCTTAGCATTAATCAGTTTCATCACTTTTCATCAAGCTGATTATCCATTTAAACTCAATCAAAAGTTTAAAGAGTATCTTCGATCACATGCTCAATCTAAGCAGGTGTTCAGTTTCATCTCATTGAATCAAGATGGACAGTTTCGCTCATCGTATCTTGATCAATCAAGTTCAAGATCGATTTTATCTTTGCTTACTGTGTCTAGTTCAATCAAGTTCTAGATCAGTAAGATCCACTTCTTGATCAATCAAGTTCAAGTTTGGTATATTTGCTCCCTATCGTTCCTAGTTCAATCAAGTTCGGGATCGGTATCGCTTTAATCAACTCTGTTTAGCTTCATCGCTTCAAATCAAGCTAAACACCTCGTTCTTCATCTGGTTCATGATCAATCATGTTCAGAACTGGTATCTCCTAGACATCAAATTTTCTTTGAATCAACGCGCTACTCACACATTAATTCAAATAGGGGCAAATATAATACCCTAAAAATGGTCATCTAAACCATGAGCCCCTAATCTCGAGAACATCACCAAGGTCCTAACCAAAGGCAATTAAATAAATTTTGAGCACACAATTAATTTCTTTAATCATCAAATGTCACATTAATTAAATATTTATTTAATTAATTGATCATTCCAAGTAAATCCTTTTTAAATAATTATCCTATTTATTTTATTGAATATCCTAGCATATTTAATTAAATAAATCAAATTGCCATTAAATCATCAAAAAAGGAATTAATTGACAAGAAAAAAATTTAAAATTGAGAAAAGAAATCAATTGGAGATAATCTTGAAAAACAAATTAAAATTTGATAAATAATCTCAGAGAAAGCAATTAAAAAAATTAAATATTAAAATTGAATGAAATAGAGATTAAATAAGTTTTTTCTGATTTTATCTTAATTTTAGTTCAATTTCCTTTAAAACTGAGAAAAGCATCCAATCACATCAATTCACCTGGATTGTGCTTCCTCTTGGAAAATCTTTTCCGCTCATCATCATTTGATCTCAACCGTTGGTTTATTTCTAAATTTTCTATAAATTCAGGCTCTCATCTCTCATTCAAAAAATCCTGGAGAATATATTGTTATTATGTTGTTTTTGCTCTAGGTTCATTGAGAATTTGCATTGAGATATTTCATATTAGTTATTTCATATTGCTTAAATCATTTTTCTTAAATATTCATATATTCCTTAAATCATGTTAGATTAATCTTGCATATCTAGCTTACATCTTGCATCCATTTAGCTCATATTCATGCTCATATAGATTTAAAAATCTTTCGTTTAGGTGTTGTCTAGTCACTGGATAGCTTAGCAATCTGAGAGCAATCTAAACTTGCATCTACTAGAAGGCAATGGGTCGCTTTTTAACGGTTTATTATTCATTGATTACTGATTTACTAACCATGCATCTAATGACTAAATTGAAGTGTTGTCTATTTCAAATATAGATACAGGTCCACTTTTCACACACACAGCTTGCATGCATGTAAATTTTGAATTAGATTTTATTTAATTTTAAAGAAATGGATTTTATTCATGCACTAGTATGTTCTATCAAAATTTAAGTAGTTTTTCCAATCCTTCAGCTTCCTTCCTTGATCTAAATTTGATAGAGGAAAGAAATATGTGGGTAAGAAATAAGATTTGCATATTTCTGCTAGTAGTTTGTAGATTCTTTAAAAAAAAATTAAAAATTTAGAAGATCATTTCCCTTGTTTCCTTCCTAATCCAAAAAAATTATAGAAAAGAAGAAAATAATAGGAACAAATTAAGATAAAATGAAATGATTTTCCTAAGATAGAATGAAATGACAAAATGAGATATGAAAAAAATAATATATATATTTAATCACTGAAATTGTTTACCTTTGTGTGAAAATTCCTATTCTCATAGTATAATTTGTAAACACTATCTTTTTGTGAAAATTCTTATTTTTTTAATTTATTTATTTATTTTAATTTTTTTCTTAAAGTATAATTCGTAAAATATTTTCTTTCTCAAAGAGAATTCTGTGAAAACTACATCTTTGTTTTATTTTCTTCTCAAGATGAAATTTTGTGAGAATCCATCTCTTTGTGAGATTCTTGTTTCTCTATGAAATCCTTAACTTTCAAGCAAAATCTGTGGAATCCATCCTCCTGAATAAATATTTCAGGGTACAGGTATCTGTGTATACCATCTCTGAAAAATTAGAAGTTTCATCCCTGTACAAAATCAACAAGCAATAAAACACAAAACTATAATTATGAATTCAAGTATTAATAATACACATATATATCTTTTTCCATTGTCAGATTTAAAAATGATTTACTCTTAGTATATTAAAAAAATTAATTAAAACATTATATATATATATATATATATATATATATATATATATATATATATATATATATATATATATTGATGTGGAAGTTATTTTTAAAAGGAAATAAAATGAACAAAAAATCTTAAAGAAGTTGTTTCTTTTAATTTATTGATATATGATGTAGAAGGTAGTGGGGTGGGGGGGCCCACAGGCCCACTTTCCCATAATCCACCATGCCACCGCATTTAAAGTGGCTTAAAAATAAACAATGTCATTTAGTAAACTTTGACTTTTATTTTTTATTTATTAACATTTAATTAATGTAAATTTGATTTATTTAAATTAGTTTATAATTGAAGTTTTATTATTATCCGAAAAGTTGTTTAATATTAATGTGTTAAAATTTATTTGTTGATTAATAATTTAGATTTTGGGGTGTTAATTATTAACTATTTTATTTAAAATATATTTCTTTGAGTTGTAATTTAGAATTTGTACTATTTTTAATAGTTGTAATGGCTTAGATCTTATCTTAAACTAATTTGTATATTTGTCATTTAAATTTTATTTAGAATAAATAAATTTATTAGTGGAAGCGTATTATTTAATTATAATTTAAAGTTATTAAAATTAACATTAAAAGCGATTGGCCCCTTCGTATGTAGTAATTAAGTTTTAAATGAAGTGGTAATTAACCCTTTTGGGAAAATTATAAAGAACCTAGTTCATGTAAGGGGGACCCTCATTGGAATTTTAAATAAGGGATTAAGTCGAAAATTCTTCAATCAATATCTTTATTTTTTGTTTTGAAATTATTATCTTCCTAACGTTGGGTAAAAGAGCCCTTTGGGTTTCAAAAGAGTAAATTTTTCAAGAGGCAGATGGTCCACTAATGCACCCTTTTACCCTAATATAGTAGTAAAACTTCTATTGAATAAAATATTTTGAATTATGAAAACAAAAGCATTTGTGATGCACATTGGGAAGCTTTGTCCTAGTTAATGGAATTGATTTCTCTTCGTTATGAATCACTAGCTAACCTCAGATAAATTTTGGTAAATAGATTCCTTCAAGATAATCAATACATTTCAATTTAAGTCTCTTACTTATGAGTTATAAAAAAATGGCTTGTATAATTCAAATTGGTGGAAACATTAAAGGTTAAAGATTTACCTACCTTGTAAATGTGTTTGGACTCATAATTACCCTTTTATTTGTGTAGTCTGAAGATAGGAAATAATGTTTAGTTAATAGTTCTCCCTCAATTCGTGTAGTTGAATATTTGATTGTTCTTTATTAGACTTTAAAATATAGTATACAAGGCTAAAACAATACCTTCTAGCTACAAAGAACCTTAAGACTAGAAAAAAGAGAGAAGGCACATTTATATTACAAGTAATTATAGATGAATTTAATTAAAGTTTAGAAATTAGATGTGAATTTCATAGTTGGATCTTCATACAACCTAGGAGGGGTAAAATCTATTTCAGATGAACTTTTGTATTAATTAGGATGTAAAAAATTAAAAATATTTAAGCAATGAAAATAGAAATAAAAAATTGTATATCTTTTCACGAGATGTTATCTTGAGTAATCTAAATCTTATACTCATCCTTTGTGAATGTTTAATGAAACTTAGCCTTGATGATGAAGTAAGTTATAATTGTCCATTCCCACCTTAATATGAGTTTCAAGAAATCTATCCTATGACCACTTAGAGAATTAAATTGAAGTAAAGAAATTAAAAATTATAAGGTTATTATTTTTGTAGAAAATACCTAAGGGTAAAACGTTACTTCAAGTGGAAGAATTAGTTAGTTATCTCCTATAATATTGCAAAGGAATTGACACTGGTTGTAAAGAAACTAGAAGAAGATTGATTTGAATTGCTTAGGGTCTCTATTTTATGTTAGTTGATTAGAAAGTATTGGACTCTCTTCTAATCTTATTTTTGAACAATTAGTGATTACAATATTGTGGTTATTAAAGCTTATCGTTAACAGTTATTTTCTTTTTTCCTTCAAACAAGTGAATATTAAATTTATTTTCAAAGCATTATTATTAGATAGTTTAATTTTCTTTAAGCAAATTAGTGCCTTTTAAGTATTAAGATTCATATTTAAAGTAAGGTTATCATTTGTGGGAAATAATTAAAGATAGAATTTATGTTGCTTCAAGTGGAAGAATTAGATGGTTATCAATAATGTGGTTACTTTCAAGCTTATCAATATTAAGCTTTTCCTTCAATCAAGTAAGTGTTTTAATTCATTTATAAGGCCCTTCTACCTAGGCATTGGATTTTCTTTAAGCAATTTAGTACCTTCCAAGAAGTTTTTCAATCTTTTTCATAAGTTATAATTTTACAAGTTTTCAAGCAAAAATTCCTTGTATATTATAGTTTCATTTTCATGATTGTTTTAGTATATTGCTTTACATAAGATTCGTGAATTCAAAATTAGATTCTTAGTTAGATAACTAAACATGAGGTGATGGAAACAAAAACCTAGCAGCATTCGGTTTTTACGGTGCCTCTGGGTTACACTTATGGGTAATGTCATCGTGTTGAACTACTACACTTAACGCCTAATAAAGATGCATCAACGACGTCTGTGGCATCGTCCCTATAAATCATCGAGGAGCAATAAGGGTCACATGGAAGTTAAAATACAAGGGGTAGGTAATCCCCCTTGGATTGATAATCTAATAAGATAATCTTTAAATGAATTTACATCCACTAGTTAAACCTTAGAAAACCCCTTTAGGGTTGATTGAGTGAGATGCTTTTAAAAAAAATTGGCTTAATCTTGGAGATTGTTTGACGATTGATAATTGGGTCAGGGGTGATGCTTATGATAGGAATTAGGACCTAGTTGTTTTAGGCCACAAGCAATAGGCCACCTTGAGCTCTTTTGCTTAAAGCTACCATCTTGGGTAGCAATCGTAGAGAAACTGTCTGGGACATTGACCCTAGAAAGGGTGCATACCCACCAAATAGTTTACATTAAATCCTAGTCAGAAAATAGAACTACATACTTTATGCCTTGATCACATGCCAAAATGGGTATGTAGGCAGTCTAGGAATGAAGTTGTCCCTAGTACTCAGGCATTCGGGGATGGGGTCTAGGATTTTGATTAAGGCAAGTAGATGGATTGTGAAGTTTCCTAATTGAAAGATAAGGGAAATAAAAGAAAAATTAATTCAATGCATACTCAGAAGGAATCCCGTATGGATTCGCTTGACCTCTCGAGGCTTTAGGATAAATTCTGAGGTAGAATTCAAGCTTGCATTATGTTATTTTATTTGCTCCTAAGGACGGCGACCTCGGTGCACTCCTATTAGAGGAGTGTAGTTCTTAGTGAGTGACTCAGGACACAGATGGTCCTGATGAGTCTAAGTCTCTGGCCAGAGCACCTCCTATCCCAAGTTGGATAGATGCCTACCCCGTTTGGGTAGATGCCTATCCTGTATTGGATAGATGAAACCTCCTATCCCGTATGGACAGATGCCTAACCCGTATGGTTAGATGCTCATCCCGGATGGATGAATGCCTAATCCAATTGGATAGATGCCTAGAGTATGCGATTGAATCAAACACTAATGATTAAATAATTTTTTTTTTAAATATAGTTGAAAATCCTTAGGTTATGTAGAGTGGGTTATTACACATAGCTAGTGCCACATCATTGATGAACATGGATGATGGTGATTCTCATTTCACATTACTTATTCATAGATTATAGAAACTTTCTAAATAATATGGTTCTTTGTTAAAATGTAATATTTATATTGGTGAAGTATGGCTCCATGTCATTTAAAGTTATCAACAGTTTTGTACTCCTTATTACCCACACTGTACCATTACCATGAAAAAGTATAAAATAAATGATTAAAAATATTGGTGATGAATGGTTTCGTCAAATTAATTTTCTAATCACTATTACCTATAAGGTATTTTTGTTCCCATCAAAACTAATTGGAGCAAAATTTATTTGATGAGGAACAAGTCAATGGTAACCATAGGAATAATACTTCTTTTGTAGATCTATAAGTGTAATGTTCAAAAATATTATTTTTCTAATAGTTTAATTTTTTTTACATTTTATTTGCTATTTATACTAAACTCAAATCATAAACACAAAAATATAAGGTTGATTACTAAAATTTATTTTAAAATTTTGAGAAAAAGATGATCAACTAGAGAAAAGATTTTATGTCAAGATGGTAGAATTTTTTATTTTGGATAAATAGTTATGACAAAAGGCGATGTCCCACGAAAATAGTGTAATTAATGAACATAAATCACATATTAAATTTTCATTCTTTCCCCTAATACTAAAGTGCTATATCAGGTCACATTTTGACTATTTAAATACCAAAATATAGATTCACATAATAAGATCTTTCTTTAGAGGTAAATCCTTTGACTTAGCTATTTTAATTTTATCAACTCTCAAAAGTAAATTAATGGAAGATCTCATCAATATCATGCACTTATACCAATGTTAATATTACTTAGAGACATAGTGAGGTAATTAAAATAATTCTTATCTTAGGGTTATCCTTATCATTTTGTTATACCTAGGGAGACTTTATTGCACATTCTTTGATTCCAACCTCAAGCTATTTTTTTTCTTACATGGTATGTCATGTTTATGGGGTGTGAATATATTTGGGGAAATCTTATTACATGTGAACTATGATGACTATTTCTAATTTATGATCTCACATGATCTGATATATTTTATCATGTTCATGTACTTTTTTACTTCACTTTAATTTATTGCAGACTTTGTGTGTGACTAATTGGAGAGGGTGTATATTATTATAGACATCCATAATTATTTTGATAATAGTAAAATAATTATGATGAATTTTTATACCAAAAAAAGGTTCATTAACCATATTTAGATAAAACACATTTTTGTATGTTAGGAGATAGTTGTCATCTTACTCAATGGAGTGACAAAGAAAATAAGAATTCAAAAATGTTTTGTTAGTTTATATGTATCATGTATCCTTTTATTGTAAAAAAAAATTATTTTTACATGTTGACTATTTGCATACTTTAACATGATTTCTCTTAATAATTCGCATACATGTCAAAGTGGGGGGAGAATGTGATGGTGAAAAGTGTATATGCAAGGACTTATTTCCCTTGACTTTTGGGTCTACTTTGATTCATATCATAATGCAAAAATTAACTTGCAAGTGACATGATTATGAATGAAACTAGCTCAAGACACCCTACATCCTAATCCACTTCAACACTAATATATATCTTTGCATTCTTGGTTCCTAGACCTATATTTTATCACACTGGAACATCTTTGTGAGTGTAAACATGAACTAGGTCACTTCCACAGTCTTATCATTAACCCTTGAAAATTTAAAATTTAAATTCTCACATTTCTAACCACTTCACTAGTCATTGTGAACCAACTTAACATGTATAATTAATATTGGTTTATGTGCTTAGTTTTTGTATTTAAATGACACCCTCTCACTCTTTTGAAATCATTCTAGTGTAACAAGACATCTAGATCTGGAATAACTAGAAAGAAGATCTAGTTTTGCATCAAATCTTTTTATGACATTATTCTAAAATAATTGGACATTTTCTTGTTGTTCTTAATCCTTTCACTCAAAGTCATAAAGATATTTTGTGTAAGGGTTTGATCTAGGAGAATATAAGCCTTGTGATAATATTTTGATTTTAATATAAAAATGTTTCCTCTCTGAATATGATACATAAGACTCTGAATATGATGCATAAGGCGCCGCCTTAAATTTATAATCTCAAGATATGACTTTATCCACTCCCTTTTTGCTCTCAGAATATGATCTATAATAAGATGTGACTTTTTCTACCCTTTTTTTGTCATTTATTACATTATAAAAGACTTTCACAGTTATTATTAATCTAGAATACTTTTAAAGTCCCCCATAAAGTTAATGGATTGCATGAGGAAACACCAAACATCAAATAAGGACACATTTCTTTTTCTTAATCCGCAATTTTTGACATCCAGCCCACAACTTTGCTTTCTCATCTGAAACAGTTGCTTTCTTTTCTTATTCTCTTTGGATCTTGAGTAGTTTCCAAACCATCAAATTCAACCCTTTTTGTTTTGGGACTGTTGGGGTGCAAGCAATGATTGATTTTAATAACGTGTCTGGGAATAACAATTGGTCCCTTTTTCTTTTCATCCATGTGGAGAGAGCAAGCTCATGGATTCCAGTGGGGACCTTGTCAATGGCGGCCACTGTGAAATCAAAATATCAGGTTGAGTTGAGTTGTAGTTTTGATGTTCATTGTTGAGAGTCAAATGCTTTTACAGGTCTTCTTCAATCGCCATTCATGTCGCTTAATATTCACAATTCACGATGATTTGTCAACCAACTTTATGCGTTTTTTTGAGTCCTCACAAAGCTTGAGTGTTGCCGTCTTTCATTCATTATCCTTTTTATCTGTACACTGTTGGGCATGGAATTGTTGTTAAAATATGTAATTATTGTTTTTAGGGTTTCATTGGATTTGCATACCTGTGCTTTTGTTTTCTAGTAGGAAGATTCATTATTTTTTATGGATTCAATTTTGTTATATAGATATTAGTGTTTTTGAGTCAAAGAATCTATTATTTTTATGGATTCAATCAGATTGTATAGATATCAGTGTTTTATCTTTATGGATTCAATCTTGTAATATAGATATTAGCATTTTTGAGTCAAAAGATCTATTGTTTTTATGGATTCTATCAGATTACATAGATTTGAAGGGTTTTATCTTTATGGATTCAATTATGTTACAGAGATTTTAGTGTCTTATTTGTATGAGTTCAATCAAGTTATATAGATTCAACCAAATTATAGATTCCAATATCTAATTAGGAAGAAGATGCATTATATTTATAGATACAACCAATTATATAGATTCCAATATCTGAATAGGAAGACCCACTATTTTTTAATAGATTCAATCAAATCGTATAGATTCCAATATCTTACTATAATAAATTCAATCAGATCATGATATCACTTTGTTTGAATAGGAGGAATCATTATTTTTTATGTATTTGACCATTTTATATAGATATCAACATTTATTTTGTCAAAGACATCTAGAGTTGAACTTGGCCCAATCATATCTCTTAAGAGTTGAATCTTGATAAATTATTGTAAGACAGCCATTAATTATCATGACACTAAAATTTATCATAAGATTTGAACTTGGCTCAATCATATCTCTTAAGAGTTGAACCTGATAAATTATTGTAAGGCAATCATTAACTATCAAGACATTAAAAATTCATCATAAGAATTGAACTTGGCCCAATCATGTCTCTTAAGAGTTGAGCCTTGATAAATTATTGTAAGACAATCATTAATTATCATGACTCTAAACATTCATCATAAGATTTGAACTCGGTCCAAACATGCATCTAACTTTTTTATATCATAATTTTGATAGACATTATAAAATTCTTAATTTTGTTTAGTTAGATAAATTTAAATTTAAAAAATTAAAAACCAATCAAATATAATGGACATATTTCATTTTTTATGGGCTCAATCAAGTTATATAATATTAGCATTCTTGAGTAAGAAGATCCATTATTTTTATAGATTCAACCAAATTATAGATTCTAATATCTAAATAGGAAGATCCATTATTTTATATATTCAACCAAATTAGATTCCAATATCAAAATAGGAGGAAGATCTATTATTTTTATAGATTCAATCAAATTATATAGATTCCAATATATGAATAGGAAAACCCATTATTTTTAATAGATTCAATCAAAATATATGTTGGCATTTGCATGATTGCTGGCATTTGCATGAAGAATGCATTAATGATATGTTATGTTGTCAATGATGTCAATTAACCGGTAATGATATTTTTGATATTGTTGTAATATTGTTATGTAACCAGTAGGAAGAATTTGTGAGGAGAACCGATAACTGGTGTAAACCTTATCTATTGATGTAACCGGTAAACCCTACATGTTTTTGATAAACCCTAAACGATTAAGTTTGGTGAAATGGTTATGTTGGTTTATGATCTGATGATGAGCGGTAATGATTATGACACGTATGATTATTGTATGAAGACAATTTGAAAAGATTTTGGCGTGTTGATGTAATGGTTTTTGTCTAGGGAATGAGCAAGTTGATTGCATATAATGCAAAGTGCGTGATGAGTTACTGAGATTGATGAAGCGGTGATCAAGGAATGATCAAGGTTTTCTTGATTGATGTGCAGAGATTGCTATGTAATCCAACGGTCATACTTGAACCGACTTGTTTGTAATCTCTATGAGAATTAGGTTTTTGTTGTGTTACCGACCTAATTGATTTTTTTATAAGATCGATGAAGTTGTTTTGTTTAAAGGCTGGCAAGTGTTGGAAAGATCAGTTGAGTGTGTGGTTGTCGAACCGGATGATATATCTGCAGTTTGAGTAAAGGTAGATAGGAGCATGAAATGGATTTGAACAAACAAGTATAGTTCTATTCAAACATATCAGCAAACTCCTATTGTTTTCTAACAATTACAACACAATTGAAATCCCTTAACTGGGTAAGCTCTAACAAGCTTGGTGCTATTCAAATCCTCTAACAAGGTGGTCCTTTAGCTTGGATTTTCAAATCCTCTACCGAGGTTACTCCTTACAGGGTTTTGCTTCTAACAAAGCATTGTATTCAATCTCTTAACCAGGTGATTCCTAACAGGATCAGTTCTTAACAGGACTTTTATAAAGCTTTAACAAGCTAGGCACCTAACAGGGCGAACTTCAGAAGAGTTCACATAGTTATCTTGTGAGTCTCATCTCACCGTGGTTTTTACCTATTTGGTTTTCCATGTCAAAAATATTTGTGTCAAGTGGTGAATGCTTTTGTGGTTATGTTCTTATGGTTGATTTACTTAACTACTTATCTACTTTGATAAGTCGTGATAACCGGAAGCATTGAGAATGAAGTCTGTTGACATATGAAAAAGCATTTGGATGTTTATGAGTTTGAAGTTGTTTGTTGTTAAATTGTTGTAATAGTCAATCGGTTTATCTTATGAGTTTTTATCTTGACAGTGGTATTACATTGATAGTTCTAAGTTTACTTTGAGAGATTGATTTTGAGATTGGTGAAGTTTGTATCAGTTTTTCTATCTACTGATTCACCCCCCCTCTTAGTAGTTGACCGGATACTTATTCTTTCATCATACCATCAATTGGTATCAAAGCATATTAGGTCCTCTAAGGTCTAAGCCTAATAGCTTGAGGTAAAGATCTTGTAGATCATGATGAAGAAGGAAGGTCCAAAGTTTAATAGAGAGAAATATAGGATATGGAGTGATAGAATGAAAATTTATATTAAGAGTTTGGGAAGCCAGTATTGGGAACATGTCAATACTCTATATGTTACACCTACAGGGATTTTGACTGATGATCAGAAGAAAGAGCAACAAGAAAATCATCAAGCATTAGAGGCTATTATCAGTTCTTTGTCTGATGCAGAGTATGTAGATGTTCATGGTCTAGAGACTGCATATGAGGTATGGAAAAAACTTGAAGAGATTTATAGCGGTGATGAACATGTTAAGATTGCTAAAGAGGAGAGTCTAAGAGGAAAATTTGATGACATGCAGATGGCTGAAGGTGAGAATATCTAGCAGTATGGTCAAAGGATAAAGGAGATAGTTGGTGAAATTAAGAGTGCAAGAGGCAAAGTGGAATATTCCACAGTGATCAGTAAGGTACTAAGAACCCTGCTATCAGTCTACGCTATCCGAGTTGCAGCTATTCAGGAGCTAAATTCCATTGACAAAACTAAGGTAACTCTTGACTCCATCATTGGCAAGCTAACTGCTTTTGAATTAAATGGTTATGATGGTAGTGTATAGAAATCTGAGTCTCCATTCAGAGCTTATGTTTCTAACCCATTTGTAAGAAAAAGTAGAGATGCTAGTCATAGTTATGAATCTAGATCTAGTAGAGAAGTTGATGATGAAGACAATTTAGTTGAGCTTGAAGCATTATTGGCCAAGCAGTTGCCTAGAGGTATAGGTAAATATAGAGGTAAATTACCTTTGAAATGTTTTGCATGCAAAAAGATTTGACACATAGCTGCTAACTGCCCTAATGGTGATAATGAGCACAAACGAGAGGAATTCAAGAAGTATAAGGGTAAAGACAAAAGAGATTATCTTATTGTTGTTGATGGTGGTATCACTGATGAGGAATCTGATGGTGATGCTAATGAAGACCTTGTGTTTGTAGCAATTAAAGAAGAGATATCAGACCAGAAGACATTAGTATCTAGGATGGATAACTCTGATGATTGGATCATTGATAGTGGTTGTTCATATCACATGACCAGTGATCAGAGAAAATTTATTTCTCTGAAGGAATTTGATGGCGGAGTTGTAAGATTTGGTAATGACTCACCTTGCATGGTTAAAGGTAAGGGGACTATTTCTCTTAATGGAAAGAGCAGTGCAGATGATGTTTACTAGGTTGAAGGTTTAAAGCACAATCTTTTGAGTGTGGCACAACTCAATGACAGAGGATACCTATTGGATTTCAAAAATGGTATGTGCAAAATCTATGGTAGCAAAGGTGAACTGATTGCAACCAAGAAGAAAACTAAAGGTAACCTATTTCACCTTAATCCTAAATTCAGCAACTATTTAATTGCAAAGATAGATGATAGTTGGCTTTGGCATAGGAGATTTTGTCATATAAAATTTGATAACATTGTTAAAGTGAGTAAGTCCAAGAAAGTGAGAGGTTTGCCTCAGTTGGACAAACTGGTTAATGCTCTATGTAAAGAATGTCGGTTAGGAAAGATGGCATCCTCAACTTTCAAGAGAAAATCTTTTTAAGTGAAACATTTGTTAGATTTGGTTCATACAGATCTTTGTGGACCAATAAGAACAGAAAGTATTCAAGGTGACAGATATTTTATGATCTTCACTGATGATTGCTCAAGGATGATGTGGGTCACATTCTTGAAGGATAAGACTGAAGCTTTTGGGAAGTTCAAGGCATCTAGGGCCTTAGCTGAGAAGGAGAGCAGTAAGAAGATAAAGTGTTTGAGGACAGATCAAGGTGGTGAATTTACTTATGAGGAATTCACTAGGTATTGTGAAGAAAATGGTATCAAACGATAACTTTCTGCACCAAGGACACCACAACAGAATGGTATCGCAGAGAGAAACAACCAGTCAGTTGTTGAAGCTACTAGGACGATGTTAATACAAGGAGGTGTAGCGAAATTTTTTTGGAGAGAAGCTGTCAGCACAGCTGTCTACACTATGAACTGGATTTTGGTAAAAAGAGGTAAGGATGAGACTCCTTATGAATATTGGTATGGAAGATCACCTAATGTTAGTTATTTTAAGATATTTGGAAGCAAATGTTTTATTAAGAGAGGTGATTATATTAGCAAATTTGAGGCTAAAAGTGATGAAGGTATATTTCTTGGCTATTCCACCAAGAGCAAGGCCTACAAGTGTTTTAACAACTAGACACAGAGAATTATTGAGAGTGTTGATGTTCGAGTGGTTGAATATCTTGAAGTCTCAGAGGAAACCAGTTTGGAGAAAAAGGATGAAGATCCTTGCTTTTTTTTTTTGGAACCAGAACTTGTGAAATTTGAAACTGACAAAATCAAATATTGATGTACCAGTTCAATCGAAACAGACAAATTCAGAAGAAGATGATGATAATGAAGAAGCTAAACCTGAAGATAATGATCATGTTATTCCAAGATATGTGAGACTGAATCACAATCCTGAATAGATTATTGGGGATAAGGATGCTGGAGTAATAACTAGAAGAAGAGTAAGAGAGAATTCCTGCATGATCTCCACTATTGAACCAAGAACTGCTAAGGAAGCATTTGGTGATGATCATTGGGTTAAAGCTATGGAGGAGGAATTAGATCAAATTGAGAAGAACAACACATGGACCCTAGTACCCCGACTGGTACATAAAAATGTGATAGGTACTAAGTGGGTATTCATGAGCAAGTTGAATGAGGATGGTTTTGTAGTTCGCAACAAAGCTAGGTTGGTTTGCAAAGGTTATGCACAAGAGGAAGGAGAAGACTATGGTGAGACTTTTGTACCCGTGGCAAGACTGGAAGATGTCAGAACTTTACTTGCATTTGCAGCATATAAAAAATTCAAGGTATACCAGATGGATGTTAAGTTAGCATTTTTTAATGGGATACTGGAAGAAGAAGTATACATTGAGCAACCAGATGATTATGCTTTGACTGATGAGAAAGATATGGTATGCAGATTGCATAAGGATTTATATGGATTAAAGCAAGCACCGAGAGCATGGTATCAAAGGCCTCATACACATCTAATGAAGATGGGGTTTCTGAGAACTAGTGATGATAGTAACATATATCTCAAATCTAAAGGAGATTAAAAACTAGTCAGCGAAGTATTTGTAGATGATATCATATTTGGAGGCAATGATGACATGAGCAATAGTTTTGCAGATGAAATGAAAAATGAGTTTGAAATATCTTTAGTGGGAGAAATTAAAAATTTCATAGGCTTGCAGATACAACAAATGAAGAATGGTATTTTCATCACACAGTCTAAGTATGTGAAATCTAGGTTTTGAAGACATTTGGCATGAGTGACTATAAACCAGTTGGGACACCAATGGTTATAGGTTGTAAGTTGTCTAAGGAAGATGAGTCCAAATTTGTTGATGAGAAGGAAAACATGTCAAAGATTGGAAAATTGCACTATGTTGTTCACAACAGACCAGACATAGCTCATGTAGTTGGCATAGTTGCTAGATTCCATAAGAATCCTAAAGAAACACATCTAATAGCAACCAAGAGGATTTTTAGGTACTTGAAAGGTACTATTGACTATGGATTATGGTATCCATATGGAGGAAATTTTGACTTGAAGGTTTACACAGATGCATATTGAGCAGGAAATGTTGATGACCGAAAAAGCACAACTGGTGGAGCATTTTTTCTTAGAGGAAGACTTGTTTCATGGAGTAGTAAGAAGCAGAGTTGTACATCACAATCTACTACTGAAGCTGAGTATGTTGCAGCTTACATGAATTGTACATAAGCTATTTGGATGAGGCACATTTTGGAAGGTTTTAAGATGAAGATTTCAGAACCTGTAAAGATCTTATGTGATAATACAAGTGCCATAAATATTTCCAAGAACCCTGTTTTGCATGCACGAACCAAGCATATTGAATTGAAGTATCATTTCTTGAGGGAAAAAGTGCAGAGTAAAGATGTGATCTTGGAGCAAGTTTCTACTAAGGAGCAGCTTGCAGATATCTTTACTAAACCTCTATCTAAGACTACTTTTGAGTATCTTAGAAGTCAGCTAGGGGTTGTCCCTCTTCATGAGGTCAATTAAGCATGATGTAGATTACATCAGTCCCAAAGCTACTTGCAAAATTTTATAGAAGAATTGGTGTAGAAGTGGAGTTATTCCATAGGGAGAGCATCAAGTTGTAGGTTGTTGATGTTGTGCAGTGGAATTTGACAATACATGTTTTACTTTCAATTTGGCATTGTTGTCAAAGGGGGAGAAGAATTATGTGATTACGAGGAGAAGAACCGGTGACAAGCTGAAGACATGGAGAGCATGGTGAATACTTGGTAATGTAAAGAATGGTGAATACTTGGTAATGTAAACCAAGATTCTTATTCACAATCACACCAGTAATCAATGGTATTGATATTTGTATTGCCATCAATGCCAAAGGGGGAGATTGTTCTCATTTGCATGATTGTTGGCATTTGCATGAAGATTGCATTAATGATATGTTGTGTTGTCATTGATGTCAATTAACCGGTAATGATATTGTTGTAATATTGTTATGTAACTGATAGGAAGAATTTGTGAGGAGAACCGGTAATCGGTGTAAACCTTATCTATTGATGTAACTGGTAAACCCTACCTGTTATTTTTGATAAACCATAACCGATTAAGTTTGGTGAATTGGTTATAATGGTTTATGATCTGATGATGAGCGGTAATGATTATGACACGTATGATTATTGTATGAAGACAATTTGAAAAGATTTTGGCGCATTGATGTAATGGTTTTTATCTAGGGAATGAGCAAGTTGATTGCATATAATGCAAAGCACGTGATGAGTTACTGAGATCGATGAAGCAATGATCAAGGAGCGATCAAGGTTTTCTTGATTGATGTGCAGAGATTGCTATGTAATCCAACAGTCATACTTAAACCGACTTGTTTGTAATCTCTATGAGAATTAGGTTTTTGTTATGTTACCGACCTAATTGATTTGTTTATAAGGTCGATGAAGTTGTTTTGTTTAGAGTTTGGCAAGTGTTGGAAAGACCAGTTGAGTGTGTGGCTACCGAACCGGATGATATATCTGCAGTTTGAGTAAAGGCAGATAGGAGCATGAAATGGATCTAAGCAAGCAAGTATAGTGCTATATAAACAGATTAGCAAACTCCTGTTGTTTTCTAACAATTGAAGCAGAATTGAAATCCCCTAGCTGGGTAAGCTCTAACAAGCTTGGTGTTATTCAAATCCTCTAACAAGGTGGTCCATTAGCTTGGATTTTCAAATCCTCTACCAAGGTTACTCCTTACAGGGTATTACTTCTAACAAGGCATTGTAGTCAATCCCTTAGCCAGGTGATTCCTAACAGGATCAGTTCTTAACAGGACTTTTGTAAAGCTTTAATAGGCTAGGCTCCTAATAGGGAGAACTTCAGAAGAGTTTAGATAGTTATCTTGTGAGTCTCATCTCACCGTGGGATTTACCTATTTGGGTTTTCACGTCAAAAATATTTGTGTCAAGTGGTGAATGTTTTTGTGGTTATGTTCTTATGGTTGATTTACTTAACTACTTAACTACTTTGATAAGTCATGATAACTAGAAGCATTGAGAAATGAAGTCTATTGACATATGAAAAAGCATTTGGATTTTTATGAGTTTGAAGTTGTTTACTGTTAAATTGTTGTAACAATCAACTGGTTTATCTTATGAGTTTTTATCTTGACAGTGGTATTACATTGATAGTTCTAAGTTTACTTTGAGAGATTGATTTTGAGATTGGTGAAGTTTGTATCAGTTTTTCTATCTACTAATTCACCTCCCCCCCCCCTCTCAGTAGTTGACCAGATACGTATTCTTTCATCATACCACCAATATATATATTTCAATATCTTACTTTAATGTATTGAATCAAATCATGATATCAATTTCTTTGAATAGGAAGAACTATTGTTTTTTATGTATCTGATCATGTTATATAGATATCAACATTCATTTTATCAAACACATCTAGAGATTGAACTTGGCTCAATCATATCTCTTAAGAGTTGAACCTTGATAAATTATTGTAAGAAAATAATTAATTATCATGACACTAAAATTTCATCATAAGATTTGAATTTTCCCCAATCATATATATTAAGAATTGAACCTTGATACATTATTGTAAGAGAACCATTAATTATCATGATATTAGAAATTCATCATAAGAATTGAACTTGGCCCAATCATGGATCTAACTTATTTTATACCATAATTTTAGTGGATATTAAAAATTTTCAAATTTGTTTAGTTAGATAAATTTAAATTTTAAAATTTAAATATGATCAGATATAATGAACATCATTTTCATTTCTTGTTGAATTATTAGATTATTTTAAAAAAACATTTTTGAAAATTTATCTATCTACCAATTTTATTATGTAAATTATGTGAGTTGGATCTTAATTCTACAATAAAAAGAAATAAAAATAATCTTTTTTATAATTTTAGTTAGATAAATAGTTGATCATAATGTAGTTAAATAGTTAAACGTATGTCTATGTGATAACATGATAGTATATCTTATTTAGGTCATGAAAATAAATATTTTTTAATTTGTGTCAATTATATCAAACAAACAATTGAAAAATTAGGATGATAACAACTAAAAAGTTGTGGCATTTTTTATATAGATTTTATTTGTAATTGTTTTTTCAATTTGTTGAAAAATTATTTCTATTATTTTTTAATCATTTTTCATCTTTTATTTAGATGTTAGTGTTTTGAGTTAAAGGATCTATTATTTTTTATGGATTCAATCATTTATATAGATATTAGTGTTTTATTTTTATGGATTCAATTAGACTACATAGATATCAGCATCTTATTTTTATGGATTCCAATCAAGTTATATAAATATTTGCATTTTTAGTAGGTAGATCCATTATTTTTTTAGATTCAACCAAATTATAGATTCCAGTACTTGAATAGGAAGATTCTTTATTTTTATAGATTCAACCAAATTATATAGATTCCAAAATTTGAATAAGATGACCCATTATTCTTTTATAGATTCAATCAAATTACATAGATTCCAATATATCTTACTTTAATTGATTCAATCAAATAATGATATAATTTCTTTGAATAGGAGGAACAATTATTATTATGTATTTGACCATGTTATATAGATATCAACATCATTTTGTCAAAGACATCTAGAGATTGAACATTGTCCAATCATATCTCTGAAGAGTTGAACCTTGATGAATTATTGGAAGACAACCATTAATTAACATGAAATTAAAAATTCATCCTAAAATTTGAACTTGGCCCAATTGGACATCTAACTTGTTTATATCATAATTTTGATGGGCATTAAAAATTCTTAATTTTGTTTAGTTAGATAAATTTAAATTTTAAAAATAAAATTTAATGAAATATAATGGACATCTTTCATTTTTTTATTTTTAGTTGAATTGTTTATCATTTTTTTAAAAATAAAAATTGACAATTTATCTATCTACCAATTTAATTATGTAGATTATGTGAGTTAGGTCTTAATTTTATAATCCAACGAAAATAAAAATAATTTTCATATAATTTTGATTAGATAAAGAGCTAAGTTGCAATACAATTAAATGTATATCTAAGGGTCATGAAAATAAATATTTTTTAATTTGTGTCAATCATATCAAATAATCAATTCAAAAATTAAGATGATATCCACTAATAAGTTGTGGCATTTTTTATACAGATTTAATTTGTAATTGGTTTTTTTAATTTGTTGAACAATTATTTCTATTATTTTAAATCATTTTTATTTATTATGTGATAATTAGATGCATGAAACTTTTCTTACAAATCAAATATATGCCTAGAGAACATATGTTTATTTTAAATATTTTTTATTGAATAATTTAAAACATATGTTTATTTCAAATTTTGAGCTATACAATTAAATGTCACAATTCTATCTTATACAATACCTTGTAATCATAAGTCTATCTTAGATACTACTATTGTTATGTTAAACTAGTAGAAACTTTGCGGTTGTGATCTAATCCTTCTAAGCACTTTATTTTTCAACCAACTATTTATGTTATAAGTCTAAGCTTTAAACTAACCATCATGCTCACATTTTCTTCACTAATATTTTTGAGTCACTCATCCCTTTCTAGGGAGTTTGTGGTCTCACACAAGCTTAATCACACACTATATGGGGAAGAGTTCAAGTTCACTTTTTCCCTAAAACATTAATTATCATGATTGATAGTTTAATTTTTGATTGTTAGATCTTACATTGTTCTACAACTTCATTCCTAATTTCACTTATTTTATTTTATAATATTACACTCTTTATGAGTTTTTCTCTTCCTTTTAACACTTATATATTCTAAGAATGGCAAAACTTATTAATTTTCTTCATTTAATATCTATATGAATCATAAAGATGCAAGTATACACTCTTTACAATAGTGTGCATTTTCACGAAGATAAATAATTATCATCCATGAACTTCAAAATAATGGATAGGAAAGCTATACTTTCTCTCATATTTAATCTATGCTTCATCCCTTTGTTTATGAAATTTTTATTTTCAATTTATTTCTTACTTTATGTTGTATTCATCTAATGTCCTCTCAACAAATATGAAGCATTGGCCACATCTTTGTCTTGTCCTACTTGATTTTTATTCTTATAAAAAAGATACATTAACTACATTTAAGGGAAAATATCCTAAATTTGTATCAAATGGTAGTTGATTTGAAGAAGAATAGAGTGCCTCTTTATAAGAATGTTGAATGTAATAAAGTGGTTCATTTCAATTTTAAGGAATTTGTATTTTTGTATCTTGTTATGAATTGAATTAATGTTCTATTGACCCTTTTATTCATTTATTTTTTGAGAAAAATAATTATTTTAATATTATAATAATTATTTTCTACAAAGTATACTAAAATTTTTATATTAAATCTTGTATGTGTATCTAAAATAATAGACTTAGGAATTTTAAAGTGTACCTAGATATGAGAAAAGTATATTTCAACTTCACATTACATATGATAATCTTTTTGCAAGGTGTTAGAATATATATTTTATCAAATTTGTCATCCATCATAAAAAATAATCATGTCCATGTCTAGTCATACATAATCCTCATATATAATCCATAGAAATACTTTCACATATCCCGCTGGGTATTAGAGGAGGAAAAAATACTCCTTTTCTTGTCCTAGATTTATTAATGCAACTTAATTTACAACTTTTAATAAACCTTGTTATTTATTGATACATTTTGAACCATTACACACAGATAAAAATGCCACATTTTTTAAATAGCATTAAAGTGACTTGCCACTTTAGAGTTACACAACTATCTCATCAATAGAAACATTTTTTCCTTTCATACATATAAGTTTTCTACTTGTAAAATAAACCTTCTTTAAAATAAAATATTTCATTTCTTTTAACAAATTCTTGAGTTTGAAGTTACTTGTACACTTCTTCTCAATGTTTATGTTTTTACATTCTTCTATTATGAAAGGATCCAAATGTATAACCATTACCATGGTTGAAATAGGTGGTCTAGAAAACATATGCACCATAATATGAATTCAAACTTCTTTATGTTTAATCATTAAATAAAAGTTATCTTACATGAATCCCATCAATTTATAATATTATAATTTATTTATAATATTATAATTTATGATGTGCATATGAGTATTATAGAGGTGTTTGATTAGTATATTTTCTTTACCAAAGAAAGAATGTCTCAATTTTTTGATGGGTTGAACTGGTGCGCACAATTCCTTCTCATGCTTTGAGTGTCACAACTATTGAAGTAAAACAATTTGAATGATAAAAAATATTTACTACCTTGAAATAAGATGAAACCCATAATATATTCATTAGCATTAGTCTCCACCTCAAAAGGCTTATGAAAATGAGAAAGAAAAGACACATGAGAAAAGACACATGATTTATATTTATACTTTGTTTTTAAGATAATTATCACATTCTTTAATCAATGAAATTCCATTCTTTAGTTAAAATTCTATGTAAAGGAGAGGCTATCAAAAAAAAGGGAGAAATATTTTTCATGTATTGTGTATTCTTTAAAAAAATATTATTTTCAATACAATTGGTAAGGTTATGTTAAGGCTTTGGATTCTTTCCATATAGATTCAAGATTCAATTCTCACTAGATGGGTTTGCCCAATGAGTGTAGCATATGGGTTGTTGCACCCATTCATAGAGGATTAGTCTCACCTCATCTTGTCTCATTGGTTCCTCAACTTGGAAATAAATAAATCTAGAGTAAGATGTAGTGGGACACTGGAATAAGTAACAGGAATACCCCATACTTCAACTTGTAATATTTTTATTTCAATTCTTCTTGTGTGTGGGAAAAGCGGGTCAATAGAACTTAAAATGTGAAAAATGAAGCCCAAGGAGACTTGTCCACACACCCACAGGACTTCTTGGTGCAAGCTATGGAGTCATGAAGGATGACTCAGCTTCCCAAGGTTCGTTCCATGGTTCTCTATCTCACAAGGTCCCTCAAACCAATTTCTCTACTCTCAGATCACTGAGCAAAGTGGTTTAGGGATGACAAATGCAAGAACGAGGGATGCTTTGGCTGATTTTAACATGAGAATGCAACCTATCTATGCATGATCCTACAAGTGAAATGAACTAGATTATAAGATGACAAGATTAGTAGTGATACTATCCTAACATGATATACTAGTTATATAGTTAAGCTATTGATAAAAGAAGCAATCTAAAATGATTATTAGATTAATTCTTATTTGCAAAGAGAGAGACTAAATGTGATAAAATTAAGCATAAGTATGATACTAAGAGCTTGCATATCTTTTTTGGAGGAGGGAGAGCTCTATTTATAGTGAAAATAGGGCAATGGATGGCTAGGATTGAAAGAGTTTATCAAAGGTCAAGATTGAAAGTTACCAATCCATGTTTGCAATTTGCACCAATGAAATATTGACAATTGTCAACATAGGGTTGGGTGAGAGGAAATGTAAGAAGCATTAAATGCTTGAGAAGACCTCATGGTTACCTTAGGGGGTAAGGGTTAAGGTTAGGTTAGGATTACCCATTGGATAAAGCTTTTACCCAAAGGATAAACTCTTGTGCAAAGGATTAAGGAATAACCATGGTCAAAGCAATAAATGCTTGATGAGACCCTTGGGTTACATGAAGGTTGAGTTTAGAGAAAGTCTTTAATCATGTTGGAAGGTTGAGTTAACCATTAATGGTTTGGAAGACTTTCAAAGTTAAGTTGTTGAAGCCTTTAATGGTTTTCAAAGACTTTGAGGGTTTGAGAAGTGACTTCCCCTTGCTTAGGGATGTGACAATATTTAGGAAATGGGTTAAGGCTAATTTAGAAGTGATTAGAAGAATCTAGAAGGGGGTTTAGAGAGGCAAGTGGGAAATGTAGGATTTTGCAAGTGGTGGAGAAATAATAGGATTTAATTGAAATAAAGTTAATTTAATTCAATTTGGTTGCAATTTGGGAAATTGAATAAATTAGATTTATTCAATTTAGGGTAAACTATTTAATTAAATTTGAATTTAATTAAAAAGTGGATAGAAGGGATTTAATTGAATAAAATGATTTATCCCATTAAATGGTAAAAGAGGTTTAGTGAATTTAATTTAAATAAATTGAGTAATTTACTTAATTTAAATAGAGGAATGTGAGTGATTCAATTAAATTGGATTTAATTAAATAGAGGAATGAACATAAAATATTTATTTAAGAATATGGTCATTTTTATATGTCTACACTTCTCTTCCTATCACATGTTCTAGTTTTAATTTCACCATTTTTAATATTCAATAGTATTTGTTGATCTTCAGACCTTCATAAAAGTTGTTTAATGTGAATAAAATGGTACTCTCAAGTAACATTAAAATTTAGGATAACATATAGAATCTCTTAGCAAATCATTTATACATCTCAAACAAAGTAGCTGACGTATTTCTTAAGATAGAAATAAGTATTAACAATTCATAAATTCCTTTCTTACTTTTGAATGAAGTCTTCCATGTAAACATTATTGTTTCATTCACACCTACTAATAACCTAATTGAATATCCAACTTAGTAAGATAATTGACATGCTTACGTTAGTCAATAAATCATCTATCCCTAAAAGTGTTTTTTAATGATCTTATTTAGAGATCTATAGTCAATATATATTATCCAAGAATTAACCTAAACTTTTAAAATTCAATTTTGAAATAAATCCTACTAACTTCCTCTCACTAGTCATTATGAATCAATTTAATGTACATTTATTTGATTTGAGCATTATGTCTTTTATTTTAAGATATCTATATTTATTTTGAAATTATTTCAAAATACAAAAGTACTAGAAAATGTAAGAAGAAAATATAGGTCAATGTGCTGAAAGGAAAATCTATTTTGAATTGTTTTCTTGTGATATCATTATAGATACCATTGCACACTTATTTGTTGTCTTTGATCTTTTTACCATAGTTGTAAAGTCAACTTGCTAGGGTTTTTTCTAAAGAAAACATGACTCACAAAATGTTAAACTCTTTAAAGGTTTTTACAAACATTGGTAATGGTAACATAGATTTATACATTAGGAGACCAAGGTAGGTAAATTTTAAGTGTCAAAATTTTGTCAAATCATTATTATAGATAGAAGTTTGTTTCCACATACTAGATCAATTTAACACTCACAAACATCAATTTTGTAGGAATTATCTAAACTAAAGTGAATTAGAATCATTTTGTAGATTCTATGATAATCATCCAAATAAACTCTAAATTTTTAACTCTGTGATAAATAGATTGTAAACTTCCCACTTTAAAATCAAGCTAAATATGACATTGTAAATTCATATTTTTTAAACTTAGTTTAGATATTTTGTTTCTAGTCTCAATTCATATGTCTAAAATTAATTGTATATAATTGATTCTATCATTGAATTAATTAATTCAAAACTTTAAAAGATGTATTTTTTATTAAAAATAATAAATTGTATTTTTCGTTTTACCTCCACATGAAATGCTTTGCGAGCGTAACAACCCGACAAAGATTTGAACCTTAGTGACCGCTTCACCAATGAAATGTTTTAACCACAACACTACACATTCAAAGACAATAAATTGTATTTTCTATTACTTGATGATAATTATATTTCTTTATATGTATATATGTATTTAAATACAAAATATTAAAATAAAAAACTAAAAAATTAATAATTTTTGATAATACAGTTTAAAAATTAAATTAAATAGTAAAGATTCTTTATGTTGTGAATATGTTTTACAAAGTGACATATTAAGGACAAAGATGGAGCTATCAATCTTAATAATTTTTTCAGATTCATTATCCTTTAAATACTTCATTTTACAAGTTCGTTAGTCCCACTTTTAATATCGTCTTAAAAAGGTTTTATTTCAATCTGCATGACTTTGTCAATAACTAATTAATCCCAATTTTATTTTGTCAAATAGCCGATAATATTTTAATAATGATTATGAATTCGAAAATATTTGCATTTCGTTAGCTTGAAAGTTTCTTAATAACTTTTTATGGGCATTTAAAAGTGACGTGAAACGACAATACAATAACTTTAAACCGTTAAATACAACCGCGTGACAATGTGATGATTGATAAAAGACAAAAAGTTTTTATGTGAGAAAGACTTGGGGATTATGCAGATTACATAGGGATTAACTAGTATCTGGTATGTGTCATATTAAGCTTTCGGTTTCATGCATTTATAAAAGATTCTCCACAATATCATGAAAATTATTCACTAAAATATTTATGACGCTTTCAAGTTAGATTTTTTTAAATTGTTTTGTTTCCTAGGTATTAATGGATTTGCAATAGTTTTTATCACTATAATTTTATATTTGTAATGGGTTTACTTTTGTTTTTAGATTGATGTTATATCTAATATTCAATTATAATCAATTTTATCAGGCATGGATCTAGTCTAGTTGTTTGTGGATTATGTTCTATTCATCAGTGTTAAGTCATATCCATAAATGTAGTTTTGAATACAATCATATATTTTTTTTAAAACTAAAATTTAAATTTAAATTAAAACAAAACATTCATTTATCTTACACTTTCATCCCAATTTGACTTTGTACAAATCTTCACACTTTAATGTTATGTTTATGTATAAAAATACATTCATACATTGATTCTAATGAAATTTTAAAAAATTGAATACCCATCATTCAAAATCATGTTTTGAGTACCCTCTATATGCATGCAACAAAACAATCATTCAAATATGATGGCATTCATCTTAACATGTATGTGAATCATCCATAGTCAATCTAGATTCCATATATATGTTTTTTAAGCCATATTCATCTAACATAATGCAAAAAAGAATATTCTAATTTCAATCCACATAAATAAGTATCTAGCATATTTATAGATTTCAAGACTTGTCAACTTCACTGCCTTCATCAATTGACGTTCAACTTTAATCATGTAAATAATTTATATCATCTTTTATTGATTATTATTTGTAGTGTGATAGTATATGTTATCTAATAGTGATGATCCATTATATTCCATTCCCACTCCACATATGTGTATAAATAAATTTGTATTTAAATGTACTTAAGTAGTATAGATATTTTAAATACATCTATCTAAAGAATGCACAAGGATATTAGTTTGGACATATTTTATTTATCTAAAAGGATTTTTATTTTACTTTCAAATTATTTTATTTGCTACATAGATACATAAATTTGATTTTTATTTACAGAATATTTTTAGTTTATAATTTTAGTTTTTTTAAATATATGTGTCCGTTGTACTTTAATTTTGTATACCCAATCACAACAAGATGTTTTGTGCCTTGCTATCACTATAAACAAGAATCTCATGTCTTCCATATAAATTTTTCATGCTAGTCACCAAATACTTATTTTGTAGTATATGCATACACACACGATAACGACTTGAAACTCTTTGATGTCGGGATAATGAATTATTTTTAGTTTATACTTTTAGTTTTTAAAAATATATGTGTCCATTGTACTTTAATTTTTATATACACAATCACAACATGATGTTCTGTGCCTTGCTATCACTATAAACAAGAATCCCATGTCTTACATATAAATTTTCATGCTAGTCACCAAATAATTGTTTTGTAGTATATGCATTCACACAAGATAATGACATGAAACTATTTGATGTCACTACATAACATTTCTTGTTATAATTACCTAATTAGCTTAAAAAACGAAAAAAAAAAACAAGCAACTTAATATCACTCTAAACAAGAAGCTAATAATTCATACACAAGATATAGACATGACACTCTTGGATGTCGATGTAATTACCTAACTAACTTAAAAAACAACAAACAAACTTATATCACCTAAACAAGAGATTAATTTTCTTTGCATACATTGATTAATTGGTACTTCATATATAGTTATATTGTCCATTATTACACACATGATTTTTGATAAACATTTGATAGAGACAATACCTAGATGTAAGCTTCTAGGCTAAACTAATAAAAATCAAAGCTTTGAAAAACAGATGAAACCTCCTCCACCTGATATAATAATTATTATTACCTTGTCTTACAGTTAATTCTCGATAGAATTTGAGATTATTGTTGTTGTTTATGAGCACGCCCACAGTATTTGAGATTGTTGTTTATGAGCACGCCTTGGATTAGCCTGTTGTGTCGTACAAAAACGATGTGGAACGCAGTAAGGTCGATTGGAATCCCAATCCACTCTGAAATGACTTATGATTACCAAGCATTTGCAAAACTGAAAGAATATTTGTATGTGTTTAATCAAATCAGTCGGTGATAGAAAGACAGAGAGAGAGATGTCCTTATAAAAACATACATTGGAAGACCAAAAATAATAATAATAATATCTGAATCTGGAGCACCTAGGCTAGACATTTGATTGCAAAGCTATAGACATAAAGACGTGGTGGAAAAGTACTTGTAGGAGGAGTTGGAAGTTGTAAAGCCATGAAATGTGGATTGTGATCAATAGCTTTCGGTAGTAATAATACACCCAATTCTTCTGTGGCTTACGTAACAGCTCTATACCAGATACATATGTCTAAAGTGGGTTTCAGGGACGGTCTAGATTGGATTGAAAGAGCCTTGGAATGAATCTGTAACGTTGGTTTCTATACCAGTTGTTTTCAGAGCACAATTTGTATGGATAAGAGGCACTATTATTGACTGGACAGCAGGTTTTGTCGCCACTGAAATGGTTGCAGAGTGCGGTAGTAATAGACGAGGCTATGCTTTTGCTGTTGGCATTTGCATTTTCATTGATATTACTTTTAGTTTTAGTGGCTGCGCCCTCTGGAGGGCCCCATCCAGATGAGGAGAGCCACTGTGTGTATTTTAAAAAGGAGTACAATGTCCGTGAATTTTGGTTTTAAGGGGGACAGCTTTCTTCGTTGGAAATCATCGAGCCCAATGCACTCATATATAATATGTCACGTCGAATTTGACAGGACTGGTGAATTGAATTAGGGTTTCCTTTGGCTTCCTTCATTCTACATTAATCCTAATGTCATAGAAAATAATTGAAAACTTTGTTAGTAGATTTTTATAATTCATGAGGCATTATTATTCTTGCTTTTGAATTTGATTGTCTGAATTTTAACATTCTGATGATGGATCATGTCTGAAATGTTGATACAAAAAATTCACACAATCAAATTCAGAAATAACAACAATAACTTGTTTGGTTTGACATTCTGATGATTGATCATGGAGTGAGATTCGAAACGTTGATACAAAAAATTCACATATCAAATCCAGAAGCAACAACAATAACGTGTTTGGTTTGACATCCTGCTTATTTATTATGAAATATGATCCGAAATGTTGATACAAAAAAATTACACAATCAAATCTAGAACTAATAGTTCAGTAATGTATTTGGTTTGACATCCTGATGATTGATCATGAAATGTGATTCGAAATGTTGATACAAAAAATTCACACAATCAAATCCAACAGCAACAACAATAGCTTGTTTGGTTTGACATCTTGATTCTGATGATGGATCATGGAATGTGATTTGAAATATGGATACAGAAAATTCATATGATCAGATCCAGAAGCAACAACAATAACTTGTTTGGTATTTGATTTGATGATTTGAATGTATTGTAGGACTGAAAATTATGAGTAAATTATTTATCCTTTTCACTGTCTGCTCGTCTATAGAGTGGATGGAGTGGAGACTGGAGAGGAATGAGAGGCATTTTGTCTGCATGAATAATATGGGAAAAGTTGGTCAACTAGAGAGTGTAGTGGATTTTCATAATTCATGAAGGCATTACTATTGTTGTTTCTGAATTTGATTGTGTGAATCTTAACATTCTTAATAAACCATAGAATGTGATCCAAAATATCGATACAAAAAATTTATACAATCAAATTTAAAAACAACAACAATAACTTGTTTGATATAGAAACAACAACAATAACTTGTTTGATATTTTATTTCATGATTTGAATGCCTTAATGGGACTGTAAATTATGAGTGAATTACCTATCCTTTTCACTGTATGTTCGTCTGTGGAGTGGAAGTGGAACGGAGTGGAGAGTAATGAAGGGCATTTTGTCTGCAAGAATAATGTTGGAAAAGGTGGTCAACTAGAGAGAGTAGTGTAATGTATTATTTATGAGAGATTCTTTGACGTATATCATGGATTAAAATTAAGTCGTCTGTCATATTATTCTATTGGGTGTATATTCAGTCGCTTTAATAATTGACGGTGGTGAAGAAGAAAGGGTGATTCCCGATTTTATCAGTCTGTCATGCATGTGCAAATAAAGACATTTAATGAGCTCTGAACAATCCCAATCCCAATACGTTGTTAAAATTTGGAAGCATTCAAGATGAAACATATTTTTATTGCTTGGAGTTGGGAACATCTCCACATCTCTAGTACATAACGACAACAAAACAGATCTCAGATTTTTCATTAAAGGCTCCTGAACAGATAAGTGCCATTCAATTCCACACCAGGACAAAATGCTAAGTTTTCTTCTGTAAAATCCTTGGGATTTCTTGATAGCAGAACATTTACATAAAACAATAAAATTAAAATTAACCCCTCAGTGCATGGATTATGGAAACAAAAAGTTTTCAATTGGGTCCAGTGGATTGAAAGTTTTTTTCCATCCATGTGAAAAGATTAAGTATGAATGAATTCTAGGTGCTCAACCATTAGGGTTGTTGCACGTTGAATTCAGGTCTTAGAGAGGAATTATGTTACATATGTATGTACACCAGACAATTATAATGATTTTGATCTGATAGGTGTCTCTGAAATTAATGTCTGGCAGCAAAGAATATGATCATAGTGTAGATAAAAGTCTCCCGTTGGGGACCATTCAATTAATTAATTGGGCTGGCAACGTGCCTTCAAATCCGGCCTGTAAGGTGTCCATGAGGGACAACGTTGACTCCAGTAAGTGGCCGTGACTCTTGAATTTAAGAGATTCAGAGTCTGCTGTGATTTGATACACCTGGGAGTTTTGTACTGGTTGACAGAGGAGCCTTGGCTCAGACAGTAATCCATCAGCAAATCAAATGTTCCAAGCTCCACAAGCCTTATTTCAAGAGGCCCAATTGATTTATCTTTGCTTCTGCACCGCCTGTACACTGAATCCAGAGATTCCTCTATGACTGAGCAACAATTTTCCAATACAGATGCTTCCATGGGCTCCCTTGTAATGAGCTCCCAATACAGAACATAATGCCCGGGTATTGTTGATGTGTCAGCATAGCTTGTGTATTCAGAGAGCAGAGAATCATATTGCTCCAGCAATTTCTTGGCATTGGTCACAGCCTTGAGCAGATCTTCTTCATTGGTTTTGTCTGTGTCAATGCTCAGCACCACATTTCTTCTGTAAACAAACTGGAACTGGGGGGCTTTGTTGTAGAATCCAGTAACAAATAGAATGTCACCCACTCGGTATCTATATAAACCTGCATATTGAACAGTAGTCATATAAAGAATGATCTCGACTGGAGAAAAGGAAAAAAATTGGACTAAAAAATTAAATCAAGTAGGCCAGGCCAGGCCACCCACATACCCGAATAGGTAGTCACAACCAGTTCATAGAAATGACCAACTTTCACATCCACCAGATCAACCAGCTCATCCTCTCGTATTTTCCCATTCTCTGTCCCGTTGGAATCATGCAAATCTAGGTCATCTGTACCATTCTGCTTGTGCACAGGAAGGAATTCAAAGTAGGCCATGTTGGGCAGCAATGTGTAAGACACTTCAGAGGGCTTACTCAGAGGCTTCAGATTCACACCAAAATAGCATTCAGAGGAGGCATACATGGTACAAACTAGGGGCAGTCCTCCACTGTAGTAATCCAGTGTTGGAATGTACTGTGCCATAGACCCTGTCACAATTACGTCAATATAGATTGTTTTAGTCCACAGGCGAGTAATTATCCCCTGCCATGATTGCTTCCTGCATTCCTCTGCTATGGAATCTGCAAGGCGAGGATTGGCAGTGAGCAGCCTCATGACAGACTTTCTGCAGGGAGGATCATCGATCCATTCGCTCAGATGCCCACTTCTTATGTTGTCACAGAGCTCTGCCCAGTATTCTTCTAGAAACTTGATTGCCCTCAGAAATGCAGAGGCAAAAACTGCCCCTACTCGCAGCACTTCATCCTTCTGTATTAGTCCACAGAGTAACTGGCAGAACATGCTCTGCCTGCTGTCTGGGCATAGGATTGTCTCGTCTGGGCTTGTGTTGACATTGAATTTGTCATAAGGTCGGTTTCTAAAATTGCTGCTCTTGTAGTAGCTGGTCAAAACAGGTCTCGCCTTGAGCCCAGAGGGTGTAGTAATCTCTGCCTTAATGAACAAAAGGTACATGCCTTTTCCTTTGTCCAGGCCAGAAATGTATCTGCATAAACATCAAGCCCATACCATGAGAGACATAAATTTTCATACCTATGCAATGATTTGTAGACCATCTGCCAAGAAAATTTAATGCCCATACCATGATTTAACAGGCCAAGTTCCTAGAAACCTAGATATAAAACCCATCATACTATGATTTCTAGACTGTCAGAAACAATGGAATTTACTTATATCCAGAGTTATTTGGACTCACTGGCTCATTATGGGCATGAGGAGATTGTACAAGAGCGTTTTTCTGTCAAGCTCTTCGGGGATTGAAGGCATTATCTTTGGCTGCCCACCGGAGGTTCCAGAGCTGTGTAAAAAACCAACCAAAACATAAAACTTTGTTTCACATTCAAACTGAATGCTTATATAACAAGGCCAATTTTTTATGGACTAGAACAAAAACTTTCAGAAGAAAGAATGCAATATATATATATATTACCTTGTTAACAGCTCCGAAATGGGTTGGGCTGAAATGATAGGCGAAGAATCTCCATTGGCTATCCTCTGGATATAAGGCTTGATGTCTTCATAGTTAACTACAGGTACCTTCAGTTTAAACGACACCTTGTCAACTCGGCCGTGCAGAAACTTGCCCAAGTACTCAGTCTCAGTATTCCTTCTCAAAATCTCCATTAACACATCCTTCTGGACCTCATCAGCCCTTTTTGTCAAGCTCTCTATAAGCTGCAAGGCCGCCTCAGATTTCTCATGGGTGCAATTGTTCATCTCCATCAACCTAGCACCAAATTCCCGATCCAAAAAAAACCAAATCAAAAGAGACAGAGAGTTCAAAGAAAAAGCAAAAACCACAATGTTCAACCTAGATCAGACCATGAACATCTTGCAAATGCGTAAGACGAGACCATGAATTCTACTAAGCAGAAAAAGACAGAGGAGCCAAGGAAATGCTCATATTTCTTAAATGTTTTTTCAAAATGCTGGCAAGGAAAAGCAATGGGTTTGTATGAAAAGCAAACTACCACTGAGTACTCGCCACGCAACTCCTGCTCTTCCCAGACTGCTGTGCTGTTTCCTCCTTTTATCTCGATGTACTGCACTGCACGTTCGTTGCTTCTCTCTCACACCATAAAAAAACAACAAAAGAAATCCCTAATTTAACGTTATATTAAAACCTCCAAACAAGGCCTCCCCTTTGCATAAATATGCTTCTGCGCAGCTTCTTCTTATCAAAACAATATCAAAAAACAATAGCTTATGTATTGATCCCGCTGCCACGGTCAACCATAACAATCCTCTGGAATTTGTTGGCAATTGTTTAAGTACGTCGAAGTGGTCCAAACCAGGGGGATGGCCCTACTGCACGTGGCTGTGTTGGAGGCCTAAAGCGATGTGGGCCAAACCATTCAAATAGTTTTAAAACAAACAAACCTCACCAGTCACCCCAGCCCCTTCCCTTCTACTTCTCTCTCCACTTGTATTACGTCGAATTGCCTATAATTGTCCCACTGTGACTACCACTCCTCCACTTTACCTCCTCTACAACCACAGGAGACAGGGCGCTACAGGAGAGGGTGTGCTATAGGAGAGCAGAGAAATAAGTTGGCAGAGCATGATTTACGTGACCATACATGCAAGACTCGTTGTTGGTTGCCAGCCATGCAACAGCACACCACAACCCGGCTTGTTTGGAGCCGCCCAACCACTCACCATACCAATTTATCTTGCCCCGAATTGGTTGTGGGTATCACAAAATCCGGGATATCTGTTCTGGTAGGATCTATGAAATGCCGGGTGGAGTGGTGAAAAAACACATTAAAAACGAGCAGGCACGTCTCTCTTTCTCTCGGTCCATGAACCCACAAGACGACGTAGCCTATATAATTTATCTAGCTTGACTCTAGGGAAGGCAAGAAGCACCTTCACTATCGTGCTTCTCGATAAAGAAAACAAGTCAAAAACTAATTAAAAACTTAACTGTGTGTTTCCTGGCAAGGCCTGCCTTGCCCGCATTCTCGCTTACATGTTGTTTCTGCCTAGGGATACAGTGGCCCCATTCCTCCATTCTTAATGCTTTCCCTTCACTAGGTCCCCACAAACCCTAACATGCAATTGCATTCAAGACTTGAGTGAGACTACGTTACGTTTTATGCCGTCACCCCCATTCATGTCAACCCTAACCATGTCACTGTCGTCTCCATTAAACAATCAACAAGTTCCTGTTATAATAGGATGGGAACTACCTACTCCTCCCTCAATTTGTGACCAACTTGCTCAATGACTCCTTCACCCATTGGTTCTTCAATTACTTGTTTTATCAATGCATGATTTTCAAATTGGAGAGCCCGTTTGTCTGCAATTTGGTCTTAAATAATTCAGGGAATCTTGTGCTAAAATCTCTTCTGCCATTATGTTGTGGATTTTATTATTGCTGCTTTCACCCCTGGTTTATTGTAGAAAAAGTAATGGGTCTTTGGACAATTGGTTGGGATCTCAAAACTTGGAGGACCCACAAGTTTCCACTTTGGAAAATTATTCACAACACGATTCCCACTTAATTGGAAAAAACTATGTACACAAGTTCCCACTTTGGAAAAAATGGTCACAAGATGATTCCCACTCAATCGGGCAAAATTATGAGAGATTAAATCCATATTTATGTCTAATGATTGCCCATTATTTCATAGTCTAAATCGATATCAAGGTCCACCATTTGGGCATCAACACCACTTGCAAATTTTTTCTTATTTCTTTATAGATGTCACTATTAAATTACATTATATGGGAAAAGGCCATTTAATGGGTCTCATAGGAACTTTTCACATTCACTCTGTCCACCTAGCAAAATCAAAACCATGCAATTGAATATTGACTTAAATGTAGGGAAATAGACTTTCATTTATTATAATTGTTTTATACAATTTTATTAAGTAAGAGGTTCTGTTTGGATTTTCAGGATTAATATAAAATGTTATTAATATCTTTTGACTGATTCCGATTCAATTGATTATGTTTGATTCTTGTTTACAATCGAGAGTTAATTTTTATATTGCTAGTGTTTTATTTCTAATTATCAAAAATTGATTATTATCTAAAATATTGCCATGAGACTAATGTGTTCATGGCTCTTTATTTTGTGAAGTCACATGCTTGTTAAGGGAGGGCACTATGGAGCAAGACATTGTCATACAATGTAGCTATATGTAGAGAAATACAAATAATTCCAGTATACCTCTATTTGTGTCAAACCATGGCCAAGGTCGATTTATGTGAGTTGATATCATTTATGCTTGTTAGTTATTTCTTTATAGCTTGCAATATTAAATTGCATTTTTTGGAAAAAGGCCATTTAATGGGTATCATTTGAACTTTCCACACTCACTCTGTCCACCTAACAAACCCAAAACCATATAATTGAATAATCAATAAATGTAGGGAAATAGTTTTTATTTTATTTTAATGTTATTTTATGCAGTATTTTTTTTTTGCTCAGTAAAAGGCTTAAGCCATATTTTATTAATAAATTTTATTACAATCTCTGCTCAATGCGGGCACCGGTAGGAAAGAGTGGAGAGGAGAAAACCTTTGGCCTTGCCCGAGACCATAGGTCTAGTCAGTGACTACTAACTTTTAATGATTTACCTATAATCTTTTACAAATTTTATATTTTGGTTGATCAAAAGCCCTTCATAGGTAGCATCCTAGTTCACTGTTGCCATCTTTTACAAATTTTGCATTCTGGTTGATCAAAAATCCCTTTATAGGTAGCATCCTAGTTCATTGTTACATCCTATTTCACTTCTGCCAAATTTCCTAGTTCACTATTGCCATATTTGTCATCTTCTGATTATCCTGCAAAAACATATTTTCAAAACAATCCTTCTGCAAAACCACTTTGTTAAGTGTTAGTGCCAAAGAAGAAGATCCAATATTATCTCTGCATACTTACCCCTGTTGTTGTTATAGCCTAGGTTTCTTTCATATTAAGTCAGCATTAGAAATTATTGGCTATACTATGAAAGATTACCCAGTCTACAATAATATTAGGGGTATAAACACTGGTCAGGAAAGGAATGATAATAATTCATCATGGAAGCAGGGTCATGAGTGCATTTAGGAATGTTTTCAGTGCTTCAGAAGTCCATCAGCATGGTTATTTGTGAAAGAAAGCCTTATACTAATGCGCTCGATGGCGTTTTATCAGGGTGCGATCGGTAGGAAGAAGTTTGGCGAGTTGGTAATCTCTCGGGAAGAGATACACCGATATCATGATAGTCATTGGCATAACATTCACTATCGGAGGCACAGAGAAGAAGTTGCCCCGATACCTGATGAGGTTGTCGTGAAAGTCATTGGCATAGCGTTCATTGGAAAGCATTATTATGTGTTACCCTGATACCCAATGGACTAGGTGACAAAGGCAGTGTTATTGGCTGGACTTACTCCGATGATGTGATACCTAAGGCAAGTCATCAGGGTAACTTGAGCCATCGGGGAGAGGTGTTTCAGGTTATGTCGATACCCAATGAGGAAGACAAGCCAAGCACGGAGAAGGAGGCTATCAAAGTGATTTACACCAATGAAGGGGAATGTGGAGCAGATGTTTTGAAATCATCGGGACATCAGATAGTGTAGGAAATAGCTACCTCGATAATTTTATGTAGTTGTATTATGTAAGAGGTTTTGTTTAGATTTTTATGATTAATATAAAATATTATTAATATATTTTGACTAATTTTGATTCAATTGATTATGTTTGATCTTTTTCTACAATCGTAAGTTAATTGTTATATTTCTAATGTTTTATTTCTAATCATTAAATGTTGATTATTGTTTAAAATATTATCATGAGACTAATGTATTCATGACTCTTTATTTTGTGAAGTCACATACCTGTTAAGGGAGAGGATCATGGAGCAAGACATTGTCATACAATGTAGCTATATGTGAAGAATAATTCTTGTATACATTTGGTTGTTGCAAACCATGGCCAAGGTCAATTTATGTGAGTTGGTATCATTAATGCTTGTTCGTTGATATATATTTGACACCATATCAATACTTTATTATTTATTAATCACATTGAATAATATTACTTTCATAAACATTGTCATACGTAAGGATAAATGATAGTTATGAGGAGAGATCTTGAAGAAAAGAAAAATCTCACTTTTCATATTTCTATAATCATAAGAACAACAAGGTAGGAAAATAAAAGGGTTTTCATTTAATGACAACTTCTCATGTTAGGCTAAAAGCTATACTAGTTATTGTTTGCATGTTCATACCATTAAAATTCCTTCATTTATGGCTATGTGGTAATCAATTCATTTATATAGATGGTCTTTATAATAAAATTCATAATTTATAGTTGTTATCGCTCTATAATTTGTACTTGTTCAACTCTTTGTTTACTTCATATTTGAGAATATGAACATCTTGTTTAAGGATAAATAGGTAATTTGATTTAAACATACTAATTACATGAAATCTTGATGGTTATTTAACTAGCATATTAGAGCTGCACTCATTCATTCTTGTTGTGTGTTGTTGTAATGGAGTTTTGTTTTAGCTAGGTGATAATTGCAAGCTCTATAAAATGATATTGTTATTACATATAGTTGTAGGCACCTAAAATTGGCCATAATTGGTTAATTTACTCCTATTTTTCTTAATTCCCAATAATCTATTCCCTATTTCTTCTATTTACTCCTATTTTTCTTAATTCCCAATGATATGGTTTAATTTGTATGTTCTCTCTTTGGTCTCATTTGTCTTGTTAAATGTTTGTATTCACATGGTTGAGTGTGAAGAACTTGGGAGATATATGGAGATTGGTTCTAATAGAGATATTGCAACATATTTAATTGTAGGATTTGTTAATTAGTGTATGTTTGTTGACACTATGTAATAGATTAGTTAGCTATATCCTCTGTGTTATGTACTATAGATAGATTTGGTATGATTTGATCTAGTTCCAAGTTTGATTTGTAAGTTCTCTCTTTGTTCTTGTTCTTCTTCCTAGATATTTGTATTCGCATGGTTGAGTGTGAAGAACTTGGGAGAGCTATGAAGACTGGTCCTAATAGAGGTATTGCAACATATTTAATTGTACGATTTGTAGATCAGTGTATGTTTAATTGACACTAGATATAGTATAGGAGTTAGCTACAACCTCTATGTGAAGTACTATAGATAGACTTGATATGCTTTGATCTATTTTTAGAACTGACATTACTGGTGCAATGGGAATTTTTGGATATATATCTAGTTATCCTCTATAATATATTGGTTTGTTGATTATTTGTATGATAATGAGTTTTCATGTTTCATTAGATTTGGATTTACGAGCTATTTAGGTTATGGATTGTCTAACCATTTTCATGTAGTGGGATGACTCGGACATGGACTGTATATATCCATGAGATTATTTTGGTATTGATGCAAACTTTTTTAGTTGGACTTGTATGTGGTCATTTGTCCTTTGGTATGTTGCATTGAGATAGGAGGTTGGATATACATAGACTTGATTGTAGATTTAGAGTTTGATAAATTGATGACATGTATTTTTATCTATGTCGGTGTGTAAGGGAAAAAGCAAGACTAAGGCTAACATGCCCTAATCCTACCTTTTGGACACACATTGTGGAATACAAAAGAGCCTAGACACAATTGGCTACTTCTTTTTGTGGAAGCGAGAGAGCCACGGGCTACCTATTAGGATTTCTATTCCTTTGTTGTAATTTAAAGATAAAATGATGCAAGTTCAATTCCTAACCCCAAAGTGCAAGTATGAACTAATAACAAGATTGCAGAATTAAGATTAAACAATGGAAAGCTGTAAACACAAGGACAAGATAAGAATGCAGATGTGTACCTAGAGTTAAAATCTGAGTGAAAATGTTCGGGACGGGGGCACGGGCGCCACTGTCCTGATTCTGCGCCTGAAACTACTCCTGAAACTGTTGTTTTACAACCTGGAAAACTGTTGGAAATGCTAAAAATTACTGTCTGACAGAGGGACCAGGGCGCCCAGCGCCACTATCCCAGGGACCAGGGCGCCCAGCGCCCCTGTCCTGGCAGGACCAGGGTGCCCCATGCCCCTGTCCTGGTCTTTTGCACTGAAATTTGGTGTGCAGCTCGGTTTTTGTCTGCTTCTACCAGATCTGCAACTTGCAGCGTCGTCCGAATCCCGAAATCTGCACTTATATCTGAAAAGGTATGGTGGGTGGCTATATAGGGTTTTGCCTTAGTCAAACCCCCGCTTTGGTGATTTCCACCTCCACGAATAGCCAAGTTGTATTGTAAAAGTAGTGTGTGTGCAGACCTTGTGTGTGTGCAAGATCCTTAAATGCAAGTAAGCAAACTAGAGCAACCTATAAAGTAAACCCTAATTGCTTGTAAATGATAATGTAAATGCTCCAAATCAAAATGCAAAGTGATCTAAAGCATGAATACAAATGATATAATGAGGCTTATGCAAAGACATGAAAACAACATGAAATCATACCCAACCCCAAGGGAGGGGTACAAGCCAATCTTCAGTTGGTGATCCCCTATTGCTCTTCAATGTCTTCAAAGCCCTAAATGGATGAATGAAATTGATGAATGCTTGAGGGATGGATGTTGAACGTTGTTGAAGTCTTCAAAGATCTGCTCTTTCGCTGCATAGAAGGTCCCTCAAACCAAAATTCGGATCCTTTCAAATGAAGAAAGAGGGCTCTTATATATGAAACCCTAGGTCTTAATTTCAACTTTTGGCCGACCTAGAGATTGAATCTCCTGCCAATTTCTTGGGGTTAAGCTTTATTTTATGATTGGATCGCGCTCCTAAAATTTTTGGAAAAATGTCTGAGACCGTGTGTACTCTGGGCGCCATGGTCCCAACAACTTTTCACCAAATTTTCAGGGCCGTCGGATATGATGATTTTAGAGAGAATCCCAAAGTTACAGGTGATTTCGAGATGTTTTGACCCCCGAAATCAAGCCCCCAAGTTCAAAATAGGACCTAACTAGGGTTTTTGATTAAATGATGTATTGGAGGAATAAAATGAAAGGGGCACACTTTAATGAAAAGGACCCAACTTTATGATATGGAAGATGATGAAATAGGACCTTAGACCTAATTAATTTAATTAATTAAGTGCTAAAGAGGAAATGCAATGCAAAATGCTAAATGCGCCAAGGCGGGTGCTAAACTAGGTGTGAAATTGTAAAGCGAAAAAATCGAACCCTAGTCGTTCTCCCCTCCCCAACTCCAAGGAGAGAGAAGGGAGAGTCACTAGGGTTGATGGTTTTCACTTAGGAGGGACTTTACATTCAAAAGAGGGGTTGAAACCCACAAGATCCAATCCCACGCAATGCAAGATTGGATTCTATATGAGTTTCAAGGGTTGTGATAGCAAGGATACCCTCTTTTGTAAAGAATGTAGATAGAATGATTAAGCTAGGAATACATAGAAAGTGAGAAAGATTTGCTTATAAACTGAGATAGGGATATGATATGAAGCTGCGGACCTGGAATTAGCAGTAAAATGTCGAGACGGCGTTGTCCTGTGAATTTGAGCAAAAGTTGACGGGATGATGGCGCCCGGCATGCACACGGTCCTCCGAAAAATCCGCGAAACGAAGGGGGATCTGTTCGTCTCTGCATAAGGATTCCAGATCTTCAATTTCAGCTGCGTACCTGCAACCTACACACAGAAAAGTGAAGACAATTGGGGGGTTAGGGATTAGGGGTTTTCCCTTAGGTCAAACCCCGGTTTTGGAATTAACCAAGAAATGAGAAATGCTGTAAATGTAAATGACTGTAATGTAAAACAAGTACTAGTACCTTGTTGTAAGGATGTTTGTATCCTTATATGTGAAGGTATAGATGTTGTTGTTTGTTGTATGTTGTATGTTGTAGCATGTGATCTCCTCTTCAATGGTTGAATCCTTGTCTTGAATGCAACACCTAGCCTTGAATGGAGACTTAGAATGATCAATTGCTTGAAGGAATGCTTGAATGCTTGAATGCTTGAATGTTTGAATATCGTTTCCGCCTTTTTCCCTCCTCCCAAAATGGGAGAGGAAATGTAGTTTATATACTTGCCAATTAGGGTTGATAGACTGATTTTCTTGACCTTAGGCCGACTAGGAAATGTTATTTTCCAATTTGCAAACAAAAAGGCCCGAAGTCCCATAGGAGACCGGGCCCAAAATAGGGCCAGGGACCAGGGCGCTGGGCACCATGGTCCTGGGGGACCAGGGCGCTGGGCGCTCTGGTCCCACCTCCCGGGACAGCAGGGTGCAAGGAGGGATCAGGCAGGGTGCTGGAAAAATGTAGTTTTTGGTGTCATGAACAAGTTTCAGGGTCTCCATTCAGGTTTAGTGTTGCGTCACCATCGTGAAGACCCAAATGCAGTCGAAATTGCAAGTGTCGCAATTTTAGGACGCTACAGAAATTGTACCACTTTAGCAAGTGCGTACAATTTACAACGCTACATTTAGCCCCCACTTTAGCGGTCATATGAGTACTACATGCATATGCAAGCTAAAGTATAGGAAAGTAAACATTATTTGAAAAAGGATATATCCATAAGTCATTGGATGAAGCCCCCAGCGATATCTACAGTACACAGTTAGGAACTGCACCCTACAAAACACACGTTAGATCACAAAATCACCTAATGCTTACTAAGGAAAGTGATGAAATTTGCGAGTAGCTATATGCCCCCCTATTTCGGCTTTCTTATTAGGGAGGTGAAACAGGATAACATGTTTACTTAAGACAAATTGTGTGAGAGATTATTGATGAGAGATGTTCACTGAAAAGGCTTCATCAGAGCACGTTTTGGAACATCCCGGGAGTAAGGGAATGAAAATACGATTCCTACACAATGAACGGTTCGAAAATCGCATCTCCCAAACTCAAGTTATGATGAATGAGTGATAGAGGAAAATTAGGGTTTTGAAACCAAAGGTAAAGGAATGAAAATATATACCTTGAAAGTGACTATTGCTTTTGTCACTTTGTTGATTTTTGATTATTGTTCATTGCAGCGGAGCCCACATAGCCATCATCATGCCTTCACGACGATCGGAGCATCCCACGAGGATGGAGATCATGCGACAGGCCGTGATCGATGATGAGCCATTGGACAAGGTGAGTTGACTAAACTTTGACTTTGACTTTCTGCATTTCTATTGACTTTGAGTTTCTGTGATCGAATGCGGGCCCTCGAATCTGACCCTGGGTCCCACCCAGGGTGCCATGGTCCTATCAGGGTGCCATGGTCCTCTCAGGGCGCCATGGTCCTTGAAGGGTGCCATGGTCCTCTCAGGGCGCCATGGTCCCCGAAGAGCGCCATGGTCCTCTCAGGGCACCATGGTCCCCGAAGGGCACCATGGTCCCTGAAGGGCGCCATGGTCCCAATTAGGACTCGGCAAGAGGTGTTAGGGCTAGCTTTCAATGTTCGACAGTTTTTGTTTTTCGCGTAGATGATTGGATAAGTATGTTTGATGACTGAGTACTGATTACACTGATGTTTTTGCATTACAGGGTCTCCCATACATGAGAGAGCACACGGCGGGGCAGATTCTTCGCAGTCTGCGAGATCAGATTCCCCAACTGACTTAGGCAGAGAGGGATACATTATCGATAGTGGGTTTATGGTATGTGATTCTCATGCCGGCCATTCGATTCCATCCTGCGATGTTGATGGCACTTATGGAGTGATGAGATCCTGACACATGTACATTCCATCTCCTAGTAGGAGAGATGACGGTTACACTTGAGGATGTGTACCGCATACTTTGCCTACCCATCAGAGGAGCCACCGTGACCTACGCGACTGATCGGTCAGTGGAGGACTATCAGAGGGAGCAGATATACTGCATAGGGAGAGTCATGCCAAGTGAGATGAGAGGTCGCATCATGGTCAGTTGGCTCTTACATCCTACAGGAGAGGTGCCCCTTGTGAGACGTCTTATGATTTCCATCATTGCACTAGCCGTCTGCCCTAATGGGCGAGGTACGCACATGCATGGGGGTCTCACATGGTGCATCAGGGCTATGGAGAGACATAGGAGAGTATATGCTTGGGGTTGGAGTATGCTTGCACATCTCTATCATGACCTTGAGGAATATGTGTTTGGACAGTGTTGTAGCTTGATGACATGCACACTTCTACAGGTGTGGATATTTGAGCACTTTACATGCACCAGGCCCGTCGGCTATCCGATGAGTGCGGCTAGCGAGCGACCTAGGGTGTTTGCCTATCCACTTACCGGTGAGTGGGGATTTCGGGATCTACTATATTGGAGAGTGACATTCGATAGATTGACAGCTGAGGTGACAGTATAGAGACCATATCTGCGGATGCACAGATGGGATGGAATGGAGAGGCAGCTAGCATGCTTACAGAGGAACCGCCTACTGAGAGGACGATACTCACATATCATAGTCCCATTCTATTTTGATCGAGTATGGAGGCAGTTTGGGCTAGAGCAGCATGTTCCAGCCGATGTACCTATCTATACTCGACACTCACGAGTCCTTCCCAAACCTAGAGCAGTAGCGAGACCTACGACAGATGATATCGAGATTACAGATATAGAGGGGTTTGATCAGGATGTGGTCACTGATTACTCCGCAGATCCCGGAGCACAGCGCAGGTATCTCTCATGGTTTGTGAGGTCATACCCTGGGCCTATCTTTCCACCAGATTACCCGATAGGCCATCCAAGTCCATGGAGACATGGAGACCGAGATGAGGATCAGGGATCCAGATCAGAGGAGCCAGAGGAGGGAGAGGGTCATGAGGAGGCAGGAGATCCTGATCCACCCATAGGAGATCAGCCTAGTGCCGAGGAGGAGGAGGAAGGGGAGAAGGATGACATAGATAGAGATGATGATGAGGAGAACGAGGATGTGGGTGAGGATGCAGATGAGGATGAGGATGATGAGGAGGAGGAGGATAGAGATGATGAGGAGGAGTCAGATGCAGCTCCCCACCATTCAGGAGATGATACCATAGCCTTGGATCCTCCTCCTATTCCCCAAAATGGGGAACACGAGGTGATACGGAGACCTATACCCATCGTGCACAGATCATTTGAGCGTGGGGAGCCTAGTAGTTCCTAGTCACAGATGCTACCATATCACGATCCCTACTGGCATGAGGGAGATCCAGGTATAGTAGGTTTATATTGACTGATTAATGTTTTGATGATATAGAATGGTACTAATACGAAATCTGTTCTACTGCTACAACTAATGTGCAGGAGTGGCGCTCCTTGATCCAGCAAGCAGTGATAGATATTTCCATGATGGCACAGATCCCTAGTTCCTCACAGGTTGCTTATAGGCCTCAGGGGAATGCGGGTCGGCATGAGGACTTGTTTTCCCCATTTCGAGTACAGGTGGAAATATGGAGGGAAAGAGAGAGAGTTCTATCAGAGAACCTTCAGCGGGCACAGCGTGACCTAGCAGCAGCTCAGGCCGAGGCTACCTCGTATCGCATGATCCTTATGGATAGGGATTGTAGGAGTCCCTCTCGGAGTCATTCATGGTCTATATCACGCTATACACCTATGGGTCCACCTTCACGGCCGGATCAGGAGGGAGCGTCTAGTCGTCACTCTCCAGCCACTAGCCCTAGGGATAGGAGATGATCTCATGATGTAGGATAGGTCACATTTTGGATGTATAGTGACCTACTTTTGTATATGAAAACATGATCCACATATATATATATATATATATATATATATATATACATGCTTCTCTTTGTCTCAAACGTGTTATCTTTAATGCCTAAAACAATGTATATTTTGATTAAAGTTAATACATTTGGTAAATGTACATGTATGTTCTGAATTTAATTTCCATGTGATTGATTTCTCAATGCTTCATGATTAAATTGATACATGTGTGACTTAATTAAAATAAAATATTTAATCAAGTACTACATTGATGATAGAGAAGAAATATGTGTTAAGCCTAAGAATCATATAACTAATGTGATTTAATTTAAATTTAAACACAACATGATACAACTTAACACATAAAGACATTGCATAATATGCCAGCATAATGGAAATGTAAATCTTTTGTAATTTACATAAATGAATTCAAGACAAACTATAGAGTAAAGAAACACGCTTGTCAAGAACAAAGCAATGTAGATTAAACAAAATATCATTTAATGCTACTTGCTCTAACAAAGATATGCTAAAATATTATCCCATTTTGAAGAAGTGAAAAGAAGATAGATGAAATGAAAGAAATGAGGAATTAAGCATAGTATTTGTGCAAGTGCATAGCATTTATAGGTTCTTTAAGAGGCGTACCATCTACATCCGCTATTTTGTAAGCACCTGATCCATAATCTTCAATAACAATATACGGTCCAAGCCAATTAGGACTAAATTTTCCCTTTTCCTTAGGTAAGGTATTCACATTGCGCTGATTCTCATAGAGAACTAAGTCACCTACTGAGAAGGAACGTTGAATAACCTTATCATTATAGCTTCGTTGTAGAGTTTTGTGATATGCTTGAATATGCTCAAGAGCATTTATACGTTGTTCATCAAGCATCTCAAGCTATTGAAGTCTTTGTTCTCTATAAGAGTCATCATCTACTATACCTTTGAGAGAAAATCTAAGTGATGGAATCTCTAATTCTAAAGGCATAATAGCATCAGCACCATAAACAAGATTATAAGGGGTAGTTCCTGTAGCAATTCGTACACTCGTTCGGTAGGCCCAAAGAGCATAGATTAGCTGAGTACTCCAATCCTTACCATGCTTATTCACGATTTTGCGAAGAATTTGTTCAATTATCTTATTGGATGATTCAGCTTGACCATTTGATTGAGGATAGTATGGTGTAGAAAATCGATGTTTGATATGATATTTCTCAAGGAATTTCTTCACATCCTTATTCTTAAATGATGTGCCATTATCTGAGATTATAGTGGAAGGTATGCTGAATCGAGAAATAATGTTTTCTAGAAGAAATTGACAAATCACTTCAGCAGTAGTAGAGCGAAGGGGAACAGCTTCTACCCACTTTGTAAAGTAATCTGTTGCGGTTATAATGAAAGTGTGTCCTTGAGATGAAGGAGGAGAGATTTTACCAATGAGATCCAATCCCCATGCAGAGAAAGGCCAAGAAGCTACATGAGAACGGAGTTCTTGGGCAGGAGCATGAATCAGATTATTGTGTTGTTGACATTGATGACATTTCTTAACAAATGAAAAAGAATCTTTCTGCATAGTTTGCCAATAGTATCCCATATGAAGCAATCTTTGAACCAAGGATTTGCCTCCAAAATGCCCCCCACAGGCACCTAAATGTGCCTCTTCAAGAGCAATAGGGATTTCCGATTTGTTAAGACAGCGAAGGAGGAGACCATTATAACCCCTTCGGTAAAGAACATTAGAAAGAATGATATATCTAGCAGACAGCTTGCAGATTCTAGCCCTAGTGTTCCTATTGGCAGAATCAGGAAAGGTACCATCAGTCAAGTATCTTACGATATGCGAATACCATTCATCTGAGTCTATAAAGTCACAACATGTCACCAAGCTAGAATCATCTACAATAGCTGGAGAAATAAGGTTATGAATAACAAATTTAAGATCAACCACAGGGTCCTCTAAAGATACAAGAGAAGCCACACATGCCATTGCGTCTGCATGTCGATTATCTTTTCGAGGAACAGGTTCCATGGTATAAGAATCGAATTTTTGTAACAAAGAGATAGCAAGATCTTTATATTGTGATAATCTATCTTGTTTTGCTTGATACAGTCCTGTTACTTGTCTTATAATCAATTGAGAATCTCCATAAATATGTATATGCTTTACATTCAGAGCCAAGGCTGCCTTTATTCCTGCTATAAGAGCCTCATACTCAGCAATGTTATTGGTACATAGGAAATTGAGACGATAAGACAAGGGAATGGACTTCTTCGTAGGAGAAATTAGAACAACACCTGCCCCTGATCCCATACAACACTTAGAGCCATCAAAGTATAACTCCCAAGTTTCATCTTTCTCTGTGCAAAGAATGAAGTCATCGGGAAAAGACTCAGGGTTAGGGAAGGAGAAAGGTGAAGGGGCCTCAACTAAGTGATCGGTCAACGCTTGCCCTTTAATTGCTCTCTGTGAAACAAATTTAAGGTCAAATTCAGTTAACATCATAACCCACTTAGCTAGGCGTCCTGATAAATCAGTTTTAGAGAAAAGATGCTTCAAAGGATCAAACTTTACCATGACGTGGACTTCTGAATTTAAAAGATAATGTCTCAATTTCTGAGTCGCAAACACCAAGGCCAAGCATTGTCTTTCTATCACAGAATATCAGGTCTCATAATCGAGTAAGGTATGACTTATATGGGTCAGTGCAAGAAGATGAGTCCACTTTTTGGCCAAAAAGTGGAAGTGTTTTCCTTGTTTTTCAGATTTTGTCTCACTTGAGCTTAAATTTTGAAACACTTAGAGATTGAATCTTGAAAAAAGTCAGTAATATAAAAGATAGCTCTCTGAGTGTACTTTTCAAATATGTAATTTATTTTAATACCCACATAATAAAAAATAACTTTTTGAATGAAGTTCTAAAAACTATGTTTTAAAAATGCCTGTTTCAGGACCATACCATGCATGTGTACGACCCACACTTTTTGACACAATTAAAATTATTTTCTCAAACCGTTTTGGGAAATGGTTTGTAACACACTGAAGATTGATGAGCATATTTTTCTGTATTTTTTTTTCAAATATTTTTTTTTTAATTAATTTTTTAATGACCGTAATTATCTTTTTAAAAATTTGACGTGTACGACCCACATAATTTGACGTAAACTTAGTATTTTTTGAAATTTTTTTTTTTTAAATTGAAAAGAATTTTGTGTAGATTGATGACATATAATTTTTTTTTCAAAATTCATTAAAATAAATAAGTTATTAAATTAAGAAAATTAGTTAATATTTCAAATTTATGACCCTGATTTAGTATAAATTAAATGAAAAATATTTAAAATAATCAATTTTTAAATTAATTTACATATTTAGAATCTAGACAGTATAATCTGAAATGGGTTTCAATTTCGTATAAAAATTCTTTGATTAAAGGCACGTAAACTATTTCATTTCATCATATTTGTGCTTTCATTCATGGAGCTTTGAATTTGCAGGTTCATGTCTCAGGTGTGGCCATCCCAGGCCTATCCCGGGCCTAATCCCGAGGCAAGTGGCGGGTTGTGAATTCAAATTTTACATAACGGGCCCCCGTTTTATAAACGGGGGCCCGTTTCATTTTCTGCCCGTTGGATTTAACAACGGGCCCCCGTTTTAATAACGGGCCCCCGTTTTATAAACGGGGGCCCGTTGTTAAAATAACGGGGGCCCGTTATTAAAATAACCGTTGCTGTAAAAAAAAAAAAAGATTGCATCGATTTACTACAATATCATTGAAATCCGTACTGACAAAGATTTTTTACATCATTTGGCAGTACTTTTTAATATTTTTTACGCGATTTTTTGAAGACAAGTTTGTAAAAATGGGTTCTAAGCAACGTCAAAAGAAAAAAAAGAAGACAATGACAGTGGACGAAATTCAAGCACAAAGAGAGAAGGAGGCAAAACGCCAAAGAGATCGAAGATCACAACAACGGCAATTGAATAACACTTTTGAAGCATCTAGTTCAGTGCCCGTTGTAGATGAGACCATTGAAGACATCATGATGGATGCAAAAAATATAGAACCACACACGGGTATGACTGTTGATGCAAATGTTGATGTGGATGCGAATCCTGGTATGTTTTTAAATCCTGATGACTATGATGCCAATCAAATTGCTGATTTAAATGAAGCTGGATATAAATTTCATACACCAATACGAAAAGAAATAAAAATTGAAAATATTACACCACCATCTCTAAAAGAAAATGAATGTAATTTGTTTACTATTGATAGCAATGTGCTAGATAATCTTAATGGGTTAGTTTCTTGGAGACAAATCAGAACACATGCAAACAGATTATATAAACAATTTTTCTATAATAAAAAGTTAGGATTCCAATGTCAATTAATGCTACAATTAATAACAATGTTAAAAATGCGTAAAGTCATGAAAAAAATAGGTATTTATGCAAAACCAAAAAGAAAAGATGAATCATATAAGCAAGTTGTATCTACTGTTGCCAGTGCCATCGATTCTATAGGAAAAACAAGTCGATCTAAAGATAAGAATGCAGCACGTAGAGTTATAACGACTGCTATAGTTGACAAAATGATTGTTAATAAAAGAATGTTAAGTGATATAAGTGGCTATTTGAACTTACATCGTAGAACCTTGTCAAGAGCGGCCAAAAGAAGAGACACAATTGAAATTGATCCACTAAACCATTGTTGGAGTTTTAGTGGTAGACTTCAAAGGTCAGACATGAAATTAAATGATGAAACTAAACAATTAATTACAAAATTTTGGCATGATAACACTAGAGTTTCATCAAATGTTAGAGATGTTTTAAAGTTAAGGGTGGGATCAAAAATTCGTGATCCTCATCCAAAACATCTTCTTGACATGACTCAAACTGAATTCTTTAAAAAATTTAGTGATGAATCTGTGTTAATGAATTTACGAATTAGTCAAAGATCATTTGAAAAATGCAAACCCTGGTATGTTAAAATCAATAAACAAAGAATATCTTGTTGTTGTAAAACTCATGTCCAGTTTCGTTACTATTATGATGTTTTTCGATATATTCGTTGTATGTTGCATGGTAATGATCTTGTGCAGGATTGTGGTGTTTATGTTCCACCTGAAACTATAAAAGATTTTATTGGAAGTTTATTTTGTAAACCACCTAATGAACAATTATTTCTTTCCAGTTCATGCATTTATGGTCTTTGCAATTTATGTGGGAACTATTCTTCGATAGGTGAATGTTTGCATGAACATGTTTCATCTAAGTTTGGACAAAAAATGGTTGATGTTAGGAGATTTAAAAATATAGAATACCCTCTAAAGGATGGAAAGATGGGGAAACGTTTAGAATTGATTACAGAACAGAATAGTGTGAATGCATTTATTAGTGAGTTTAAAACTCATATTGTTCCAAAATATGTGAAACATTCCCAACATGCCCGATGGCTTGATGGACAGTTTCGCATATGCAAGAACACATTTCCAATTGGAACAATAGTATCAGTTGTGGATTTTGCAGAAAATTATACTCTAAAACCACAAGAGGAAACTCAATCACAATACTACAACTCAGTGCAAGTGGCCATATTTGTGCACATTATATATAGACATGACCATGACAGTACAGAAGATAACAGAAAAATTTTGAGGGAGTATCATTTCTATGTTAGTGATAATCGATTACACTCTTCAGAGTTTGTCCAACATTGTTTCGAGGTATTTTATGATAATCTTAAGGAAAGAGAAATTGACATGAAACAACATATGATATGGTCAGATAACTGCACTGGACAATTCAAAAATGCAAGAATGTTTTATTGGCTATGCAAAGTTCACAAGATAACCAATGTCCAACATTTATGGAGTTTTTTTGAAGCGGGACATGGTAAGGGGGAACGCGATGGAGCCGGTGCCTGTATAAAAAGAGCTCTTGCTAGAGAACAATTGAAATTCGAGGATGCAGTGAAATTCAGAGATGCTCGTGCAGTTGTAGATTGGTGCAATTCAAAGTTGTCAAAAGGATCAACTGAAAACTCTGCAATTCGACGTTTCTTCTGGTTGATAGAGGAAGATAGTATTCCTATTCGGCATGATTGTAATACCATCATTGGATCAACTAAATGGCATTCATTTAAGAGTTCTAATTCAAACACATGGACTATATTCACAAGGCAACTTGCTTGCTTTTGTCAGTTTTGTGTTTCCGGAGATTGGGAATTTTGTGAGAATAAAGAATGGGTTGAAGAATGGCAACAAAGATCATTGACACCCATAGATGCAAATGATCCGCATGAAAGAACTGATGAAGATATGGATCAAATGTTTGCATCAAATGACTATGATCGCATTTCAGATCTTATACAACAAGGTAAAATTATTTTTGAAATTTGTTTTGATTTATTAAATAGTACATAAATTTATGAAATCTTACAGTGTATATTTTTGTTTTTATTTCTCATTAAATATTAAAATAAAATTGTTTTGTGCACAGGACATGTCTATGTTGTTGTTGCACCAGAGGACAATGAAGAGGGGACAGAGTATTGGTTGGCTCGATGTGTAGAGCCAAAACATAAGCTAACTACTCCTCGAGTAGATGATGATGGTTATGACTATCCAACAGGATCTGTGGTTGTTGTTGGCACTTGGCTACGCAAATATCTAACAAGAAAGAATGGATTGCCCGCATTTGAAGATTATGAATTAGAGAAAAAGATTATACATTACTCACATTTGGTAGTGGCAACTAATATAAAATTGGATAGATATCGTGGCAGGCCTGCTAATAAACAATTATGGACTCTCTCTATGGAAGAGCACGAGACAATTATAGATGCTTTGCAAAAGAGAGAGGATGCAGATGGTATAATAGAATGAATATCAAGTAAGTTATAATTTGAACCCTTAATCCACCTCCCTTTTAAAAGTCGCGATGCATATTATATATAGTATTTTAAATCATGAATCATAATTACAAAATCTAATCTACTAAAATTTTGTTTCAGGTCTACCACAAGTAGAAGGCATCAATGAAAACAAAGTTATTTGTGCATACTTTATGTTTCATTTTGAATAATTACAAGTAAGTTAAATTTTTGTACCCTTAAGGCAAATCCATTTGTATTTTAAATTCAATGTATTCTGATTATAAAAACTAATCATATGTATTTACTTTTTCTAGGTCTCTCATAGTAGACTTGGCCTCAATGACTACTATATTGTTTGTGCATACTTTATGTTGTATTTTAAATTCAATGCATCCTGATTATAAAAACTAATCATATGTATTTTTTTTTCTAGGTCTCTCAGAGTAGACTTGCCCTCAATGACTACTATTGTTTGTGCATACTTTATGTTGTATTTTGAGAGATATAAATCCTTATTATTATAATTTAAATAGACTATTTATTTTATTTTAGATATGTCTTCTTGATTACATTTTGTGTACAATATACATAAATGAGAGACTACTGGTCAAATTTATGAATGAGATAATTATGTTTTAATCAAGTTCTATTCATTATATTTGTTAAATGATACTTTTTGATTTAGAATATGTTATAATTATAAGATATGTTTCGATACTTAGTTCAAGATGTATGCACATGTAGTTTATCTAATCACAAGAACTATTTAAATAAAATTCCAAAAATAAAATTACAAGTCCACATAATGCCTATAAAGTTGTTTAAGCACAACTTCCATAAATAAAATTTCAAGTCCACATAATATATAAAGTATGCGCAAAATTTCAAGTCCACATAGTTTCAAGTCAATATATATGATCTAATGTGCACATAATTTCAAGTCCACATAATATCTAATGCGCACAATACACATAAAGTATGCACATAATATATATGATCTAATCCTATTATGAAACTATCCATATATATAAAGTATGGGTGTGCACGTGTAAACAAATATGTAAAGCCCGTAAAATAGTACATATCAGAGCCAAATAAATAGTAAAATTTCAAGTCCACATAATCCATATAATATCTAATCCATATATATGTCTAGATGGTAACATGATGTTCACTCCACATAATATCTAATGTGCACAAAATATATAAAGTATGCACAAAATATATATGATCTAATCCTATTATGCAACTATCCATATATATAAAGTATGTGCACGTGTAAACAAATGTGTAAAGTCCATAAAAAAGTACATATCAAAGCCAAATAAATAGTAAAATCTAAGTGCTATCATCAATAACATCTCGTGGTCTCTTGTCCCTAGGACGTGGTCCAGATCCACCTGTCTCATGCTGTACAATAAAAAAATAATATTAAAATATTACTTGAAATTAACTATTAAAAGAATCATTTATCAAATATAGTAGAATTCGTAAATTAAGTTACAAACTTACCATATGCTCATCAGATCCTGTAGCAGTATCTCTCTTGTCCCCAGGACGTGGTCCAGATCCACCTGTCTCATGCTGTACAATAAAAAAATAATATTAAAATATTACTTGAAATTAACTATTAAAAGAATCATTTATCAAATATAGTAGAATTTGTAAATTAAGTTACAAACTTACCATATGCTCATCAGATCCTATAGCAGTATCTCTCTTGTCCTCGGGACGTGGTCCAGATCCACCTGTCTCATGCTGTACAATAAAAAAATAATATTAAAATATTACTTGAAATTAACTATTAAAAGAATCATTTATCAAATATAGTAGAATTCATAAATTAAGTTACAAACTTACCATATGCTCATCAGATCCTGTAGCAGTATCTCCTCTAGCAGTATCTTGTGCAGTATCAACACCAAATGCAGTGCTAGCTAACTCCTGTACAAGGTCAAATTCAAAGTGTCCAATTAAATCTTAAATTAAGAGTAAAAATAAGATCAAATTAAGTATTACATATTAATACCTCAAAGGATGTCGATGTGCGTTCAAATTGGCTCTGATCAAAATTATGAGGATAACCTATCCTAATGGTAGTGTCCACCTGCATACATGCATTTAATGAAATCATATTTAGTGAACATATATATGTGTACTAAATAATTTCAAGTAAAGTTACAATATTGTAAGAGTTCATATTTAAGTTAAGAATTATAAGATACATACCATAGATGGTGTCACAATAGTCAGACCCTCTTCTTGATGTGATGTAGAGGGTCCCTCATGACCTGAATCCTGGAGAAAGAAGCATTCAATGTATCAACATGAAAATTTATATAATATACGACGATAGCATATTAACTTAAAAAGATCTAGTACAATGTCTAGATAGAAATTTATACTATACCCCATAAGGTGTGCCGAGTTGTCTTCCAGTAGATGCAATATTAACTCTAATATTAGGCGTAGTCCTTATCTACATAAACAAAATTTATTTAATGAAGTATTAGATTGTATAAAAAAAGAGATGCACTTAGTTTATACCTATATTTAATAAAGTACATAAAAACATTGACATGTACATGTATATTATATATATCTATACCTGGTCAAGATGAACATCCGAGCAAAGAAAATCCATATAAGATGTCATCATACTATCATCTGCTGCATCATGCTCATCTGGAACTGAAGTAGATCCTGCAGCAGTAGTAGGACCTACACACGTCTCATGACAACTCGAACACATATGTGGCATCCATCGAGGAGCAGATGCCATGTGAGCAGCTTGCTCACTCAGGTTCCCTGTGAGGGAAGTCAAAGCATCTAATGTCGAAATGAATGATGTATTTTGGACATCTGCAGGAATCGATGGAGCAACAAGTGGAACTATGGGTGGATTCGGTAGGGGATTATTACTCCGTGCCCCTAATCTATGCTGTGGCATTCCACGACCAACACCCTGGAATGACTTAATATCAAAATAATTTGGTTTTTGGTTCATTACAAACTCACAGTATAATTTCTTCAAAAAATAAAAAGGGACCTCATAATTACGATGTGGTGGATAATCAAAAACCATCCACCATCTATCCCAAAAGTATCTAGCCATTTCTGGATGCACACACCACCTAATTGAAATTCTTTTCTGGTTAGGTTGCATTGGTTCTCTTGTTTTTGGGTTGGTAAAATATGGACATAAATGAGCTTTGGTTATTTTCAAATCTGTGATTTGTCTATAAGTTAAACCATCGGCATAAAAATCATGCAACTCTTGTCGTCGTCTATGAAATTGATCTAATTGAGAATCAACAGATCTAACTGACTCGACAACAGTTTGCATTGATTTTGCAAACTCTACAAGATGGGGTGGCGTGACTTGCTCATTTTGGATAGCAGCAATGTTTTGTTCAATCACTTGTAGGTTTTCATTAATTCGTTCTCTTAAACGAATTTCATCCAATCTAGGGGGTTGTGGTGGTGGTGGTGGTGGTGGTGGTGGTGGTGGTGGTGGTGGAGGAGGAGGAGGAGGAGGAGGGGGTTGTGGTGGGGGATTTTCACCTAATAGTTCATCTATGTCAAAAACATCCATGATGGCAAAGAACTCCTGCATATATAAAGATATACATGAATTATATACAACTCTATGTCAAAGAAGAATCTATTTTACTAAATTAAAAAAAAACATTTATAAATAGTAACATTTCTATGTTGTTGAATGAGATACACATGAAATATATAATATAATATTGAACTTAAAAAAATATACATGTACATACTATTGAATCTTGAAATATAAAATTTGTGCATAAAACTTAATAAAAACTTTCAATGGAACATCATAAATCTATTAGAATTCAATTACGTAGTTTTGAGATAATTGTCATCAATTCATATTACATTGATTAGTCTTCAAACAATCTTAAAAAAAAACTAATCTCCCATGACTATAAATGACATACTTAAAACATATTATATTCTAAGTGGTTGTCATGTAAAGACAAAACATCAAAACTTTTGAAGAGTTAAGCATATTTCACCATTAAATTTCTCCCATAATCAAATCTACACAAGATTATAATTTACAAAAGGTCTTCAAAAAATATTATTTCCTATAAATCATTTATTATAAAACTCCGCAATCATTTGTTTTCATATATAATCTTTCTATAAAATTTAAGATATCAATCCATACACAAATTCTCTTACAAAGTTCAATAAGAAATGAAGGATAGAGGATTAAATACTAAGATTGTTTTGAGAGATCAATGGAGTAGATTGATTGAAAGGATTGTGTGCATTAGAAGCTTCCAAGTGGCAACTTAAATGTTTGGTGCACATGAGGAGTTCATGATCCAAGAAAGTTTTGAGGAAAAGGTCTTCTTAGGGGCGTATACACCAAGATGTTGTAAAAAAAGGTAGCCAAATGACCAAAAAAAGATAAACACGAGTGCGTTATTGGGAAATTCATTTAACGCATTTGAGGTCTTTTTTGTAGTGTTTTTTTCTTACACTATACTAGGCTTGTTTACACTATCGTAGGTTCATTAGGACTATCCTAGGTTCATTAGGATTGTCCCAAGTTCATTATTGCTTTCTTAGGCTCATTAGGACTTTCTTAGGTTCATTAAGACTGCCCTACATTCATTAGGATCATTTGAAGCTCATTGGGACTTTCAAAGAAATGTTGCTCTCTCATTAGGCAAGGAGGATATAGACCCTTTAGGTTCTCTCATGTTTTATAGACATTTGATAGGTTTTAAATTCGAAATATTCATTAATGGAGTTAGTCTAGTGTTTCTTGGTTAGTGAGGAGGATCAGTAGATGTACATCATTAAAGTTTACATAAGGGTTGCATTCAAGTCTTGAAATATTCCATCTCTTGTTAAATATATGTAAGAAGGGGAGAACATTGGATATATTACATCATTAGATAGTGGATATAACCATTGAGTTTTAAAATTAATTAGCCTCAATAAAAAAATCTCAATTTCTATATATTTCATAAATGCATAATTAGATAAATTATTACTTATAAATAAATCAATATGCATTTCTTTCAAAGAAACAAGAAACATACAAATAATAATAAGTTGTGATCTATATATCTAAATATGAAAATAATTCCATTAAAACTTTTACCTAGGTTAAGCATAAAAGTGATAATAAAACATAATCACCATGTTTTATTTCAACCTTAAAAGTAAAAGAACTCTACATATCCTAAAATTAGGACTTAATCACATCAAATAATTCTAATATAACTCAAAATACTCCTTCAACATATAAGATGATCTATGCTAGATGGCCATGTCTTACTTTCATTCCATTTATGGATTTCTTACATAGTAATACAAAAAATAACTTTCATCGAAATTAAGCATCTTTAACCATGAGATTATATATATCCTCAATTGTATATTCAAAATACTTCTTGGGAATTATATTTTTCAAATCTTTCAGATGTATATATAATTAGCACCCCATTTAGAAAACTCATTATCAATCAACATTATAAATCAAGAATATTTTTTATTTTGTATTAATGAATTATATATTTGGCATATTAGCTTCCTTTATGAACCTATGTAAACCAAACTCCAATTTTAGTAACTTATCTAGTTTTGCTCTAAAATTGTGTCCATAATTGATCCTTTTATACCATCACATGACATAATAGGACCTTTATGCCATGACATGGCATAAACCTAAGCCTAAACTTTCATATCTAAAATTTGAAAAACTTAATGTTAATTACTTTTAAGGTTATACTAATTTAGTGGTAACTTTTGTATTGCCTAATGAGGATTAAGAACAATTTAGGTACATATGTTCGGTTTTATGTCAATTTCATTTTCGAACATTTTTGTTTTTGTTTCCATTTCATTTTTGGTTTTTTGTTTGTGTCGATTTCATTTTCGAACGTTTTTGTTTTTGTTTCCATTTCATTTTCAGTTTTTTGTTTGTGTTGATTTCATTTTCGAACGTTTTTGTTTTTGTTCCCATTTCATTTTTGGTTTTTTGTTTGTGTCGATTTCATTTTGTTAATTATCTAGGTTTGGTTTTGGTTTCTAAATTTGTTGATTACGGTTTAGGGTTAACTGTTCAAAAATATTTTACATCAAAATCAAGAATTTACAAATATAAAAAATAATTTATTTATATGCTACTATTAAAAAAAACTAAAATAATAAAAAAAAAACTAAATAATACACCAAAAAAAGAGAAAAATATACAAGAAAATTATGGACTGTGAAAATAGGTGACAGAATGTGCACCTGGGATAGTGGTGGAGGTTTGAAGTGGAAACCACAACACGGGGGCCCGTTTTCGATATCTTCTTATGCAACAGTAAAATGAAAAATTATCCCAAAAAAAGGGTAAAAATAGCTTTTCAAAATGGGCCCCCCGTTTTTTAAAAACGGGGGCCCATTTTTTAAAAACGGGGGCCCGTTTATTAAAAAACGGGGGCCCGTTTTATCTGGCTTCGGCACCCCGTGACCTTTCGGCTCGGGAGCCCGAACCATTAACGGGCCCCCGTTTTTTAAAAACGGGGGCCCATTTTGCGGAGCGCATTTTCCAACGCGCAGACTTCCACGAATTTGTGACTCATTAGCTTGCACATACCCATATAATAAACCGATCATTCCTTACCATCTTTATCATGTTGTGCCAATAATGTTGCGAGAGCATGAGAGGAAGAAGTTGTATAAAGAAGAAAGGGTTTAGAAGGTTTGGCGGGTTGAAGGATAGGAGGATTAGCCAAATATACTTTTAAATCTTCAAATGCTTGCTGACAATCTTCATTCCATTGAAAAGTGATATGCTTTTTGAGAAGTTGAGTAAAAGGAAAAGTACGATTCACAAGTTGAGATACGAACCTATGAATAGCTTGAATCTTTCCTTGTAAGCTTTTGAGTTGAGACACATTTCTAGGAGGTGGCATGTTGACAATAGCATCTATTTTCTTAGTGTCCACCTCAATCCCACGATGCGAAACTATGAATCCTAATAGTTTTCCACTATCCACACCAAAAACACATTTTCGGGGATTCAAGCGCATGTGATATTTACGAATTATTTCAAAGATTTGATGAAGGATCTTAATATGATCTATACGAAGAATGGATTTGGCTAAAATATCATCAACATAATCTTCTAAAATCTTATGCATGTAATCATGAAAGATAAGGGTCATCGCTCGTTGATAAGCTGCGCCGGCGTTTTTAAGTCCAAAAGGCATCATCGCCCAACAGAACGTACCCCAAGGAGTGGTGAAAGCAGTTTTGAATTGATCTTGAGGATTAATGAAAATTTGATTGTATCCTGAAAAACCATCCATGAAGGATAACAAAGCATGTCCTGCTGTAGAATCAACTATCATGTCAATGTTTGGGAGAGGGAAATCATCTTTTAAAGAAGCCCTGTTTAAATCTCAAAAGTTGGTACACATTCTTATTTTATTATCTGATTTAGCCACAGCGACAATATTTGAAATCCACAGGGAATAATCAATAGGGTGGATAAATCCAACCTCCAATAATTTTTCAATCTCAGCCTTAACAAGCAAAGCTACCTTAGGATTTATTTTTCGAATCTTTTGTTTCACAGGCTTAGCATCGAGAACTAAGACAATATTATGAGTAACAATCTTAGGATCAATACCAGGCATGTTAGAGTATGTCCAAGCAAAGATCTCAAGGAATTCATGCAATAAATCTGCATATTGTTTTTGTTCTTCTTCATCCAAGCACTTTCCAATTTTAATAACTTTTTCTTCATTGCAAGGATCCATCTTAACATCAATGGTGTCACTTATGAGAAGATTACTTTGTTGAGGGATATCCTTTAACTGAGGGAATTCTTCCACAATCTCATCATTATCAGTCTCTCTTCCAAAATAAGCTTCAGTGTTTAAACAATAAGGAAATCCCCTATTGTGATGATAACGAGGAAGAGTATCATATGCTCCTATAAACTCAGCTAAAGCATCATTGGTAGGGAAGACATCTAAAGCATAGGCACACGAAGGATCCCCATCAATATACTCAGGGTGTTTCATTGGTAGAGACGTAGAAATAACATTAACACTAATACATGGTCTCTTAGAAGCTTTAGTGCGCTTATAGGGATTATAACCAAGTCCAAAGGTCTCATCATAAAGATTATTCCCTAGAGGAACCTTTATCCCTTGTTTTGTTCGTGAGCGCCACAACCATTTCCATTATACCCATACTTAGCTAAAATATGAAAACCACGACCGTAACGATTAGCCATTTCAGAAAGAGAAGGTGGTTTTTCATAAGACAAAGAATCAAATTCTTCAGAATTAGAGGTGTGAGGAGAAGAAGTTTGAGAAGCGGCCACAAAATTATTGTTCATAGGTTCAGGTAAGATTGATTGATTTTTAGTTTCTTCCTTCTTTTTAACTTTAAGCTCTCTAGGAGGAACCCTATACTCACCTACAAAGGTGGGATTAAAATCAAGAGATCCCCAATCGTCCTCTGCGAGAACCTTCTTAGGATCAAAAGCCTTTTCATGTGTAGATTCAAGTTGAGAAGAATCTTCTTCAGAAACTTCAGACTCATCCAAAGAATCTTGATTATCAGAGGGTGATGATTCATCCATAGGTATCTTGTTTAAAGAGTCATCACTAGAAGAGGAAGATTTAGACGAATTCCCTTTGGAAGTAGATGTTTGCAAACAAGCTTGAAAATTAGTATCACCTATCAAGGTATATGTCTTATTGTTATAAATAAATTTAACTTGCCTATGCAATGTAGAGGGGACAGCTTGCATACTGTGAATCCAAGGTCTCCCTAATAATAGGTTGTATGTTAGATTTCCCGACATAACATGGATAGGAGTAGGCAAAGTAACAGGTCCCACTGTGATGGGTAAGGTGATAATACCTAGTGAAGACTTAGCCACATTATCAAAGCCTTGAATGGGATTAGAGTTAGGCTCAATAAGGGATGTATTTGTTGAAATGTGGCGACTGATCAGCAAAGTACTGTACACTCAACACGAAAAAATTTTTTGCCGTTTTTGTTGATGAAAACCGACATTGTAATAAAACCCTAAAAAGGCCGACTGTGTTTGTTGCCCTAAAAACGCATGTTATAAGCGGCTGGGATGCTTAAGGCATTGGAAGGTTGATGTACTGTTTTTGCTGGATAATAAGAAAGATTGGACGACTGTGTATGGTGGACGTAACCCATTCTGGGTAAACCACGTTAAATCTCTATGTTATCTGTGTCCTGTTTTATTTCTTTATCTTTTGTATTTAAATTTGCATATAATTGTTAGTTCATATTTGCTTCGGATCTACTTGAAACCCTAACAATTGGTATCAGAGCGAGGTTTTCTGTAAATTGGCAAGACTTTCATATTTGAGTGGGAGCAATGGAGGATTCCAAATTCAAGGTCGAAAAGTTTAACGGCCAGAATTATCAGTTATGGAAAATGCAGATGGAGGATTACCTGTATCAAAAGGATTTGTGGTGGCCATTGGAAGGAAAGGCAAAGAAACCGACCACAATATCAGATGAAGAGTGGGACATTTTAGATAGAAAGGCACTGGGATCCATTCGATTGTGCCTTGTGGCGTCTGTAGCATTCAATATAACAGAAGCAAAAATGACTGTAGATTTGATGGCAACATTGGCTAAGCTGTATGAGAAACCCTCGGCTTCGAATAAGGTATTTCTTATGAAGCGTTTGTTTAATTTGAAAATGAGTGAGGGAGGATCTGTAGCGGAGCACTTAAATGAATTTAATACAATTACCAGTCAATTGTCTTCGGTAAAAATTACCTTTGCAGAAGAGGTTAGAGCTCTCTTGATTTTATGTTCTTTGCCAGAAAGCTGGAATAGCTTGGTTATGGCTGTAAGTAACTCTGTCTCTAGTAAAAATACTTTGGTATTTGATGATATTGTTGGTGTTATCCTAAGCGAGTAAATGCGAAGGAAAAGCATAGGTGAGACTCCAACATCATCGGGTAGTGTTTTGAATATGGAGAACAGAGGAAGATCAAAGGAAAGAGGAAAAGGCCCTGGGAATGAGAAGTCACAAGGGAAGTCAAAGAAAGGACGCTCTCAATCTAGAGGAAAGAAAGATTGCTGGTACTGCGGAAAGCCTGGTCATCTAAAGAAAGACTGTTGGTCTCGGAAAAACAAAGAAGGAGACAAAAATGAAAATGACAGTAAGGAAGCTAATATTGCAAGTAATACTTTACAAGATGCTTTAATCTTATGTTTGGATAATGTTAATGATTCCTGGGTAATAGCTTCTGGGGCTTCATTTCATGCTACACCCCATAGAAAATATTTTCTAGATTATGTTCAAGGTGATTTTGGACAGGTATATTTGGGTGATGATGAGCCCTGTCAAATTGTTGGAAAAGGAAAGATAAAGATCAAGTTGCAGAATAGTAATGACTGGTTTTTGCAGGAGGTAAGACATGTTCCTAATTTAAGAAGAAATTTAATTTCTGCAGGGCAACTAGATAGTGAAGGTTGCATAGTTACCTTCTCAGACAGTATGTGGAAGGTCACTAAAGGATCATTAGTAGTAGCTAAAGGTGCGAAGGTAGGCACATTATATCTGTGTACTGGTAACACTTACTCTACCTTAGCTGCTACAGATAAAGTTACTGCAGGGACAACAACAATAAATGTTGCAAGAACAGATTCGATAATGTGGCACCATAGGCTTGGGCACATGAGTGAGAAAGGGATGAAAATCCTTCACTCCAAAAATCTATTGCCAGGACTAAAGAAGATTGATTTAGAGTTCTGTGAGAACTGTGTTTATGGTAAACAGAAAAGAGTCAGATTTCTCAAGGTTGGGAAAGAGAAGAAGAGTGAGAAGTTAGAGTTTGTACATTCAGATGTATGGGGACCGGCTCAAGTATCATCTCTTGGTGGCTCTTGTTATTATGTTATTTTTATTGATGACTCAACCAGAAAAACATGGGTATATTTCCTAAAACAAAAATCAGATGTTTTTGAAACTTTTAAGAAATGGAAAGCTTTGGTTGAGAATGAGACAGGAAAAAAGTTGAAGTGTCTCAGATCGGATAATGGAGGTGAGTATTGCAGCAAAGCATTTGAAGATTACTGTTCCTTAAATGGGATTCGAAAGTAGAAGACAGTTCTAGGAACTCCACAGGAAAATGGTGTGTCAGAGAGAATGAATAGGACCATCATGGAACGTACGAGGAGCATGAGATTGCATGCTAGATTGCCCTTACATTTTTGGGCAGATGCTGTACATACTGCTGTCTATTTGATAAATAGAGGACCTTCAACCCCTTTGGATGGTGGTATTCTAGAGGAGGCATGGACTAGTAAAAAGGTAAATTATTCTTTCCTAAAAACTTTTGGTTGCGAAGCTTTTGTCCATGTTGATAAAGAAAATAGAACCAAGCTTGATGCTAAATCTCAGAAATGTACCTTCATTGGATATGGGATAGATGAATATGGCTATCGGTTATGGGATTTTGAAAATAAGAAAATAATTAGAAGTAGAGATGTTATATTCAATGAGAAGGTTATGTATAAAGAACAGATGCAGGAAAAGAAGCATGAACAGGACAAACAAGAATATGTGGTGTTGGATGAGATTCCTGAAAATGAAATGCCACAGATACCTGATGCTCAGCAACAACAGATTGTCCCACAAACTCCTGCAAGTGTCAGACGTTCTACGAGGACAAGTAGACCCCCTGAAAGATTTTCTCCTTCTTTGTATTCTATTTTATTAACGGATTCTGGTGAACCAGAAGAATATGAAGAAGCAATGCAGGTGGATGCCAAACAACAGTGGCGGCTAGGCATGAAAGACGAGATGGACTCCTTGATGAAAAATAAGACTTGGGACTTAGTCCCTTTACCTGCAGAAAAAAGAGCCTTGCCTAACAAATGGGTTTATCGGCTGAAGGAGGAGGAAGGAGGTCAAAAAAGATATAAGGCCAGACTTGTGGTAAAAGGTTTTGCACAGAAAAAGGGTATAGATTATGATGAAATATTTTCTCCAGTTGTAAAAATGACTTCAATTAGAACTGTACTTAGTCTTGTGGCTGCAGATGATTTACATCTTGAACAATTAGATGTCAAAACAACTTTTCTCCATGGAGATTTGGAGGAGGAAATTTACATGTTGCAACCACAGGGATATGAGGTCAAAGGTAAGGAGAACTTGGTGTGCAGGTTGAAGAAAAGTCTGTATGGCCTAAAGCAAGCACCTCGACAATGGTATTTAAAATTTGATAGTTTCATGGCTGAACACGGTTATCATAGATGTCATTCTGATCATTGTGTATATTTTAAGAGATTTGATAATGGCAGTTATATTATCCTGTTGCTTTATGTTGATGACATGCTTGTTGCTGGGTCTAACATGCAACATATAAATGATCTTAAACAGAAATTAGCTAGGTCATTTGCTATGAAGGATTTGGGTGCAGCTAAGCAAATTCTCGGTATGAGGATTACATGGGACAGGAAAAATAGAACCTTGAATTTGTCCCAAAGTGAGTATATAAAGAAGGTGTTGAAAAGATTTAACATGCAAGATGCAAAAGCAGTTAGTACACCTTTGGCTAGTCATTTCAAATTGACTAAGGAGATGTGCCCAAAGGCATAGGAAGAGGTTAATAAAATGTCTAACATCCCGTATTCATCAGCTGTTGGCAGTCTAATGTATGCAATGGTATGCACAAGGCCAGATATTGCATATGCAGTGGGAGTTGTGAGCAGGTTTATGAGTAATCCGGGTATGGAACATTGGAATGCTGTGAAATGGATTCTTCGGTATTTGAAAAGAACTACTATGAAGGCATTATGTTTCAAAGGATCTAATGCTGCTCTAAGTGGATTTGTTGACTCTGATCTGGCAGGTGATATTGATTCACGGAGGAGTACTACAGGGTATGTTTTTACTATAGGGGGAACTGCAGTCAGTTGGATTTCTAGGCTGCAAAAGGTTGTTGCACTTTCAACCACTAAAGCTGAGTATGTTGCTGCTACAGAAGCCAGCAAAGAGATGATTTGGTTGCAATATTTTCTGAAGGAATTGGGTCAGACACAAGAGGATAGCCCATTGTATACTGATAGCCAGAGTGCCATTCATCTTGCGAAGAACTCTGCTTTTCATTCAAGGACAAAGCACATTCAGCTCAGGTACCACTTCATCCAGACTATTTTGGAGGAGGGTTAGTTATGGCTTGAGAAGATTCACACAAGTGAGAATCCTGCCGATATGTTCACAAAGGCAGTTCCATAGGAGAAGCTGATTTCTTCATCAGTTTTTGTTGGTCTTCTTGATTGATAATTATGGAATTTATACCAGTCAAGTCCTAGTGTTTTATCCAGCGGATGTTGCATGTACAGTGGTGTCGTGTAGTATTAGTCTCCAAGTGGGAGATTGTTCGGTGTGGAGCCTGATCAGTCTCCAAGTGGGAGATTGTTGAAATGTGGCGACTGATCAGCAAAGTATTGTACACTCAGCACGTATCCTCGCCGACTTTGTTTGTTGCCCTAAAAATGCATGTTATAAGCAGCTGGGATGCTTAAGGCATTGGAAGGTTGATGTACTATTTTTGCTGGATAATAAGAAAGATTGGACGGCTGTGTATGGTGGACGTAACCCATTCTGGGTGAACCACGTTAAATCTCTGTGTTATCTGTGTCCTGTTTTATTTCTTTATCTTTTGTATTTAAATCTGCATATAATTGTTAGTTCATATTTGCTTCGGATCTGCTTGAAACCCTAACAGTATCCACATTCATCTTATGCAATAGATTAATGCTACACACATTAAGGCTAGAGCCATTATCTACTAGTGTTCGTCTTATAGCAGTGTCATTTATGATAACCACAATCATCAAAGGATCATATTGATGTTGAATTTCACTGGTAGGCAACTCATCTTGAGTAAACACAATTTGAGCTTTAGGATTCATCACAGAGTTAACCAAAGACACTATATTACTAGATGTATTCAGTGGAGGAACATTCAAATCTTTCAAGGCATCTTGCAACATTCCATGATGAGCGGAAGAAGTTTGGATCAAATCCCAAAGGGATATCTTAGCAGGGGTAGCTTTAAGTTGTTCTATGAGATCATATTCCTTACCAAGAACTTGTGAAATACGTGGAGCTTGCGGAAGAATTGGTTGAGGATTAGGAAGAGAAACTGGAGTAACAAGAGGAGGATTAGGCTGCCTATTATTTCTAGTATTATAAGTATGGGCAACTGCATGATAACTCTCTCTAGTTAATTGCTTGGCATAACTATAAGGACTTATAGGTTTTCTTCCTTGCACAGTGATGATAGGCTTATTTGGAGTAAGAAAGGAATCATGACCATACCCTCCTCAGACAGTAAGGAGAGGTGATTTAGGAACTTGAAAGGTGGGAGAAGGATAAGCACCTTGGACTTCAAAGAGAGGCTTATTATGCTCTTTCAGGTTTATCATGTTAACTAATTTAGAAGTTTTGTTCTTGTTTAAAGATTTCGATAAAGCCACAAAGTCATCAAGAGCATCCTCCAACAAAGCATGATCATATCTATTAAAAGGTTTATCTTTTGATTCAAAAGGAGACATCTCTTCATAGAGGGGATCATTGAAAACAACCATGTTACTAGATTTAGTGGAAGAGTTGATAGGAATGTACCCTTGAGAGGAATCATTCAACTTATCTTCCTCATCACACCAAAATGGCATAGTAACAATGTTTATGAGTTTTTGGTAAAATGAAGGTTTGGTATCTTTAGGGTTCAAAAACTCATCTAAGGCTTCATCCAATTCATCTTGGCTATACTCATGATCAACATAATTGCATACATCATCATAAATATGAACATCTTGCAACTAAAAATCTGACATTTTGAAATAAAAATTGCATAAAACCTAAACACACAATGCAAAGAAACAAAGAAACACACTCCTTCTTTTCCCTCTTTTTTTTTTTTCTTTTTTTTTTAATGAAAATGAAACACACTAAATCTAGATCTAGATCTAACAAATGCAATGCAAGAGAAAGCAATAATAAGTTCACATCAGGTTCACCAAAATGTGTAAGGGAAAAAGCGAGACTTAGGCTAGCATGCCCTAATCCTACCTTTTGACACACATTGTGGAATACGAAAGAGCTTAGAGGTATCACACAATTGGCTACTTCTTTTTGTGGGAGCGAGAGAGCCATGGGCTACCTATTAGGATTTCTATTCCTTTGTTGTAATTTAAAGATAAAATGATGCAAGTTCAATTCCTAACCCCAAAGTGTAAGTATGAACTAATAACAAGATTGCAGAATTGAGATTAAACAATGGAAAGCTGTACACACAAGGACAAGATAAGAATACAGATGTGTACTCAGAGTTAAAATCTGAGTGAAAATGCTCGGGATAGGGGCGTGGGCGCCACTGTCCTGATTCTGCCCCTGAAACTGCTCCTAAAACTGCTGTTTTACAACCTGGAAAACTATCAGAAATGCTAAAAATTGTTGTCTGACAGACGGACTAGGGTGCCCAGTGCCACTGTCCCAGGGACCAAGGTGCCTAGCGCCCTTTTCCTGGTAGCACCAGGGCACCCCACGCCCCTATCTTGGTCTTTTGCACTGAAATTTGGTGTGCAGCTCAGTTTTTGTCTGCTTCTGCCGGATCTGCAACTTGCGGCATCGTCCGAATCTTGAAATCTGCACTTATATCTGAAAAGGTATGGTGGGCGGCTATATAGGGTTTTGCCTTAGTCAAACCCCCGCTTTGGTGATTTCCACCTCCACGAATAGCCAAGTTGTATTGTAAAAGTAGTGTGTGTGCATACCTTGTGTGTGTGCAAGATCCTAAAATGCAAGTAAGCAAACTAGAGCAACCTATAAAGTAAACCCTAATTGCTTGTAAATGATAATGTAAATGCTCCAAATAAAAATGCAAAGTGATCTAAAGCATGAATACAAATGATATAATGAGGCTTATGCAAAGACATGAAAACAACATGAAATCATACCCAACCCCAAGGGAGGGGTACAAGCCAATCTTCAGTCGGTGATCCCCTATTGCTCTTCAATGTCTTCAAAGCCCTAAATGGATGAATGCTTGAGGGATGGATGTTGAATGTTGTTGAAGTCTTCAAAGATCTTCTCTTTCGCTGCATAGAAGGTCCCTCAAACCAAAATTCAGATCCTTTCAAATGAAGAAAGAGGGCTCTTATATATGAAACCCTAGGTCTTAATTTCAACTTTTGGCCAACCTAGAGATTGAATCTCCTGCCAATTTCTTGGGGTTAAGCTTTATTTTATGATTGGATCGCACTCCTAAAATTTCGGGAAAAATGTCCGGGACCGTGTGTACTCCGGGTGCCATGGTCTTGACAACTTTTCACCAAATTTTCAGGGCCGTCGGATATGATGATTTTAGAGAGAATCCCAAAGTTACAGGTGATTTTGAGATGTTTTGACCCCCTAAATCAAGCCCCCAAGTTCAAAATAGGACCTAACTAGGGTTTTTGATTAAATGATGTATTGGAGGAATAAAATGAAAGGGGTATACTTTAATGAAAAGGACCCAACTTTATGATATGGAAGATGATGAAATAGGACCTTAGACCTAATTAATTTAATTAATTAAGTGCTAAAGGGGAAATGCAATGCAAAATGTTAAATGCGCCAAGGCGGGTGCTAAACTAGGTGTGAAATTGTACCACTTTAGCAAGTGCGTACAATTTACAACGCTACATTTAGACCCCACTTTAGCGGTCATATGAGTACTACGTGAATATGCAAGCTAAAGTACAGGAAAGTAAACATTATTTGAAAAAGGATATATCCATAAGTCATCGGACAAAGCCCCCAGCGGTATCTGCAGTACACAGTTAGGAACCGCACCCTACAAAACACACGTTAGATCACAAAATCACCTAATGCTTACTAAGGAAAGTGATGAAATTTGTGAGTAGCTATATGCTCAAAATTTTCAGGGCTATCAGATATGATGATTTTAGAGAGAATCCCGAAGTTACAGGTGATTTCAAGATGTTTTGACCCCCGAAATCAACCCCCAAGTTCAAAATAGGACCTAACTAGAGTTTTTGATTAAATGATGTATTGGAGGAATAAAATGAAAGGGGCACACTTTAATGAACTTTATGGTATGGAAGATGATGAAATAGGACCTTAGACCTAATTAATTTAATTAATTAAGTGCTAAAGGGGAAATGCAATGCAAAATGCTAAATGCGCCAAGGCGTGTGCTAAACTTGGTGTGAAATTGTACCACTTTAGCAAGTGCGTACAATTTACGACACTACAGTCGGTATACTCTAGTTTGAGGTATGCTTATCTTGGATGTATTCATAGTTGATGTGGTTTCTATTCTAGGTGGTATGACCATGCAAAAGCTCGGATCTTTGTTATCATTTGAGGCTAATGTTTATGCTCATATAAATATTTGTGCATGTTTCAATGATAGTTGATAAGGTTCACCTTGGCATGTTCCTTTTTCTTCCATGTGTGGCATGTTGGAGGATGAGAGGAGTTTCTTTTTATGGTACTTATCATTGTTTCTTTTGCAAGTGTCTTATTGGAGCATAATAGCATGGTGAATATTTAGATGGTACATGGATGGCGAAGGGATGGTTTTCCCTTGTTTGTGACTCCTATGGGTGTATTTATAATGTATGTTCTCAAGTGGAAAAATGTTATGATTAAGGTGACATCTACCTATAAATCCTATGTCATGGTTCCAACATCCTTGGAAAGTGTCCTAAAGCACTTAGGGTGTATTGGGAAAATAATTTGCAATATTTAATTCTCACTGTTGTGTGTAATACATTCATAAGGGATGATGGTTCCAATAGTAGTGGTAAAGGTGGGTTGTGAATGTAATTATTTAATATTATTTTCCCCACATATGGACATCTAGAATAATATAATTAATCACTCAGGAAGTGGACAAATGAGTGACCTTTAGGCTTCTCCAAGTGGGAACTTGGAAGAGGAAATGCATGTCTTGGTATTTCATCATTTATTGCATTTAATGTAATGTTTATCCTGCAAGAATGGGTGCCCGAGTTGGAGAAAAAGTATTGGAGGCAAAACTAGTGTGTTTTTTACTTCCATAGAGGAATTCCAAGGGTTGTAGTCATAAGGAATGAAGATCCTTATTTTTACATCTTTACGGTGGTTTTGGAGCTCTTTCCATTCTATAAATTTAACCTTTTGGATCTAAAAAAGAAGGTGAAATAGTTGAATCTAGAGTTTCTCTAGAAGAATAAGGACAAGTGGGAGATATAAGAAGGTTTTTCATAGGTACATAAGTGTTACTATATTGAAGGAAAAGAGGAGAATAAAAGTGAATGTATTATAAGCACATTTATTGTTGTTAATGAATACTTTGCCTCTCTTCTTGGTGGATTTTTTTTCCATAAGGGTTTATCCACATATAAATATTGTGTTATGTGGTGTTCTCATGTCGTTGATTTATTCCTAATTTCTATATAATTATTTTTTAGCTATAATTTTACATAAGATAGGATTATTATGCATGGTATATAGGTTGATCTTTGTCATCATTAAGAAGACTAATCTAATTGTGTTTTTCCATATTAGGAAAACTTAAACATCATATTTTCATATAATTTTCAAAGTTTCATGTTGTAGTTGTTCAATCCTTGTATGTCATCCTTTTATTGGTTTACTAGATACATATTGCTGATTGATCTTCACAATATTTGGTATTGAGCTTATTTATTTATCAACATTACAATCATACGAGATTGATGAATTATACCCAATTGGTGTAGGTCGTTTATCTACTATTGACCCAATTCAATTATCTTTGTTGGTCAATGTTCGCCAACAAAAGTTGTATTATAATTTTTTGGATAGAGAAACTTTTATGATGTAGTTAACATTAGCAACAACTATCACTAGACACACAACATATGAATCTAATAATAATTGTTCAGGCCTTGATTTCTCACTAGTAAAATTTCTAACTTTATCTCTCCCACCATAAAGATACTTGGTATTTCTTTGTGAACTATTGGTACCATCCATGCTTGTAATATATAATGCAGTAGTAGAGTTCAGTGTTATTGTATAGGTAACCATTAGCAATAGTAGTTATGGGACCTAAATGTTGGAAACATGAATTTGTGTTATCATTGATGTCAAACTTGTTGTGATGGGAGATTGTTGGTGTTTTCATTAATGTAAAACTTGTGTGTATTGATCAAAAAGGTGAAGAGGAAGTTGTATATGTTCATTTGTAGTTGTGGTCATTGTTGTCAATTTGATTATCGCTTAGTATGCATGATACAAAAATGAGTGTTCATATATTTTTATGATGGATGGTGGTAATATTGAGTGAGTAGGTGTTTCCAAAAGGTGACAGTAGCGAAAGCTAAAATATGCAGGAAAGAGTATTTAAAGTCTTTATGGGATAATTCTCCACATTCCTCTGCTTTTGCAGTTGATGGCTTATGGTTTTGTATTTAATATCTATTCTTTGTGGATGTTACACCATTATTTTTTTAGGTCCTCAGTTGTTTAGGTGTTTGTTGAACACTAGATGTCACTAAGGGGGGGGGGTGGTGAATTAGTGATTTCCAAACTTTTCCCTTTTCTATCCTTTGTGTGTATGTCGGTTAATAGATCTAACATAAAGCAGACATACTGATTAGATGGGAGACTAACACAAATGCAACCACACATAAAAGGGACATCACATAACACCAGATGTACGACAAAAACCCAAGATGGGAAAAACCTCAGTGAGAAGTGTTGCTAGAGACTATTTCTCTAATCGAGCCTCACAATGAAACATTCGGTTACAACATTTAGGGCACCAACCCAAGGAGTACCACTCCTTTAGGGAACCAACCCAAGGAGCTCCAACCCCTAATTTTAGGGCACCAACCCAAGGAGCACCAACCCCTGCACCAAGCTCCAACTCAGTGATTACAAGATCATATTTTTAATACAAAAGTTATCTTCTTGTTACAAAAGAACTTTGTAACTCTCATGTATGTCTCTCCACCGGTTCTCCTCTCTTCAGATATTTGTCAGTTCTCTCTTTGCCTTTTCTTTGCAGGAACCTTATCTCCTGCTACAACCCACTCTCTATTGCACCTTTGCTGATTCAACGTCTTCTTCTTCTCTATCAGTTCTTCTTTCTGCTAGTTCTTCTCTCTGTCGATTCTCTTTTCTCTCCACCACACTGCTGCTATTCACCACCAGTCTTGATAACTTAGTCAGATGTCTACCATCTGATACCTATTAGTTCTCAACTTGCCTTCTCTACAATCTTCTAGAACTCTTCTCTACCATTTTGGTCACCACTGGTTTACTCCTTTATCAGACTTAATGGTCGTCTACCAGTTGCCTCACTCTTACCGGTTGAACTCTTCAACCCAATTCTCTCTCTCACATAGTCTCTCCTTTGATACTCATTGAGAACTTGACTGATTTCTTCTATCACATGTAGAAATAAACTCTCCTTCTGTAGCACCACTCTATCACTTAGCAGCCCTATTCATCGATTTTGACTTGCATATTTATAAACAATTCTTCCCGCCAAAAACCAATTCAAACTTCAGGCGGTTAGGGTTTCTTCATGCACTGAATCTGCATCCGATCTGATCTTTGATCATTGTGACATATCAAATCCAATATGATATCATGTCCTTGATTAAAGTTTAGCACTCAATCAATGAGCATCACCCATCTATGTACCTTGTGAAACATGTCTTCTCTATTTAATCATCTGTAGCATTTTTTTGGCCTTTTGTCTGATCGATCACGTGAGTGATGTAGTTTCCTTCATCCTCTTCAATCTGCAAGATCAGTCTTTTCTGGATCTCTATTGTTTCCTTCATCTCGAGCCGCAATCCTCTATTTTTCTTCCTCAATCTTCGCGGTCATAAAAAATGTTGGACTAGTCACCAACGACCTTATCGACACATCAAACCGACCTGTGCATGCATTCCACTTCACCTCCATGTGGCCCCTTTATCGACATCCACCTTTGCTAGGTTGGTTATGTCAGTTTGGATAGGATCAACGACCAACCACACAATCGGGTTCATCTACTGGTTCACAGACTCTGTTGGTTATACCCTAACCAGTCTGCCTTCAACCTTGCATTCTTCTTCTCTTCCAGTGGAGCACCTAAACCGGTCAGCACACATGCCAACCTACCTCATGCACATCATCATCAGATGGGAGCCTTCTATATTTGCACTCTGACAGCATTACCGATGGACATACTTACTGGTAAACACCTTTATGACACTATGTCATCAACCTTGAACTACCTCCATCTGTCTGCATCTGTGGCAACACCTTTCTTCACCACTGGACTGGTTCTGCAATTATCATGTTTGTCAAAGTGACAAACATATCCTTCCTTCTCTGTATTGGCAACTCAACATATCTATCTAGCTGATCCAGTGCATATCTTTGATCTCATGCACCTAAGGCAACTTAGTGTTTCACCAGTTCATCTAGTGGGAGCCTTCAATCACCTGCATTTAACTCTTTTGTCTTTTCTCGAAGACTATGATGCATTCTATGCATGATAGGAGATAAGCTCCACTTACCGGTGGGAGTGGATCCTTGCCATCTACTTCTGACATTGCATCAATATGGCTTCCCTATTTGAGCAACATCTCTTCAAATAGGAACATGTGATCTGGTTTGGGCACACACACTATCAGTCTTCTCTTCATCTGGTGGGAGTCCTAGAGATTGACATCCAGTACTATACTAGTGACTTGTACATACTTCTCCTCTGGTGTTGATGTGATTATTGATAATATTCCCCCTCTTCATTACAATCAATAGCTCAACATCTTGCTCTCTTGTTGGTGTGGCAACAATGCACTGCCAACATGTCACTTACCGGTCTGTAGACCATATGTCTTCAACACAAGTCAACATTAACTTGTGTACCAGTGACTCCAATGGCCACTATACAAGATGACCTTCTCTTTCTTACCGGTAACACACCATTTCAGGTATCCATCAATGACAAAACTGCTCATCAAACTCCAATATTGGTTGCCTTCCTATACCGGTTGACATCAATGACAGTACAATGCCAAAAGTGTTGATGTTGGTTGTTATAGTCTACTGACAATGAGACTCTCTATCAGGACCGATCTGAAGAATGGTCTACATTTCTCCATAGTGTTAGTTCAAGTGTTGTGACATGGAGGACATGTTCATATTGTTCATGCAATATTCTAGTTCAAAATTCAAGTGTTGGTTTTCTCTACAAGTGAAGTCATGTTGTTCTGTTGTTCCAAAATATCTATTGTGTAGTTCTCTTGCCAACTTAGTTGGTTTATTTTATTTGGATCATACTATTTTGTTCTAGATTTGAATTGTAGGCTGATTTAAAGTGTTATTATGAATCTTATTGTGGTGTGTGAATATCCACATTAAGTTATTTACATTGGATAATGTTTTTGGGTCAGCTGGTTAACGTGCTTTATTATTTATCTATATGTTATATTTGATGCCAATTTTGGATGATGTGTTGGTGTTTGTGGTTCATTGTAGTTGACTTGGGAAGACCTCTTGTCATGTATTTGGGTCCCCTTTATCTCTTGGAGTGGACCACATTTAGCGCAATTGCTCATGGTGGCCAACTTTATGTAATTTTTGTTTGCTTTGTCTTTGGTCAATCTAGCCGAGTGTTTCAATGAATAAGTTAATATAACTAGATGTGTAGATATGTGAATTGAGGTGTGGATTGATTGAGGGTGATGTAGAAGTATATGTGTAGAAGAAAAAGTGTGAATATTAGTTTGTGATGTGTTTATGATTAGTAGATCCTACTCAAATTCAATTGGTATTTTCTTTGTACCTACCAGAAGATAGTGAGTCCTTTTGGCAACTTGTGCAGATTTGTATCTTGCCCTAAGATTTGTTGGAAAGAGACATTGCATAGGATATTAGGTGTTATCATTGATGGAAACCCAAGCTAGTTTACCCATCTGTAGTGAATGATTTTCTCATACCGTATGTCAAATTGAAGATTGATTTAAGTCTTGCAAGCTTAGAACATAATGTATGACAAAGTTTGGTATTTTGGTTGGCATTTTATTTAGGGTTAATATTTTGTGTTGCGGATCTAAGGGAAGATTGATAGATGTCTCGAATACCTTATTCTGGAATTTTATCCTTTGGTGATGATTGATGTGCAAGTTAGAAGATTCGGTGTATTGGGGTTTGGTTTGATAGTGCAATACGGCTGACTAGCATGATACATCCTTATGCGGATTAACTGGAGTGACTTTGGCATTTTTTTTGTGATCAAGGATGTTTAGCCAACATATGTGGTAGTGTGTGTTCAATTTTTTTAGTGCACATTAGAATTTGAGTTTGGATTTTGCTGCCAATTTGTACACGGTTCATAAAATAATTGAAATGTTCTTGAGCCGATATGATTTCTTGTTGCGGATATATATAATTGATGTATTTGATCATTTTATATTTGTGGAAGGCATTAGCAATTGATTGTGCATAGTTTCTATTGGACACAAGATGCCATTGAGAGGGGGGGTGAATCAGTGGTTTCCAAACTTTACCTTCTTTATCCTAAGGTGCATGTATTGGTTCTTTATACTAATTTTACCTACAGGTAAGATAAGGTAAGACAACACAATGCAACCACACAAAAGGGGCACATCACATAACACTGGTTATATGAGGAAAACCCATAGTGGGGAAAAACCTCGGTGAGCAATGCTGCTAGAGACCTTTTGCTCCAATCTAGCCTCTCAATGAAAATATAATTACAATGTTTAGGGTACCAACCCAAGGAGCACCAACCCCTAATTTAGGGAACTGACCCAAGGGGAACCAACCCCTAATTTAGGGCACCAACCCAAGGAGCTACAACCCCTACACCAAGCAACAACTTAGTGACCATAATACATGATATCATAACAAAAGTAATAGCCCGATTAAAAATAAGTTCTGTAACCACTTATGAACAATCTCTCTATCGGTTTAATCTTCTCTACCGGTTACCTTCTACTCTGCTTTCTGCAGGTTCTCACTCACTCTCATTAATTATTTCCACCTTCTATCTCTGCTTCTCTCTTGCCAACTTAGGCTTTATTGGTTGTTCATCTGATAGACTCTGCACTTGACTACTGGTTACTTAGCTTATCGGTTTACCCCTGCTCTATTCAATGCCCATTGAATCTTCTCTGCCACAGTCACACACAACTGCTTCACTTTGAGCTATCTTCGTGTTGGTTCTAACAATACCAGTTGTCTTCACTGATGCACTTTTGCAGTTTATAGGTTGCTCTAGCCTTACCAGTTAAACTTCTGCTAAACCCTTCCATTGGTTGCCTCACTCTTGCCAGTTGAACTCTTCAACCCAATTCTCTCACATACTCAGTCTCTTCTCTGATCGATGTTGAGCACTTGGCTGAAAATTATTCTCTTCACTTCTTCACTCTCTCATTCAGCAGCAGCAAAATTCATCGATTTTGACTTGCATATTTATAAACAAGTCTTCCTGCCAAAAACTAATTCAAACTTCAGGTGGTTAGGGTTTCTTCATCGACCTCGAGGCAGACCAAATCCAATCAAATCTCATTAGATCAGATCACCTTGATTGATGAACTGCAACTCATCAATCATCACTACCACTATCATGCCTTCTAGAACATGCCTTCTATATTTAGCAAATCTGCATTTAATCTGTCAGCTGATCTCTTGGTTGATCACCAAGAATGGTTTGGCAGTTTCCTTCACCTACTTTGATCTGGTCAACTAGTCTGTCCTAGATCTTTGTTCTTCATTTGACGTTGAGCCACAAACCTCTGCTACACATCCCATGAATCACGTAGTCGACATAAATGTTGACCTACCACCATCTACCTCACCGACAGACACTTCACCAACATACCACATTGATCCGTTCATGCATTCTTGCCACTTAAACTTCATGTGGCCACTTTGTTGGCATCCATCTTTGCTAGGTCATCTATGTTGGTTTGGATAGGATCATCGACCAACCCCATAACTGGGTTCATCTACTAATTCACAAACCTTGCAGGTTATACCCTAACTAGTCAACCTTCAAGTTTGCACTTTTCTGCTCTGCCAGTGGAACACCCTAACCAATCACCAGACATGCCAATCAATAGCATGCCCATCTTCATCAGACAAGATCTCTTCACTTATCACTTCGTCATCTTTACTAGTGAACAAACTTGCGGGTAACCACCTTGATGACACCATGTCACCAATCTTCAATTGTTTCCATCTGAGGCATCTACATACCTTTCTTCACCACTAAATCAGTTCTGCTATAAACATGTTTGTCAAAGTGACAAACATATCCTTCCTTCTCTGTACCAACAACTCATCATGTCTTCTAGGTTGATCCAGTGCACATCCCTAATCTCATGCACCTAAAGCAACTTAGTGTTTCACCAGTTCATCCGGTGTGAGCCTTCAATCACTCGCCTTTAACTCTATTGTCTTATCTCCAAGAACTATGATGCATTTCATGCATAATAGGAGATAATCTCCACTTACTGGTGGGAGTGGATCCTTGTCATCTGCATCTTGCAGTGCACCAATGTGCCATCCTTGTTTGAGAAACATATCTTCAATCAGGCACATATGATCTGATTGGGCACACTCACTGTCAATCATCTCTTCAAATGGTGATTGCATCTTTATCCGGTGGGAGTCCTACTGGTTCACATCCACATAGCATACCAGTGGCCTGCACATACTTCACTTACGATGTTGATGTGATCCTTAGTAACATTCCCTCTCTTCGTCACAATAAACCACCCAACATCCTGCTCTCTTGTTGGTGACAACCATGTAGTGTCAACATGTCAATTACCGGTTTGCAGTCCTTATTTCTTCAACACAAGTCAACACTAACTTGTGTACCAGTGAGTCGAATGTCCAATATGCTAGGTGACATGAAAGACATCACATTCGATATGCATTAGTGATAGACTGCACATACATCTCACATACTAGTTGCCATCCTATACCAGTTGACATCAATGACAACACAATACCAACAATCTCCCCCTTTGGCATTGATATCAACACATGTAGTATCCGACATACTGCAAAATCTTTCTCCCCCTTTGACAACAATGGAAAAGGGCACTATCAAGGTTTCTCTCCTCCTTGTGTCTATCGAGCACTGATACTTTTATATCCCTTTTTTTTTTGCCAGATGCTCCTCCTCCTTCATCCATCATTTGTTACATCGTTTCAAGTCACAACACTTGCGATGAAGGGCTCAACCACCAATTGACACCAATTTCTCAGCAACCAAGTGTATAAGAAAACCACAACCCTAATGCATATGCAAGACTAAAACTAATTGAAGGCCCATGTGTTAGTGAATACAACATACCTACCCGTTAGAGTGCATCATCACCCTTTTGATATACAAAAGCCATTCTGACCCTAAAATGTTGATACCAAGTGTTGAAGCTAACACTGATACCAATTGCATCTCTTCCGATACCAAATGCATGTTCTCTTGTGCAGGTAAATCTCCTTCTTTTTAGGTAACACTCTTGGTGGTCCAGTGGTAATTTCAATTGAACAGGCATTGAAATACCTGAAAATCCTAGATACCTCCAAAGACACAAACATACTCATACAACCATAGACACTTGCACACCCTTTGTGTCCAGTAAGTCTGATACTAGTCAGAAAACATGGTTGTCAACCCCCCCTGATTCATGCATCTCAGGTCCAAAACCAGAGCTCCAATATTTACCATATATCGGTTGAGTTGTGAATATGTGATCAATATAATGATCTATCGGCTCCATTATATCTACCATAGCCTATGACATGATCCTGGATGTACACAATGCCATACAATATCATAATCATGCCATAAATCAAACCAGTTAGCCCACAAAGGATGCATGCATATATGATCAACAACCAGGCCAACATATGTCATTCAGGTCCTCATCAATACCACTTGAGACATAAACTCCTCATTACATGCTATTAGGGCTAATGCAATGATCTTGGACCTCATTGTCTTACATAACCTGCACTACTATTTAGTATTCATACCGGTAACATATTGCACATATCGGTTTCCTAGCCTGGTCCAATGTCTCCACTGGGACACCCCATCCATTAGCTAGCGTCCTCTTGTGTCAAGATACCAATTGTTAGACACAAGTATGAGTGTGTAGTCAAGGGCAATAACCACACAACCACCTATCTTAACTTTTCCTTCTTACCGACAAAAACTTGTTCCTCTATATGTCCTCTTCTACTAAGGGGGTGAATGATAAGGTTAGTGTACTACTCCCCCTAAGGTCCTGCATCCCATTTAAGCCTTATGAGATATCACCTATGCATTGGGTGCACAGTGTTGGTCCATGGTAGCATCTTCTTGTTTCTTCCTCCATACCTGCATGGTCTCATTCTTCTTACCGATTTCAGTCTTAGGAGCAGATGTTACCTTCTTTTGTTGATTTTTCTTTGTACTACAAACATTGATGTAATAGCACACAACCTCCATGCCATAGGATTAAATGGGGGATGTCCTATTACACCGGTTTACACTTCTTCTGATTATGCCATTGTAGCAAGTTGTCGATCTCCATGGATTCCTTGCATGTACAGGAACACTTCTCATCATGTTCCATTCAAATCTTTGTTGCTCATTTCACCTATAAATACCTCTATATTGAGCGTGATTGTTCCTTTGGTTACCATAGAACTATGACTTCTTCTTCTTGCATTCATAACTTTTATGGCTAGATCTATTGCAGTTATGATAAACACTATTTGCATAACCAGGAGAGGAAATATGCATGTTTCTACTCCTTTATACATTTTGCTCATATGCATGATATCTATGAGATACTAGATTGTTCCTTCTAGATCCCTTTCTACATTCTTCTACCCTATGGCCATAACCATTACATGCAAAGCAATAACCAGAGAAGGAAGACTTATAACTTGCAAACTTATTCTGCTTTGCATGGGGAGATCTTACTAGTTTGGTATCGCCATTTCTACTTCTCTGGGGATGGACCCTAGGTTGTCCATTCTTTACATTTCTTCCATTTGATCTCTTCTTTTCCCACACTTGCTTTGTCTTGTAAGCGGTAGCATTTCCTTTTCCTCTACAGGTAGGAGGTCTTCTTTGCTGTCTTTTCATGTTTTTGCTTCCAGTGAAGTTGCCTTCTCCCATCTTCCCTTTTCCTTTGGGATCTGAATTTTTTCTCCTTCTTGCAACACCGGTCTTCATCCTTGGCTACATGTCTTCACCAGTTGTGGTTAGATCAACCTTCTTCTAGGGAGAATCTCTAACTATGAAGGTCTGACCCACGTTCTATCCATTTGAGGAGACAAACAGAATGCCATTGTAGGGGACATTCTTGCTAGTAGAGAATTCACCGACACCACTTCCTAATCCACTAGTATCCTTGGCATGCTTTTTCTTTTTCAACATTTTTTCCAAGCCATCACTACTGCCATCAAATCGGATTCTTACCTTGAGCTCATCCTAACATTTCTCAAGGTCATTTCAAAGAATATCCATTTCTCCTACCAAGTGCTGATATTCTTTATCCTTGACTTCTAGCTCAGATGTTAGATCATTACACCATCACACCTTGGTGTCTTCTTATTGAGTCTTTAATTTTGAGACACATTTCTCAGATTCTTCAAGGCATCTGATCAACTAGTTCTACTCCACAATTGCAACATTCTTGAATAAATTATACTCATTCCTCACTCTACTAAGTTCTTCAAGTGCACTTACAAGTTATCCTTCAAGATCAACTTCTTCTTCTTCTTCTTCTTCTTCTTCTTCTTCTTCTTCTTCTTCTTCACCTTCACTATCACTTCCAAACACATCTCGTTGGTAGGAATGATTTGCATGAGCATTCTCAAATGTGTGTCTCTCATCTTCTAATTCTTGTGCCATGAAGAGGTGAGTTTCTTCTTCATCATTGTTACGACTACTAACATATTTGCCTTCATCATCTACAGATACATGAGATGCATTTCTTATCCTATCTTCACTAGTTGGTTTTGTAGTAGTAGGCTCATTTCCATGGAGCTTCTTCAATCTATCCCATAAGCTTTTTGTCAATTTGCATCTGTCCACCTATGAGGAGACATCATCTGATAACCCATAGAGTATAGCCTTAATTGCTACATCATTACACCAGTTTCTTCTTTTTGCATCTGAATCAATGGGAGGACTGACTTTACTAAGGATGACATTTACAACAGACATCTAAACATCATACCCTAAAGAGGATAGGTAGACTTCTATTTTGTAACACCAAATGGAATAGTTAGACCCATTAAACACCCGAGCAAAGATTGACTCAAAACAACCTATTGTGTCCTTATGCCAAAATCTACCCAAGCTGGAGAAAGCTTATCAACCGGGAACCTAGGCTTTGATACCAATTGTTGGACACAAGATGCCACTAAGAGGGGGGCTGAATTAATGGTTTCCAAACTTCACCTTCTTTATCCTAAGGTGCATGTATCAGTTCCTTATACCAATTTTACCTACAAGTAAGATAAGGCAAGACAACACAATGATGTTGGAGACCTTCTGCTGAGCAATGCTATTGGAGACCTTCTACTCCAATCCAGCCTCATAGTGGGGAAAAACCTCGGTGAGAAATGCTACTAGAGACCTTCTGCTCCAATCCAGCCTCACAATGAAAATCTGATTACAATGTTTAGGGCACCAACCTAAGGAGCACCAACCCCTGATTTAGGGTACCAAACCAAGGAGCACCAACCCCTGATTTAGGGTACCAACCTAAGGAGCACCAACCCCTTATTTAGGGCACCAACCCAAGGAGCTACAACCCCTACACCAAGCACCAACTCAGTGACCACAATACATGATATCATAACAAAATTAATAGCCCAGTTATAAATGAGTTCTGCAACCACTTATGAACAATCTCTCTACCGGTTTACTCTTCTCTACTGGTTACCTTCTACTTTGCTTTCTACAGGTTCTCACTCTGTCTCATTCACTATTGCCACCTTCTATCTCTGCTTCTCTCTTTCCAACTCAAGCTCTATTGGTTGTTCATCTAATAGACTCTACACTTGACTACCAGTTACTCAGCTTACCGGTTTACCCCTGATCTGTTCAATGCCTACTGAATCTTCTCTGCCACACTTGCACACAACTGCTTCACTCTGCGCTATCTTCATACTAGTTCTAACACTATTGATTATCTTCACTGATGTACTTTTGCAGTTTACAAGTTGCTCTAGCCTTACCAGTTAAACTTCTACTAAACCCTTCCACCGGTTGCCTCACTCTCACCAGTTTAACTCTTCAACCTGATTCTCTCACATACTCAGTCTCTTCTTTGATCGATGTTGAGTACTTGAATGAAAATCATTCTCTTCACTTCTTCACTTTCTCATTTAGCAGCAACAAACTTCATTGATTTTGACTTGCATATTTATAAACAAGTCTTCTCACCAAAAACCAATTCAAACTTTAGGCGGTTAGGGTTTCTTCATCGACCCCGAGGAAGACCAAATCCAATCAGATCTCATCGGATCTGATCACCTTGATTGATGAACTACAACTCATCAATCAACACTGCCATTGTCATGCCTTCCATAATACAACTTTAATATTTAGCGAATCTGCATTTAATCTGTCGGCTGATCTCTTGGTCAATCACCAAGAATGGTTTGACAGTTTCCTTCACCTACTTCGATCTAGTCAATCAGTTTGTCCTAGATCTTTGTTGTCTGTTTGACCTCGAGCCACAAACCTTTGCTACACATCCCATGATTCATGTAGTTGACATAAATGTTGACCTGCCACCATCTACCTTGTCGACAAACACTTCACCAACACACCACGCTGATCTATGCATGCATTCTTACCACTTCAACTCCACATGGCCACTTTGTCAGCATCCACCTTTTCTAGGTCATGTGTGTCATTCTAGATAGGATCACTAACTAACCCCATAACCAGGTTCATCTACCAATTCACAAATCCTGTCGGTTATACCCTTACCAGTCAAACTTCAAGTCTGCACTTTGTTGCTCTGCCGGTGGAACACCTTAACCAATCACCAGACATGTCAATCCATACCATGCCCATCTACATTAGACAAGAGCTCTTCACTTGTCACTTTGTCAGCTTTACTAGTAACCACCTTGATGACATAATCTCATCAATCTTCAACTGTTTCCATCTGAGGCATCTGCATACCTTTCTCCACCACTAAACCAGTTCTACTATTAACATGTTTGTCAAAGTGACAAACATATCCTTCCTTCTTTGTATCGGTAACTCATCATGTCTTCCAGGCTGATCCGGTGCACATCAATGATCTCATGCACCTAAGGAAAACTTAATGTTTCACCAGTTTATCTGGTGTGAGCCTTCAATCACTCTCCTTTAATTCTCTTATCCTATCTCTAAGAAATATGATGCATTTCATGCATAATAGGAGATAAGCTCCACTTACCGATGAGAGTGGATCCTTGTCATCTGCATCTTGCATTACACCAATGTGTCATCCCTATTTGAGAAGCATATCTTTAATTAGGCACATATGATCCGGTTGGGCACATTCACTGTCAATCATCTCTTCAAATGGTGACTGCATCTTTGTCCGGTGGGAGTCCTATTGGTTAACATCCACACAGCATACCAGTGGCTTGCACATACTTCAGCTCTGATGTTAATGTGATCCTTAGTAAAATTCCCCCTCTTCATCACAATCAAGCACCCAACATCCTGGTCTCTTGTTGGTGACAACCATGCACTATCAATATGTCACTTACCGGTCTACAGTCCTTATTTCTTCAACACAAGTCAGCACTAACTTATGTATCGATGACTCCAATGGACAATATGATAGGTGACATCAAATACATCACATCCGACATGCATCAGTGACAGTACTGCACATACATCTCCCATACTGGTTGCCATCCTATACCGGTTGACATGAATGACAACACAATGTCAACGGTTTCACATGTACAAGTTGGAGATTAGTGCTCTAGATCAATGACAATGGAGAAAAATAAAGCAGTATAAGATGAAGTGTGAGAAGATTATGAAATCTATGTAATGACTTGAACCAGAACTGTACTTTGGAATTTATAGATGTTGTTCATTAGTTCAAATGATCTGTAATCTTTCTAGTTGAGTTGTAGGCAGTAAGCCTCCCTCTTTTGAGCAATGAGCTATAGACAGTGTGCCTGAATGCATGTGCATTCCCCATTGTAATACTTCTATAGAGTGTACTTATTTTGTGGGTTCATCCCCACCATGGTTTTTTCCTTAACCGGGTTTCAACATACAAAAATCTTGGTGTTGTGGTTATTTGCTTTATGTTCTTTCACCTTTATTTTATGCATATGCATTAAGTGGTTGAAAGAACAACTTAATAAAGTTAAAGATTGCAAAACACTGATTCACCCCCCCTCTCAATGTTCCTTGATTCCAACAATTGGTATTGGATCTTGGTTCCTCGAAAGAGGTCTAATAAATGAGGAAGATTCGGGAAGGTGATTCAATGGATTCCTATGATCTTCATCAACAACTCCTAGTTGCACTAGATGATCTTGATCAGTCCAAAGTTGAAGTCTGGGAGCTATAGGTGAACCTTAAGGATGCTAAAAATTTATTTAGTCATTGAAAGAGAAACTAAACAAGTCTAGGGAAAAGATAAAGGAACTCTATAATCAGCTAAAGTAGAAAGAAAGTAAAATCATGGAAGATGGTCAACTAAGTCAAGCCTTGAAGGAGAAGACAGAAGAATGTGATAGAAGAATGTGAGAAGCTTGCGAAAGATAATGCAGTTTTGAAACATGAGATGGAATCTATAGTGATGGGGTTGACCAAGGAAATTGAGGGAAGAAAGAAGAATGAAGAGAATCTTAATCAGTCCTTGAAAGAAAGATTTGATGAATGCAACAAACTTGATTGTGAGATTGACCAACTCAAGCTTGACTTGCAACAATCCAAACATAATGAGGAAGAATTTGAAAAGTAGATTGTCACTCTTAGGAATGAACTTGTGACTATAAATGAGTACAAGGAGAAATTCAAGATTAGCTCAGCTAAACTTGATGCATTACTTGAAAGCCAAAAGAGGGTAGATAACAAGCAAGGTATTGGATTTGAAAAAGGTGAAAGCTCCAAATCTATTCAAAGCAACCCTAATCAGCATAACTAATATAGAATGTCTCTAGTAAGACAACCTAATGCTCAGAAGTATCCATCTTTCAATGGTAATTTCTTTCTTTGCAATAAATTTGGTCATAAATATATTCAAAGCAAAATTATAATGAATCAAAATGGTCCATCTTTCTTTGATTAGTGTTGTAATTGCAATAAGTATGGACATAAATCATGTGAATGCAGAAGTATGATGAATAACTTGTTGAACACAAGATTTCATTGAGAAGGGGGTGAATCAGTGATTTCCAAACTTAACCCTTTTCTATCCTATGTGTGTATACTGGTTAACAGATATAACATAGAGTAGACATATTGATTAGATGGGAGGATAACACAAATGCAACCATGCATAAACGGGACACCACATAGCACTATATGTATGAGGAAAACCCAATATGGGAAAAAACTTGGTGAGAAATGTTGCTGGAGTCTATTGCTCCAGTCCAACCTCACAATGAAACATTTGGTTACAACATTTTGGGCACCAACCCAAGGAGTACCACTCCTTCTTTAAGGCACCAACCCAAGGAGAACCAACCCCTAATTTTAGGGAACCAACCCAAGGAGCACCACCCCCTGCACCGAGCTCCAACTCAGTGATTACAAGATCATATCATAAATACAAAAGTAATCTCCTTGTTACAAAGGAACTTTGTAACTCTTATGCAAGTCTTTCCACCAATTCTCCTCTCTCCAATTCTCTATCGGTTCTTTTCTTACCCTCTCACTGCTCCAACCTTATCTCCTACTAAAACTCACTCTCTATTGTAACCTTACTAGTTCAAGTTCTTCTTCATCTCTGTCAGTTTTTCTCTCTGTTGGTTCTCCTACCTCTCTGTCACACTGCTACTATCTGATTATTGTCGGTTCACAGCTTACTGATTCTCTTCTGATTCTCACTATGCTCTTCTCTTATTTTCAATCTTCTTTGCCTCTTCTTTGTCAGTTTAGTCACCACCGGTGCACTCCTCTATCAATCTTAATGGCAGACTATCGGTTGCCTCACTCTTGTCGGTTGTGCTCTTCAAACCAATTCTCTTTCACACACTCCATCTCTTCTCTAATTGTCATTGAGCACTTGACTGATTTTCTCTCTCATGCAGAAACACCAACTACATCTTTGGCTTGAACTCTTATAGCCATATTTTCCTGCCTAAACATTGGTTTGAATATTGGCATGCTAGGGTTTCCACCATGCATTGAATCTGCATCCGATATGATCTTTGATCATCATGGAACATCATATCTGATCAGATCTCATGTCCTTTAATGATGACTTACAACTCATCAATCAGCATCACCATGCTCTTTTCCTTTCAACACACATCTTCTATATTTAGCTATTTGTAGCATGATTTTTGACCTTTTGTCTGATCAATCATGTGCGTGATGTTGTTTTCTTCACCCTCTTCAATCTACAAGATCAGTCTATACTAGATCTCTATTGTTTCCTTGATCTCAAGCTGCAATCCTCTGCCTTCATTCTTCAAGCTTTGCAGTCACCATAAATGTTGGAGCAGTCGCCAACAACTTCACCGACACATCACACTGACCTATGCATGCATGCCACTTCACTTCCATGTGGCCCCTTGGTTGGCATCCACCTTTGCTAGGTCTTTTATGTCTTTCCAAACAAGATCACCAACCAACCACACAACCAAGTTCATCTACCGGTTCACAAAACCCTGTCGGTTATACCCCAACTGGTCTGCCTTCAACCTTGCACTCTGCTTCTCTTCCAGTGGAGAACCTAAACCAGATGACACACTTGCTAACCTACCTTATGCACATCTTCAATAGATGGGAGCCTTTCACTTCTGCACCTTGTTAGCGTTACCAGTGGACATACTTACCATCAACCACCTTGATGACACTATGTCATCAACCTTCAACAAACTCCATCTATCATTAGCTGTGGTAACACCTTTCTTCACCACTGGACCGGTTCTTCTATTAAAATGTTTGTCAAAGTGACAAACATATCCTTCCTTATTTGTACCAGTAACTCATCATGTCTACCTAGTTGATCTATTGCATATCTCTAATTTCATGCACCTAAGGCAACTCAGAGTTTCAGGGATTGATCTGGTTTGAGCCTTCAATATCTACCTTCAATCCTTTTGTCTTATCTTGAAGGACTATGATGCATTCCATGCATAATAGGAGATAAGCTCCACTTACTGATGGGAGTGGATCCTTGTCATCTGCATCCTACATTGCACCAATGTGGCTTCCATGTTTGAGCATGCATATCTTCAAACAACCACATGTGATCTGGTTGGGCACATGCACTCTCATTCATCTCTTCATATGGTGACTGTATCTTTATCCAGTAGGAGTCCTATTGTTTCACATCCACACAGCATACTGGTGGCCTATACATACTTCACTTCTAGTGTTGATGTGATTTTTGTAACATTCCCCCTCTTCATCACAATCAACAACCCAACATCTTACTCTCTTGTTGGTTGGCAACTATGCACTGCCAACATGTCACTTACCAGTCTACAGTCCTTATGTCTTCAACACAAGTCAACACTAACTTATCTATTGATGAATCCAATGGCCATTAAGCTAGATGACCTTCTCTTCCTTACCGGTGACCTTCTATGCTAGTTGACATCAATGACACCATTTTCGGTATTCATCAATGACAACACTACTCATCAATCTCCCATACTGGTCACCATCCTATACTAGTTGACATCAATGACAACACAATGCCGACATAACTCTTTCAATAAAGGGAATGTTATATGTTTTGCATGCAATAGGTTTGGACACATTACTAATTAGTGCAGAGCAAGATGAAATCAAGTGAACCATAGGTTTGGATAGGGAAAAGTTGTGTGCTACAATTGCAACAAATCAGGTCACATTGCAAGATTATGTAGAAGCAAGAATGTGGACATGAAGGGTTTCATAGACAAGAACAAGAGTGGGAAGATAGATGATAAAGGAAAAGAGAAAGTGGGTGAGGTTAGGAATCAAATGAAGAGGACATGGGTAAAGAAAAGTGATACTAATGCAGGGAATGGGTCCGCACCTGAATCTGGTATTGGAAATTCCTCCAAGAATTAATTTAATGCCTCTGGCCTAGGGGGAGTTTTCAAGAAAATCTTATTTCCCCCTGCTAGAGGTTGGTGCCTGAATCCAACAGGCTGATAGAATTTGTATTGGGATATTTCAATCGATTTGGATTGATTTTCAGAAGAAATCAGGTAATATTGAAGATCCCTAGATGAATTATTGTAAAGCAGTCTGAGAAGAAAGGGTATCTGGAAGGTTTAGGGCAAGAGCATTTGTTGCATTAAAAAGCTAAGTGTGTGAATGATAAAAGGTAACTTTACCTTCTCATTTGTCACTTTTCATTTGAAGAGAAAGAGGTTAAGAGTGCTCTGCAAGTAGATTTTTGAGAGATCGAAGTGTGAAGGCAATTTTGTGTGAAACCCTAATCCAACAAAAAAGGTATTTATCTACGAAGCTTTTCAAGTTGAAATTTTTTAAATGGACACTCCATTGGTTGTTGATATCATTGAGAGATCTCACCCAAAATTCAAGAAGCACCCCTTTAAATCTGTTGAGGTAGATCCGCTAGGTACATTTTCATCGGTTCTGTAGGAGTTCTTCATGTCAAAGACATTAGGGCTTATATTCATGCAAATCTTGAGGAGATAGGGATCTCACAACTATTGAATCTGTACTCCAAGCAATTGTTGGGATATTATTTCAGGCTTAAACCAAAATTTAGAGTGTTGGAGGATAATAAGTTTGTTCAAGTTGTCAAGTTCCCAATGTTTGATGAAAACGAATGGGTCCAATATGTTTTGAGACTAATGCATGATGAATTTATGTGGTTGAGAAAGTCATTTAAGATTTTCAAGGATGTCATCAAGGTCATAACTAGTCTGAGCACATCTGGTGATCTACCTATGTTGAAGTCCATGAAGAACCAGCTTGTTATCGATACAACCAAATCAAAATTTGACAAAAGGGAAATGACAATCAATGACATACTTGAACATGATGCAAAAGTTTCTTCAATGGTGATTGGTTACAAGATCTATCACTCCATCCAAGAGAACTTGATATTCGCTACTGTAATCTATGCAGCCTATGAGATGATCAGGGAAAATAAAGCATGACTTATGTGAGTTGCTGTGAAGTGAGCTAATGAATAATCAGACCAGGCTAAAGCAGGACAAGAAGAACACCTTCAAGTATGACACCTTCATATTGTTCTTAATCTTTTACTTCATGAATGAGGAATGTTCAATGGGAAAATGTCAGACTAGTGGCTGTTCAAATCAGAGAAATTTTATACAGCATTGGTGATAGTAAGGCCCAAAGAACCGCTCTTTGGGGTTATTTCAAGAATTTTTAAAGTGTAATGTAGGATAGGGAAAGGATCCCTAAATCAATTGTTGAGAAGTATAAGGACTCTATTTTTTTTCATGGTAGACATTGATCAGTGTTTAATGGAAGTAATAGAACCTAGGACAGTTTGGATCATGCCCATGGGGTATGAAGTTGATGCACAAATACTAGATATGTATGCTCAACATCTATTGAGAAAGCCAATTGACATTTTAGGGGAGAAATTTGATACATTTGTAGAGAAATATTTGTAGTTGCATAGCCAATTTAAGAGACCTGAGAGTCCCGAAAGTCAGAAAAGAAGTTAAGGAGTATGTAGAGCATATTGGCATTTACAAGGAAGTTGTCAACGAGGCCAAGAAGAGATCACAACAAGATGAAGAGGATAAATCCATCAAATAAAGATCTACTATTCTAGGAGCCTCTCTCAGAAAGCCAAGACAAACCATAAGCTCTGCACCCTCCTCCAATTCTACTAAGCCAACCAACACTAAGAAATCACAAGTCAAATCATTCGACAAGGAAGGAAAGAGAAAGAAGGCCAAAAGTTCAAGAGAATATGTAATAGTTGAAGATGATGATGAAACAAAATTAGATGTAGTGAAGAAGATCAAGACAAAGGGCACCAAAGAAATGAGAGTCTTTAAAGCCAAACCATCTGGTGAAGAGAAGGCAAGTAAGAAAATGAAGATAGATAAATCTGGTATGTCTATTGATGATGTAAAAAAAGCAATCATTGTAGAAGGTAACTTAAAGCCACTTTTTGAGTTTTATGATAAATTTGATGATGCTGAGAAGAGAGTATTGGAAGAAGCCACAGTAAAATACTTGAATACATTCAATAGGGAACTTATAGAAATCATGCATGAGATTCCAAAAGGCCTATATAATCTCTTAGAGATGAGGAGAGTTAATGCCAACACTAAAGAGGAAAGACTTAGAGAACAAGTGTATGCCTTGTTATATTAGTTGAAGAGGTGAATCAGATATTTAAGGAAGCAAAAAGGGAGTTTAGAAGTAAAACAAGGGTGAATAACCTTATGATTGGTAAGACACGTGAAGTAGTGAAAGAGACAGAAAATATATTGAATGGAATTATTGAAAAGCATAGATTTGATGTTGTCTCAAGAGAAGAGCAAGGTGGTGAAGATGATACATCCGTTTTGGATGTTGAACAAGTTGAAGTCAAAGTTTCCTCTACTTCGGAAACAAGAGTTGGAGAAGAGATGAATAAAAGTAATGAAGAAATAGTGTAGGATGTAGTTGAGGATACTAATCCTCCAAAACAAACAAATGTGGAGTCATTGAAGGTGACAAAGGAAGAAGCAGAGAAGGTGACTGAGGAGAAGAAGATTGAAATCAAAGTTGAAGCAAGAGACACTGCAGGGGTGGTGAAGGAATTCTTAGAGCAAGATAAGTTGGACTTGGATGACCCAAAATTGACTCAAGGGCCTATCAATTTGGCTACTCTTTCTCCCATTCAGAAGTTGAAGTTTGCATATTTTGCATAGGTCAAAGAAAGAGAGGAGATTTTGAAAAATCACATGGAGGACAATGAGTTTCTAGGTCTTGCATCCGATATCTTGGAGAAGATAATGCCTACATTCTAGAAGGACACATTTGATTCTCCCTCCAAATAGTTGAAGATCATAATCAACTCTGTAAGTACTCATTTTGAGACTCTTGAAAAGTTAGCTGAGATTAAGGTCTGAAATGAATTTGATGATAAAAGATTCAGTGAGTTGAAGAAGATGATTGCTAATGATAGGAGTTTGTTAGACACTTGTGTAAAAAGTATTCAGAATGCCTATTTGAAGGTGGTGCAGTATACAAATCTTATTTATCATTTTCCAAATTTGTTGATGACATTGAGAAGAAGATAAAGGAGAATGAGAAGCAATTGGCAGATATTTCTCAGTCCTTTGATCCCTTAACTACTTTTGTGACCAGTTAAGAAGGTCAAGTTGTATCATTACTTGAAAAAATCAAGAGCTTGACCTATGATAAGGACAAGATTGTTGATAGAGTTGGTGAGCTTTAGAGCCTAATTGCTCCTAAGTTGGAAACAATGCTTAGTTCTTTAAAGGAATCTCAAGATGCCATGACCACCAATGACCCCATAGATCTTCAGTCAGCAAAGATGCAAGCATTTATCTTCAGTATTCTCATCTTAGTTTTGGAGTGTCTCAAGAAAGGTTGGGACAGCCATTTGAATTCATTGAAGAACATTTTTGTAGATATATCTAAGTTTATGTAAGATAGGAATGTCTATGTGTACATATGATGCTATATATAAATTTTTTGTATGAATTTTGGCATGAAAATCCTTTCCTTTGCCATTAATGTCAAAGGGGAAGTAGGGAAATGGAAAATGTAATATTCATCTGAGGGGGAGTTTTGAGTTTTTGAATTTTCCAATGTCTATATATATGTGGTACTGATTTCGATACTTAGTCATTTTTCACTGTGTTGCCATCAATGCCAAAGGGGGAGATCGTTGGCAAGAGATATTGCACAGGTTATCAAGTGTTGTCATTGATGGCAACCCGTCAGTGTACCCATCCACAATGAATTATTTGCCCATACCGTAAGTTAGATTAAAGATTGGTTTAAGTCTAACAAGCTTAGAATAGACTATTTGACAACATCCGTTATCAAAATTGGGTCTGACCATTACCCTATCTCCTTCATTGCCAATTCTTTTTCGGCCAAGAGAAACTTCCCTTTAAGATTTGAAAAAGCCTTGCTCTCCCATCCTTCTCTGGAAGCTTGTATTGTTGAATGGTGAAACTCTGAAGTGGAGGGTAAGGCTCTATTCAAAATTGCCAAAAAGCTCAACATCCTAAAAAACTAAAATTAAAACCTGGAGCAAAGAGATTTTTGGGGACATATTCAAGAGAAAAATTCAAGTCAAAGCTGAAATAAAGGATGTTTAGGATAGAATCCAAGAGGTTGGGCTGACTGAAGATCTTAGGATGGCTGAAAATAATCTCTTATCTAAATACCACATCATCATCTCTAATGAAGAGACTTTCTAGAGACAAAGATCCAGAGCCTTGTTCCTGAATGAAGGTGACAAAAACACCCGCTTCTTTCACTTAACCACTCTTAAGCATAGGGTAGCCAACAGAATATCTAGACTATCCTACAATAAAGGTATCCTAACAGAGGATTGTGAAATTAGGAAGGAAGCTCTCGAGCATTTCAGTACCCTGCTGGGCGAAGTGGATAACCTGGATTTCAGCAATCAAAACACCCTTTTACAAGATATTCCTTCTATCCTGATGGAAGCTGATAACCACCTTTTATCCCTTATTCCCTCTAATTTGGAAATCAAAAAGGTGGTGTTCTCCTTTTAGGGTGACAAATCCCCTGGATCAGATGGCTTCCCTATGTTTTTCTTCCAAAATTTCTGGCACATACTGGAGGCTGACATATGCAATGGTGTTAAAGAATTCTTTGGCTCTAGAAGACTTCTTAAGGAGTTGAACACCACCTTCATTGTCCTTATCCCAAAGATCCCTGGAGCTGATTCTCTCAACAAGTTTAGACCTATTATCCTGTGTAACTCTTTTTACAAGATTTTATCCAAGGTTCTGACTTCCAGGTTGTTGGAAATTCTTCCTAGGATTATCTCTATCTAGCAGAATGGCTTTGTCCTCAGAAGATAGATTTTGGATTCCATTATCTCCGTTCATGAAAATATCAACTCCCTGAAAGTGGTGAATAACCAAGGATTCTTCCTAAAGTTAGACATGGCTAAAGCTTTTGATAGAGTGAACTGACAGTTTCTCCTTAGGATCATGAAAGCGTTTGGTTTTGGTTACAAAGTTATTCATCTCTGCTCTCAACTTATGGAAACTTCCTCCTCTGTTGTTATTGTTAATGGTTCCCCATCCCATTTCTTCAAAATCTCTAGAGGTCTCAGATAGGGGGACCCCATATCCCCTATCCTGTTCACCATTCTTGCTGAATGCTTGGGCAGATTCATTCTCAAAAATGTGGAAGATGACAACCTTAAGGGTCTAAAACCTTCCTCTTCCAATGTTGTTTGTTCTCATGAACAATTTTTCGATGACTCTATTACTATGGGGGAAGCCACCATCATGGAAGCTAATAATATGAAGAATATTATGAATACTTATGAATTTGCCTCTGGCCAAAAAATCAATTGGGATAAAAGTTCTCTGTTTTTCATCAATACCCCAATCCAAAGGAAACTAAGGATTGGAAGGATTCTTGGCTGCAATATCTTTGAGTTTCCCTCTACTTATCTGGGGCTTTCCTTGTGTCTTAAGCCTCAGGACTCCTTCTGGAACAAGATGATAGATAGACTTAACCTAAAACTTGCTAGTTGGAAAGGGGTTGTCCTTATTCAAGCGGCAAAATCACCCTGCTTAAAGCCACTCTCCAAAACCTTCCTATGTATGCTCTCAGCCTGTTCAAAATCCCCACAAAGTTTGCGGAAGCCATTGAAATAATCCAAAAAAAATTCCTTTGGTCAGGAGTGGAAGTGAAAAATAGAATTCCCCTTATTGCCTGGAATAAAATATGTTCCCCTAAGGCCTCTGGTGGGCTAGGTTTAAGGAATATAGGCTCTATGAACAAAGCTTTATTAGCCAAGCAAATTTGGAGATTCAAAGGGGAGGAAAGAGAATGGAACTCTATCTAGAAAAACAAATATCTCTTTATGCAACCTTCTGAGGAAGAATTCTTTGATAACTCTTTCATTGTTGAAGGATCCGCTATATGGAATGTTGTACAATCTGCTAAAAGATGGGCTGCTGCTGGCAGAACTTGGAATCTTGGGGATGGGAGGAGAATAAGATTTTGGGAAGATAGATGGATCCTGGATAAACCTCTGGAGGAAATTCCAATCCTTAAAGATTGGAAAGACTAGTTCAAAAGTAGGTATGGGGAAAAGGTCAAAGATTACTAGATAAATGGGAACTGGATTAATTTTAGCCAGTAGTGTCTAGGGCTCAAGTTCCTTCAAATTGCTCTCTTTGCTAATATCCCTAGAGACAAAAAAGATGACAGATTGATATGGAGGGAAACCCAGGATGGGACTTATTCTATCTCCTTTGTTGTGGCTATTCACAATGACTCAGTGGAAGAAATTCCCATCTAGGCTAAAGTTTGGAACAAGAAGTTAGTTCCAAAGGTCAATATATTCTTTCAGATTTTCATCCAAAATAAGGTATTAGCCTTGGACAATCTTCATAAAAGAGGTATTATTTTTCCTAATAGGTGTTCTCTTTGCTACAGGGAAGAAGAGATGGCTTACCACATTCTCAATCAATGCACTTTTAGCCAAGATATCTAGAAAATCATCCTAACCAGGTGGAACTTGAGCTGGGTTTTCCTGAACTCCCTTAGGGACTCTTGGCAGCAATGACATTGCCCTAATTCTAGTCCTAAATTTGTCGAAACTTGGAGACTTACTTTGCCGATTGTTATCTAGAATATCTGGAAAGAGCGCAACAACAGGATTTCCAGGGATAAAAGGGCTACTCCTATAGTGGTTGCTGATAAAATCTTTAGGAGTATTTTTGAATGCCTTTATTGCACTAATCAGGGACCTACTGCCAAAGATGATTTTAAAGACAAATGGAACCTTTCTACCAGTTCTTCTTGCAAGGAGACTGGAAGAGAAGGTCTGGTCTGGTGCTTTCCTCCTTAGGGATGGATTAAGGCTAACTTTGATGAGGCTTCTAAAGGGAATCTGGGTAAAGCTAGATAGGGGGGTATTGTCAGGAATTTTGCTGGAAGTTGTCTTAAGGTGGTGGCTAGACCTCTGGGGAATCAAACTAGCCATTTTGCTGAGGCCTCTGCTGCCTTGAACACTTTAATTATAGCTAAAAATATTAATTATGATAAATTATGGCTTGAAGGAGATTCACTTAATATCATTAAGTGTTTAAAGGGGGAATCGGAGCCTTCTTGGTCTATTGAAAATATCATCATGAAAGCTAGGGAGATCATTGCAAGTTTCAAAGAAATTATTATTCAACATGCTTTCAGAGAACAAAATAGTGTTGCAGATTGTTTAGCAAATACTAGGGTTAACTCTGACTCCCAAATGATTTGGCATGAGGAGGATCTCAATTTAAACATTAAAGAGTTCCCTAGAAAGGACCGTTATATGGGGAGAGAAGGACAATTTAATCATGACACGTAAAAAGTATCATTTATGCCTTGCTAGAAAGGCCATCATTACTTTGCATTCAAGCATATCTTCTACAATCTCTAATAATCTGATGCATGCTTTGTGGGTTACTCAGTTCAAAAACTTGAGCAACATCAGGAAAGAAGGTTTTAATTTGCAGAGAAATAGAGCAGATAACCCATTCACGAATATGGGAGGAGACCTAAGGCGGGAAGAACCAGACAATACGTTGACTTGGAAAGCGATGCCAAAAGTCTGGGTGAAATTGGAGAAGGGCTCCCTCACCAGTTTCATGGAGAAGCTCGTGGACTATGACAAAGGTAGGGTTAACCTAGTTGTTTCTCAGATTTCTGAAAACTGGTCTAATGGCTCTTTTAAAATTTATGGAGTTAAGTTCAAGCTAGATGCTGGGCTCATATCCACTGTGACCAGAATGACCCACACTGGGCTTAATTTCTTTCAAGACCTTAAAGTCTCCAACAACGCGGTCAATCTATTCCCATGGAAAGAGAAAGAGAGGGTTAAAATCAGTAAAGCCACTAGGGGCTACTACAAAGCTACTAACATCAAGAAGTTGTGGGGCTAGGTCCTGAATGCAATTATGGAATACATCATGGTTGAAGGCTATTTCTCTAGGGCCCAGACCTACCAGTTCGTGCTCTTAAACCATTTCAGACACGACAAGAAAGTTTCCCTTCCCTACTACCTATTTCAGTCCCTTTCTAGGTCCCTCAATAAACACAGGAACAACCCTTCCAGCCCGATTCTCCATTGTGGGCTTCTATTGCTCATCTATGAGCATTGCAAAACCCTTTCTTTGCTAGAAAATAAGAGGATTTCCACCTCTTCGGGCAAGCGAAAGATGGAAGAGGGAGAAACCAGAAAGCAGAAGGCGTCCTCTAGCAAACAAAGGAAAAGTGTTCTTGGGCTAGAAACAAAGGAAATGGTTAAGGAAAGCAGCGAAATGGAGACAGATGACTCCAGCAGTGAAGACAACTAGAAAGATGAGGAGTTGGGTAATGAGGAAGAAAGTGGGGATAATGAGCCTAATCACGAAAGCCCTATCCTCAGTGAATGCCCTGGTAAGGACAATAGCCGTCTGATGGAAGAAACGGAACTCAAGGATAATGAGCAAACCGAAGTGAATTCTGAGAAGGAAATGAACAAAGATTCTGAGAAGGACCTGACTAAGGATAGGGATAGCAAGGATAAGAAATGTGTCGGTAAAGGGCTTATCCTAGATAACTTCAAGAAACTCTCTGAGGCGAGAATGGATTACGATAGATGGACCTATGAGAGCCTGAGAAACCTAGAAAAAAAGGGAATAAACTCGGATGAGAAGAGGGAGGATGAAAATAGAGAGCAGATTAAATGGAAGCAGGAAATGGAGAATAAGGTAAAATTGCTAGAAGAGGGAAAAGAAGTGATGAAAAATCTGATGGGTGTTATCCCATGTATCCTCTTTGCCATCACCAAAAACCTGGAGGACATCACCAAGGTTTTTGATCATACTTGCACTCTGAATCTGGTTGTGGATCTTGACCTAGATGATGAGACCATCCAGACTGGAAGCGGTGATGCTACTCAAGTGGGTGGTACTGCGAAGAGAACTAGGGCTAGTGTCAAGAAAGTTGTGGCTGCATCCGCCAAGGATCCCCCTAACCTCAAAGACAACATCAAGGAGCTGCACGAAATTAGCAACACCCTGGCAAAAGCCCTGGAAAAAATCTAAATGCTGGAAGGCCTACTGTCTTAATGGGGATTTTTTGGGTTTTCTCAGGTTATCCGTTGGGTTTTTGTGGGTCTGATCTTTTCTGTTTCTTGTCACTTTTGTTGTTTATGTTGTTTTAGTTTTGCTTGTAAAGGGTTTCGAGGCCCCTTCAAAACCTGCTTTTTCCTTAATAAAAAACATTTGGTATTTTGGTTAGCATTTTATTTCGGGTTAATATTTTGTGTTGAAAATCTAAGGGAAGATTTATAGATTTTTGGAATACCTTATTCCATAATTTTAGCCTCTGGTGATGATTGATGTGAGAGTTAGAAGTTCTGGTATATCAGGTTTTAGTTTGATAGTGCAATATGGTTGACTAGCATGATAAATCATTATGCGGATTGAGTGGAGTGACTTCGGTGATTAATTTTTGTGATAGAGGATGTTTAGCTGACATATGTGGTAGCATGTGTTCATTTGTTTTGGTCTGCATTAGCATTTGATTTCAGATTTACCGCCAGTTTGTACACAATTCATAAAATAATTAAATGTTCTTGAGCTGACATGTAGCCAATATGATTTCTTGTTGTGGATATATATAATCATTATATTTGATCATTTTGGATGTGTGGAAGGCGTTAGTGCGATTGTGTGCATTTTCACATGTGCAGGTTGGAGATTAGTCCTTCGAATCAGTGACAGTGCATCGAAACAGAGCCATATAAGATAGAGTGTGAGAAGAGTATGAAATTTATGTAATGAGCTTAACCAGAACTATACTTTGGCATTTTTAGATGTTGTTCATCAATTCAAATGATTTTTAATTTCTCCATTTTATTTGTAGGTAGTAATCCACTCTCTTTTGAGTAGTGATCTCTAGGTAGTGTTCCTAAATGCATGTGCATTCCCCATTGTAATACTTCTGCAAAGTATACTTATTTTGTGGGTTCATCCCCACTGTGGTTTTTCCCTTAACTAGGTTTCCAGGTACAAAAATATTAATGTTATGGTGTTTTGGTTATTTGATTTATGTTCTTTCATCTTCCTTTTTTTCATGTGCTTTAAGTGGTTGAAAGAACAACATAATAAAGTTAAAGATTGTAGAACACTGATTCACTTCCCCTCTTAGTGTTCCTTGATTCCAACAAGATCATGCATCCCAATAATTCAACTCGATTTTATCTTTCCCTAAGGTTGTATGCCTTAGCCTACAAATCCAAATTAGGAGTAGTGAGATTCCTTAGACTTGTTCTTAAAACATTGTATTTAGTTATTTATATTGTGAGTGTGATTCTCATTGTGGTTTTTCCCACATTAGGTTTTCCATGTAAAATTATAGTATTCACGTGTTTGGTGTTTTTTGTTTCATCTTTCATTAGTATTTAGTTGTTTAATAATAATTGATAAATATTTATGATTAAAGAAGTTTAAGGATTTGGTTAAGACTTATTCACCCCCCCTCTCAATCTTGTGGTGTGTTCAACACTAAACATGTAGCCACTAGCCAAGGGACTTTGTGGAGCCATACAACCAAGCATACATTTTGATGCTACCAAAATTATTGTCGATGTCATGCTATCATTTATGTTGTCCACATCATTTCACTTGCTACATCCTATCCATGTTGAGTATAATTAATGCAAGCCACACTTCCTATGGTCACAATTTATTTTTGGCACAAATAAAAATTGTGTTGGCATTAAAATATTATTTCAAATATTTGGTGTTATAATAAAAAAAATGTATCCATGTTATTAGTCAGTTTCTTCAAATGTTGTGACCTCACTAAAATATTTATTGATTGCTATGAATGGTACACCTAGTTCTCTTCATCATTATTTATCATTATTTCCCATGTTTTTCATTCAATAACCATTATATTCTATTTAATTTATGTCAGTTTTTTGTTGGGGGGAGGGATACCTTAATAGAAGGTACCATCAACTTCAATCAGATCTCCTTACCATTATGGAAAAAATACTTGCAACATACTTTATTGACAATTATCATGATAATTAGTAATTAGCCCCTTTTTTTAATAAAACTAGTATTTATTTATTTAAATATGACATTTGATGATAAATAAAATTTAGAGCTGCATTGTTAGGTTTATAGAGTTGGTTAGTAGAGAGTGAATAAAGGGAAGGAGGTAGAATTAAACAATGAAATCACAATCATAGTGTTTGATTTTGGAATGGGTGGCAACCAGTGAGGAAAGAACCCATTTATCATACAAGAATCCTAAATGGTGAGTGTTGGTAATTTTTCTTGCAACCCTTAGTCCTAAGGATAAATAGTCTTCTAGGTTATGGGATTACAGACCAAGAACATTTGATTTGCACTGTCAATAGACTAAAGACAAGAAAATGCAACATAAAAAGGCTTTCATAGCCTTCTTCACTTCGAGCTCCATCACACTCAGGAGGGTATTCCTATTTTTGGGCCTGCATTTGACAATATCCTCTTAACAATGACTACCTACAGGCCTAATGAGGATGGATTGTTCTCAGATACAATATCCCAACTACTTTGTAAACAACTGAGAACAAATAACTCATGAATAACTTATAAAACAAGAAAGTGAAAAGGAAAAGAAAGATGAATTTGATTTGAAATGTTTTTGAAACAAGTTTTGAAAGGTAGTAGACCAATGTCTATCCATGGGCATTGAGTCAATTCCTAAATCACAAATATAAAACCAAACAGTCAATTACCTCAGATTAGTGGGTTTTTAAAATAGTAATGCCTTACATTAACATAGGTCCTTTTGCTATTATATAAACCATTCTTTTTAATCCATAACATATCTCTCAGATTCACTATAATTTGCACATAGACTTTAATTCCTTTCTTGAAGGAAACCCATACACACAATCACACATTAATAGAAAAATGTCAAGATGAATCAAAACATCCTGAATATTTTGATTTATTTGAAATCTGGAGATACAAAATGGAGATAGTTCCTGCAACAATTTTACAGCATGTTCGTAAACTAATTGAGATTATTGACAATATTTTTACATACACTCCTTAAGGAATTTTATACAAGCATTAGACTATACACAATCTTATTCTACGTCCCCAGAAAATGAGAAAATTAAGAACCCGTAATACAACCTTGGTATTCCTTTTATATTGGTAAGGAATGCAACAAGCCTCAGGATATTTACATGTGTCTAGCTTATTCTTCTAATAAGCCTTTTCTTTTAAAAAGTTACCGAATGGATCTAGTCACCTGTATTTTTTCCTGATGTGTAACCATCTAGATGGTCATGTGTGGTAGCCATCATGCCCAGATCAGAGAGCATCAATGGGAGCCTACCACCACACTAACTACATTACCACCAACCATGGGTGGTTATAGATGCAAAAGATACCAGCTTGAGTGACTTCCACTACTCGTCCTGGTAGGGGTGAACTTTGAGATTGTGGGTTTACAGTGCTACCAACCCAATTCCTCAATGTCTGTCTTGCCCACCATTTCCCTACACTTCTACATCCAAAGGGAAAAATTTTCTGCCAAAGGAAATCTAGTCAAATGCAAAATGTGAAACAGTATTGCTTATGCACATTAATCATCTTGTTCCTCTCTAGCAATCTAGTGCATTTTCAAGCCCCCTTTGGTTGTATGACAGATTTTTTGCAGGTTTTCCTTCAGGACAGATTTTTTGCAGGTTTTCCTTCAGGACCTCGACACCTCTTCTGCAGTATAATCCATTTCTCACAAGGCTTTTGTTGGAATCTAAGAACACTAAGAGGGGGGGTGAATCAATGTTCTACTGGTAAATAAATTTCTAAACTTATTGCTAATCAATCAGATGACAAAATATAAAGTTAAAGTGCTTAAACAAATAAACACATAAGGCAATACCATAACACTAGTATTTATACATGGAAAATCCTATAAAGGGAAAAACCATGGTGGGGCTGGTACCCACAATATCTATATACTTGATCAAGGTATAGAAATATTACATAGAGGGGTATGCACATGCATACAAGCTTACCGCCTAGAGTTCGCTACTCAAATGCACATATATGGAAGTCTCACTGACTTACAGATCATTACAAAATGATTTATAATAAAAATTAACTTAAATGATGCATCTGACCATGCTAGCTAAGTTTTGGTTGTAGCTCTGAGTTCCTCAACTAAACTGGTGATACTGATACTTTGTTCTACTACTGGTTAGGATTGCACACGTGCAACGATGCACATATGATAACATTCGCTCATTAATTTGCACACTATCATTCTTTGACTCTTTCACATCTTAAATCGCATCATATCAATGTGTATAATCCATCAATAAGTGATCTCCCTTATACACCCTTATAACTTATAGCTTTTCATCATGTCAGCCTTCACAATAAAATTAAACCTATCAGCTACCTTCCGGATCATAAATAATATTATAAATTATCCCGATGATCTTATTTGATGTCAGCTTGGCACGCTACCTTCAATTCCTCAGATGACTTTACCAGGTCCCATAATATGAATTACTGGTACCAAGAATAACTAGTTAACAAGTGTAAACCATAGGGTGTATACCGGTTGGCCTTATCTAGATAAAATGATAAAGTGATGAATCCAGATGATGAGAGATGGACAACTTAGTGCCCAATTTCAAGCATTTACAAAGGGAGAGTGCAAGAAAATGACACCTGAAATCACCAAAATGCGGGTTTGGAATGCAGAATGCATCCAAACTGCGGAGAAGGGTTTTTTTGAAGTTTAAAATGCACATAAGGTGCACACCTTATAATGTGTGTGCACTATAGGGTACATGCCCTATAGTGCATGCACCCTATAGTGTGTGCGCCCTATAAGGCATGCGCCTTATGCACACTTTTCATTTTTTTTGAAGTGTGGCACCTTTTTGGTACCACAACTTTGTGCATATACCCGACACAAGCGTAAATACCTATCATTATCAATTATCAATTTAAAGCTTCAATTGTGAAATACTTAAACTAAATGTGAGATAAAATTCACAAGTGCAAATTAAATCAAGCAAATGCGAACTAATATTCACAACTGCGAATCAAAATTCACAAATGTGAACTGATTTCAATAAATATGAATCATTAACTATAAATGCAAGCTAAAAAAGAAAATGCGAAACATTAAAAGAAAATGTGAATCATTAGTATCAAATGCAAAAATATCGACATGCAATTGTGAAATGCATAAAATTCGACCTATCAAAAATCGATGAAAAATTGGAAAAAATAGATACAAATGAGCAAAAAATCATGACAACTCACCATGCCACCAGTGCCAAGAGGTCTCTGATATGACTGCACTTGCTCAGACAAATGTAGTCTTCCTCTGTGACCCACCATCTCGCTCCAAGGACGCCGAAAGCACTAATATCTTTAAGGACATTTTACAAACCAAAATAGTGCAAATGAGCTCAAATCAATACGAATTTTCAATTTATATCTCAAAGAAGGGTTTTTCATCACCCTAACGCTCATGGACCCCTCTAACTTCAATGCAGTTATAGACATATCAAACAAGAACGAAACCATACCAAACTTCATATTATCACTATCCAACACATTTATGAGAAATTGGTCTTCATTCCATAATTTTTCAACCACTTTTTCCGAGGGGGCATATTTATACCCTAAGTGTCACCAGGGCATACTGGGGTAGTTTTATTTTCATTTTCTTTGAAACAACCTCGTTCTGACATTGTGTCAAAGAGAGGCAAATGTAGACACCTAAAAAATGTCTCATTAATTCTACACTAATTATTCGTCTATTTAATTAAGTAATTCTTTAATTATTTGATTAAATTAAATATTTCTTCTTATCAGCACCCTTGACTATTACTAATTATCAAATTTCTATCATTTCATCATTTAATCAATTAACCCTATCTCAATTATTAATTAGATATTAATTATTTAATTAATTATGATTTATTCCAGAGTTAAATAATCTTTATTATTTAATTAATTCATTCTCCTAAGTTTAAATAATTTCATTTAAACTATTTAAATTAATTAATTAAATTCCTCCAATTCCCCAAATTATAATTCCAATTAATTTCATCTAATTTCATTTCATTTTCTCCCAAATTCAAATTTCACTTCATTTCAATTAATTTCATTTCTTACAAATTCACATTTTACCAAATCTGAATTTCAGTTAATTTCATGTGCATTTCGGCATTTGAATGACTAAATTCAAATCCAAATTAAAAATGAAAATCAAATTCAATTTCAAAATCCTACAGCACATGCTAAAATCATAACTGATTGATCAAATCAGCTGTCTAATTAGTTAACTCAGTTAACTCATCAATCATCCTTTTTAACTCTCAAACACCTTTTTCTGACTAATCCATCTATTCAGTCATCTCCCTAGTCAATTTAGTCTACTGATCAATCAATTGAGTTTACTAGCCAATCTATTTAGTTCACTCTCCAATCTATTGAGTTAACAAATCAATCAATTCTATTAATTGATCAATCAATTTCAATTATCTATCAATCAACACTTGAGTTCTATTTCTCACCCCCTTTGTGTTGGAAATCTATAAATTAAACATCATTTTCTCAATTCAAGTTAGAATCACAGAATCATAGTCTTCAAAATTGTTGTTCATCTTATGCAGGAAATCAAGTGCAATACCTAAGAGCCACGTACATCAACAAAAATGGAGAAGAGCAATGGAAGCCTTGCTATTTCAATTGAGTGAGCTTTTAATTAGTTTCATTTCATAATTCAATTGATTTTGCATTATTCCATTATAATTTAGGAGTAATATTGATTAGATTAGAGTTGTGATTTTCTCTTTGATATCTGATTATGCAATTTACGCTTATTTTACCCCTAAGAAACACTACTCATCCACCATCACATTAGCACTCTCCACAATTATTTGCAATCTTTTGTTACAACATCTATATGCTTTTCTTTCATTTGAATAGCCAAGAAATATCCCTTCATCACATCTAGGATCAAACTTTCCAATTCACTGCCAAAGATTCTAAAATACTTAACTGTAGGTGTATGACCAAACCATAACTCATAAGATGACTTATCGGTAAACCAAACCAGATCCAAGATCCAACAAATCTTCATTGATTAACCTTCAAACTTACTTCTCCAATGTCTGAAATAGGCTTTTAGAGGACTACCGAGGGCAATGCAAGATCTGCCATCAATTTGCCTCCCCATAAGGCTAATGCCTTAGTTATCGAATTCATTTCCTGCAGGTGCAGGAACATTTTGTTCTGTTAGTTAAGCATCTGGGGTATATGCTTCTATCGGTTGATCCTCAGACTTTCTAATCTACTTCTTCTCATGCTCCTTCTGAATATCATCAAACTTTTTCTTTCCCTTCTCATTGGACTTGTCATTTCCTGTTGATAGGTTTTTGCTTCTGCAAAATTTAGCAATGTGTCCTACTTTGTTGCATGCATAACAAGTGACATTGTTCTTTTGAATTGCCTTGTTGTAATCTTGATCATTTCTTGACCTACATTATTATCCATATGTCCAAACTTTCCACATGCATGATATTTCACATTCATTCTACAATCTGTTGTCCTATGACCATACTTTTTGCAATTGAAACATTGACCGATACCTGAATTATTATTCTAATTGACTCTATTTCTACATTGACTTGCCATATGACCAAACTTATTGCAAACAAATATTCTACCATTAAATTTATGTGCATTGGGTTGTCTTACCGATGACCTCACATTTTGGTTGACTGGTGGATTCTCCTGATTGTTCTTCTAACCGAATGTATCATCCCAATTTGCAGTGTTGGTATTTTTTGATGATGATGTTATGACTATCATTGATGGACACATACTTGCTTTGAGATCACTTTTTGTATGTATGAGTTATGCTCAACCGGTATTTGTTCCAACCGATATTATGTATTATAGTCTTTAGACTATCAATGTTTTGCAGAAAGAGTTTACTGATCTCAAGTGGTATGAAGACCCAAGTGGTATGAAGACTCAAGTGGTTCGAGGATCCCAAAGCGGTACGAAGGAACAAAGCAGTTTTCATCATTTTTCCCAATCTTCATTTTGACAAATCGGTAATTGGTAAAATATGTGAACCGGTAATAGGTAAATGTATGAACCGGTATTACTCTGTGATGAGTTACCAACTAGTATTATTTTTGTGATGAGTTATCATCCACTGATACTTTGGCGGTGATTATGTGTCATGTTACCAAATGTGTCCAAATGTACTAAACCTAGGAACTTGCAATGTAATCCTATTGGAACGACATGAAATCAGATTCTTTTATAAGGACATCATGTCTAGAGTTTTAAATGTCGTTAGGGTTTTAGGTGGTTGATGAAGTTTTTGTATGTGCAATCACTGAAGTAAATAAGGTCTATGTGAAGAAACTAAGCATGGAAATATTGAAGACTGAAGTAATGCTGAAATGCATTAACAATGAGCTATCAAGGATCTAACCAAGCATACTGTGCTAGTATTTAGATCACTTACTTGTTGATTACTCACATCTTCGACAAGTCTAAAACCCTTAACCGGGTAGGCCTAGCAAAGCCTTTGTAAATCCTCTAATAAGGTGGTTCACAACTGTGAATCTAAAATCCTCTCACAAGGTAGTCTTTAATCGGACTTATCTCCTAACAGAGATTGAGATTCCTAACAGAATTTATTCTAGTGAAGAACATTGTATGACCTTAACTGGTTTGGTTACTATTCTGCAGATAGTTACTTGTGAGTTTCATCTCATCATGATTTTTCCCATTTGGGTTTCCACGTCAAAATCTCTTTTGTTATGGTGATTGTGCTCCTGTGGGTGAATGCCTTATTTGCTGTTTGGTTTGCATTTGTCTTAACCAGTTTTTTAGTAAAACTGTTATACCAGTTTACTGCTAAACTATTTAAGTGTTTGAGTTTGGTATTTATTGGTATACTAATTCACTCCCCCTCTTAGTATTTATCAATTGGTAACAGAGCCAACCTTTCTATAAGTTTAATCACTTTGAAGGAGATATGGGGGAATACACTATGAGGAAGCTTACTCATCATCTCACTCAAACTGAGAAAGCCTTTGATGAACTCAAAGTCAAATATAAAGCCTCTCTAGCAAAGAGAAGAGAGCATGCTAAGAAACTGATGGAGCTTATTGAAAATAGTTTTTCTGATGAAGAAGACATGGAAGCCCTAGTTGAAGAAGTTGAAAAATTGAATGAATCTAATTCTAACCTAAGAAGGGAACTGGAAGGACTGACTATTAGAATGTGTCAAGAGCTTGAGAACTAGAGGAAAGCTGAAGATCTGGTCAAAGACAAAGATCATGAGATCTTCAAGCTAAAGCAAGAAATCAGTGCACTTACTGCTCATCTCCAAGAGAGTAAAGTGGAAAAAGAAGAAATGCAAAGTGAACTAAACATGGCTATTTCTGAGTTTCTATTATTTCCCTTCCAATGGGGTTTCTGAAATTTGTATGTTTGGGGTGTAGGGTTTCGGTTCTAGAACCAATCCCTAGTATCCTGTTGTCTAACCTGAATCTTCAAAATCTGATTCACTTCAACATCCTTATAATAAGATGATTAAACTCTGTGCAGGAGAGATGTTAAGGGGAAGGAAACTCTTAGGACAACATATGACCAGGTTTGATTTAACCTTCTACACTTCAGACTTACTCAGAGTCCAGGTGGGTATACCTTTGTGAACTAAATTCACACTTTCAAAAGATAAATCCACAGCAAAGCAGTCCAGAAAACAAGTGGATCTAATCACCTTGAAACTGACTGAAACAAAGGAATGAAAATTATACTCATATTTAGTATTTTGATCTACAAAACATGCAATGGACAACCTTGATCTATACCAGTGCCTTATCCAAGGTCACAAAGTCATCTAAATTCAAACAATACTCCCCAAACAGAAAATCTCTACACATCCCATTGGCTCAGCTTCTGTTAATCCTTATATATGCCTGACATACATGAGAATTTCTACACACCAAATCAAACTATTCTCATCAAGATTCAAGATATCTCACAAGTAATTTACCGGTAGAAGTGATCCCCACATATTTAATTTCCCTCCTAAAGAGAAAAGATAGCAAACACATCTACTGAAAGTTGCCTTACAACCCCTATTCAAACAAAATAACCATGGATTATTCAGTATGAAATAGTAAATAATTGCAAACACATTTGAAGATGACACAAAGCTTTACTCAAAACCAATGGTCTGTATATTGATATTATCTTCAAGAAAGTATTACAAAAGCTTTTGAATATTCTCCATTAAACTTAGAAAAGCTTAGATAAATTTCTACAGTATTTTCTTACAATTCTTTACGATCCTTTTTTACTAGTCCTGGTATCCATTTATAACAATATGGATGCACAAAGCTTCGGACATTCCTAGGAGAATTTGTTACAATCATTGCTTCTCAAGAAGAAGTTACAAAACCTTTTCCAAAAATGGTTACAAGTCCTTTTTGACCTCTGTAGCTTCTTCAACTTGTTGTCCGGTTGCAACCTCTTCTAACTATTCAGGAGCGCCCTCTAACTGCTTTGCATCTTGGATGGCATATTTCATTGTCCATTCATTGTACACATCATCAGTTGGCCACGTGAAACCAATCACTTTTGTCTTAGCCTTGGTCAACCATTTCCAGGAATTTCTCATTTTGTTAACCTTTAAATTAGGAAAACCATAATGAGACTTGATTTTCTTTATCTCCTAAATTGTCACAACAAAGAAGGAAGCATCATCTAGATCAATAATGCCTTTAATCCTAGTTGACAATTTGGCCTCTAATTCCTTGAGCCACACTTGTTTGTCCTTCAGTTGATCTGGGCTAGCAAAAACTCCTGGGAGCAACTCAAAAACCTGATCAGTATATTCCTTTTTGTACAAGTTAATTTTTCTATCAGCATTATCCACCCCTTCTGCTAGTTTCACTAGATCCTTGGTGGCATCGCAAGTGGATTTGATGATAGGATTGGCCACTGCCTCATCATAAGAGGCACAAATAGACTCCAAGTCCTGCTCTCTAGGCCTCCTTTTGTCAAAAATAGGTGTCTTAATGGCTTTATCTCCATTGAGCTCATTCCTAATTTCCAAAATCTTGCTTATATTACTATATTGCAATGAGGCACTCATTGTATCTACAAACCTTGAAATAGTAGCCCTTACTCTCTCCTCATATTTCTTTACATACAAGGCCTGAGCCTGTTTTAAATTCTCTAGCTCTTGAGGAGTAATCTCAACCATTTGAAAGCTGGAAGGTGCTGAAGATGGTGGGAACTCAATGATGGGGCTGGTAGGTGGAGGTCTTGCAGGAGAAGAGGAGATCATCAGTGTTGAAGACTCACCTTGATGGTATTGTCCTGTCAACTAGCTTTGCAGCTTAGCAATGATGTTATCTCTACCTCTTACCTCTTCCTTAAGATTTTTATAGGCCTTCAAAATTGTCTCCAACTTGACTTGGAGGTCTTCTTTCTAATTGGCCTCCTTTTATGCTACTGCAACACTAAATTTTGCAGTTTCTAACACAGTACTAGTAGCTTCTACCACCCCTATGTTCTGCACTCTCTTCATTATCATTCCACCAGGGTAACTTGACCCTGGGGTATCCTTGCTTCTCTTACTCTCATGTCTCTTGAGAGACCACATGACTAGTGAAACATTATCCTTTCTGAAAGTGATTCTCTCCATGGGCTTGGTTTCTTTCCTTGCTGCCTCTAGAACTAGGGCATCTGCTATGTCCCACTTAAGGAGAATAAGCACTCCAGCTTGTGCCACCATGTCTCTTCCTTGCTCAAGAGTGATGGTCTTAAATTATTCCATCATTTCCTATTTTATTTCTTCCTCTACTCGAGCTGGATCTTTCCTAGGTTGTTCACATTTTCTTTTCTCGCATCTTGCATTTTATTTATCTATATTTTGTTCCATACAAACTGCATAAATGCTCCTGAGGTAACAAAATTATTGTCAGCCAAAAAGTCATCATTGGCTTGCTTTATCTCAGGATCCAACTTCTAGCCTTTGAGTTCAGTGGTAGTGATGTTCATTTCAGCAGCAAGGGGCTCTTCTGGCATACCCTCCTCTACTTCATCATATGTATAGGCAATTTCTCCTAGACTGCCTAATTGTAGAAGTTGCTTAGTTGCTGCTTTCTCATCTCCTATGTGGATAGGGGATTGGGATGGAGAGTACAAAGGTGTATCAGATTGTACTTCTTTCCCTACTCTCTGCTTGTTTGGGCTCTCTTGGATGTCAATGACATCTTGTATCTTCCTCTTTCCTTTAGAGATAGAGGGCTCCCCTGTTGTAGGCATCAACACACTATAACTAGTTTTCTTATGCAGGGTGTAGTCACCAGGAGGGATTGCTTTGGTGGAGGTAGACCTACTTAGAATCATTCTTGCCTTTTTAGGGTTTCTTTTAATCATAGCTTCCCTCTTCTCCTTCAGGGTCTAAATCACATCCTCAATGCAAACAATTAAAAACTTTATTTTTTCCTCCAGAGGGAAAAAGCTAGACAATGGGTCATAGTTGGCATCAAACTGATGCACAAAGTCTAAGGCTTTCTTTTAAGCCACTCATTTCTCCTTCCTTAGTTCCTGCTCATCCAAATCAAATTCATTTCTAATGAGGTCTTCAGGAAACTAAAATTGATGGGGTCTACCTTTGCACATTGCTCTCTTTCTAAACATGCCATTAAAGAAGTCTTCTGGATCAGCACACCTGGATATTGTAGTTGACAAATGATAAGGTTTGAGAAAATCCTCAAAACAATTCCAACCTCCCTTAGTTATTACAAATGGGTGGTCTTTGGTAAACGTAGGAAAAATAGTCCCTTTGCCCCTGTCTATTAGTTTTGCCTCTTGTACACTACCAATTTGTCTAAGGACTTCTACAATTCCCACTTTGAGAGGGACCTGATAGGGCAACAAGAATGGAGTGCCTCTGAAACTAAAAACTCTGAAAACTATTGAGATTGGGTATAGATAAATGTCACCCCAATTGTGAACAATCTTTATGATCTCTGCAAATTCTTTTGGTCTAATAAATTCCAAAAGAACCTTGGGGATTCTTGGGTTCTCCGAGCAGAGGAGAGTCTTGATATTAGATGAAAAATATTTATCAAACTTCAAGAAACTGACATCCTCTCTATCCGTACTCCATAGTTGTACTGACATCTTCTCTCCTTCCTTCTCTTTGATAAGGTCCAGTCCACTGGCAAAGTAATCACCTCCTTTGAACAGAAGTAGATGCATCAGGAGTGAGTACCATCGGAAAGGCCTATCCACCTTTCCATTATTTATTCCTACTAACCCTCCATGGATAGCATCATCAATGAAAGAAGCATAATCAAATGTTACTGCAAGGGAAGGATTTAAAATATGAGCAATCATTAACAAGTAGTGATTGGGCATATTCACTTCAGCATCTTCTCCCAAAAATTGGCAAAGTGACCAATACATTCCCTTAGCTCTGAGGGTGAACAAATTTAATGAGAAGGGCTCTTCTGTATTGGGTCCTACAATAGTCAACCCACCTATCTTCAAAAAAAATTCCTTAAGAGGCTCCTAAGATGATTCCTCTGTGCACTGTATACTTGAGCTAATGATTTGAAATTTATGGGTTCAAGAAAATTTGTAAACTCATTTAGCCCAAAAGCACTTCTGAACTCTTTAGTATTAATCTCAATAAGGGCTTTTCCATTTATATCCCGAATGCTTCTTGTGACTGGATCATAATTAAGTGCAATTTGGGTCAATAGATCCATATCCATAAATACCCCTGAGACTACCAACTTCCCTACATCTAATTCCCATATGCTATTTTGTGGGGCCAAAGAATTCCTCATTCCAAATCCAACCTTGAATAACCCCAACCCAGACAATCCAACCTATGGATCTCTCATCCAGTTACCCTTGTCGTATAACCCTTCTCCTATTTTCAAACGAGGAGCTCTAGGCACTAATTCTTTTGCCTTTGATGCTTGATTAGTTGACAACGTCAACTGCTCAAGAAAATCATCACAAATGGCTCTCTCCAAATAATTGACTTTCCCAGAAAATTTTCTCTTAGGTGCCATTTTTGAAAATGTAAGAAATCAAAATACTGCCCCCAAATGGTTCTATGACAAATCAATATCTTATTTAAAGCACACCACAAAGAAATTGCTACATGAGAGTACAAGAAAACCTGTTTTTAGCTCGAGTGAATTTACTCTACAACTGAATTGGCTTGCTCTTTATTTGAAGAAAATGGCTCTGTATCTGCTCCTCTACAATAATTCTTTAGAAAGATACCTTCATCTGGTTGATAGGAAATCATATATGGTATCAGGCTCTTAACAATAGCATTGATTCTGCATGCTTCAACCATCCCTTCAGAATTGAATTCATGAGAGAATTCGTATTTTCACTCCAATGGACCATTTGATTCCTGCAATTCTTTCCTTTCACTCTTTCCCAACATCGCGAAGCATAACCTTCAGGCAATTTCATCCTGTAAAATAGCGCCAACCGTCCGATCAAAAGAAACCTGATAGACCGTTATACTGACTTAATAGTCTTGCCTCCGCAGTGGGCCCCACTTTCTTTTTGGCATTTCGTAGACTTTATCTTTCGAGCACTTCTCTTTCGTGAAACAGCGCAAAGCGTTAGATGGAACTCTAACTGCTTGGTGTTTAACTTTGACCGAAACCGTCAACACCTTTACTAACCGTGCCTTTACTTTGACTGCTAGTGGTTTGTCCCTATTTTGCGAAGCTTAAACATCTATCAACTTCAGGTTGCAAAAGAGCGTGAAGTGTTGGATCAATTCGAAGATGACCATCCTTTAAGGGAAACCTTTATGCTTGCTTTACTTACACTGCCTTTTCATTGGCTACTGGCTACCACATGGCACTCAACCATTGGCTTGGGAAAACCCTTTGCATTTAATTCAATGTCAGCCACATGTCTCTCCTTTATACCACCGGTTTCACCTTGGTGGGCCCTCAACTTCTTCTAAAACCACGTGTATATGGACATGTCACCATCTATCTTGACACCTGGATGAACCCTTTACTTTTGCTATTTCACGAAGCATATCCTTCAAGCATCTCACAACCACAAAATAGCGCCGGCCGTTGAATCAAAATAAAGTCGATCCTCTTTTAACCCTATGATTTATCTGCCTTTGGGGACAAAAAACCTTTTCCCCATTTCACAGGGTATAAAGAAAGAGAATCTTATCCTTGCAAAATCACGCGGGCCGTCATATCATTTTCTTCTTGTTCGGTGCTTAACCATCTGAATAGACTCCGGCAAACGTGGGCCCTCTGACTCAACCTCGAACACCTGGCATCTAGTCACCTTCAGAGCTGACATGTCAGTCTTTCATTTGCCAAGAGAAAACACTAGGTTCCAATTAATTCTCACCACCTACATCTATGTGGTCACCTCTTATCCCATGGCATAACTCACCTCTGGGACCCACCTTTTAACTCTTAGACCCGGCTTGCTGACTATTGTAGCCTTTTCCATGTGCCATCATCTTACTCACCCTCTCGACCAGCTGGACCATCTACTTAGAATGCCATGTCATTTCGCAACTTCGCTAAAGATAACTGTCAAGCATTTTCATCCTGCGAAATAGCGCGAACCATCAGATCAAATTGGACTTGATCACCTTTTAGTCACTTAGAAAATCCTCGCATGCAGGGTCCCACCAAAAGCTTTCACCATTTCACGAAAGGTATTTTGCTTGTAGGTTCAGGCTGTGAAATAACACCAGTCGTTGGATCTTGGAAAAGATGAGACCTTTTTAGACCGGACCAAAATCACCATTTAGAATGCAAAGCCTTTTCGCAACTTCGCAGGTTTTAAACCACGTGCAACTTCGCCTAGCGAAATAGCGAAAACCATAGATCCACCCGAGAGATGCATACCACTTACTGGGCCCAACAACATTAAGAGGAAAATACATAAGGCATAAATTTAACGATTAATTCATACGACTGTCTAGGCAAATGACAAGGGGGGACACTTCCTACAACCCCAAGACCCATTACTTAAGTGGATAAAGTAATGAAGGAATAGAAACCAGAGGGTTTTTTATCAAACATTAAGCGATTTAAAATCAAAAACCCTAAACCCTTAAGACCCAACACAGACCTGAAGCAATTGATAATGTGTCTTACTCAAAATTTCAAGATCATAGCCAATTATGGGAAAGGAAAACCCATTTTTTAAATAGTGATAACAACGACTCTGACTGGGGATGGTTGATCACAAAGTCAACACAAGAAAACTCAGAAACTCTGGACAAACAGACCAAAACATAGACCCAAATAGAAAAACAAGAAGGAAACAAAATATGTACAAACAAAGGACCTACTGTGCATGGACATCAAGAGAAATAATGTTTCAGGAATTGTCCATGCACTGTAAATTCTTGTACTTCATCATTCATATTCTTCACAAAATATGAATCCTTACCATTTATGTCACAGACCACAAAAGGGCCAATCCATAATGATTCAAATTTTTTATGTTTTCCCTTGTCTTGTCCTTTTGGATTCCATTGAAGAACCATGTCATCAATTTGAAACTTCCTTAATGATGTTCTTTTATCAAAAAGGTATTGGATTGCAATTGGATCTTCTGATTTCTTTTGTGAGCTAAAGCTCTGAGCTCTTCCACCTCCACAATTTGGATCATTCGGTCTTCCATAGGTTCAGATAACTCGATATCCTCATCTTGCAAGAACTTGTAAACTGGAAGAAGATTATTCACTGGCAATCTGACCTGAGCTCCATAGACCAGTTCAAAAGGGGACATTCCAATAGCCTTTTTAGCTGTTATAATATCTGCCCACAGAGCTAACTTCAATTTTTGATCCCAAGATCTTTTATTTTCTTCCAGGATTTTCTTGGTGATAGTCAAAAGGATTTTATTGTTGGATTCTACTTGTCCATTCCCCTAAGGGTGATAAGGTGAAGAGTAAGACATGAGTATTTCATGACTGGTACAAAAGCCTACAAACTCTTCTAATCTGAAACACACAACATTATCCATCACCAATTTTGCAGGTACTCCAAATCTGGTTACAACATTATCCATCAGGAAATCAATGACAACCTTACTTGTAGCCCTTCTTGTAGGAATAGCTTCTATCCATTTTGTGAAATAATCAGTGGCTACTATGATCCATCTGTGACCTCTCCCTGACCTCTCAACAATCTCTCCAATAAAATCAATGCCCCACTAGACAAAAGGAGCTTCTACAAAGACTAGATTTAGGGGTGAGGCTCCTTCATACTTCAGCTTAGATGAGAATTTCTGACATGGGTCACATTTCTGAACATATGCATGAGTATCTTTAAATAAAGTGGGCCAATTGTATCCAGCCCAGATTATCTTACCAGTAGTGGTCTTGGCAGTGGTCAATACTTGTTTAGCCTAGAATTCATCCAAACACATTAGTAATTCTCCATCTCTTTTCCTCCAGAACAGATCACCTTGAATGAGCACATATTTTTGGGACTTGAGTTTCAGAGTTCTTTTCTGATTATGTGTCATTCCTTCTGAGAATGTAGCATCTCTTAAGAATCTGACTATCTTTGAGTACCAAGGTTGCCTTTCAATGCTAGTGACTGAAGTATCTCTGACTTCAACATTATGTATTTCAACATTGATAAGATTGGACTTAATCATGAGTTTAGCCAAACCTAAACCTCTTACCAATTTGGTAATCTTTATCTCCAAGTCAAATTCTTGGATTCTATTAATCCATCTGCATCTTTTCCCTATAACTTCAGACTGGGACAGACTGGAACAAAATATCCTTAACTGCAACATGTGGGACATAGGCAATGATATTTGCATTCACCAGATATGGCCTAAAAGCCTTAATAGCTTTAACTAGAGCATAAGCTTGTTTTTCCATGGTTGCTTATTTCAATTCTACTACCTACAAAGACTTACTGTAGAAGGCTATGGGATGTTCATATCCCTCATTGTCCTTTTGTAACAATACTGCGGCTACTGTATGATATGAAGCAAAGGAAAAAAGAGAAAAGGGCTTATTGTAATCAAGAGATTTTAACACTGGTGCTTCCTGAATTGCCTTCTTAATTTCAGCAAAAGCCTTTGAGGCCTCTTGATCCCAACAAAATTTGGTATCCTTTTTGAGCAACTTGACAATAGGCTTCACTATCTCTGCAAAGTTTGCAATGAATCTCCTAACAAAATTCACTTTGCCTAGAAAAGATTGAATACCTTTTACATTTTTAGGTTTGGACACCTTATTTATTGCTTCAATTCTTTCAGGGTCTATCCTTACCCCTTCCTTGGAAACAATGTGTCCCAATAGTTTTCCTTCAGTGACTCCAAAATGACATTTCTTGGGATTTAGTGACACACCAAATTCCAAAGCTTTATTGAACACCTTTTCCAAATGTCTACAATGATCATCAGCCCTTTTGGAGAAACAAGTTAAATCATCTTAATAAACCACCATGATGATATTAATGAATTCTTTGAAGGGTACATCCATGGCTCTCTGAAATGTAGCTCCAGCATTTTTCAATCCAAATGGCATTCTCACATAGACATATGTTCCCCATGGAGTAGTGAAGGCAATTTTAAACTATTCAGATTCCTTCACTAACACTTGATTGTATCCTGAAAAACCATCCATCATGGATAAAAGGTCACATCCTATCACTCTCTATAGCATGGCTTCCATATTTGGGGAAGAGTAGTTATCTTTCAAAGAGGCAACATTTAAATTTTTGAAATCTACACACAATCTAATGTCCCCATTCTTCTTTCTTACTAGGACTAGATTAGAGACCCATGAAGAATGCCTTATTGGTTTGATAATCCCTCCTTCTCTCAATTTAGTCAACTCTTGCTACATTTTAGTTTCTAACAGGAGATTGATGGGCCTATGTTTCTGTCTGAAAGGCTTAGCATCTGGAAGTAGAGGAACTTCATGCTGAAAAAGATCTTGTCTATACGCCTTTAGGTCTTCATAAGACCAAGCAAAAACATGTTTAAATTTCTTCAATAAATTAATAAGGTTAGTCCTGACATGAGGGGGTAATTTCTTTCCAATGTATACTAACTTAGGGGATGATTCTGTCCATCATAATCATCAACACATTGGATGAACCTAAGAATGTCTTCATCATCAGCAAAAACTTGCCAATTGTACACATTGTCAGGGATGGCAGGCCTAGATTTTATCTCCACAGTGGAAATACCAATTAATGTAGCATCATCATTCTTTAAGGCAACATTGGCTAGAAAATCTACCATAATGTTCTTTGATCACTCTATCCAATTAATAGAAAATGCACTGAAATGCTCAATAACATCCCAAACTGTATGCTTATATCTCTTTAATCTATCATTCTTGGATGCATATTTGGCTCTCACCTGAGATACCACCAATTCTGAATCCCCTAACACTGTCAATAGCTAGATTCCATGCTTCTTTGCAACTTCAAGCCCTAGCAATAGAGCTTCATACTCTGCAGTGTTATTTGTGCATTGGAAGGCCAATAAGAATGAATACTTGAAAGTTATACCTGATGGGGATACAAAAAGAACCCCTGCTCCAGATCCTTCTTTAGAGCAAGCTCCATCAAAATACATCTGCCATAATCCATACTGTTGTGCTTCTAACTCGACCACAATGGGGTCAGTATTCTTTAGTTGAGGTAAAATTGGTTGAAGTCTAAAGTTATCAAGATCTACATCAATCATACAATTGAGTATATTAGGGTCTACATTTTCTATTACCCTAGGAGCACGTGGCTCTCTGTACAATTTGACCTAATTTCCATTGATTGGAATGGTGGCATAGCATAAGTCCAGTTGAACATTTCCTTCTACTACTACTGCCCATTGCCTGGAAAGTAAGATAACATAATGGGGTTTGGTATCAGTAACAATAACATCCATTTTATAGGTTGCCTCAAGGAATGCTGCTATTTTTACCTCAACATCTTTCATTGTACCTATCACAGGTACTTCCCTGTTATCCATGGCATAGCATTTCCCATACACAGTGGTTACTCACAATCATAATTCTTTCATAACACCATAGGGCATTACATTAGCAGTAGCTCTTGAATCTATCATGCAGTTTTTAATCAACCGGTTATTTACTGACAAAGTAACATAGAAAGGGTCTACCTGTGAAGGCTCTTGAGTGATAGTGGTTCCAACATAAACCTCTGGGGTTTGTAACTCTTGATCCTTTCCAATTCTAGCTGAACCGGTGGGTAAGACTGTGTCACTATCAGATATACTAGAAAATAAAGACAAGGCTGCATCCCTATGTTCTTTAATCTTCAGTAATTCTACTAATGGAACAGTGACCTTCATTTGAGTAAGATCTTGAGCCATGTCAAATGTAGAACTATTGCTTGTTTTAGTATTAGCTCTAGCTCTTTCTGTCTTGAGTTGACTTGTCTTTTTCACTGTGGCAGCTCCTTGTATGTCACCAGTATCTGTACTCTTTGGTACATCTTTGACCTGTTCCTTCTTTTCTTGACAAATCTTAGGAACAGTAGTAGCACTACCTGCTGCCCCCTTTTGGGTGATCTCTTTTATGAACATGGAACCAGGTTCACCCTGATAAGTGTCCTTCTTGGTGCTTCTCAAGTTATAGTTGTGTTTTTCTTTGGCAATGGTGGCTTTAGTGAGATTTTTGACTTCTTCCTCACTAGGCCTTTTAAGATGAACCTCTTCATCCTTAATTGTTACCACATTCAATGTAGGATGCCGATCTAAGGTTAGTTGCCCTTGAACAAACCTTTCATTATCTAATACATCATTGTATTCACTTTGTTTAGACTCATCACTTTCTATGATGGTTTCAAACATATTGATGTCAGACTTAGCTTCTTGTCTCATAGATTCTTCAAGAGCTTGAGCCACTGCACACTGATGAGGAGAATGTGGTCCATCACAAGAAATACACCAGGGAGTGTTTTCTATATTATGGACAGTTTTCCCTTTCAAGGGATCTGGAGTGTCCTGATTTTGGGTAATTTTGGGCTTCTCATTTTGGGGTTTTCCATCTTTCCAGTTGGTATTATATGGCATGTCATGCATTCTAGGGGATCTATCTTGCCAATTATAATGAGGCTTGTCATTTTTGTTTACCTTGGCAGTCAGATCCTTCATTGCAATAACCAATTTCTCTATCTTATCATCCTCCTTAGCAACTTTATTAGGTTGTTGTTTTGTTTCCTGCCATAATCTACCATCTGTTCTTCTTTCTAACTTCCCGGATGCTTTTCTATTACTTTCTATATTTATGGAGATTCTAAAAGAATCTCTCAAGTTATGTGGATTCTTATCTCTCAGGATATAGGCCATTTTAGAATCAAAGGCATTATAATAAGTATTTAAACACATGTTATCACCTAATCTCATCACTTGATACAATCTGTGCATGGCTTTTTGGAATCTGGCATTGAAGTCAGTGACCATTTCATTATCAGACTTTCTGATATTATTGAATTCATTGAGCATGAAGCTCACATTAGTCTTGTCACCATACTACTCTTGAAAACAATTTTTAAAATCCTCCCATGACCCTATGCTATTGACTGGAAGACCTTTGTACCAATCTCTTGCATCATCAACCAAGGACTGGACAAACAGTTTCATAATAACATCCTCATCCACTATCTCATAATCGTTTATTAGGTCCCCAAAAGATTTCAAATGTTTCTCAACACTAATGGCATTGTTCCCAGCAAATTTATGGAGTCTGTCTCTTAACTTAGTAGGAACATGATTGGGATATCCTGGGATCCTATCAAAGAACAATTGTCTATATTGTTCTAAATTGATTGGTCTCCTTTGAAAAGGGGTAATAACATTATTATTTCCCATGTTCATTCTAATCTTTTGAATTGGAGACTGAGATATTTGGGTGTGATGACTATTCACAGGGATTTGACTCATTGATGCTACATTAGCAGGCACTGTAGGTTGAATCTTAACAGGGGGAAGAGAAATTTGTTGAGGATTAGGCTTATTAAGAGCTTCTGATGGAAACGTGATGGGGGGAGCCTTAAAGTAACTAATTTTTCTTTTTACTTCCTGATTTGCTGCTTCCAATTCAGCTTTCTCTAGCTCCATTTGGAGATCCTCCTTTTCTTTCCTCATTCTTTCCATTTCTCTCTCATGTGCTGACAACCTATGAGAAACCTCCTCTATAGTTTTAGATTCAATTCCATCATCTACCCATTTCCATTTTCCTTTATCCACATTTGTCCTAGGAAACTTTGAATCACTGAGTACTTCCTTACTTGGCTAAACTACTGACCTATATGTTGGCTTAGCCTTGGGGATCATGATTTCTCTAATAACAGGGCCTTCCTCATCACTTTTTTCCTTCTCTTTTGCTAGTAACTCAAGATCAGCTATCTGTCTAAGAAGCCTATCTCTCTCCATTAATTTAGCTTTAACCTCTTTCTCCCTATTTGCTTCCTTTTGGGCTCTTAGGGAGATTAAATGGTGAACTCTTCTATTCAAGTCTTCAATCTCTTGGGACACTTTATCTTCATCAGGGAAATTTTCTTTAGAGTCTGATACATTGACTTGGTCTATGTCAATCAAACTAATGTTTCCATCCATTGTTCTAGGCACAGAGTATCTAATTGCATTTGAACTGGTCCTATCTCTTGTAGAAACACTAACATGGGATATATCTCGATTTAAAACAGGTGCATTATCAATATTTCCAAACAATCCTGAATGGAAACCTAATATATCATGTTCTGAATCTCTGGAAGATGAATTAGACTTTGCATAAATAGGTGGATCAGACATCTTACCAGTGTTATTGTTCTTTTGTACCCAAGCAACATTTGATGGTTCAGGTAACACAGATCTCTTCTGACCTCTCTGTGACTACTCTAGCAAACCTTCTTGCAAAGTTTCATGAGGATGCTTCTTCATGAATGACTTGGTGTTTTTTCTTCCTTGCATTACATTTGTTTTCTTTTGAAATTGTTTACAATTCACAAGGACTGGTTCCAATATGACAGAGTCGCCACCCACAAGAATATGGGAATTATGAAAACAAACTATTAGAATAATATGCTGGAATTCCACAAACATAATAGTTTTCTTTACAAATTTAAGCAGAAATCTACGTTTGGATCCTTAATGTGACTCTCCCTGGCAGAGCCGCCACTTTTGTTGTCTTCAAAATCTGATTCACTTCAACATCCTTATAATAAGATGATTAAACTCTGTGCAGGAGAGATGTTAAAGGGAAGGAAATTCTTAGGACAACATATGACAAGGTTTGATTTAACCTTCTACACTTCAGACTTACTCAGAGTCCAGGCAGGTATACCTTTGTGAACTAAATTCACACTTTCAAAAGATAAATCCATAGCAAACCAGTCTAGAAAATCAGTGGATCTAATCACCTTGAAACTGACTGAAACAAAGGAATCAAAATTATACTCATATTCAGTATTTTGATCTACAAAACATGCAATGGACAACCTTGATCTATACCAGTGCCTTATCCAAGGTCACAGAGTCATCTAAATTCAAACAATACTCCCCAAACAGAAGATATCTACACATCCCATTGGCTCGACTTCTGTTAATCCTTCTATATGCCTGACATACATGAGAATTTATGCACACCAAATCAAACTATACTCATCAAGACTCAAGATGTCTCACAAGTAATTTACTGGTAGAAGTGATCCCAGCATATTTAATTTCCCTCCTAAAGTAAAAAGCTAGCAAACACATCTACTGAAAGTTGCCTTACAACCCCTATTCAAACAAAATAACCCTGGATTATTCAGTATGAAACAGTAAATAATTGCAAACAAATTTGAAGATGACACAAAGCTTTACTCAAAACCGATGGTCTATATATTGATATTATCTTCAAGAAAGTATTACAAAAACTTTTGAATATTCTCCATTAAACTTAGAAAAGCTCAGATAAATTTCTGTAGTGTTTTCTTGCAATTCTTTGCGATACTTTTTTACTAGTCCTAGTATCCATTTATAACAATAAGGATGCCCAAAGCTTCGGACATTCCTAGGAGAATTTGTTACAATCATTGTTTCTCAAGAAGAAGTTACAAAACCTTTTGCAAAAATGGTTACAAGTCCTTTTCGACCTCTGCAGCTTCTTCAACTTGCTGTCTGGTTGCAACCTCTTCTAAGTGTTTAGAAGCACCCTCTAACTGCTTTGCATCCTGGATGGCATATTTCATTGTCCATTCATTATACAAGTCATCAATTGGCCACGTGAAATAAATCACTTTTGTCTTAGCCTTGGTCAACCTTTTCCAGGAATTTCTCATTTTGTTAACCTCTTAATTGAGAAAACCATAATGAGACTTGATTTTCTCTATCTCTTGAATTGTCACAACAAAGAAGGAAGCATCATCTAGATCAATAATGCCTTTAATCCTAGCTAACAATTTGACCTCTAATTCCTTGAGCCACACTTGTTTGTCCTTCAGTTGATCTGGGATGGCAAAAACTCCTAGGAGCAACTCAAAAACCTGATCAGTATATTCCTTTTTGTACAAGTTAATTTTCCTATAAGCATTATCCACCCCTTCTGCTAGTTTCGCTAGATCCTTGGTGGTATCACAAGTGGATTTGATGATAGGATTGGCCCCTGCCTCATCATAAGAGGCACAAATAGACTCCAAGTCCTACTCTTTAGGCCTCCATTTTTCAAAAATTGGTGTCTTAATGGCTTTATCTCCATTGAGCTCATTCCTCATTTCCAAAATCTTGCTTATATTACTATATATCAATGAGGCACTCATTGTATCTACAAAACTTGAAATACTAGCCCTTACTCTCTCCTCATATTTCTTTGCATACAAGGCCTGAGCCTGTTTTAAATTCTCTAGCTCTTGAGGAGTAATCTCAACCATTTGAGAGCTGGAAGGTGTTGGAGATGGTGGGAACTCAATGATTGGGCTAGTAGGTGGAGGTCTTGCAGGAGAAGAGGAGATCATCAGTGTTGAAGACTCACCTTGATAGTACTATCCTATCAATTGGCTTTGCAGCTTAGCAATGATGCTATCTCTACCTCTTACCTCTTCCTTAAGACTGTTATAGGCCTTCACAATTGTCTCCAACTTGACTTGGAGGTCTTCTTTCTCCTTGGCCTCCTTTTCTACTACTACAACACTAAATTTTGCAGTTTCTAACATAGTACTAGCAGCTTCTACCACCCCTGGGTTCTGCACTTTCTTCACTATCATTCCACCAAGGTAACATGACCCTAGGGTATCCTTGCTTCTCTTACTCTCATCTCTCTTGAGAGACCACATGACTAGTGCAACATTATCCTTGCTGAAAGTGATTCCCTCCATGGGCTTGGTTTCTTTCCTTACTACCTCCAGATTTAGGGCATCTGCTATGTCCCACTTAAGGAGAATAAGCACTCCAGCTTGTGCCACCATGTCTCTTCCTTGCTCAGGAGTGATGGTCTTAAATTCTTCCATCATTTCCTAGTTTATTTCTTCCTCTACCCAAGTTGGATCTTTGCTAGGCTATTCACCTTTTCTTTTCTCGCATCTTGCATTGTATTTATCTATATTTTGTTTCCATACAAACTGCATAAATGCTCCTGAGGTAACAAAAGTGTTGTCAGCAAAAAAGTCATCACTAGCTTGCTTTATCTTAGGATCCAACTCCTGGCCTTTGAGTTCAGTGGTAGTGCTGTTCATTTCAGCAGCAAGGGGCTCTTCTGGCATACCCTCCTATACTTAATCATATGTATAGGCAATTTCTCCTAGACTGCTTAATTGTAGAAGTTGCTCAGCTGCTACTTGCCCATCTCCTATGTGGATAGGGGATTGGGATGGAGAGTACAGAGGCATATCAGATTGTACTTCTTTCCCTACTCTCTACTTCTTTGGGCTCTCTTGGATGTCAATGGCATCTTGTATCTTCCTCTTTCCTTTGTAGGTAGAGGGCTCCCCTGTTGTAGGCATCAGCACACTATAACTAGTTTTCTTGTGCAGGGTGTAGTCACCAGGAGGGATTGCTTTGGTGGAGGCAGACCTACTTAGAATCATTCTTGCCTTTTTAGGGTTGCTTTTAATCACAACTTCCCTCTTCTCCTTCAGGGTCTGCATCACATCCTCAAATCAAACAATTAAAAACTTTATTTTTTCCTCCAGAGGGAAAAAGCTAGACAATGGGTCATAGCTGGCATCAAACTGATGCATAGAGTCTAAGGCTTTCTTATAAGCCTACCATTTCTCCTTCCTCAGTTCCTGCTCATCCAAATCAAATTCATTTCTAATGAGGTCTTCAGGAAACTAAAATTGATGGGGTCTACCTCTGCACGTTGCTCTCTTTCTAAACATGCCATTAAAGAAGTCTTCTAGATCGGCACACCTGGATATTGTAGTTGACAAATGATAAGGTTTGAGAAAATCCTCAAAACAATTCCAACCTCCCTTAGTTATTACAAATTGGTGGGCTATGGTAACCATAAGGAAAATAGTCCCTTTACCCCTTCATGTTAGTTTTGCCTCTTGTACACTACCAATTTGTCTAAGGACTTCTGCAATTCCCACTTTGAGAGGGACCTGATAGGGCAACAAGAATGGAGTGCCTCTGAAACCAAAAACTCTGAAAACTGTTGAGACTGGGTACAGATAAATGTCACCCCAATTGTGAACAATCTTTATGCTCTCTGCAAATTCTTTTGGTCTATTGAATTCCAAAAGAACCTTGGCGATTCTTGGGTTCTCCGAGCAGAGGAGAGTCCTGATCTTAGATGCAAAATATTTATCAAACTTGAAGAAACTGGCATCCTCTCTATTCCATGACAACACGGTACTCCATAGTTGTACTAGCATCTTCTCTCCTTCCTTCTCTTTGATAAGGTCCAGTCCACTGGCAAAGTAATCACCTCCTTTGAAGAGAAATAGATGCATCAGGAGTGAGTACCATCCGAAAGGCCTATCCACCTTTCCATTCTTTATTCCTACAAACCCTCCATGGATAGAATTAGCAATGAAAGAAGCATAATCAAATGTTACTACAAGGGAAGGATTTAAAATATGAGTAATCATTAACAAGTAGTGATTGGGCATATTCACTTCAACATCTTCTCCCAAAACTTGGTGAAGTGACCAATACATTCCCTTATCTCTGAGGGTGAACAAATTTAATGAGAAGGGCTCTTCTGTATTGGGTCCTACAATAGTCAACCCACCTATCTTCAAAAAAAATTCCTTAAGAGGCCCACTCCTAAGATGATTCCTCTGTGCACTGTATACTTGAGCTAATGATTTGAAATTTATGGGTTCAAGAAAATTTGTAAACTCATTTAGCCCAAAAGAACTTTTGAACTCTTAAGTATTAATCTCAATAAGGGCTTTTCCATTTATATCCTGAATGCTTCTTGTGACTGGATCATAATTAAGTGCAATTTGGGTCAACAGATCCATATCCATAAATACCCTTGGGACTACCAACTTCCCTACATCTAATTCCCAGATGCTATTTTGTGGGGCCGGAGAATTCCTCATTCCAAATCCAACCTTGAATAACCCCAACCTAGACATTTCGATCTGCAGATCTCTCAACCAATTACCCTTGTCATATAGCCCTTCTCCTATTTTCAAATGAGGAGCTCTAGGCACTAATTCTTTTGCCTTCGATGCCTGATTAGTTGACAACGTCAACTACTCAAGAAAATCATCACAAATGGCTCTCTCTGGATAATTGACTTTCCCAGAAAATTCTCTCTTAGGTGCCATTTTTCAAAATGTAAGAAATCAAAATATTGCCCCCAAATGGTTCTATGACAAATCAATATCTTATTTAAAGAACACCACAAAGAAATTGCTACATGAGAGTACAAGAAAATCTATTTTTAGCTCAAGTGAACTCACTCTGCAACTGAATTGGCTTGCTCTGTATTTGAAGAAAATGGCTGTGTATCTGCTCCTCTACAATAATTCTTTAGAAAGTGTAAAGCGGAAAAATCGAACCCTAGTTGTTCTCCCCTCCCCAACTCCAAGGAGAGAGAAGGGAGAGTCACTAGGGTTGATGGTTTTCACTTAGGAGAGACTTTACTTTCAAAAGAGGGGTTGAAACCCACAAGATCCAATCCCACACAATGCAAGATTGGATTCTAAATGAGTTTCAAGGGTTGTGACATCAAGGATACCCTCTTTTGTAAAGAATGTAGATAGAAAGATTGAACTAGGAATGCATGTAAAGTAGGAAAGATTCACTTATAAACAAAGATAGGGATATGGGATGAAGCTGCGGACCTTGAATTAGTAGTAAAATGTCAAGACAGTGCTGTTCTGCAAATTTGAGCGAAAGTTGACGGGACGATGGCGCCCGGCGTGCACACGGTCCTCCGAAAAATCCGCGAAACAAAGGGGGATCTGTTCGTCTCTGCACAAGGATTCTAGATCTTCAATTATAGCCATGTACCTACAACCTACACACAGAAAAGAGAGGATGATTGGGGGGTTAGGGATGAGGGGTTTGCCTTTAGGTCAAACCCCAGTTTTGGAATTAACCAAGAAATGAGAATGTTGTAAATGTAAATGTTTGTAATGTAAACAAGTACTGATACCTTGTTGTAAGAATGTTTGTATTCTTACATGCAAAGGTGTAATGTAAGTAGTATGTTGTATGTTGTATGTGATCTCCTCTTCAATGGTTGAATCCTTGTCTTGAATGCAACACTTAGCCGTGAATGGAGACTTAGAATGCTCAATTGCTTGAAGGAATGCTTGAATGCTTGAATGTTTGAATGTTTGAATATCGCTTTTGCCTCTTGCTCTTGCTTATTTCCTTCCTCCCTTTCTAGGAGAGGAAAATTAGTTTATATACTTGTCAATTAGGGTTGATAGACTGATTTTTCCGACCTTAGGCCGACCAGGAAACATTATTTCCCGAATTGCAAATTTAAAGACCCGATGCCCAAAAGAGACCGGGCCCAAAATAGGGCTAGGGACCAAGGCGGTGGGCACCATGAAACTAGGGGAACAGGGCACTGGGTGCCCTAGTCCTGAAGGACCAGGCACTGGGCACCATGGTCCCACCTCCTGAGACAGCAGGGTGCAAGGAGGGATCAGGCCAGGATGCAGAAAAATGCAGTTTTTGGTGTCGTAAATAGGTTTCGGGGTCTCCATTCAGGTTCAACATTGTGCCGCCATTGTGAAGACCCAAATGTAGTCGAAATTGCAAGTGTCACAATTTTAGGACACTACATTTAGCCCCCACTTTAGCGGGAGTATAAGCGTACACTCATACTTTTGGTAAAGTACAAGGAAACAACATTGAAAAACTTTCACCACGTCAAGGAGGCAAGATACACCAAGCCCCCAGTGGACTAAGGATCTTATGACTTCGATTGACAAAGTAAAAGGGAAGATCATGAGAGAGAACCATGACTGTCAGTAGTAAGGTTCCCTCACTATGAGTCATGCAAGAAAGATATCAAAAATTTTCAAGGCAAAGCTAAATTTGTCAAGAAATTTTCAACTATCTTGAAAAGATATTAACGGGATGTATGCCCCACTATGTTAAAGCAATCGCACATGCCTCATCGGGGGTGATTGCTTTAAGGTAGTGATACATATAAGAAATGAGAAAGGAGCACGTTATCACAAGGATTTAGCCCCCAAGTGTGAGATAAGCCCAAGGATAATAGACACAAAACACAAAGCACAGGGTGAATTCGCTTTCCTCGGGGTCAGTATGTTGTATGATAATTCATGTATATCATATGTATGTATGTATAATTGTTCTTCATTCCCCAATCAAGGAAGGTCACCTAGAAGAAGGGGACACATGTGTCTTTTGAGTCAACATGAGAGAGACCAAAAGAGATCTCAATGCTTTGCATCGTCCTCAATTAGACAAAACTAAGGACAACGAATAGAAGAATGAGAATAACACATAGAAGAAGTAACAAAAGAGATCAAGAGAGGAGGAGAGAGTCTGCTATGCTAATGAACTAGTCTAGCACATCATCTACCCCCCGATCTTGCTGATCAATATTTCGGGAAGGCAGGAAACGCGCTAGAGGAGGAACATCCAACACAGCAGATGGAGCTATCACAAGATCCAAACAAGGGCTATGTTCATGTTCCGAGCCACGTTGTTCTTGTCTAGGAGCTAGGATAAGTGCTTTAGAAAATTCGTTAGATAAATGGTTATCAACATCAACATATTCATATTCACTATCAGAATGAATAGAAGTAACAATAACATTTTCATCTATATCATCATCAAGATTTATAAAAATAGGATCTTTAACTCACATAGGATCAATACCATCATGCATCTTATGTTTAGGAGATTTCGGCTCAATCGTCGGCTGAGGAGAAAATGGAATAATACTGGCTGAAGGTGTTTTTGGGGATTGTAAAGTTTGAGAAGCAACTGCCTGAGCTCTAAGACGACGTTTTTGTTGGCATTCACGTGCAGAACGATTTCGTCTAGTCTTAGTAGGAAGTTGAGAAGATTGAGGAGGAGGAATGTTCTCATCCTTATCACTTGGGTGTTTAGGTTGTGGTCTCTTAGGTTGAACAATAGGAGAAGAGGAAGGTCTCTTCTCTCCATAAGAGGAAGGAGGAGGAACTGCTCCATACAAAGGAGGAATATTCGGTCTAGGAAGGAGACCAAGTCCATCATGATGAGGAGGTATAGGTCTACTTTTAGGAAGTTTATTAGATATAGGCATAGTCACATTCATAGGAATGGGTTGGGAATCTTCTTGAGGAAAGATATTAGTTTTATCTTTCAAAGGAAGAACTTCCTTCTCAAGAACGATAGGAATATCAAGTTTGCATGTTCTAGGTTCGCTTAGAGATAGGATCATATCTTTTTTCCACTTTTGATAAGATTTAAAAAGATGATCACTTCGCGGAGGAAGAGATTGGAATTGTTTAGGCCAAAAATAATCAATAGGAACGCTAGAAGTTCTTTCAGCTGGTTTAAAGAGACTATGATTGACAGTAACAACTTCACCATTATGGGGAAATTTCAAACACTTGTGAACAAGAGAAGCAATAGCTTTCATGGAAGACAGCCAAGGATAGCCTAGCTTCACACGAAATTGTTCGGACGATGGAATAATAGCAAAGTCCACATCAAGGGATTTGTTATGGACCTCAATAGGTAATGTAATAGAAGCAATTGCAGGAGAAAAAAATGCATCAAATAGTTTCACAACCACATTTGTTTCATCATAGATCACTTGATTTAATTGCAAAGTAAAAATAAATTCTTCAGTAATGATATTAACCATACAAAAAGGATCAATAAGCACTCCACCACAAGGTGTATTCTTGACTTTTGCAACTATATATAAAGGACCATCAGGTGCCCTGATAGTTTCACTGGAATCAAATGTGATGGAAGGTTCTTTAGAGATTTTCTGCTGCTCTACAAAGTTAATCATATTCAGAGTCATAGACATAAGATCATCAGGTGAGACAGAGGAATCATTAGTATCAATCGCATTAGAGGTATGAGAAGGCAATGGATCAGTAAAAATCTTAAGATTTTGGTTAGGAGGAGCTACAGATGTGTTGCCTTTATCACTCACACCAGAAACAGAGATAGTATTATTATCAATCAAATCTTGAATTTTACCCTTTAAAGCAAATCATTTCTCAGTATCATGCCCAGGATGATGATGAAATTGACAAAAAGATTTGTTATCAAAATAGGGTGAGTTAATCTTTGCAGGATCTATTTGCTTTATAGGAGGAAGAGTAAGCACATTTTGTTCCAATAACTTATTCATAATACTATGCAATGATTCATTCAAAGGAGTAAACTTTCTTTCTTTCTTGAAAAACTTAGAAATAGGAGGCACACCTGATGCCGCATTCACATTGTTGTTGATGATGTTTTCATTGAATTTAATGGACTCTCTGTTCGGTTTAAACTTCCCAAATGGTTGTTGACTACTATCACCCTTATCACTCAGAGCCATAGGATTTGCTTGTTCCATTTGACTCATAGTGAGTTGATAATTGTGAAGAGTTGCGCACAACTGTTGGAAAGAAGTAAACTCAGAAAATAGAAGTTTTTCTCTAATATCTTTTTGTAAATTAGAAATAAAGATTCTTTGAATATCATTGTCAGGTACTGGAAAGGAAATTTGAGCATACAAATGCTTATATCTACCAATGAAATCAGTCACTTTTTCTTTAACACCTTGTTTACAATGCATTAAATCAATCAAAGCAACTTTAGGACTTATATTGTTTTGAAATTGTTGAATGAAAGCATTTGCAAGTTGTTTGAAAGAAGTAATAGAATAAGAAGGCAACGAGCAATACCATTGTATGGCTTTATCTCTTAATGTTCTAGTAAACAATTTTGCAAGCAACCATTGGTCATAAGCAAAATCGGTACATATTGTTTGAAAGGTCTTAACATGTGTTAGAGGATCACCCTTACCATTATAAAGCTCCAAATGCGGAATTTCAACATGTTTAGGGGGGATAGCTCGAACAATGTCAAGAGAAAGTGGGCTCGCAACATCAAATGTGGGCACACTAAACTTAGATTGATTCATAGAGGCAATTTGTTGTTGTAAAGAAGAGACAGTTTGTGCAAGATTGTTAATGGTCGCTTTAGTCGAAGAGTTCATATTAGACGTGTTAGATTGTGATGCAGGTGTTATGTTATTGAAAGAAGGTAGAGAGTAAGGTGGTGGGACACTATGATAGTTAGTCATAGGAGATGATTGGAAAGGAGGAACACTACAAGGAGGAATGGAAGGGTTAAATGAATTGCCCCCTTGCGTCATGTTCATTTGTGGAGATATAATAGGGACACTCATTGAAGGAATGAATGAAGAAGTCGGATTGAATGAAGGAAGAGGGTTGATTGAAGAAGAGGGATTGCCCCCATGACTGGTGATCATAGGTGGAATGTCTTGTATTGAAGTAGTCATTATGTTTGATGTAAAAGTAGGTATACTAGCAATAGAAGTTGTCAAAGGAATAGAATGATTAACTTGAGTAGGAGGTTGTGTATAACCTAAGGTTTCGGCACAACTTTTCATCAGCATCACATTCGAATCCACAATGTGTGCAATACCACGCAAAATATCAATTCCATTCTTATCACTTTGCACCATACATTTTAGACCCTCAATTAATGAAAGAGCTTGACTATCGGGGTATTCTTGAGACATCCATTGTCGAAAATCATCAAATTGGTTATCCAATTTTGAAAGTTGTTCTATAGAAACCTCATGGAGAGCTTCTTCATCATTAAGAGGATTAGAGGAATTACCCATGTCCTCGTTAAAAAGGCCATTCAAATTAGGTTCCATCTCCTCAGTAATTAAACCTTGGAAAGACTTAATTCTAAGGCTTCGTCTAACGGGAATAGTGTAAGTAGGGCTTATTGTTGTAAAACTCATGCACTAAAGAGAGAGAGAAGATTTTGAATTTTAGAGGTAGCAAATTTCAATAAAATCAGCCAATCTCCTAGATTTAAGCTGTTAAATGCAATCAGGACAATCTCCCGAAATTTCAGAAAAAATGTTCGGGACCATGGCGAATGGAGTGCACACGGTCCTCGCAACTTTTTTCAAAATTTTCAGGGATGACAGTTATGATGATTTTAAAGCTAATATGAAAAAATTGAGTGATTTTATGATCTGTAGATAGGCCAAATTAAAGTTGCAATCTCAAAATTGAACCCTACCAAGATTGTTGAAAAATGTAAAATTTGAATCTTGAAAAAGAGGGGGAAACTGAAATTTTGAATTTTATGATTTTAGAGGGAATACTAAAAGTAATGCAAGCTTTGAAATTTAAAAGTTGACTCGATTTCATGCAAAATTTGAATTTTGAAAATGGAAATCAAGGTTGTTGCAATTAAACACTTAATTTCAAAAGTCACAAACTGCAAAAACTTGAATAAAGCGCTGAAAATTTTTGAATGAATGCTAACACACTTTTCAGATTTAGGATAGTAAGAAACACAATTTTGATATGAATTTCAATTTCAACAATTTTTGAATGATTAGAAGCCTCAATCCAAGCAATCGCTAGACCAACTTTGACTTTAATTTTGAAAGTGTTAAAATTGATAAAATCAGCCAAAATTCTGGATTTTAGCAGAAAAATAAAGTAAGATCTAGCTCCCGAAATTTCGAAAAAAATGTCGGGGACGAGGGCGCTCGGGGTGCACATGGTCCTCGCAACTTTTTTCCAAATTTTTAGGGATGAGAGATATTGTGATTTTATTGCAGAATCCAAAGTTACAGCCGACTTGGAAGTGTTTTGATTAGTGAAATTATCAGTCAAAGGTTGAATCAAGAAGGTCTTAAAAATTAGGGTTTTGACATTTAACCACTTAATTTTCAAAATTAAAGCACAAATATGAATTGACAATTTGCAATATAAGGGTAGATCTAAAACAAGCATTAACAATTAAACATTTCACAAGTTTAATTACTTAAAAAGAAAATTTTAGGGTTTTTATGCAATCAACCTCTAAAATTTGCAAAAGATCAAACATGGAAATGTAATTAAGGAAGCAAATTTTTTTTTTTTTTTTCAGATCTAACCATGAATAATTAGAATTAGGATGTTCACATCGGGTTCACCAAAATGTAAAGCGGAAAAATTGAACCCTAGTTGTTCTCCCCTCCCCAACTCCAAGGAGAGAGAAGGGAGAGTCACTAGGGTTGATGGTTTTCACTTAGGAGAGACTTTACATTCAAAAGAGGGGTTGAAACCCACAAGATCCAATCCCACACAATGCAAGATTGGATTCTAAATGAGTTTCAAGGGTTGTGACATCAAGGATACCCTCTTTTGTAAAGAATGTAGATAGAAAGATTGAACTAGGAATGCATGTAAAGTAGGAAAGATTCACTTATAAACAGAGATAGGGATATGGGATGAAGCTGTGGACCTAGAATTAGTAGTAAAATGTCAAGACGGTGCTGTTCTGCAAATTTGGTGAAAGTTGACGGGACGATGGCGCCCAGCGTGCACACGGTCCTCCGAAAAATCCGTGAAACGAAGGGGGATCTGTTCGTCTCTGCACAAGGATTCCAGATCTTCAATTATAGCCGCGTACTTGCAACCTACACACAAAAAAGAGAGGACGATTGGGGGGTTAGGGATGAGGGGTTTGCCTTTAGGTCAAACCCCAGTTTTGGAATTAACCAAGAAATGAGAATGTTGTAAATGCAAATGTTTATAATGTAAACAAGTACTGATACCTTGTTGTAAGAATGTTTGTATTCTTACATGCGAAGGTGTAATGTAAGTAGTATGTTGTATGTTGTATGTGATCTCCTCTTCAATGGTTGAATCCTTGTCTTGAATGCAACACTTAGCCTTGAATGGAGACTTAGAATGCTCAATTTCTTGAAGGAATGCTTGAATGCTTGAATGTTTGAATGTTTGAATATCGCTTTCGCCTCTTGCTCTTGCTTATTTCCTTCCTCCCTTTCTAGGAGAGGAAAATTAGTTTATATACTTGTCAATTAGGGTTGATAGACTGATTTTTCTGACCTTAGGCTGACCAGGAAACATTATTTCCTGAATTGCAAATTTAAAGACCCGATGCCCAAAAGAGATCGGGCCCAAAATAGGGCCAGGGACTAGGGCGTTGGGCACCACAGTCCTAGGGGAACAGGGCACTGGGCGCCCTAGTCTTGAAGGACCAAGGCACTGGGCGCCATGGTCCCACCTCCCGGGACAGCAGGGTGCAAGGAGGGATTAGGCCAGGGTGCAGAAAAATGCAGTTTTTGGTGTCGTAAACAGGTTTCGAGGTCTCCATTCAGGTTCAACATTGTGCCGCCATCGTGAAGACCCAAATGCAGTCAAAATTGCAAGTGTCACAATTTTAGGACGCTACAGAAAGATACCTTCATCAGATTGATAGGAAATCATATATGGTACCAGGCTCTTAACTGCAACATTGATTCCACATGCTTCGGTGGCCCCTTCAGAATTGAATTCATGAGAGAATTTGTATTTTTGCTCCAATGGACAATTTGATTCCTACAATTCTTTCCTTTCTGTCTTTCGTAACTTCGCGAAGCATAACCTTCAGGCAATTTCATCCTGTGAAATAGCGCCAACCTTCTGATCAAAAGAAACCTGATCGACCGTTATACTAACTTAACAGTCTTGCCTCCACACTGGGCCCCACCTTCTTTTTGCCATTTCATAGACTTTATCTTTCGAGTAGTTCTCCTTCACAAAATAGCACCAGGCGTTAGATGGAACTTTAACTGCTCGGTGTTTAACTTTGACTGAAACCGTCAACACCTTTACTAACCGCGCCTTTACTTTGTCTACTAGTCATTTTTTACTATTTCGCAAAGCTTAAACATCTATCAACTTCAGGTTGCGAAATAGCACGAAGCGTTGGATCAATTCGAAGATGACCATCCTTTAAGGGAAACCTTTATGCTTTCTTTACTTACACCACCTTTTCATTGGCTACTGGCTACCACGTGACACTCAACCATTGGCTTTGGAAAACCCTTTGCATTTAATTCAACGTCAGCCACATGTCTCTCCTTTATACCGCTTGTTTCACCTTAGCAGGCCCTTAACTTCTTCTAAAACCATGTGTCTATGGACACATCACCATCTATCATGACACCTAGATGAACCCTTTTACTTTTTCTATTTCGCGAAGCATATCCTTCAAGCATCTCACAACCACGAAAAACCGCCGGTCGTTGGATCAAAAAAAAGTCGATCCTCTTTTAACCCTATGCTTTATCTGCCTTTGGGGACGAAAAACCTTTTCACCATTTCGCAGGGTATAAAGCACGAGCATCTTATCCTTGCAAAATCACACTGGCCGTCAGATCATTTTCTACTTGTTTGGTGCTTAACCATCTGAACAGACTCTGGCAGACATGGGCCCTCTGACTCAACCTCGAACACCTGGCATCTAGTCACCTTCAGAGCTGACATGTCAGTCTTTCATTTGCCGAGAGAAAACACTGGATTCCAATTAATTCTCACCACCTGCATCTGCCAGGTCACCTCTTATCCCGCGGCATGACTCACCTCTGGGACCCACCTTTTAACTCTTAGACCCGGCTTGCTGACTATTGTAGCCTCTACCACGTGCCACCATCTTACTCGCCCTCTCGACCAGCTGGACCGTCTACTTGGAATGCCATGTCATTTTGCAACTTCGCAAAAGATAACTATCGAGCATTTTCATCCTGTGAAATAGCGCGAACCATTAGATCAAATGGGACTTGATCACCTTTTAGTCACTTAGAAAATCCTTGCATGTAGGGTCCCACCAAAAGCTTTCACCATTTCATGAAAGGTCATTCGCTTGCAGGTTCAGGCTGTGAAATAACGCCAGCCGTTGGATCTTGGACAAGATGAGACCTCTTTAGACCAGACCAAAATCGCCATTTAGAACACAAAGCCTTTTCGCAACTTCACTGGTTTTAAACCACACGCAACTTTGCCTAGCAAAATAGCAAAAACCATAGATCCACCCGAGAGATGCACACCACTTACTGGGCCCGACAACATTAGGAGGAAAATACATAAGGCATAAATTTAACTATTAATTCATACAACCGCCTAGGCAAATGACAAGGGGGGACACTTCCTATGACCCCAGGACCTATTACTTAAGTGGATAAAGTAATGAAGGAATAGAAACCAGAGGGTTTTTTATCAGACATTAAGCGATTTAAAATTAAAAAACCCTAAACCCTTAAGACCCAATACAGACCTGAAGCAATTGATAATGTGTCTTACTCAAAATTTCAAGATCATAGCCAATTATGGGAAAGGAAAATACATTTTTTAAACAGTGATAACACCAGCATTCAGCCCTATTATGAAACAGTTAACGAGAAGCTTCTCATCTTGCAGGTAGTCGATGTAGGGCAAGAGCTAGAAGAATTTTCTCTCGTACTGGGTCACTGAGAGACCCTTCTGCATGAGGTCATGGAATTCATCTATCCTACGCTGTCTGTAATGCTCTGACAAGCACCTCTCCCTGAACCTCTCTGTAAAAATCTCCCATGTGAGAGTATCAGCAACTAAACCACACTTGTATTCCTCCTGTCTCCACCATGTGGAGGTCATCCCTCTCAACAGGTGGACTGCTACACGTGCCTTTAGATTGCTCTCGTAAGAGCACAATGCAAAGCACCTATCAAGGCTCAATAGCCAAGCCTCAGCTTCTACCCCGTCGGTAGATCCCCCAAAAGACAGTGGCTAGAGACGCATAACCTCCCTGATAAGATCCCCTTTCTCCCAATGAGCTCTCTCAAAATACACTACCTCTGCCACTGGAGGTGGTCCGGGTAGGTGCATAGACTCTGGCTCATTCCCACCCTAACTCTCTATGGGAATAGGAGGAGGACTCTTGTTCCATTCCCTATCTATCGATCTATGATTCCCTGAGTTTTTATTTTCAACATGATGATCCCCGGCTGGAAACCTATCCTAGACTATACCAATCAGGTTCTGGAGTGCTTCTAATATGTTTTGGTTTGGTTCAACTGGTTGTTTGGGAGGAGCCTCTGGGTTCTCTTCCGGAACTGATTCCTCCCTATCTACCTCTTCGCGTGCCATGCGTACACGCCTAGGTCCCCTTCCGCGCTTGCGAGCTTGTCGCGTAGTCGGAGGCATCCTTAAGAGAAAAATAAAAATAAATTAAATTAAATATCTAATTTCCTTGGAAAAATATTTAATTTATTAAATTTAAATATCCTAGGAAATTAATACAATAAAATTAATTAAATAATTAAAGCGAAACATAATGGAGAAAGGTTCCTAGTGTTGGAAACCTGGCTCTAATACCAAAATGTCATGCCCAAACTTTTGGGCATGAACAGGATAACTTTTTTTTTTAAATCACAACTTAATAACATTAAATTTGCTAACATGAAATGCACTATCAAGTTTGTCTCTACTATGTGTGAGTTAACCCTAACTACTAACTCAAGTAAGTGATATTAATTTAAATCAAATGCGAAACACTAAAAGAATTATTTATTATCTCATCAATTTTTAATCAATAAATTAATTTAGTCAATTAATTGGCATAGATAAAATTAATCCCCAATAACCATTAATTGTTTTTAGGAACTAAATAAATTAGTCCTAGCACTTAGTTTATAATGACCAAAATTTATTTTAATAATAATAAAAATATTATTACACTAAATCGTCATAGGGTCAATTAAATTCATAGGGAACATTTTCCTATAAAGTTTAATCTCAAAGCCCTATATCAGATTAAACTCCAAAAAATATAATATAATTTTAAACATCATTTTTAAAAATATCCTTATGTTTATCAAAACAAATATTTGCCCTTATGTTTATTAAAACATATATAATATATAAATACTTAATAAAATATTTAATCTAACATTTATCCTAGCCATTCATATTTTCAAACTATATATATATATATTATAATAATTTTCACATATTTATAAAATGTCCATATAAACCCTAACTATGAATATATATATAAATAAACCATTTTATATTTTTCATTTCATATCACTCATACTACCCTAGCCCTAACCGGGCTAGGGTTATATTTTATTTGAAACTTTGTATTGTGCAGGGGTGAGGTTTTAACGAGCGGCGGCCATGGGGAGTAGTGGTGTGGAAGGGAAGGCGGTGGCAGGTTCTCCTCGACCGCCACTATGTGTACACACAGCGGCGGCGGTGGCTGAGGGCCGCCCACTGTGTGTCCACACAATGGTGGCCGTGGGCGCCGCCCACTATGTGCTCACACAGTGGGGTTCGCCCCCCCTCCCAAAAACCCCCTTTTTATTTTTTTATATTTAATTTTTTTTTTACATTATGTTTTATAAATTTTTTTTTTATAAAACAAAATAAAATTATATATATATATATATATATATATATATATATATAATTATATTATATATGAAAATATATTTTAATGTATATATATATACATATATTTTGAAAATAAATATAAATAAATATATGTATATATATATATTTATTTATATACATATATTCTAGATATTCATTAGATTTAGGGTTAAATTTTCTTTTAAGAAACCATATATTATTATTTTTTTGTTTAAAATCCCAAGTTGCTATAATCTAAAATAATTTATTTAACCTTAGATTAATGACAGAAATCAGAATTTAAACAACATCTAAATAAAAAGGATATTAATCAAACTAACTAGGCTATTTAACTTTAGATTTTATATTCTGCAATAAGTAAATAACAGAGTTTAATAATTTTAACAGCAACTATATAAATATGTGATTATTTAAATTAGATAGACCATTTAATATCTAGATTTAAATTTCTGCAAATAAATATGTGATTTTAATTTCTGCAACTTTATTTATCTAGAATCATTTGAATCTATCATTAGAGATATGCAAATAGGAAGTAAACTAAATATTTATTTTCGAAGTAACATGCATGCAATCATTTAAAATTTCAGGAACAATACAAAACGCAAACTCAACATAAATAATTCATTTTGCAACCAAAAAATACTTTAATAAAAACACTATATTTCCTTAAGGTATATTTACAATACATTATAGTCAACCTTACAAATGGATCTCTCATTTTTATTAAATGAGGATCTTAAAATATTAGATACATTCCCTTTCGAAAATAAATACAACATAGTTTCCCTTTACATTGCTGCAACTTAAAAACATAATTTTTCATTCCCAAATCTTTTTCTGTAAACAAATAAAACCAACAACTTCTACTTGTCCTTTTCCTTTCTTCTAACAACCTGCAAATAAATCATAGGCTATGACCATGGAGTGCTCACCTCCCAGCCTAGGCTAACTAGTAGCCACCCCTGAGCTTGGAGAACCAAGCCCTAGATAGGTAACACACATGCAAACACAACAAACAGGGGAAAAGAATCACAAACATATTCCCAACCAAGGCTACACTGCACCACACAATGTGATGTCTTTACACGGGTGGTAGTGGACCAAATACCCTAAGGAGACTGCAAGTCTAGTAAAACACAAAGCCACCTCATGGCAAACAAAGATATATCATAAGTATAATAATCCCCGCATCCTTATGCCCCCCAAGGCATTCATGCCTTATTTCCCTCCTTATGGCCCCCAAATGCATAAACAAACCATGCAGCAAGGGTCACATAAATATCCCTTGAGATCACTCTCATAACAAGAGCCTCTCACTCAAGGGCTATCATACTTCTACCACCCACAAGAACATCCTCTCTCCCAAGAGTAGGAGGTCTTGGTTACTCCCAAAACATAGAATGCATACAAGAAAACAAAGACATAACGCGTAATAATTTTCACAATCTAAAATGAAAGAGAACAACTTTTTCCACACAAACAACCTTTCCAAAATAACATGCAACATGAAAGAAAACAATACAAAGGAAAGTTTAACCAACCTTCAATTGCCCAAAGGTATGCTAGATCTAGTTGAGGATGAGTAGCCCAATTCCACAATCTTTGTTTCTCTACACTTAGCCAAAATCCTATACCAAAAACCCTTCTTTTCAAAAATTGCATAGTCTCCAACAATGGAGAGTGGGTGATTACCCGCAAAATCTCACATTCTTGCCTAAGAAGACCTCAGTGAGAGTTCTCACAGGTTTCAAAAATTGAAAAAGGAAAAATCAGAAAAAGATCAAAAGAGATCTCTCATCAAAAATGAAAGTTAACTAACCTAGATGATGCCTTCTAAATTCAATTTTCGCACATCTTAGAAAATCCACTTTTAAGGGTGACTAAACAGCCACATGGGAGTTGTCACATGCCTAAAATTACTTCTAACTCTTAGGTATACCTTATGGGCTTTAGGAAACACCTTTAAACTACCCCTAGGAGTCCATTTAACCCTTTTTAAACCCATCTGAAATTAATTTTCTGGTCAAACCTAAGTTGACCACCCCAAAGATTCTCTACCCAAGGAAAATATGGAACCACATTAAATTATTTGAAAAATCTATGGTTAAAACAACTCCCTCCAAGAGACAATTCAAAAATCAAGATGTAAATCAACACATGTGTCAAGTGACACAATAAAAATAGTATTACAAAATTACACATGAAATTTTGTCTCTTGTTGGATTTACACAATTTAATAAATACCATTTAACACACATGCCACAATCACTTTCACAAATAAAGTATGATACAAACGGGGTGTTGTCTCTCCAAATACACAAACCCTGGTTTTACGAACGTACATAGGTCTAGGTTTGGTTCTCCATAATATTTCCATGGTCACATGGATAATTTTCCTGCGCATCTCAATTACACATTAGTAATTCCATATAACTTCATATAATGTAAAATACACGAATAAGAATACACATCAAACACTCTGCATACAATATACACTTAAACAAATCAATACATCTTATATCCAAATAAATCCACATAAGCAATTATCATAATTCTCATAATTTTGATCCACACATAAAACATGCATCCTATTTCTATCATCATAGTAAAGTCCTGCAAATCCAATAATGACATATATCATCTCAAATTCATCCTATTCTAGAATCATATAGAGTTCTAAATCCATAATGCATAAAAATAAAGCATCCATAATAGTCTCATCATAAAAATCACTAAAATGCTAGACTAAGTTGGGGTAGGGCCTCACACACTGAACCTAGGAACTTGCAATTTAATCCTATTGGACCGACATGAAATCAGATTCCTTTATAAGGACATCATGTCTAGAGTTTTAGGTGGTTGATGAGGTTTTTGTATGTGTGATCACTGAAGTAGATGAGGTCTATGTGAAGAAACTGAATGTGGAAATATTGAAGACTGAAGTAATGCTGAAATGCATTAACAATGAGCTACCAAGGATCTAACCAAGCATATTGTGCTAGTATTTAGATCTCACTTGTTGATTACTCACATCTTTGACAAGTATGAAACCCTTAATCGGGTAGGCCTGGCAAAGCCTTTGTATATCCTCTAACAAGGTGGTTCACAACTGTGGATCTAAAATCCTCTCACAAGGTAGCCTTTAATCGGACTTATCTCCTAACAGAGATTGAGATTCCTAACAGGATATGTTCTGGTGAAGAACATTGTATGACCTTAATCGGTTTGACCTTAACTAGTCTGGTTACTATTCTGCAGATAGTTACTTGTGAGTTTCATCTCACCATGGTTTTTCCCATTTGGGTTTCTACGTCAAAATCTCTTGTGTTATGGTGATTGTGCTCCTGTGGATGAATGCCTTATTTGTTGTTTGGTTTGCATTTGTCTTAACCGATTTTTTAGTAAAACTATTATACCGGTTTACTGCTAAATTGTTTAAGTGTTTGAGTTCAGTATTTATTGGTATACTAATTCACCCCCCCTCTTTGTATTCATCATGCAGTACCAGAGCTTTCTCCATGCTCAAATCCAAGACCTCTAGTGTCTCCAGCGTCCCTTTGATTCTTCAATAACTCATCAAGCTTTGTAGAACTAACCTTGAAATTGTCTTTGTACTCATTTGCAGAATCCAGATCACCTCTTAGGACTGTTATCATTCTTTCCAACTCTTACTCATTATTCTGAGATTGTACTAATTCAGTTCTCAATATATCATTCTCATGTGCTAACCTAATGCATTCTTCAAATCTGTCTTTCAGAGATTTAGCAAGATTTTCTTCATTCTTCTTCCAGTCTTTAATCTCCTTGGACATCCTCATGGTTAGGGCTTGTATTTCATTCTTCATGACACCATTTTATTGACTCAACTTATAACATAGTTCCTTAAGAGCATTCTTTTCTTCATCATCCTGATTTTGTAATTGATCACAAAGTTCTTTCCTTTTGGCTTGTGTGGATGACAACCTCTCTTGCAGAGTAAAGATGAATTCCTTTGCAGATCTTAGCTCATCTTCCAACTTCATGTTCTTCAATCTTTTAGCATCATAGTCTTCAAGAGCTACTTCAAGTTCTTTTGTCAAACTCATCTCTATGGATTCTAGATTCAGGATCTTCCTCAATCTGTTAGACTTATTCTGAGGCACCAAGCTCTAATACCAATTGTTGGAATCCAAGAACACTTGGCGGGGGGGTGAATCAATGTTCTACTGGTATGATTAATTTTAACCTTATTAGCACAACAAATTAGCAACAAATATGCATAAAACAAAATAACAAGTAATAATGCAACCACAAAGATGAACACCATAACACCATAGATTTATATGTGGAAAACCTCAAAGAGGAAAAAACATGGTAGGATTGGAGACCCACAATATCTATCCACTGATTAGATGAATAAATATTACATATGAGGGGCATGCACAAGCAAGAAGGCACATTGCCTAGAGCGCACTACTCCTCACAAAAGGAGCCTCACTAACTATAAGAAATCTTCTGACTACAATCCAGAAAGAAGATTGAACTACTAGAATAACATCTCCTATGCCTGAGTACAGTTCCAGTTAAGCTCAATACCAGAGGTCTTACACCTCTTCCACAAACCCAATTTGATCACCTATGATCGACCAAATCCTCTACATATTATTACAACTTTATTCGCGCAAGATAATCCCATAATCCATCCATGAGCGTGATCTACAAAGAGATCTTACATCATATTTATACAAACCCTGGACCTAAACAATTAGGTTGGCCACCTAAAAGATAATACAATAAATCTATTACATAAATCCACAAACCAATGATAACCCAAGTTGGCCTAAGACCAAAACAACATTAACCAAACAATAAATCCAACTGATAACGCATCAGGAGCATCCACCAATATGTTATATAAACTGGTCCATAACCTAACAAAATAGCACCAGACCTAAAATAGGTTGCCATAAGACAATTGCAACACCACCGATCAAGTGGAACACAAACATGATAACCATCAACATCCTGAGAATCTTCTAGAAGCCGCTCCAACACTGCTTATCGAATCCATCAAAAGATCTTCAACAAAGCTCTGCCATTAAAACCCTTATCGGTAACCAAAAGGCTTACTAGAACATATGATAGCTTCTGGATCACCAAATACGGAACCAACTGAATGTGACATGCACATGAATGACCAAATCAAACCAATTCCACCAAACTAAACGTACCAGAGAATACCGAAGATGATCTCTAGATCAACATCACAATCCAACCACTCTATCAGAACCCGATAGATATCCAAACAAGCTAGTGTTGAAATGAATGACAAACATCAATGCAACACATAATCAATTCCTCCAAATGACCAACAATTGAATGGCCTGGGATTTTGTCAGATCCTCCTACTGCATATTTTCTATACACTATTTTATGGTAAAGCAGGTTGTCTAACAAGGGACCTATAAAGTTTCGAAGATCTGTGGCTCTCCTTATCATACTGTCCCTTTCCTTTTCTAACTTTAATACTTGATCCATGGCTGCCAAAATTAGACCTTCAAGAGAACTTGTTAAGTTTGCTTCTGGATTGTAAGCATGTGAAATTTGAAGAAGTTGGCCCTTACAATCCATAATCAGCTTGTCCAGGGATGTAGTGAGCTTTGAAAAATCTAGACAAGTTTTATATACTTTACCTCCTTCAGTTAAGGCTTCATCAATAGATTGTAGACATGTGTGAAGTTTTGTCTTTTTGTTTGATATCATCTACAAAAATATTTGCTTCCTAGCCTCAACAAATTTGTCTTTGGCCTCAAGTGCAGAAATTTTAACCAAAGAATCATATCATTTAAGAATATACTCAATTATTTACTGAAGTTTCCCAGATGAGCTTGAGCTCTCATCTGCTTGAAATTTTGGTACAAGTTGGTTCAAAAAATCAAAAGCGGATTGTATCAATTGTCTATCCTTAGATTCTTCTTGGGCTAACTCCTGACTCGCTCGAGCTTGGAGTGCAGAAGTAGCCAAGACCTTTTCTGTCGATGACATTAGGTGGTAAGGCTTGTCAAAACTGAAGGAAAATCCTAGCATTTTCCCTTTGGCTTGTGTTAGAGATGTGCCAATTGCCAATCCAAAAGGGAAATCTATCTCTATCCTTTTACCTTTAGGGGTGTATTTGTCAATTCCTTGTTTACTGAAGTCTACACCTCATGTGCACCAGTGGCTTTGCCACTTGGTGCATCACTCTCTTTTGGTGCTTCCCTTGATTCCTTTTTTTCTAAACCTTTTTCTTTTACAACCTCTCCCTCAACATCCTATACATTTGATTCTGAAGGATTCTGAGTATTATCAATGTCAAAATTTGACTCATGAGCCGATGGAGTAGTAACCAGAGGATCATCTTTCTTTTCCGGTTCCTTATCCTTTGGTAATTGAATTTTCTGAGAACATACAAAACTTGGACTAAGTTCATATCCTTTACTCAAAAGAATTCTTACCCATATATCTATTGTTTCTTTTTGGATCTCTTCATATTTTTCCAACATTAAGTTGTTTATCCTGTGTCTAGGTTTAAATTATGTCAAACCTGTCTCACTTATTAAATCTGAAACCTCTTGTGGAGTGATGGATGGACAAAGATTAACCAATTCTGTTTCTTTCATCTGTCTATCCAAATTTTGTGCATGTAATTTTCTTGTTTCCAATCTATCATATAGTTCTTTAGGCAAAATTTTCTCCAATTCTATCAATGTTCTACTAAATGAATCAAGATATAAAACAATGGCCTCTTCTAACTGTTTCTTATCCTTTTCATCAAATTCATCATAAAATACAAAAATGTGCTTTTCAAATTTCCATCATTAATAATTTGATCTATAATTTCCTGAGCATCTAACCTCTTTTGCTTACCAGTTCTCCTCTTAGCTTTCGGTTTAGATTGCTCATCTCCTTTGGGCTTCCTTTTATGAACAATGGTAATCTTAGGAGTCTTCTTGGGTGGCTCTGTTAGGATAACCGGTGGACAACAGGAGCAGGGGGGGGGCGTGAATCAGCTGTCAACATATTATGAAACTTTAAGCACACAAAACATTTTACTAGAATAGAAGAAATATCAATTAAGCATAAACATAAATCGTAAACCAAATACCATGCATACACAACACATACCACCAAGATTTGTACGTGGAAAACCCAATAAAGGGAAAAACCATGGTGGGAAGCCTACCCATAGTCAGATGATGCTTCTTCAGTAAGTATGTGATTACAATAGGGGGCCTCCACATGTAGGAAGGTCAACATCCTAGAGCACACTACTCATTAAAAAGAGCCTCACTAACTACAAAATATCTTTAGACTACAATCTAGAAATAAGAATGAACTGCAAGAATAACATCTCCTATGCCTGAGTACAGTTTCGGTTAAGCTCAATTCTAAAGGTCTCAAACCTCTTACACAAACCTAATTTGATCACCTATGATCAACCAAAACTTTTACATATGATTACAACTTTATTCGCACACAAATAATCCCATAACCCATGACCACGATTGACAAAAGAGATCTTATATCATATTTATACCAACCTGGGACCTAAACAATTAGGTTTGCAACCTAAAAGATAATACAATAAATCCATTACATAAACCTGCAAACCAATGATAACACAAGTTGGCCTAAGACCAAAACAACATTAACCAAACAATAAATTCAACCAGTAATGCATCGGGAGCATCCACCAACACATTACATAAATCGGTTCATAACCTAACATAATAGCATTAGGTCTAGTGCTAAATGCAACACCACCAATCAACTAGAACATGAATATGATAACCATCAGCATCCTAAAAACCTTCTAGAAGTTGCACCAACACCACTTATGGAATCCATCAAAAGATCTTCAATGAAGCTCTGCCAGTAAAACTCTTACCGGTAACCAAAAGGCTTACTAGAACATATGATAGCTTCTCAATCACCAAATCCTAAACCAACTGAATGTGACACACACATGAATTACCGAACCAAACCAATTCCACCAATCTAAACATATAGGAGAATATCGGAGATAGTCTCCAGATCAACATCACAATCCAACCACTCCAAAACCCAGTAGACAACCAAACAACCTAGTGTTGACATTAATGCAACACATAATAAATTCCTCCAAATTGCCAAAAATTCCCCCTTTGGCATTGATGGCAACACTAGATGTGAAAAGCATCCAAGTGCCAAGAAGTGCCAAACAAGTCTCCCCCAATGGAAGACACCCAACAAATGATATATCAATAAAGTTCTGAACCAATTAACCAACCATAGACCAAACTCCCCCTATGACTGATATCTCTATTAATCTCAGTTTTTCACATGTATATCTCTCCCCCTTTGACATCAATGCCATAAATCTAACATAAACATCAAATAAAAACCATAGATCCTCTGAACCACACAACTGACTACTCCCCCTAAGTAGTAGCACTAACTAATCAATCCAAAATGAATGATAGTTATGATAATGCATACCAAACTTATGCCAATCAACATCACTTAAGTCTCAATCGGAGGGGCAAAGACCCCCAGTCTGTCTCTAAAGTACTCAAATGATTCCTTGGGCAAAGGTTTAGTGAAGATATCTACAATCTTCTCTTTAGCGTTCAAATAAATGAATCTGACTTCATTTGCTTCCAACTTTTCCTTCAAAAAGTTATACTTGATTGATATGTGCTTTGTCTTAGAATGAAATACTAGATTTTTTGATATGTCAATAGTAGCAAAGTTATCACAGTGAATAACTACCGGTTCATTACAATCTACCCTTATATCTTTCAACATTTTCTTCATCCATAGAACTTGTGTATAGCTAGTAGCAACAATAACATACTCAACTTTAGCAGTAGATAAAGAAGTACATGACTATTTCTTGTTGATCCATGAAACAAGTTTCTTTCCAAGAAAGAAAGCTCTATCGGATGTGCTTTTCCAATCATCTATATCTCCAGCCCAATCTGCATCTATATATGCACATAGTATAAAGTCATCATCTTTAGGATACCACAAACCATATTCAGTTGTTCTTTGTAAATATCTAAAAAATCATTTTTACTGTACTCTCATGATTCTCTCTAGGATCACTCTGATATCTTGATACAATACAAATTGCATTCATTATATCTGGTCTAGTTCAAGTCAAATATAACATACCTCCAATCATAGATTTATACCTTTTAGGATTTACCGGAGCTGATACATCTTTCTTTGTCAATTTCTCACTTGTAACCATAGGAGTACCAATTGTATTATAATTTTCCATACCAAATTTCTTCAACAACTCTTTAGCATACTTAGTTTGATAGATAAAAATACCTTTATCAGTTTGAGTAATCTGCAAACTAAAGAAAAATCTCATTTCTCCAATCATAGACATCTCAAATTCATTCTTCATAATATCGAAGAATTCCATACATAACTTTTCCTCACCTCCAAAAATGATATAATCCACAAAGACCTCAACAATCAATATGTCATCATTAGTGATCTTATAATATAAGTTATTGTCAACATTACCTTTAGTGAAACCAAGCTTCAAAAGATATTTGTCCAATCTAGCATACCAAGCTCTAGGGGCTTGCTTCAATCCATATAAAGCTTTCCTCAATCTACAAACCATGTTATTGTCATCTGAAAGTGAAAATCCATCAGGCTACTCAATATAGACTTCCTCTTTAAGATCTCCATTTAGAAATGCACACTTAACATCCATCTAATAAACTTTGTATTTCTTATAGGCAACATAAGCAAGAAATAATCTCACAACTTCAATCCTAGCTACTGGAGCAAAAGTTTCATCATAATCAATTACTTCCTTTTGATAATATCCTTTACAGACCAACCTAGCCTTGTTCCTCACAACTTGTCCATCTTCGTTCAATTTATTCCAAAAAAACCCATTTAGTTCCAATAACATTCTTATTTTTAGGCTCGGGAACTAAAGTCCATGTGTTCTTCTTTTCTATCTGATCCAATTCCTCTTCCATAGATTTCATCCAATATTCATCCTTACATGCTTCAACTATTGATGGTAGATCAATTTGAGAAATTAAGCATACCTCTTTAGCTGCCAACCTTCTCCTTGTCATCACTCTTTTGCTCTTGTCTCCAATGATCTGATCTTTTGAATGATTCAACCTTACATACCTAGGGGTCTTCTGACTTTTTGTTTCTCTACTCTGATCTTCAATTACTATTGAATTTTCTATTACTGCCGAGGTAATCGGTTCAATATTATGTTCTGGTATAGGTGTTAGTAGTTCAGTTATGATCATTTCCACTTCTGGTTCTCTCTCATAAGTTCTAATTTGACCTATGTACTACTCATTCACCTTGATATTAGCACTCTCCACAATTCTCTATAATCTTTTGTTATAACATCTATATGCTTTTCTTTCATTTGAATAACCAATAAATATTCCTTCATCACATCTAGAATCAAACTTTCCAATGGAATCATCTCTTTTAATATATCATTTACTACCAAATATTTTGAAGTACTTAACTGTAGGTGTATGACCAAACCATAACTCATAAGGCGTCTTACCGATGTCTCCTTTGATATAAACTGTGTTGAATGTGTATACCATCATACCCACATCTTCTCTCCAATAGATATGAGGCAAATTAGTTTCCATCATCATAGATCTAGCTACATCTAGGATAGTTTTGTCCATTCTTTCCACAACACCATTCTGTTGAGGTGTCCAGGGTCTGGATAATTGTCTCCTTATACCATGTTTCTCACAATAACTGTTAAATTTATCGGATGTGAATTCACCACTCTGATTGGATATTAAGCATTTGATCTTCAACCCTGTCTCTGTCTCAACCATAGCTTTAAAGTTCTTGAACTTTTCAAAGGGTTCAGATTTCTCCCTTCGAAAAGTAACCCACATCATCCTAGAATAGTCATCAATGATTAGCATGAAATATCTATCACCCTAAAAACTTCTTATTCAAGCAGGACCACACAAATCAGTATGAATAATATCAAGAATATCATTAGATTTGTCTTGTATACTCTTAAAAGAAGTTCTAACTTGCTTTCCCATTTGACATTCCTTACATACTAGATTATGAGGCTTCACAATCTTAGGTATATCTCTAAGTGCCTTAGTTGAACTATCTTTATAATGCAATCAAAATTCACATGACACAACCTCTTATGTCATAGCTAACTCTCATCAATATGTGCAATCAAATATGTCTTCTCATCGGAGTTCAAATGAAAGATGTTACCTCTAGTTTGAGTATCGGTTGCAATCTCCAATCCAGATTTGCTGATGATTTTGCATTTTCCATCCTTGAACTGTAATTGAAATCCCTTATCCACCAATTGTCCTACACTCAAAAGATTATGCCTTAAGCCTTCTACATAATAAACATTATCAGTGTTAGGCTTACCATCCAACGATATAGTTCCTCTTCCTCTAATCATGCATGCTTTGTCATCTCCAAATCTGACTAGACCACCATCAAATTCTTGCAAAGATAGAAACTTCTTTTTATTTCCAGTCATATGATGTGAACATCCACTATCTATTACCCATTAATCCTTGTCTTCAACTTTAACAAAAAGGGCATTCTCTTCATTTTGAAAGATAGGTTCTGGAGCATCTTCCTTGATAGCTAAGAATACCCATTCCTTTCCATTACCGAATCCACTAGTTGAATCTTTTGTCGGTTCATCATCAGAATCATCAGTTACACCTTCCTCATAAACATATTAGTATGATTTGTCTTTGTTCCTCCTATACTTATGCTTGTTCTGATATTCATGGTTAGGCTTAAAATATATTCTATCTTTCTCTTCAAATCTTGAATTCCTCTTAGGATATCTAGATGCAAAGTGACCTATCTTATTACATGCAAAACATTTGAAAGGTGATTTTCCTTCATACTTACTTCCTATCGAACCTTTAGGTACCCTTCTAGAAAATAGGGCTTCAAGTTCCTTAATCTCTTCATCTTCTTTCTTAATATCCTCCAGTTCCTTCGCATATAATGATTTCCATTTACTCTTGTCAGTTGGTGATGTAGATGCCTTGAATGCAAAATCCATCTTGATAACTCAATGATGAATGAATAGTACCAAACCGGTACTGAGAGGGGGGGTGAATCAGTACAGACAAAATATTGTCCAAAAATTGGTTTGATAGCAAATACTCAAAATGACTGGCAAATAGTGACACCGGTTTGAAGCAGAGTAAAACTGGTAAAACCCAAAACAACTAAAACAATCATAAACTAGTTACTCACTTATCTTCCTACTCAACTCAGAACTACACTACCATTTCACCCTTATGTATGAACAGGTAATCTATCATCATATCTTCACAACAACTAGTTCAACATGTTTTATTGACAGGCATAAAACACAGAACCATCACATGCTTAACAGATGATATCAAAGCATCACAAGATAAAAGCATCACACATGACACACATATTTTTCACGTGGAAACCCAACTGGGAAAAACCATAATGGGGATGAATACCCACAAGCTTGTTGTTGAACTCTTTAGAAGTCCACTCTGTTAGGAGCCTTGTCCAGTTAAAGACTTTACAATAGGTTCTGCTAGGAACCGATCCTGTTAGGGATCACCCGATTAAGGGATGGCTACAACACCTGGTTAAGGGTTAAACCCGATTAGGGTTACCTTGTTAGAGGATTTCAAGAACTCAATAGCTAAAGGATCTCCAGAGCTCTATAGCTTCCCAGAACTTAATAACTTTGAGTTACCCTGTTAAGGGATTTGTATCAAGCCAGTTAAGGCTACCCTGTTAAGGGATTTCACAACTATTGAAGTGGTTAAAGATCAACAGGAATTACAATGATCTGATAACAACACTCAATGCTAATGCAGATCCATTTTGGCTCCTCTACACCTTCTGCACATTCACTTGGTAGGTGTCTCTTCTCTCTTTTGGTCTGGAAAGAATCACATATCACTTCCCTTGGATACACACATACAACTTTTGCCAACAACTTTAGAAAGAAACACAACATCAACCTTATAGGAAACAGATGGGTCGGTAGCAAAAACCCTAAACCCTAAACCTATTAGGTTAAGCAATTCAAACGCCTCAATCTTGACCGTTGAATCATACTGCATTAAATGCAACAATCTTGAATCGATCTCAAGACATTCTCCATCATCCATTATCCACTGATTTCATGGTGGCTGATAACCCATCACACGTTATCACCATTTGACAAACTTTGCACATTCCCAAGGTGGATAGGGATAGTCTTCTTCATGCAAGATCCTTCACGTGCACAAGACTTATGTGGCAACATGATCTATTCTTCGTTATACTGCTAACTCATCACACAGAGATCACCGATTGAGTCACATAGGCTTAAGGTACTTCTTGCGGAAATCCTGAAGTGGAAACTACCTAACAGCTGGTAGTCATACAATGCTTCCATGTGTCGGTTCCCATAACTACATGTCGGTTCACCTTGACATGCCTGTTCAACTAGAACAAATATACCACTTCACTTTTGCATATATACCGGTTCTCTTATCTCACATATCACATATGCCGGTTCACTTCACTTCACATATTGACATCAATGACAACATACAATATCATTATGTCCTCATACCGGTTCACATAATGCCAACAATCTCCCCCTTTAGCATTGATGGCAATATACAAAGATATCTCTTTGTTGCACATTTTCTGTAGATATCTTTTCCGCTTCACTCCTTCTCCCCCTTTGACAACAATGCCAAAGTGGAGGCACAAGTATCCCTGTTCCATTATGCTGCTCCCCCTGAGGAGTAGCATCCTTCAACACATCAATCAACAAAAAAATTTGACTATGCAATACCTGACTAATGTGGAACAAATACTTTTAGTTCACCTCCTGAAGGGGCAGTACCCCCAATTCACCTCTTAAATGCACAAATGTAGTCTTTGGGAGAGGCTTGGTGAATATGTCTGCTAACTGCTCCTTACTGGAAACATGTTCCAGTGCAATCTCTTTATTCTGAACCTTTTCCCTCAAGAAATGATACTTAAGCTCAAAATGCTTGGTTCTAGAATGTAAAACCAGATTCTTTGAAATATTGATAGCACTTGTTTTATCATAGAATATACTTACCAGTTCAGATACAAGGATTTTGAAGCCATTTAAAACATGCTTCATCCAGATTATCTAAGTGCAGTTCATGAAAGATGCAACATACTCTACTTCCACTATAGACTGAGAGATACAACTCTATTTTTTACTCATCCATGAGACCAGTCTACCACCGAGAAAGAATGCACCACCATTTGTGCTTTTTCAGTCATCCACATTACCTGCCCAATCAGCATCTATGAATACTTTCAGAATGAAATCATTGTTGTATGGGTACCACAATCCATAGTCAACTGTTCCCTTCAGATACCTAAGAATCCACTTGACTGCAACTAAGTGAGATTCTCTTGGAATTTTCTAGAACCTTGCAGTAATGCCAACTGCATGTGCAATATCCGGTCTGCTATGCACTACATAATGCAACTTACCAATCATTGATCGGTATTCTTTCTCATCAACTAGTGCAGAATCATCCTCTTTTGACAATTTGCAACCAGTCACCATCGGTGTACCAACCGATTTGCTATCTTCCATGCCAAAGGTCTTCAATACCTCTTTGACATATTTGGACTGAGTGATAAAGATTTCATCTTTCACCTACTGGATTTGTAGTCCAATGAAGAACTTAATATCCCTTATGAGTGACATCTCAAACTCTTTCTTCATCTCATTAGCAAATTCATGACTCATCTTGTCATCTCCACCAAAGATAATGTCATCAACAAAAACCTCACAGATCAGGATCTAATCTCCTTCAGACTTCAAGTAGATATTGTTATCTTCACTTGTTCTCTCAAACCCAATCTTCACAAGATGGGAATGTAGGTGCTCATACCATGCCCTAGGTGCTTACTTTAGACCATATAAGGCTTTATGTAGCCTACATACCATGTCACTATATTCAGATAGGGCAAACCCATCTGGTTGCTCAATATACACCTCCTCTTCAAGTACACCATTTAGGAATACAGATTTTACATCCATTTGATATACTTTGAACCCTTTAAAAGCTACATATGCAAGAAGCATATGAACTCCTTCCAATCTGGCTACAGGAGCAAAGGTTTCTCCATAGTCTTCTCCTTCTTCTTGAGCATATCCTTTGCACACTAATTTGGCTTTATTCCTAATCATTGTGCCATCCTCATTCAGCTTGTTTCTGGACACCCATTTGGTGCCAATGACATTTTTATGCTCTGGTCTGGGTACCAATGACCATGTACCATTTTTCTCTATCTAGTCAAGTTCCTCTTCCATTGCCTTGATCCAGTCTTCATCTTTATGAGCCTCTTTGAATGATTTAGGCTCAAATTCAGAGATCATACATGAGTTTTCTCTGATCTTTCTTCTTGTAAGGATTCCTGCATCCTTATCTCCTATGATCTGCTTAGGATCATGATTCAGCTTGACAAACCGAGGAATGGTCTTTACTGGTTCTTCTTGCTTTTCCTGTTCATCCTCATCTTCATCAGTATCAACATTTACCAGTTCAAGAACATTGTTACTAGTACTTGGTTGACTGACAAACAGTTCCCAGACAGTTGCAACCAGTTCATTTACAGCTTTCTTACTGTCGGTTTCCTTAGTTTTCTCAGAGGATTCATCAACTCTTACATTGATACTTTCCATAATTCTTTGAGTCCTATTGTTGTAACACTTGAGAGCTTTACTCTTGGTGGAATATCCTAGGAATATTCCTTCATCACATTTAGCTTCAAATTTGCCTGGATGTTCACTCCTCTTGATGTAACATTTGCTACCAAATACCCTAAAGTAGCTAACCATAGGTGTCTTACCAGTCCAATACTCATAAGGGGTTTTGTCCTTACCTTTCTTGATGAGTACCCGGTTCATTGTGTAGACTGCAGTGCTCACTGCTTCTCTCCAAAAGGTGTGAGCTACCTTTCCTTGAATCAACATGGTTCTAGTTGTTTCAACCATAGTCCAGTTATTCCTCTCTGCTAGGCCATTCTACTATGGAGTTTGGGGGGCAGACAGTTGCCTCTTGATGCCAAATTCTTCACAATACTTGTTGAATTCACCGGAAGTGAATTCCCCTCCTTGATCAGTTCTGAGACACTTGATCCTTTTACCGCTTTCCTTCTCCACTAATGCTCTGAAAGCTTTGAATTTCACAAAGGCTTCAGACTTGTCTTTCAAGAATGCGACCCACATCATTCTTGAGCAGTCATCAGTGAGAATCATGAAGTACCTATCACCCTACACACTTCTAGTTTTCATAGGACCACACAAATCAGTATGCACAAGATCAAGCAAGTTGTCAACAGTGACAGATTTACCTTTAAAGGTTGAGGAAGACATTTTCCCCAATTGACACTCTCTGCACAAGGTATTATCTGGTTTTCTTAGCACCGACAACCCTCTAACTACCTTGATCTTACTAGCCTTCACAATGTTATCAAAGTTTACATGGTAGTCTCCTATGCCATATCCAGCTATCATCAAACTTAGCGATAAGACATGTAGTTATATTTGAACTCAGATGAAATAGGTTACCTTTGGTCTGCATGTCGGTGGCCACCAATTCACCATCTTTTCCTTTGATTCTGCAGACTCCATTCTTGAATTCTAAAGTGAGGCCACTGTCATTTAGCTAGGCAACACTCAGAAGGTTGTGTCTGAGACCATCAACCCAGTACACATTGTCAGCACTACTCTTTCCATTCAGAGAGATGGACCCTCTGCCTTTGACCATGCATGGTGCATCATTGCCAAAGAAAACCACACCACCATCATACTCCTCCAAGGATAGAAACTTGCTCCAATCACCTATCATATGGTGAGAACAACCACTGTTAATGATCCACTCATTGGAATTATCAAACTGGGAGACAAGAGCCTTCTTGTCTGCCACATCTTCCTCTACAGCAACAAACACAATGTCTTCATTCTCTTCATCTTCTGATTCCTCATCTGTGACACCTTCATCAACTGCCACAAAATAGTTTCTCCGGTTTCCTCCTTTGAATTTCATGAACCTTTCTGGTTTGTCTTTGTTATTGTCATTAAGACAGTTTATAGCAATATGTCCTATTCGGTTACAAGAAAAGCATTTCAAAGGTAACTTACCTTTGTATTTACCGGTTCCTTTAGGAAGCTTCCTAGCAAGGAGAGCTTCAAATGCCATCAGAATCTCCTCATCATTCATTTTTCTGCTTTGTCTAGGTTCACCACTAGTGCTAGCTTCTTTTCCTTTTCTGGATGGTATAACAGAGGCTTTAAATGTTGATTCAGTCTTTTGAACACTATCATCAGAACTATTTGGCTCATAGGCTGTCAACTTGGCTATGATGGAGTCCAAGGATACCTTATTCTTGTCTATTGATCTCAGCTCCTAAATAAAAACAACCCTTATTGCATAGACCGGCAAAAGTTTTCTCAGGACTTTGCTTACCACAGTGGAATCTTCTATTTTCCAACATGCACTCTTGATTTCTCCAACATCTATTTTGATTCTTATTCCATACTGTTGAATGGTCTCACCTTCAACCATCCGCATATCTTCAAACTTCCCTCTCAGGCTTTCTTCCTTAGCCTGCTTTACATGTTCATCACAACCATAGATATTTTCAAGAGCATCCCATACCTCTTTGGGATTTACCTTGTCCTGAACATCAATAAACTCAATGTCAGATAGACTACTAATAAGGGCTTCCATGACTTGCCCATTTTCTTGTATCTCTCTCTTTTGGTCATTGGTGAGAGTACCGGTAGGGACAACATAGACATTCTCAACATAACTCCAGTGTTGAGCAACCATGCTTCTGATGAATATCTTCATCCTATCTTTCCATATACCAAAATTTTCCTTGTTAAACTTTGGACCTTCCCTCTTCATCATTTGACTGGGATCTTTACCTCAAGTGGTTAAGCTTAAAACATAGAGGACCTGGAGGATGCTCTGATACCAATTGATAACTCAATGATGAATGAATAGTACAAAACGGGTACTGAGAGGGGAGGTTGAATCAGTATAGATAAAATACTGTCCAAAAACTAGTTTGACAACAAATACTCAAAATGACTGGCAAACAGTGACACCGGTTTGAAACAGAGTGAAACCGGTAAAACCCAGAATAACTAAAACAATCATAAACCGGTTACTCACTTATCTTCCTACTCAACTCAGAACCACACTACCATTTCACCCTTATGTATGAACAGGTAATCTATCATCATATCTTCACAACAGCTAGTTCAACATATTTTATTGATAGCTATAAAACACAGAACCATCATATGCTTAATAGATAACATCAAAGCATCACACATGACACACATATTTTTCACATGGAAACCCAACTGGGAAAAACCACGGTGGGGATGAATACCCACAAGCTTGTTGTTGAACTCTTTAGAAGTCCACTCTGTTAGGAGCCTTGTCTAGTTAAAGACATTACAATAGGTTCTGCTAGGAACCGATCCTGTTAGGGTTCACTCGGTTAAGGGATGGCTACAATACCTGGTTAAGGGTTAAACCTAGTTAGGGTTACCTTGTTAGAGGATTTCAAGAACTCAATAGCTAAAGGATCTCTAGAGCTCTATAGCTTCCCAAAACTCAATAACTTTGAGTTACCCTGTCAAGGATTTGTATCAAGCCGGTTAAGGCTACCCTGTTAAGGGATTTCACAACTATTGAAGTGGTTAAAGATCAACAAGAATTACAATGATCTGATAATAGCACTCAATGCTAATGCAAATCCATTTTGGCTCCTCTTCACCTTTTGCACATTCACTTGGTAGGTATCTCTTCTCTCTTTTGGTTTGGCAAGAATCACATATCACTTCCCTTGGATACACGCATACAACTTTTGCCAACAACTTTAGAAAGAAACACAACATTAACCTTATAGGAAATAGACAGGTCAGTAGCAAAAACCCTAAACCCTAAACCTGTTAGGTTAAGCAATTCAAACGGCTCAATCCTGACCATTGAATCATACTGCATTAAATGCAACAATCTTGAATCGATCTCAAGACATTCTCCATCATCCATTATCCACCAATTTCATGGTGGCTGATAACCCATCACGTGTTATCACCATTTGAAAAACTTCGCACATTCCCAAGGTGGATAGGGATAGTCTTCTTCATGCAAGATCCTTCACATGCATAGGGTTTACATGGCAACACAATCTGTTCTCCATTATTCTGCTAACTCATCACACAAAGATCATCGATTGAGTCACATAGGCTTAAGGTACTCCAATCGAAAATCTTGAAGTGGAAACTACCTACCAACCAGTAGTCATACAATGCTTCCATGTGCCAGTTCCCATAACATGCCAGTTCACCTTGATATGCATGTTCATCTAGAACAAATATACCACTTCACTTTGGCATATATACTAGTTCACACATATGTCAGTTCTCTCTTCTCATATATCACATATGCTAGTTCACTTCACTTCACATATTGACAGCAATGACAACATACAATATCATTATGTCCTCATACCAGTTCACATAATGCCGACACATCTTTGCAGCTCCTTAAGGACTGAATTCTTCAAACTCAAAAGAAGATAACTTTCCAACCAAAGTATCCCTATTGACAGAAGTGTTAGACATTATTCTCAACTCATTGATTGTAGTAGCCTTCATTTTGTAAGCCAATGGCAAAGCTCTTAATACTTATGAAACAATCTCATCTTCACTCAGAGATCCACCACAACATTGAATTCCCAAGACAATTTCATTGACTTTTTCCATAAAAGAAGTAATTATTTCATCTTCCTCCATTCTTAGGTTCTCATACCTCACTCAGTAACCATCAAGTTTTGTAATTTTAATAGTAGGGTCACCCTCATTCAGAGTCTCCAACTTATCCCATATAGCTTTTGTAGATGATGCTGATCTAAAAGGGTGCTCAAAAGGGCTTCTCTAGCTTTGCAGTCATTTTCAATGTTCTTATACAAGTCTATCGGAGGAGGATTGCTAGATGCAGGATCATAAGGAGTATAGCCTTTCTCAATGATCTCCCAAATCCCTTTGCTAAGACATCTAAAATGAGTCTCCATCTGAAGCTTCCATGCTCTGTAATTTGTTCCTTCAAGCCTAGGGATGTCCTTCCGGTAAGAAATTCAAGTTGAATGATTACTCACCATATGATCTTCCTCAAGAGGTTAAGCTTCTGCAGAGAGGACCAAGCTCTGATACCAATTGTTAGGATAACCATTGGACAACTGAGGGGGGGGAGGTGAATCCATTTTCAACAGATTATGAAACATTAAGCATAGAAAACCTTTTACTGGAATGCATAAACTAAATACCAGAATAGAAGATATATCAAGCACAAACATAAATCGAAAACCAAATACCATGCATCCACAACAAATAACACCAAGACATGGAAAATGCAGTAAAGGGAAAAACCATGGTGGGAAGCCTACCACAGTTAGATGATACTTTTGTAGTAAGTATGTGATTACAATAAGGGGCTTGCACATGCAAGAAGGCCAACAACCTAGAGCGCACTTCTCATCACAAAGGAGCCTCACTGACTACAAAATATCTCCAAACTACAATCCAAAAATAAGAATGAACTGCAAGAATAGCATCTCCTACGCCTGAGTACAATTTTGGTTAAGCTCAAGGTCGGAGGTCTTAAACCTCTTACACAAACCCAATTTGATCACCTATGATCGACCAAAACTTCTATATATGATTACAACTTTATTCACACATAGATAATCCCATAACCCATGACCATGATCTACAAAAGAGATCTTACATCATATTTATTTATACCAACTCGGGATCTAAATAATTAGGTTAGCAACCTAAAAGATAATATAATAAATCCATTACATAAACCCACAAACCAATGATAACACAAGTTGGCCTAAGACCAAAACAACATTAACCAAACAATAAATCCAACCCGTAACACATCAAGAGAATCCACCAAAACATTACATAAACTGGTCCATAACCTAATAGAATACTATTAGGTTTGGTGCTAAATGCAACACCACCGATCAACTGGAACACAAACATGATAACCATCAGCATCCTAAGAACCTTTTAGAATCCGCACCAACACCACTTATCAAATCCATCAAAAGATCTTCAACGAAGCTCTGCTGGTAAAATTCTTACCAGTAACCAAAAGGCTTACTAGAGCATATGAGGGCTTCCAGATCACTAAATCTCAAACCAACTGAATGTGAAGCGTACATGAATGACCAAACTAAACCAATTCCACCAATCTGAACATACCAGAGAATACCTGAGATAGTCTCCAGATCAACATCACAATCCAAGCACTGTACCGAAACCCGATAGACAACCAAACAAGCTAGTGTTGACATCAATGACAAACATCAATGCAACACATAATCAATTCCTCCAAATTTCCAATAGGCTCCTTCTTTGGTTCTTTCTTTTGATCTGCTTTTTTATCACCGGAGGGTTGTCCTCTGATAACTCTTGCAAAAACACCTTTCTTCTTCAGAGCTTGTCTAATTTCTTCATATGACTTAGTCTCCTCTAAATATACTGTAACATATTCCCTTGCTGATTTTTGTTTTCTTTTCTTCCTTAGCCTTAGGGCTAGCAAGCTCACTAGATGGTCCTTCTGGTTGTTTAGGTGGATCAGTTGTAACTGGGACAACATTGGGAGTGGCCTGAGATGCTTTCTTTGCCTCTATCTCCTCCTTTCTCTTATTTTTCTGCTCTTCTTTTCTCTGGGCTTCAAGGATTTTGACCTTTTGTTCTACTTCTACCCTATCATGAATTTCACTAATTAGTTGCTCAGCTGCAACTCTTGTCATTTTATTTTTGATGTTGGGAGCAACCTGTTCCTAGTGGAATTTTAGTCCCTTCTCTTGTGCAGTGCCAAATTTTTCTTCTTTTTCATCAACTGGAGTTGTGAGTAGATGTTATGCATATCCATCAAGTGTGGTCACATCTACCTCATAGCCCATTGGCATAATCCAAAATATCATCGGTTGGACTACCTCCATCATGCATTCATCCTTATTAACCATGAAATAGATTGTGTCCTTATATTTCTCTACAATTTCTTTAGGAATCCTTATTCTATTCTTCATCTCTTCTTGAAATGTTTTGAAAAAGGCCCACAGGCTAGCCTTTTGTTGCTTGTCTCCCTACCGATCTAATATTTGTGATATTTGAGTTGCAACCGGTCTTTCAAATGCCCATTGAATCTTACCATAACTGGGTACCATATTTAGAAAGTAAAAGGTTAAGAATATAATCAGAGAACCATACAGGAATTCTTCTTCTTGTCTTTCCTCATCTTCTAGAGGTTGGTCATTAATTCCTTGACCATCACACTACATAATTCATAGTGTTCATCTTCTCTCACCATCTAACAGGAAATGTGAATGGTGGTTTTGAAGACTGAGTTCAATCGGTTAGATTGATAAACCTTATAGCCAATCACCATTGCAGAAAATTTCACATCAGGATCCCTGATATCATCAACCTGCATTGCTCTACCATCATATGTTGCACTAGTGAGTTTGCATACATCTGTGTTTGATATCTACCAAAGCCCTGGCACATCTACTTTGTAAAGGTAGGTGATATTCTTGATTACTTCTTCACTTATCTTGTATGGTCCGTCCAACCATATGAACTCCCCATGAATTTGGTTGAGGATGTACCTCACCTATTCATCTTCATCAAAGGATGGAAAATTCATGAACTATGTAAAACCCTTCATCCTTAATTGTACATGTACATTAGGAAATCAGGAAATCATCACAAACAAAGATAAAAACTAATAGCTCAATCACAAATGCATTCATTGCAATGAATCTATCCTAAGACACATTCAATAGAGACATGAAAACAAAGCATACAAAACTAGAAATTATGCAAACCATTGACACGATTTGAATGCTCCTTCATGTGGCTCCATTGTTCTTCTTTCCTCTTCAAATGGTTGTGGATCTCACCTACAAGTGCACACACAATTGAAAGCAAGTAGACAGGGTTTTTGATCAAGAGTACTAGAAGCTTAGATTCGATAGCCTGATTATCAATTCCCAATTACCAATTAAGGGATTTGAGTGAAGAAGATCATCCAATTTATAGAAGAATTGGAGAGATGAACAAATTAGCATGATAGTGATTCGAATGGAAATTCAAATCAAGAATAGCAAAATTATGACATGTCTATGACAAATTGCTATGCAAGGGTTTATGACAATTTATGACAAATTCTATGTCAAGAATTTATGACAAGAATTTGAAATATAAATAGACATTTAGGAATTTAGGAGAATTTAGAAAATTAGGTTAGAAATGATGACTTGGAAATTAGGAAATTGATGAAAAATAGGTAAATTAATTAATAATTTCTCATTCATTAATTAATTTACAAAAATAGGAGGAATTAATTAGCCAATTAAATAAACATTTAATTGTGACAAGAAGACTTAGGATAAATAAATAAATTATTTAACCTAGAGGGAAAATGCCAAACAAGATTAAATGAATAAATCATAAAACCTTGGAAGATGAATTAGAAATGCAAAGAATGACAATTAGGTCTTGACAAAGGATCGTTGATATTGATTCGATCATGATTTTGAATTGATAAATGAGCAATGTTGATAAATGATTTGATTGAGATTAGTTGACAAAAATTAATGACAAATTGACCAAATTGACATGATTGGAAAGGACAAGGATCGATGACGAATCGATCGCAATATGACAAGATTGACAAGGACAAAGATCGACCAAAATCATGACTGAATGTTGTTGTCGACAAGACCAAATTCGAAGGCGAGATGATAGAAGAATGACTCGATGCTCGCAAATGATAACAACCAAGTATGAATCATAGGAGAAATGTTAATGCGATGCAAAAACCTAAAATAAGGCAATGCGCAAATGTTAAAGTATGACTCCGCAAGTGTTGACCATTTTTAGGTGTCTACATTTTGCCCCTCTTTGAGACAATGCGATTTTAAGCGTTATTTCAAAGAACAGTAATGAAAATGCCCCAGACAATGACAATGACATATGCATGCCCCCTCGAGGAATTGGTCAGAAACATCCAGAAAAGAGGCCAATTGATCAATAAGAATGATAGAACATGATCGGATCAAACGGACTGCCAAGACTGACAGAAGAAATGTTAGTAAGAAGAAATGAGATAGAAAACAGTTAGAGATGAAGAAAAACTTGCTTTCAGTAATGCACTTTGTAGGTGAGAACCTTTATTTTTATGTAGCAAAATGGATGCGTAGCATCATGGCATTGAAGGCTAGAGCTGAAATGCAACCCTATTTGCGAAAGACAGACACATCATAGACAAGCAACACTCACAATCAAAAAAGAAAAGGATCATGAACCATCCCGGTCACTCTAAATCACTCAGTGACATCATCGAGCAACATAGGAACATGACCGAAGCCAAAGATAAATCAATAAAAAGATAAGATGCACAAATTCAAATCAAACAAACATCTTGATCTTCATTGTCAAAAGTTGAAAATGCTGATAGGACGATCATGCTGTCTGGTTTCAGAACATGCGGTACCCCATCTAAGACAGGACACAGTCTGGTTTCGAGTATACCACACCCTGTATAAGACCCATGATAATGTGCCAAGGATGAATGATTTTGAGGTTGATTGATATGACAATTCGGATCAGTTTGAATGTCTGGTTTGAGTAACAAGTTTATCTATTTAAGCATGATTTCATTAAAAGCGTAGTGTTTGATTGATTGTGAGGCATTGGATGGATGTATACTCAGTGATCTGTCTATGCACAAAAAGAGATCCTTTATTGCAAAATGCATGTTTTTGGATTTTAATGTTTTTGAAATGTTTTTGTGTTCATTTTTTTAGGACTTTTTATGATTTTTAGGGATTTTCAATTTGTTGATTTTTAGATATTTTTTCAAGACTTTATTTGATTTTTTTGAAGATTTTCATTTTTTCAATTTTTAGATATTTTTTTCAGGACTTTATTTGATTTTTTATGATTTATTTGCCCCCAGTGTCTAGCAAGGCAAGGAATATGACAGGTGAATAAATAGGCTTGCTAAAATGTTGGTGGATAGAGGGAAGACAAAGGCCTTTTATTATGGAGACAATACAGATGCAATTTCCAAGGACTATTACATGATGGGACAAGAGACTGGATAGGACAATGTAAAGCAGTGACATGGCATGAGGGACATGTCAAGAGGTTTTTTGAAACCATGTTTTGCATTTCGTGTCCTTATGTCAGATCAAGATCAAGGAATGAAAAAGAGTGTATGGATAGTGATAAGATATGGATAGGATAAGCAAGACCAAGAATGGATAAGGGACATGGACTGAAAGTCGAGATTGGCTAAGGAATAGTGGTAGAAAGTTGCAATAAGCCAGGGAATATGGATGAAAGGTTATAATAAGCAAATGGATAAAGACCAAAAGCTATGATAGACTGAAAGCTGCAAACAAGATGCATGATGCTCATGACAATCCTCAGCCTTGTCAAGATCAAAGGTGGAAAGAGGAAATTGGACATGAGGGACAATAGGATATGAAGGGTAATGACATGGTATGATAGGATAATGAAGGGCAATAGGATATGAAGGAGGAAAACCTGCCCCCAAGTGTGGTGTGCAAGAAGTTCATAAATTACGCATGATGCCTATTTGCCAGGTTTTCATCACAGTACTTGCCCAAGGTGCCTGTTTGCCAGGTTTTCACCAGTGGACGAATTATTTTTCTTTACTTTTTTTTTTTCTTTTGTCTTTTTTTTTTTCACTTTTTTTTTTCACTTTTTTTTTTTTTTCACTTTTTCAATAGAAGATGGACACATGATAGGGGATGGAAGGAGGAATCAAGAGTCTTTTTGTTTGGATGGTAACCTTGAAATAGAATGGACCATGACCTTTAAAAGTATGCTCAAAGATGTTGGTAGGATAAGGACATGGAAAATGAGATGAAACTAAGGCAAGGATTTATGCAAAGGATTGGACTAGAGGGATGGAAGGATGGAAAATATGCATTGGATAATGGATAGGGTATTGGAAGAATTGGGCTTCAGTGGATAGAAATGTTGGCAAGATCGACATTGGCACACACCTTAAGGGGTGATGGACTGATGGAGGAAAGACCTATTTTGGATATTGAGATTTTGACAAAGGAACGACTATGGATTTTGGGACATAAGGGCCCAAAACGGATGAAGAAGGTGGTGGAGAAATAAACTTGGAAGGTTTAGATGGAGGAATAGCAATTTTGGATGCCCAGTTGGATGTTTCTTTTTGTGCTTCAAGGAGCTTCTTAGGGATCCACATGGTTTTTGACTTTTCATGCTTTTGTGGTTCCTTGGAGTGCATTGCTTGCACAAGGGATTTAGGAACCCATATATATTTTGACTTTGCTTTATTTTGCTCAGTGGGCCTTTGTGGCCTTTTGGATATTTCTTTATAGATCAATTTGTTCTTTGCTTTGACATGTCGATTATATTGGACATGTTGATCCTTGAATACATGTGGATTGCTAGACTTATGACTTTTATACTTGGCATCCAAATTGCTTGGAGGGGGAAAGGAATGCATGGATGGATATGAATGAAATGGACTTATTTTGGATGGATGAAATTTACTCAAGGATGTGTGCCTTTGCTGACCTTGCATAGAGGATGAAGGGATATAAGGACCTAAGATGGATGGAAGGGATGATGGGGAAGGGATATGTTTGGATTTTGATGGAGGGATGTTGGATTTAGTAGGGGTACCAACGTCTTGAGAGTGAATTGTGTAGACATGACCCTTAAGATCTTCTTTGATATGGAGGGGTTCTTGCTTATGGAGACCTACTCCTTTGCCTTTATGAATATCTTGACTTGTAGGATACTCTTTGCTTTGAGAAGAAGACACGAGTCCATTATGAGGTGGATATGATATGAGAGAAATAATGAGATCTTGAAATGGATCAGATTGGACCAAAGTGGAAGAACCCATTATGCATGTTGAGGGTTCATGAACATCTTGCACTGACACATTAGAATCATGAAGGGGATTAGGATCATGAGGGCGATTAGGATCATGTAGTGGACATGGTTCAATGATAGGCTCTTCAAGAGATGGAATGGGAGAAATAATGGGATCATCAAAAGAAATGCGATCTTGGAGTGTATATGGAGCATTAGGACAAGGAGATGGAGGAACAAGAGGATCTTGTGGAGGATCTGAATGAATAATTTGATCTTGACAAGGAGAAAGATCATTGGAATCCTCTTTAAAGGTGCTTTGCTCTTGACTTTTAATGGGATCATCAGAAAGGATGGAAGGGATATCTTGATCTTTCTCAGGAAGTGGAATGTCAATGGGATTTGAAAGGACATTGTGTTCATGAAATGGAAGGGGATCGTTTGGGATTGGATGGACTAGGATATCTTGATCTTGCTCGGGGAATGGAGTGTCAATAGGACTTTGGATAGGATGGACAAGAATAGGGGAATCATCGTGAGTGTCTGGGAAGATGGGGTCTTGTTCAACAATTGGATGGGATGATAAGGTTTCAAGATCTTGATCTTGATTTGTTTTAAGACATGTTTCTTCATGCTCTAAATTATCCTCTTGACATGGGGTTGGACTTTGGATATGCATGGAGGATTCTGACAAGGAATCAATGGTTTGGCATGAAGGAAATGCACTTTGAACATTTGTGATGGATTCTGGCAAGGAATCAATGCTTGAACATGAGGAAGAGGGACTTCGAATGGGGTCCTCTACAATAGGTAATGGCAATAAAGTGCATGGTGGCATTGGGTCTTGTATTTCTGAAACATGACAAGGATGTGTATCATGAACTGGATTATCTTGGCAATCAATTATGGATAGCTCTTGGATTATTGCATCCTTGGGTGTATTGTTTGGTGAGGACAATATGGAAGGCTCTTGTGAAACTTCTAAAGGTGTAGGGATAGATGCCACTAGAGAGTCAATTTGCTTGCGAGGGGATGAGGCATTGCTAGACATAGTTGTATTATCTTGATCTTCCTCAAAGAACTCACTTGGTAATTTCCTTAAGAGCATTGCAATAAAGCCACCTTTCTTTCGAGGTTTTGACATAGTTGTATTTGGAATTTGAACTTGTTTAGAAAGAATTTGGTTCTGATTTGATGTCATGTTTTGATATTGGACTTGATTCAATTGTTCTGACATGTTTGAAACTTGGGTTGGTGTGTGCTGCAACCTTTGTTTTTGAATGTTTGATTATTGTTGTTGACGTTGATATTCCACCATTGGTTGAACCATTTGTTGACATTGTATAGTTGGTTGGACATATTGTTGAAATTGGGCCATTGGTTGCATTGGTTGAATATGTTGGACAATTGGTTGAGCCATTGGTTGTATTGGTTGAAAATCAGATTGATAGTAAACACCTTCTTGTTCTTGTTGTGGAGCCACATAATGTTGAAATTGATGTTGTCTCTTTTCTTGAAATTGTTTCATCATCTCTATTTGGGAGAGGAGAGCTGGTATGTCTGATCATTCGATGAGAGACCTTACATCAATTGGCTCAATATTTGGATTTCGACCTGGAAGTTTTCGAAACATTTTGGACATTTGTGATCTATTCTTCTCAATGTTTTTCACTCTTTGTTCCAAAATCTCATTTTCTTGAGCTAGTTTCTCCTCTAGTTTTTGTATTTGGAGACTTGTTTCATCATAAAGAGTTTGATCAATGTCGCTTTGTTGTTGGGTTGGATATAATTGTGATTGCATTGTCAATTGATATGTCAAACTTTGTTGCATCATTGGTGCTTGGAACCTTGTTTCAATAGACATGTCACTATGCAAATGCAATATTTTTGGAATTTTTCAAAGATAATGTATGATATGCAACTAAATGCAACCTAAATAGATGAAAATGCAATCTATGGCAAGAGTGCAATCTATGTTTTTGGTTGTTTTTCAAGATTTTGACAAACTTTTAAAATGCAAATCTAAAAAGAGACCCTTAGGAAATTGGAATGATGTCTAGACCTCAAAGGACAAAAGGACCAAGTGACAATAGGAAAAATTGACAATGTCTCACCTATATGTTTGGATACTAAGCTAGGTTTGACGAAATGACATTGATGACAAAAAGACAAAAGTTTGATAAGGTCTAGACTTCCTAACAATGACTTAGGGTTTTACAAAGATTTGGATTACTCAAGTATGACAAAACCTAATTTTGGCACTATATGCAAAGGGACATTACTATGAAAGTGACCTTAATATGATATGATAATGACCTAAGCTTAATGAAGAGACCTAAGGTATGCAATGTATGACAATGATATGACTTTAATGCAAGAGGACACATGCAAATGGATGACTCTTATTGATATGCAAAGGAATATGACCTAGGTGGAACCTAACCTTGGTACTTGACAAATGACCTTGCAAAATGAAAACCTAAGATGAACCTAAATCTAAGTGACATGAATGTTGAGACAAGATTTTGAACAATGTTTGATAACCATGTTTGAAGGTGTTTTGAAGTTTGTTGGATGAAATGCTCTTATGTTTAACCTTGTTTTGAATCAATTTGCCTTGTTTTTTGCAATGAGATGCAATTCAACTTTTGACAAGCAAAGAAGACAAGATATTTTACCATAGACTCAAGACAATCATGCTCATTCCCACATTTCTTATGGTAGGCAAGGACATTAGGTACTTGAGAGGTAGACTTATTATGGGATTCAAGGAGAATACATAGATGCTTGACCCCATGGGCTCCCCTCCATGGCACTCACTTCTTAGGGTAGCCAAGCATCAGTCCCCATGGAAATCTCCCCATGGTGAACTTAGTATCTCTTCCAAGTATCCAAACTTGTCCTTCTCAAGCAACTAGAAGGGTTTTTGGCCTCTAAATACAAGGTGTTTAGTAAGGATTTCCGTTAAGTGTTACTCCTTGATGTCACGCAAGTGTGATTGAGACATTAAGCCCATCAAGATACCAAACAAATGTAGTCGCACAAGCATGATTTAGACCAAGAGGCCCTACTTAGATGTTGATATGAGAAAGAGTTCAAGGGTCATCACTTCCCAAGTAACTGCAATTCCCACGTAATACTTCCTTCAAAGCTTTCGCTCATCGAGTATTTTTTTATAGTGAGTTAGAATGCCAAGGAATTCTAGCCGTACTCACTTTGGGTCGTCCCCTTCTCATGATTATCACTTGCTTGCAAAAGCAAAGTGGTCGGGAAGGCAGGCCCTCTAATTGTGACACACAATCAACAATACAAGCATGGTATCGAAGATCTGGATTTCTGATCACCCTAAGAAGGATGAGAGCATACTCTCCTACTCCAATGTCATACTCAACAATCAAAGCAAACAAATGTTCATTCCAACCTATTTAGAAATCACTAGGTGCCTAAAAATTAAATGCAAACACAAAGTTTGATTGTTTCTCCAAGGCAACCTGCAAAAACCCAAGTTAGGAGTGTGATACGCTTATTCTTTGACTTTCAAATCTGCACAAAGCATGTTAGTAGTTTGATTTATTGTCTTTTCCATGTGTATGCCAAGATTCTGCATAGATAATTAGTACCAAAATCCAAAGCACAGAAAATAGAATGCAAAAACACAACAAATTTCAAGAAAACACTGCATTTTTTACCTTTGTTCTAGACTTTACACAGGCGCAGAACCCATGACACAGGCGCAGAATGCAGGACACAAGTGCAGAATGTCACCTACACAAGTGCAGAATGCTCAACACAGGCGCAGGTTGCTTCACACAGGCGCAGGAGTCTCCAGAATACCCTGCACGACCCTGTTTTTGGGTTTTTTGGCATGCAAATCAACTTGAGAGCACTCAAAACACCATAAAGAGGTTAGAAGGTTATTTTTTCACGTCGGGTTCACCAATTAATGTACATTAGGAAATAGGAAATCATCACAAAAACATATCAATGTAATAGCTCAATCACAAGTGCATTCATTGCAATGAATCTATCCTAAGACACATTCAATAGAGACATGAAAACAAAGCATACAAAACTAGAAATTATGCAAACCATAGACACGGTTTGAATGCTCCTTCATGTGGCTCCATTGTTCTTCTTTCCTCTCCAAATAGTTGTGGATCTCACCTACAAGTGCACACACAATTGAAAGCAAGTAGACGGGATTTTTGATCAAGAGTACTAGAAGCTTAGATTCGATAGTCTGATTAAGGATTATTCTCATTATTATTATTAGCCAAGATTGAAGAAATTCATCCAATTTATAGAAGAATTGGAGAGATGACAAGATTAGCATGATAGTGATTCGAATGGAAATTCAAATCAAGAATAGCAAAATTATGACATGTCTATGACAAATTGCTATGCAAGGGTTTATGACAATTTATGACAAATTCTATGTCAAGAATTTATGACAAGAATTTGAAATAGAAATAGACATTTAGGAATTTAGGAGAATTTAGAAAATTAGGTTAGAAATGATGACTTGGAAATTAGGAAATTGATGAAAAATAGGTAAATTAATTAATAATTTCTCATTCATTAATTAATTTACAAAAATAGGAGGAATTAATTAGCCAATTAAATAAACATTTAATTGTGACAAGAAGACTTAGGATAAATAAATAAATTATTTAACTTAGAGGGAAAATGCCAAACAAGATTAAATGAATAAATCATAAAACCTTGGAAGATGAATTAGAAATGCAAAGAATGACAATTAGGTCTTGACAAAGGATCGTTGATATTGATTCGATCATGATTTTGAATTGATAAATGAGCAATGTTGATAAATGATTTGATTGAGATTAGTTGACAAAAATTGATGACAAATTGACCAAATTGACATGATTGGAAAGGACAAGGATCGATGACGAATCGATCGCAATATGACAAGATTGACAAGGACAAAGATCGACCAAAATCATGACCGAATGTTGTTGTCGACAAGACCAAATTCGAAGGTGAGATGATAGAAGAATGACTTGATGCTCGCAAATGATAACAACCAAGTACGAATCATAGGAGAAATGTTAATGCGACGCAAAAACCTAAAATAAGGCAATGCGCAAATGTTAAAGTATGACTCCGCAAGCGTTGACCATTTTTACGTGTCTATAGTACATATTTTGGTTTGAGTTGATTATCAATGATAAGGTGACTTGTGAATACACAAGACATTTCATAATTCTTGATTTCTTCGATATTGGAATGAATATATGCCCTAATGTCTCCAGTGTGAAGAACACCATGACATATACTAGAAAATGCCCCCAAAGGATCATCCAAAAGTGATTTGTAAAGATGTTTCTTGAATTCTGGGCATAGGTAGTTCTTGATTTCAACTACCATAGGAGTATCAACATTTGATGAGGATGCCATGATAAAATTTAAGGGTTTCAGCAAATGGTAAATACCTTGATATCTTTCCCGATGATTAAATGCTCTTTGGATTTAGATGCTTGCACAAATCACCTTAGGACTCTTGATTTCCTTTGAAATCTTTCTTCAAAATACTTGATCACTATGTGGAGAAATGATTTAACTTTTCCCCTTTTTATCACTATTAACCCTAATTTTCCATTGTCATAAATGCTACCGAAGAATCTGACTAGATCACATAATTTGCATGAAGGTTCCGGTAAACACTTGATTCAGCTTGAGTGTCCATCTGAAACTAGAATTCCCCAACTTTAGACCTAATCTGGGGTGTTTTCATGATCTTCAATGATTTGCCTACCCCTAAGGCAAAGTGTCTTATTTACCTATTGAAGTTCCTACTTCTGGTGCAGGAACTGTTTGTTCTACCAGTTCATCTGTTGATTGTGTTTCTAATTTCTGAACCTATCTTTTCTCATGTTGTTTTCTAATATCTTCAACCTTTGTCTTTCCTTTCTCAACTGAATTTCCATTAGCTACTGGAGGATTCTTGCTCCTACAATATTTAGTAATATGTCTAATCTTGTTGCATGCATAACATGCAATATTGTTCTTATAAATTTCTTTGCTATACCCTTGATTTTCCTTTGATCTACATTGGTTAGCCATATGTCCCTATCCACTACAAGCATGCCATCTGACATTTCTAATACTTATGCATTATGTTGACATATATTGCAGTTAAAGCATTGACCGATGAATGATGCATTATTTTGATTATTCCTATTTCTGCACTTCCTCGCTACATGACCATATTTATTGTAAACAAAACATGTACCATTGAATTTGTGAACATTAGGCTGTCTTACTGGTGATCTATAGTTCCAGTTGTTTGGATCTTTGGCATGATTATACTTCTGACCAGACGATTAATCCCATTGTACAGTTCCAGAGCTTTCTCCTACTTCATAACCAAGACCTCTCATGTCATTAGCATCTCTCTGGATTTTCAGCAATTCATCAAGCCTTGTGGAGCTGGCTTTGAACTTGTCTTTGTACTCATTTGCAATGGCCAAGTCATCTCTCATGGTTATGATTTGTATTTCAAGTTCCTGTTCATTATTCCCAGACTGAATCAATTCAAGTTTCAGCATATCATTATCATGTATTAGTCTGTTGCATTCATCTAATCTATCCTTCAATGCTTGATCTAGGTTTTGTTCTTTCTTCTTTCTGTCTTCAATCTCCTTGCACATTCTCATAGTTAGGGCTTGCATTTAATTATTCAAGGTAGTATTCTCCTAAGTGAGTTTCTAACATTGATCTTTCAAGGCATCTTCTTCATCACTACTTTGATTTTACAATTGATTACATAGTTCTTTCCTCTTAGCTTAAGTAGTTGATATCTTTCCTTGTAATGAAATGATGTATTCTCAGGCTTGCCTTAGTTTATTCTGTAATTTATTGCTTTTCTCTTTTTTATCATCAAGATCCTTGAGAGCAAGTTGGAGTTCTTGATGCAAACCAGTTTCCATTGATTCCAAGTTCCAGATCTTCCTCAAGTTGTTAAACTTCTTCCAAGGAACTAGGATCTGATACCAATTGTTGGAGTCCAGGAACAATGAGAGGGGGGGTGAATCAGTGTTCTACTGATAAATGAATTTCTAAACTTATTGCTGATCAACCAGATGACAAAATATAAAATTAAAGTGCATAAAAAAATCAACACATAAGGCAATACCATAACACCAATATTTATACATGGAAAACCCTATAAAGGGAAAAACCATGGTGGGGCTGGTACCCACAATATCTATATACTTGATCAAGGTATACAAATATTACATAGAGGAGTATGCACATGCATACATGCTTACTGCCTAGAGTTCACTACTCAAATACACATATATGGAAGTCTCACTAACTTACAGATCATTACAAAATGATTTATAACAAAAATTAACTTAAATGATGCATCTGACCATGTTGGATAATTTCCGATTTTAGCTCTGAGTTCCTCAACTAAACCAGTGATACTGATACTCTGTTCTGCTACTTGTTAGGATTGTGCATGTGCAACTGCACACATATGCTAACATTCGCTCATTAATTTGCACACTATCATTTTTCTGACTCTTTCACATCTTAAATCGCATCATATCATTTTGTATAATCCATCGCTAAGTGATATCCCTTATATACCATTATAACTTGTAACTTGTTCATCATGTCGGCCTTCATGATAAAATTAAACCTCTCAGCTACCTTCCGAATCATAAAAAATATTATAAACTATCCCAATGATCTTGTTTGATGTCGGCCTGGCACGCTACCTTCAATTCCTCAAATGACTTTACCGAGTCCCATAATATGAATTACCGGTACCAAGAATAACTGGTTAACAAGTGTAAACCATAGGGTGTATAGCGATTGGCCTTATCTAGACAAAATGATAAAGTGATGAATTTGGATGAAGAAAAACCATCTTCTGAAGATGAGTTGCCATCAATGACAACCCAAAATGCAATTCACCTCAGAAGGTGACTACCAGATGAGTGTCAATTGCCAACAACTTTGACATAGCTGTAAACATCTCTGAAGCTTAATCCTTTAGCCAAGCTAGTCATATGAATGAATGACTTATCCATCCTTATGTTGATTTGTAGTTAAGGACATCCCTATTATCCTTACAAGCTTCACTCTATACCAACTACTGCAGCTCTGGCTTCATGCATATGATCATGATCATGAAAATTAGCCTTCCATGATTTTATTCCCTTAGACATTTTTGAACCATCCTACATATCCCTAAAATTCTATCTATTTTGAGTATAAAACTCAAATGCTAGTATTTTTGGCATGTTTGACTGACCCTGGACCACATTAATGGCCATGATACATTTATATGATAGGCCAACCAACCGTGAAATCACCCACCTCATCATATTTAAACATAACTTGGGTCTCGCTAATTTTTTTTAAATATCTCATTGTGTGCCAAGCTGACAACTCACCTTTCCCACAGTTAGCGAGTGGTCCAATTCCTTTATTTACTAAAGTCTTGGTGAAAGCAACCTGAGCATCTTATCGAGTGCCAAGTTGTTGGCTAGATCTTTGTTCACCACATAGCACACATCTTCTTATCTACTCGGGACTCGCTGAAGTGGAAAAAACATTCCTACCAAGTCCCGAGTGGTCCCATAAGCGCAAAAATGCAAAGCTTGTCCAACTAGAAAATCGGGACCCATCAAAGGCCAAATTTATAATTTTTTGGTATATTACTCGAGACTTAGCCAAAATAGAAAACACATTCAGCCAAGTGCCAAGTTTCCTTCCGAGGGGACACCTTGGAATAACATGTACGCTGAGTGGTCCCACAATGCTCGAGACCCACTTTCTAATTAAATCCTCAAAAGGATTTATTTTTCTTTTGTAAATTATTGGTTGAACAATATAGGTAAAGGATATGGGCCAATGACATTTCTCCTCCTCAAATAGTAATTTTAAATTAGTGCTGATTGGGGAGCCAAGTTTAACAATTTAAAAGAACATTCCCACCAGTTCAAATTCAAAAAATCTTGCATGACTTTAATGTTTTTTTGTTTTTATTTGGGATCAAAATTCAAGGCTAACAATGAGGATTGTATATCATTTTTTTGTAAGGAGGATTGGCTTGACTACTTTTATAAAATTATGAAGAGAACCACTCCTTCACTCAAACGCTATTAGATAATGAAGTAATGGTAAAATGTGTGCAATGGATGTTTATGAAGTAGCCTTAAGTTCATTAGGCTACCTATTGTAGGAGAAATTTTCCTAGAACACCCTGTGTAATCTCTACTTGAGAAAATTTTACCAAGTTAGATAACTCACCATTAGAATCCCCTTAACAAGCAACAAGGAGCCTCTCATTATCTTGGAGATGGGCTATATACTTCCATCTACATTATCAAATACTTGACCATTGAAGGGAAAAATTCCTTGCTACATAAAATTTACTTCAGGCTATCGAATCATCTAAGGCATGCTCAACTTGTGAGCATACCCAATTGTCTTAAAAATCTATAGTCATGCATGATTGGATTTTCAAAAAGGTAAGGCTATTGCATTATCACATAATTTTAATATTCAACTATTGGTTAGAATTTTGAATTTTCATTTTCCAATTATGTTATGGGAATAAAATTTTGTCTTCAAAAGAGTAAGGGGAGACTATTGGGCCTCATGGTCAACCATTAACCTAGAAATAGATTACAATAATGACTATCTATAAGGGGGGGTCAAAATTTAGGGAAGATATTATTGAACCTACCACCTCATCTAAGTATGTAACCTCTATATATTGTATAACATTTCCTATACAAGAACCTTCCCCTAAACCAACAACCTCCTTAAAATCCAAAACTTAAGAGAGGATGCATCATCTCAGAATTCTAGTTCAAATTTTAGGTCGTTAAGCCCACTTCTTTAACATTCATATCCTTCAAGGCATACAACCATATCTATAGATATATCCATAAATATAGTTACTGCCAAGAAAATAAAAAGTAGCCAAAAAATTTGTTGTAAGTGCAAAGAGAAAGAAAACAACCTCTATCTTTCCTATAAATACAAGGAAAAGGAAACCAACCCCAACTACTAAAACTAGAAAACAAAATAAAATGACTTCCTTGAAACCTCTTAGAAGATCTCATCACCTCAAAAAGATGAAAACAACCACTAAGACAAGTCCTCCAAGCTCTAAATTGTTTCTAATTGAATCTAAGACTAGTTTTTGCATTGTGTGCACCCAATTCAACAGTTAGACCACTCATTATTAAACTTGTGAGGGAAATTCATTTGATAAACCTATTTTAGATTGTGAAGATAAACAAGGTGAGGGATACTAATTCTTCATGCAACCAAAATAATTTAGAAAGGGAAACGATATCATAAGAGAAGCAAGGGTTGGACTCGTAACATGAGTCAAGGTTGGAATTGAAACTAGATAAAAATGACTATCCTAGAAGTAGGAGAGGATATGGGGAAGGGTCAAACAAAAATTATGAATCATAGCCCTCCTAGTTTCTCTTGGCTAACCATTGCTTCTAAGTTGTGGAAATAAGTGTAACAATTGTTGACTTGGTGGTCAACACCTCCTTTGGGGTTCATGACATGGCTTAACCACCTCCTGTAGATCTGGGTAAGTCTGGTGTTTGTGATGTTTGTTGATAGCTCAAGATTTTGGCATAGTGATAAACATACCAACAATTGGTATCATAGCCTTAGGTCATGGGTTCGAATCCCAAGATGTTTCCTTCATTCCATCGGTGCAAAACCCTTAGTCAATGCTGAGGGGGAGATTGTTGACATGGTGGTCAGCACCTCCTTTGGGGTTCGTGACATGTCTTAACCATCTCCCATTGATATGGGTAAGTCTGGTGTTTGTGATGTTCGTTGATAGCTCGAGCTTTTGGTGCAACGACAAACATAGCAACAACAATTGAAATTACAAGAAGAAAAATGAAAGAAAGAGAGAAGAAATGTAATATAAATTTTGGTTTTAAAGTTAAGAGAAAGGATAAGGAAATAAATAAATTGAAGGGAAAAAATCAACCTACAGCTCTAATGGTACCTATAATTATTCAATGTGGACCTCCTACAAAAGTCTATTCTATGTTCTTAAGAGAGGAATTTTTGAGCTTTCAATTCATGCAATGTATTTTTACTTATCATTCTATATGGTTACTCCTACATAGTTTTTAGCATTTTTCAAGAATCTTCTCTCGAGTTGTAGAATTAATTTTGTGAATTTATCTACAAAACTATGTCATGCCCTACAATACTGAATGAAACCAACTACTTTATATAAGATAATTGTATTTATGGGTGTTGGCATCATTCACCCATAAGGAAATAAATGTGGGACAACAAATATGAGAATAAATATAGGGAACTAGAAAATTTTGTTTCACTAAGCCTCAAACTAGAGTCAGGTGATCCTGATAGCATATTAAATATTTGGTTTGTAATTTTAGGTTGGTCAGGAACTTAAGAACAAATCTTGGCTACCATACAAGCTAGTCATGTTATTTTTTGATAACTGGAAATAATTGCAGGAAGAGATTTTTCTTATCTTTATTGCAAGTAGATAACATGAATTCACTAATGAGATCGAAAAAAATAGTCACGTTCCCCATATAACTACCATGAAACATGTATCATCCTAAATTATACTCCCTTACAATTTGGACTATGTTTAGGACTCTCACCTTAGTGCCTGCATCTCCACGCTTGATATAGACATATTTAGCCCCCCCCCAATAATGGCCATATTATATCATTTCATCTTGTTGGACCCTTAACCTTGGCCTAGTTATGGGGTAGGACCAGGGTATGGAACCTTGGTCCTCCCTAATTGGGGCCCAATTTAAACCCTTTTCCCTATCCAAAATTTGGGCAGGAATCCCCTCCCCATGTTGGCCTATGCCAGAAAATTAACATAATTCATGACGGGCTAGTGCATAAGGAGGTCTTTCTCTCTCATTTGGGTACACAAGGAATAAATGGATAATTGGGAGCATAATTTTAATTCCATTTAAGAATCTAAATTCTTCTTTTATCATTCCACACATCATAAAATTGGGCCCTTTACCCTAAGTGTGCCCCTTTTTATTCCTTCAATTAATTAATTCATCAAAAGCCCTAATATTGTCCTATTTTGATCTTCAAGGATTGATTTCACATACCTAACAATATTTAATCATTTCACCCACTTGGGAATCACCTTATAATCATAATACCTTGCATCCCTAAAAATTTGAAAAAAAGTTGCTTGGACCGATGTGATTCACATCGGTCCCTACTTTTTCCCCCAAATTTTGGGATAATGTTTTTGTGGTATTATAATGTTTAAACCCAACTTGGTGTGAAAATATATCATTTCTAGGTTGGCCTATGATCAAAAACAATGTTAGGGTTTCATACATATATCCTTTCCTTTCCTCATTTGAAGGATCCATCAACAAGCAATCGAAGGAGCCTCTTGTGAAGTGACAGTGCAAATTATGTGAATTTTTCTCAAGCATTCATTGAGTCTATATCAACCATTATGGAAAAAATTTACATCATTAATTTGCAAGCATATGTGTGTGTTAGGGTTTTGTCACATTCATGCTATTTCATACAACATATGTGATTACATTCAAGAAGAAAAGCATCATTATCAATCATTGCGGATCTGAGGTATACCTTTCCATTATTTATTTCAAGAATTTGCAATATTTCATTCAAGGTTGATTCCAAACCGAGGTTTGACTTATGTAAACCCTATTCCCAATCCCTTTTCTCTTCTTTCAGTGGGCAGGAAACAAGTATAGAATTGTACTCGTTAGATTAAGCTCTAATCATAGAGATGAATCATCCCCCTTTGGTGTGCGAAAAATTTGGAGGACCAATGTGATGTGCCATGGTCCTGACACTTTTTGGGCAATTTTGGGGAGCATATCCGACTCAACTTATATTTCTCAAATCCAGGTGCGTGCAAAAACACCACGTCTATAGCTCACTGTTTTCTCAGTTTTACCTTCAATTTTTAGCTTTTTGCCCTATTTCAACAATTCAACTCACAAAAGAGGAACACACATCCAATCCAAATTCACTTAGCATTTAGTCTTGATCTGCTTTATGACTAGATCTAGTGAATTCACCATCCTTGTTTGAATGTAATGTCCCTAAGTGAAAAAATAGTGGTTTTCATCATTTTGTGTGGAAACCCTAAAATTTTCCACATTACAGTTTGGTGAACCTAACTCTTTACACCATTAATTCTGATTTTTGATCTCAGATCTGAGTGTGTATGAAATTTGAAATTCAAGTTCTCATTTACAAGCTTGATTTTCTTGCAAATGTTAAAACTTTAGAGGTTAAATTCAACAAAACCCTAATTTTTTAATTCAAAATGAAGCTTGTGAATTGTTTAATTTGGACTAATTATTTCAAATCTTAGCATTTTTCAATTTCAAAATTCAAAATTTCACTTGCAAGTCAAATTTCAAATTCTAAATTTAAGAGGTTATTTTCACAAGGCCCTAATTTTAAATTTTAAATTTATTTGTGGTATTTGTGGGATTTTTCACAATTTTTCAAAAAAAAAAAATCACTTTGCTTATTTAATTATTTTCTAAAATTTTGCATTATTTTTCAAATTTTGAATTTCAAATATCCAATTCAAATTCCAATTTCCCTCCTATATTTAATTTTCCATGCATGTATGGGGTGAAAATTCTTATGGTTAAATGACATATGAGTTTCTTGTCTTGATCATGAGTGCATAGGGAGTTCTTATCTTATTCTACTAGTTTAATTTCAAGCTACATTAAAGATGTTAATGATGTTCCCTTTCATGAATATAATGATAACTTAGTTCTCCCTTTCATTCATAGCTATGATTTAGCCTCTCCCAAAATTGATCTCATTAATGAGGGCACATTTATGCAAAAAGAGAATATGGAAAAGTTTCTTTCAAAGATCTCCCTTCTAAAGATAAATATTTGGAAAATTATGTTCATTCTTCTCCTAAAATGTACCTCCCTCATAAGGATTATTTGGTGCAAAAGGATGAAATTGTGGCTACTTCTCCTAGTGATACCATACCTTCCTTTCATCATCTTCCCCCTAGAGATGAAGCATTAATTACATATGATAGCTTATTTCCTAATATTTGTCTTAATCACAAAGATGCCTTAGAGCAAGAAGATGAAATTATTAGTAGTTTCCTTGATGCTCTCCCTTCTTAAGATATATCCTTAGAGAAAAAAGAACCTAATCAAGTTAATACCAGTCATGCTTCTAATTATGAGAAGCCTAAACCTAAAAAACCTCCTAATGTCCTACAAGCTACAAAATACATATGTGAAAGAAGTAATATGGAAAGGAAACTAGAACAAAAATATGGCCCTGAACTACATCACTCATTTAATAATGGCTTAAAAAAGAAAGACCCCAATGTTCTTTTCACCTCCTTTCCTTCCTCCCCTTATTCTAAGAAATATGTTGATAGAGAACCTAATCTTGTTCAAAATGTTCATGATATCTTAGCTAAGATTTCCCTTTGAGATTTAATTCATACTTCACCTTCATATCATAAGTTGATCCAAGAATCCTTACAAAGGATGGTTCCTCATCCTTCTTCCAAACCAAATGATATCACATTCTCACAAGATGAATTTCCTTCTATAGAGGTTAAAAATAGAGATGATCTCGTAATGATTACTCCTTGCATTTTTGAACAAAATATAAGAGGTACTTTAATTGATAATGGGTCGGCTCTTAACATTTGTTGTGTCAGCTTATTAAATAAGATAAATTTGGATTATTCTTCTATTCAACTTGATCATCTTTGTGTGTGTGGCTTTGATAATGTTCCTAGAGAGTCAATTGGTATAGTAATATTACCTATTAAAGTAGGACCCATGACTTTTCCTACTCCTATTCATGTCATGCCTAACCATCTTAATTATAACCTTCTTCTAGGTAGACCATGGATTCATGCTATGAATGCAGTCCCTTCTACCCTTCATTTCATAGTTAAATTCATATATAACAATGAACTTCACACAATAAAGGCTGATTCTAATCCTTATAATTTCACTTATGATGAAGTGGGACATATTTCCCTCTTTAGTACCATGATTCCTTTAGCAACACCATCTCCTATCAATGATTCTACTCTAAAAAGGAATTGGGGTACAAGAGACTCTACACCCTCCTCCAATGGGTATAAGATCCCTCAATTTAAGATTGAAGCCTTTGCAAAGAATTTTGTGTCTTTTATCAAAGATTCAAAACCAAATCCCACTTCTCCTTCTAACACATGTCTTGATAATGATAGGAGCTCTTTGAATTTTGACACTAAAAATGAACTCTCTCCTCTAGACATTTCAACATCTACACATGGATACAATGACCAAGTTTTAGGATACCTGCAACAAAGTTTTCAAAGTCATGAGAAATGAAATTTTTCTAATGAAAACCTAGGTTTCCAACCTCTTCCTTTGTCAACATCCCCTCCTCCATTTCCTAGTTTGGTATTACAACAAGATAGTGTTTTGTTTGATCTTCTTCACAGCAACTTAATCTCTCTTCTTTGGCCTAAAAGAAGGAAATGTAGACAATATCTTGAAAATTATTCTTTTTGCAAGTATCATCAAATTCATGGCCATTCTACTAATGAGTGTCAAGCTTTGAAAAAAAAATACATTTTATTGATTTAGGCATCATAAAAATAACATCTGACAATGCATGGCATATTTTTCATAATCATTTTAAATAACATTCAAGCTCCTATTATGTTGCTCCTCACTATGTGACATTGTTAGCCTACCCATTGGGGGCTCATTGTCATTCATGGTAGTACAATTTTAGGTGTAATCATACTTAGTGAGAAAAATAATAGTCTATTTATTCTTATCTCTATTCTTGGGGGGAAATAATATTATCTTTCCTCTTTCCACTTGGTTTCACTATTTCCTTTATGGATTGAATTCTTCATAACTTGGTGTCCTTTCTTGCATGGAATTATCCTTCATGTGAGCACATGTTTGGAATGGTATGTCTCTTATGAATAATTTAGAGGAGTTTGTGATCCTTCTTCTCTCTCTCTCTCTTTCTATTTGAAGATTTCCTCTTCTTTTGTGTTGCATTTTTCATAACATGTTGTCCTTTATTGCATAGAATTGTCCTTCATGTGAGTACCTGTGTGTCCCTTGTTAGGACTATTATTTGTTTGAAATGGTACATCTCTTATCAATAATCTCTCTTTAGAAGTTGTGTAATTCTTCTCATTGTCCCTACACTTGGGGGGCAATGATCTCCCTCTTATCTTTTCTAAGGATCCGCTTTTCCTTTGTTGAGTGGTTTTTGTTCAAGATTTTGCATCATTTCCTTGTGTAAAATTGTTGTTTGCTCAAGGATACTCTCTTATGCAAGAGGTGTAAGTCCTTGGCTACAACCTCTTCTTCACTAGGAAATGTATACTTATCATAAAATTACCTCCTTACATTGGTTCAAAAGTAGATCATCCTTCATCAATAACTTCTCCTCCAAGGATCCTCTTTACACTTGTGGCAAGATATCTCTTTTTCAACTATCGTATCCTTGCTTATAAGAGTATTCCATCTCTATCCTGGATCTATGACATTGTTGCCTAAAGGATACCTCCTTGGTGTTTAAGGTTAGGCATCCTTGTCTCTAAGCTTCCTTAAGACATCAACATAGGATTATGTTGACATCTTAAGGGGGGGCACCCATAACTCTCCCTCTGTATCATATTGTACCATATTTTTGCATATCATACCTTTGCATGTCTTAGATGAAATGTTTGTTCTTGAAACCAGAGGACACAAACTTTTAGATCAAATGCTCGAAACCTGAAACTAGACACAACATTTTATATATGTCTTAGATAGGGGTACACATCACCAAAACCAGAGCAAAACTCTTACACGGTATGTCCTCAAAACTAGACATGTGTCTATCATCCACCTCTTGGAATTTGCACACACATTTGCCTCTTGGCATTTGCACATACAGTCACCTCTTTGCATTTGCATTTACATTACATGTCTTAAACAGGTTGATGCACACTCAAAAATGGGGTGCTTCATACTAGAAACCAAACATTACTTGCACACACACATGAGGATGAGTGGAACTAGCAAAATAGGGCTAGACTATTCCTACTCTCCTTCCCAACATGGATCACCTAGATGCAAACATCTAGGGGTGAGGTATCTATGTTCTCTCTTTTTAACCATTCTTCTCATGAATCATCTAGATAAACACACCTAAATTGTATTCATGCTTTCTTTCTCCTTCTTCTCATGAGCTCGTAGCTTAGCTACTTGTAGTTCATGGATGATGCTTGCTTTTCTCTTTTATGTAATCACTTATGTTCATGAGATGGTATTTTTCAATAATGATATTAGTGATTGAGACATTTTGATATCGAGGTCTCTTTGGCTAGTTGACTTGAGGTGTTGTTTTTGGTTCTTAGCATCTTTTGTGTGTCTTTTTGTGTCTTTTACCTTTGTTTTCCTTTTTGTCTTTGTTTGTATTTTTTTGAGTGCCCTTGCATATGTTTGAGTGAGTTAAGATCCTAATATTGGGGGCTTGGTTCCTCAAAATTAGTTTTGTCTTATACTTGTGATATTTCTCCACATTCCTCATCTTCTTTCTCTATCTTTCATCTACTTTATCATGAGTATTTGTGTAATCTCATACTCCCACTAAAGTGGGGTCTAAGTGTAGCATCCTAAATTTTACTCCCTTACAATTTGGACTATGTTTAGGGATCTCACCTTAGCGCCTATATCTCCATGCTTGACAGAGACCTATTTACCCCCCCCCCCCCCCCCCACCATGCAATAATGGCCATATTATATCATTTCATCTTGCTGAACCCTTAACCCTGGCCCAGTTATGGGGTAGGACCAAGATGCGGTGCCTTGGTCCTCACTAGGACCATGGAACCATGCCCTAGTCCTCCCTAATTGGGGCCCAATTTAAACCCTTTCCCTATCCAAAATTTGGGTAGTAATCCACTCCCCATGTCAGCCTATGCCAGAAAATTAACATAATTGACAATGAGAAAGTGCATAAGGAGGTCTTTCTTTCTCATTTGGGTACAAGAGGTATAAGTGGATAATTGGGAGTGTCATTTTAATTCCCTTTAAGCATCTAAATTCTTCTTTTATCATTTCACACATCATAAAATTGGGCCCTTTACCCTAAGTGTGCCCCTTTTTATTCCTTCAATTAATTAATTCATCAAAAGCCCTAATTATGTCCTACTTCAATCTTCAAGGCCCGATTTCACATACCTAAACATCTTTAATTATTGCACCCACTTGAGAATCACCTTATAATCACAATACCTTGCATCCCCCAAAATTTAGAATGATTAGACTGATGTGATTCACATCAGTCCCTACTTTTTCTCCCCAAATTTCAAGAACATTTTTTGGTGGTATTATAATGTTTAAACCCAACTTGGTGTGAAAATATATCATGTCTAGGTCGCCCTATGATCAAAAACAATGTTAGGGTTTAATACATATAGCCTTTCCTTTCCTCATTTGAAGGATCCATCAACACGCAATCAAAGGAGCCTCTTGTGAAGTCTTCTCAAGCATTCATCAAGTCTACATCAACCATTTTCATTCAAGCATTATGGAGAAACTTTACATAATTCATTTGCAAGCATGTGTGTGTGTGTGTGTGTTAGGGTTTGTCATGTTCATGTCATTTCATACAACCTATGTGATTACATTCAAGAAGAAAAGCATCATTATCAATCATTGTAGGTCTGAGGTATACCTTTCTATTATTGATTTTAAGCATTTGAAATATTTCATTCAAGGTTGATTCTAAATTGGGGTTTGACTTAGGCAAACCCTTATTCCCAACCCCTTTTCTCTTCTTTTTGTGTGCAAGAAATAGGTAAAGAGTTATACTCTTCAAATTAAGCTCTATTCACAAAGACGAATCATCCCCCTTTGGTGAGAAAAAAATTTAGAGGACCAATGTGATGCGCCATGGTCCAAGCACTTTTTGGGCAATTTCAGGGAGAAGATCCGACTCAGCTTATATTGCTCAGATCGAGGTGCATGCAAAAACCCTGCGTGTATAGCTCACTGTTTTCTCATTTTTACTTTCAATGTTACCCTATTTCAACAATTCAACTCACAAAAGAGGAACATAGATCCAATCCAAATTCACTTATCATATAGTCTTGATCTTCTTCATGACTAGATTTAGTGAATTTCCCCATCCTCTTTTGAATGTAATGTCCCTAAGTGAAAAATTAGTGGTTTTTCATCCTTTTGGGTGGAAACCCTAAATTTTTCCACATTACACAATAAATATAAGGCCACATATGTATATCACAATATAGCCATAGAATATGAAGTATTGTGGGTACCTCTACTATATCAATCACATTTATTATGGTGGCCTATCCTACATTGGCATATAAATGCACCCTATGATGAAGGGGTAGAGGAAACTAGGTGGAATATGATAGAAAAGATGAAAGGATTCTATTAGAATCCAAATATTCAACTTACCAGCATCACCACTCTAGGAGAATCTATAAAATTATCCTTTATACATAATAAAATTCCCCTTTTATTGAGGGAAAGTATGAAATTGAGTTGGAGGGAGTGATAAGCCTTTTAATTATCCCTTAAATCGCCACTATTGTCTTCATTATTTCCTCAAAATTATATCACTTCATATTTTTCATTCAAACTTCATAAAATCTCCCAAGTTTATAATAAATATAAAGTATTTAATATAATTATTAAATGATATCATGAATATTTACATAAGTTTATGTTTGTTAGTTAAAATATGAGGAAATGGCATGAGTTATCATGAAGAGCAAGCGGGACTAAAATGTTCTACAACAAAATAAGTAGGATTGTTATAAAATAAGTATTCCTATAGCCAAAGTACTCTAGTGGTGAGACTATATATTTCTATAGTGAAGTGAAATGTAGGTCTGCAACAACATGAAAACAAGCACTAAGTAGGCCATCGAGTAGCTTCATAAGACTCCTACCCACAAATATTTGTAGAACTAAGGACTCTTCCACTAAAATTATTGATAATGTTGCTTTTTTACTAGATATCTACACATACCTCCATAAATAGATCTTCTCTTATGATTAGAAAAATATAATTAGGACTCTATTTTTTATCATCTAGTTGTGTTCTTTCAACAAATAACCATCTCCCTACTTAATAAGGATGAGTGGTAGGTTTAGGCTGAGTGCGTGTATATATATATATATATATATATATATATATATATATATATATATATATATATATATATATATATATATATATGATATTGGATAAGATAATTTTTGTAAAATTTATCATTATTACCATTGATGTCAAATAATGTTGGCATTATTGTTAAAGGTATCAAATGTCCCTATCAATTACAAATCATCAAGACTAATACACTTTGTAGATAGGAATCTGGAAATCATCACAAGCAATAGCAAATTGGACTAGTTCAATCACGAAAACTAAATTGTAGTGATAACAATCCTAAAAACATTCAATGAAAACATGAAGACAAGACATTCTAAATGAAATCTAAGAAAACCAAATGTAGATGTCTCCTTCATGTGGCTCCATTGTCCTTCTTTCTCCTTCAAATTGCTTTGTTTTGTGGATCTCACCTACAAGTGCATACACATGAGATGAAAGCAAGATTGACAAGATAGCATGATAGCATAAGGGTACTAGAAGCGTGATTGATTCGACCAAGGGTCAGGGGATTCAAAAATGCAATCAATTGGGGATCTTTGATTGAAGAAATTCATCCAATTTATAGATAAATTGGAGAAAAGATCAAATTAGCATGAAATTGATATTAGAGGCAATTGATTTCAAAAATGGCACAATTGAGTTGAAAGAAGAAGGTTATGACACCTTCTATGTCATGAATTATGACATATTGCCAATGCAAAGGTTAGAGGACTAGAAGGTTATGACATCTTGCTATGCCAAAAGTATGATGCATGAGAAATTTATGCTTCCACCGAAGCACAACAATAGGGAGAACTAGAGAGAAATTAATTAGGTGGAAATTGAATTTGACAAATTAGAAAATAGGGTGAATTAATGAATTGGAAAATTAGAAATTAAGTGAATTAATTAACAATTTTTCATTTATTAATTAATTCACAAAGAGGGAGAAATTAGTTAGCCAATTATATGAACATTTAATTGTGACAAGAAGACTTAGGATAAATAAATAAATTATTTAACCTAGAGGGAGAAATGACAAACAAGGTTAAATGAATAAATCATGAAACCTTAGAAGATTAGGTCTTGACAAAAGATAATTGATGTAGATTCGATTTAATCATGATTCTGACTTGATAAATGATTTGATTGATAAACAATTGAAATTGGTTGAAAAATTGACCAATATTGATCAAGAGACCAAATTAATATGCACCAATTGACATGATTGAAGAGGACAAGGATCGATGACAAATCGATCGCAAAATTGACGAGATTGACAAGGATGAGGATCGATGACAAATCAATCACAAAATGACAAGATTGATAAGAGGACAAAACCGTAATTCAAAAGCGATAAAAATGAGGAATGCAGAAGAAGGACTCAATGCTCGCAAATGATAAAGACCAAGTACTCAACATAGAAGAAATGTTAATGCGATGCAAAAACCTAAAATAAGGCAATGCGCCAATGTTAAAGTATGACTCCGCAAGCGTTGACCATTTTTAGGTGTCTACATTTTGCCCCTCTTTGAGACAATGCGATTTTAAGAATTGTTTCAAAGAACAATAATGAAAATTCCCCAGACAATAATAATGACATATGCATGCCCCCTCAAGGAATTGGCCGGAAAAATCCAGAAAAGAGGCCAATTGATTGATAAGAATGATAGAACATGATAGGAGCAAACAGACTGAAAATCGGAGATCGGATATACGAATGACAAGCAATTGAAGGTGCAAAAGACCGCGACTGACATGAGATGGAGAGTGTGCACGTCCATCTATGCACTAACAAAGATCTATAAATGAGACAAAGAGAGTGAAAATTGCTCATTTGCACTAGCCAAGGAGGAGAATTTGTTGCTTTGGAAAAGGACACTTGCAGAGAGATGGCGAACATTCCAATGGCAGATCACCTTGGAGAATGTGTATGCACCTACAGACGATCGAACGATGTGGGAGCAACGACATGTATCTCAAAAACCCATATTGTGAATTTTATGAATTTGACTTGCTTGTGGGACATTGCGGGGCCCACAAGGAATGTAGAAAGTGACTCCTGCGCTTGTGTAGGGTGAATCCTATGCTTATGTAGGGTCTTCTGCACTTGTGTAGGGTACACAGGCATAGTTTGTTGCTACACAGGTGCAGGAGTTAGCACACAGGCGCAGTTGTGCTCTGGAAACCCTAATTTAGTCAAAAATGGCATGCAAATGATCCGAAAAGGGGGGATAAGAATAGGATAGGTCAAAAATAGATAAAGAAAACCCTGATTTGGACATGAAACAAGGAAATGCAGCCCATAGGAGCAAACCCTAAAACTGACAAAATGTGCCCCAATTGTGATGCAAAGTCGACAATATCCATTGATCACGCTGGAGAACTGACCTGACTGCTTGATGTTATGACATAGACTCAGGAGCACAAACAGAGATACACTAGCAGGACTTGGGATATACTATATCACATTCATGCCTGAGATTAGGGCAAACACAGGACTGCTTACCACATTGGCAGAGCGATGGCACTCGGAGACTTCCTCCTTCCATCTAGCGACTGGAGAGGCGACGGTGACACTAGAGGATGTATGGCATATCCTTCGCATTTCGATTCATGGGGAGATGATAGAGTATGACCCAGTGATAGGGAGGACACATTGTGCAAATTATTTGAGTGTGACGTAGATGATCTAGATATCATAGAGAGGAAGATTGGTTGGGAGACCATGGCATCAGAGTATGATCGGCGATATGTGGTGATAGCATGCCTACTAGCAGGGGACAGATGAGGACATGTATTCCCTATTGGATGGGGAAGAGTGCTAGAGTGGATGGAGATAGAGGGGACAGTGTACACATAGGGACCATGTGTATTGGCTATGCTATATTTTCAGTTGCATCAGATAGCATATCAGGGAGTACAGACTTTTAGCTGTGGAGTCACACTGTTATAGGTATGGGCATTTGAGCACATAGCCATATGTCGACCAATTGCAGAGAGATAGGTATTACCCCACTGACCATATGTGTATTGCTATGGAGGAGCACTAAGACAGGGTCCTTTTGGATACATATTGTACTGGTGACATGAGCTAGATAGATTGAGAGAGTTCACATGGAGACCATATCTTGATTGCCCTGGATGGTCAGATGATAGTGATGAGCTATCGTATTGTAGACAGGAGAGATACCTGATTGGGTGACCAGTGAATCACCAGAGAGTGATTGAGATGTACCTGCCGGAGAGAGTCAGATGATAGTTTAGAGAGAGGTAGGATGTACCTAGAGGGACCACACACTTTTCCCAATCTCACAGAGAGATGAGTTAGTGGGGGAGAATGATTCAGCCACACATAGCATATGCTGACTTCACATAGCTATAGAAGAGATAGTGGGATTGAAGATTAGATGTAGGGGACGCCGGGATGACAAAGGAGTATGAGAGATGGTTTGCACGATGATGGCCAGTGCCATTGACAGATCTTGACATTCCAGTACCTAGGAGACAGGAGGACTTCCCACTCATAGGAGAGGAAGAAGGAGATGATGAGGATAGAGATGAGGATGAGGACGGGGAGGAGGATGAGGGGGATGATGAGGATGGAGATGATGAGGATGATGACTATGAGCCAAATTCAGCCAATCAAGAATCATTGCAGGATATACCCATAGAGCCAAAGACAGCTAGGATAGAGGAGATGGAGATGTGTAGGGCTACCATAGCGAGTCAGCATGATCACATTGTGACATTAGAGAGACAGAATGCCATCTTGAGGATAGAGCAGGATCAGTTTAGAGCAGAGATAGCCAAACTTACAGTGGCTCGAGATACAGCAATAGCACAGGCACAGCGAGAAGAATAGAGAGTCATTGAGTATATTGGGTCAATTAGGGATGCCAGTGCACGGGAGATGGCACAGATGTTGGTAGAGACCAAAGAGGAGATACGCCATTGGAGGACACTATATGAGAGTGCAGTTCCACCAGAGCAGAGGGCAGCTTCATATCGAGCACGATCGAGGATAGAGAGCAGGGCACGCTCTCGGAGGTCAGTGAGCAGCATGGGGGTGAGTGGACCTATGAGACCACCACAGCCAGGACCAGGAGGGACATCATCCATGGGACATGGCAGGGATGAGGAGGACAGAGGGAGCACCCAGTGACAGAGGCACGTGCTCCTTAGGATAGAGACAGATGTAGTTTGACATTATGTAGTCAGCCTGTGGGCCATACTTAGGAAAAACAATCCAATTTTGTACTCCGATATTATTTGGATATATGATATGATATGCATCGATATGATGGGATGCAATGTGTTATGACTTATGTTATTTTCCATGTATGGATGACTTATGCACTATTTATTATGGAACATGTATGAATACATTTTGATGTGTTTTTGATGCATTTATAATATGAAATGGATAAAATACTTGATATGATGCTTGATGTAATGCAAATGTACTAACCAATGAATCTAGGATGCAGCATATGTGTTTGGGGAAATCGGAGCACTAGACTGAACTGACTATCCGAACTGACGAAAGAAATGTTAGTAAGAAGAAATGGAGACAGAGGACAGTTAGAGGCGAAGAAAAATTTGCTTTCACTAATGCACTTTGTAGGTGAGAACCTTTATTTTAATGTAGCAAAATGGATGCGTAGCATCATGGCATTGAAGGCCAGAGCTGAAATACAACCCTTTTTTGCAAAAGATAGACATATCGCAGACAAACAACAATCACAACAAAAAAAAAAATGGGACCATGAACCATCCCGGTCACTCTAAATCACTCAGTGACATCATCGAGCAACATAGGAACATGATCGAAAATAAATCAATAAATGATAAGACTCGCTAATTCCAACAAGTCAAACAAACATCTTGATCTTCATTGTCAAAAGTTGAAAGCGTTGATAGGACGATCATGTTGTCTGGTTTCTGGGAATGTGGTACCCCGTCTAAGACAAGACACAGTCTATTTTCGAGTATACCACACCTTGTATAAGACCCATGATAGTAGTGACAAAGACAAATCATATTGATGCTATCGTTCGATTGAGAAGACAATTGTGATTAGTTTGAATGTCTGGTTTGATTGAAAAAGTTCATCTATTTTTGCATGATTTCATTAAAGCACAATGTGTGATTACGCGTCATTGGATGTATACTCAACGATCTGTCTATGCACAAAGGGGATATTTATTGACAAAATGCAAAATGCCAAAAGAATTGTTTTTGGAATTTGAATGTTTTGAAAAAAAAATTTGTTCCTTTTTTCTTTCAGGACATTATTTGATTTTTTTGGTTTTTTTTTAGAACATTATTTGATTTTTTTGGATTTTTTCAGGACATTATTTGATTTTTAGGGATTTTTTCAGGACATTTTTCAATTTTTTTGGATTATTTCAGGACATTTTTCAATTTTTTTGGATTATTTCAGGACATTTTTCATTTTTTTTGGATTATTTCAGGACATTTTTCAATTTTGATGGATTATTTCAGGACATTTTTCAAGTTTTTATGATTGTGCCCCCAGTGTCTAGCAAGGCAAGGAATATGACAGGTGAATAAATAGGCTTGCTAAAATGATGGTGGATAGAAGGAAGACAAAGGCCTTTTATCATGGAGACAATACAGATGCAATTTTCAAGGGCTATGGCGTGATGGGACAAGAGACTGGATATGACAATGTAAAGCAGTGACATGGCATGAGGGACATGTCAAGAGGTTTTTTAAAACCATGTTTAAATTTTGCGTCCTTATGTTAGATCAAGATCAAGGAATGAAAAAGAGTGTATGGATAGTGATAAGAGATGGATAGGATAAGCAAGACCAAGAATGGATAAGGGGCATGGACTGAAGGTTGGGGTAGGATACGGGATAGTGGTAGAAAGTTGCAATAAGCTAAGGAATACGGATGAAAGGTTATAATAAGCAAATGGATAAAGACCAAAAGCTATGATAGACTGAAAGCTGCAAACAAGATGCATGATGCTCATAAAGATCCTCAGCCTTGTCAAGATCAAAGGTGGAAAGGAAAAATGGACATGAGGGACAATAGGATAATGGAGGAGTATGACATGGTATGATAGGATAATGGAACAATGAAGGACAAAAGGATATGAAGGAGGAAACCTGCCCCCAAGTGTGGTGTGCAAGAAGTTCATAAATTACACATGACGCCTGTTTGCTAGGTTTTCATCATGGTACTTGCCCAAGGTGCCTGTTTGCCAGGTTTTCACCAGTGGACGAATTATTTTTGCTTTACTTTTTTTCTTTTGTCTTTTTTTTTTTCACTTTTTTTTTTTTGTATTTTGACTTTTTCAATAGAAGATGGACACATGATAGGGGATGGAAGAAGGACTCAAGCGTCTTTTTTGTTTGGATAGTAGCCTTGAAAAAAATGGACCATGACCTTTAAAAGTATGCTCAAAGATGTTGGTAGGATAAGGACATGGAAAATAAGATGAAACTAAGGCAAGGATTTATGTAAAGGATGGGATCAAAGGGATCAAAGGATGGAAAATATGCATTGGATAATGGATAGGGTATTGGAAGAATTTGGCTTGAGTGGATAGAAATTTTGGCAAGATTGACATTGGCACACACGTTGAGGGGTGATGGACTGATGGAGGAAGAATGGATCTCAGATTGTGAGATTTGGATGGAGGAATAGCTTGGGATTTTGGGACATAAGGGCCCAAAATGGATGAAGAAGGTGATGGAGGAACAAATTTGAGAGGTTTGGATGGAGGAATAGCAATTTTGGATGCCAAGTTGGATGTTTCTTTAGGATTTTGTGCTTCAAGGAGCCGCTTAGGGATCCACATGGTTTTTGATTTTTCATGCTTTCGTGGTTCCTTGGAGTGCATTGCTTGCACAAGGGATTTAGGAACCCATATATATTTTGACTTTGCTTTATTTTTCTTAGTGGGCCTCTGTGGCCTTTTGGATTTTTCCATTTCTTTTTGGATCATATTTTTCTTTGCTTTGACATGTCAATTAGATTGGACATGTTGATCCTTGAATACATGTGGATTTTTAGACTTATGAATTTTATGTTTGGCATCCAAATTGCTTGGAGGAGGAAAGGAATGCATGGATGGATATGAATGAAATGGAGTTCTTTTGGATTGATGAAATTTACTCAAGGATGTGTGCCTTTGCTGACCTTTCATAGAGGAAAAAGGAATATAAGGACCTAAGATGGATGGAAAGTATGATGGGGAAGGTGTATGTTTTGATTTTGATAGAGGGATACCAATGTCTTGAGAGTGAGTTGTGTACACATGACCCTTAAGATTTTCTTTCATATTGAGGAGTTCTTTCTCATGAAGGTCTACTCCTTTGCCTTTATGAATATCTTGACTTGTAGGATACTCTTTTCTTTGGGAAGAAGACGCGAGTCCATTATGAGGTGGATATGATATGAGAGAAATAATGAGATCATGAAGGGGATCGGATTGCACCAAAGTGGAAGAACCCATTATGCATGTTGAGGGTTCATGAACATCTTGCACTGACACATTAGAATCATGAGGGGGATTAGGATCATGAGGGGGACATGGTTCAATGACAGGCTCTTCAAGAGATGGAATGGGAGAAATAATGGGATCATCAAAAGAAATGCGATCTTGAAGTGGATATGCTGGATTAGGACGTGGAGATGGAGGAACAAAAAGATCTTGTGGAGGATTTAAAGGAATAATAGGGTCTTGTGTTGGAAATGAATTTGGAAGGATACTTTGATCTTGACAAGGAGGAAGATCATTGGATTCCTCTTTAAAGGTGCTTTTCTCTTGACTTTCAATGGGATCATTGGAAAGGATGGAAGGGATATCTTGATCTTTCTTAGGGAATGGAGTGTCAATGGGATTTGAAATGATATTATGTTCTTGGAATGGAACGAGATCATTTGGGATTGGATGGACTGGGATATCTTGATCTTGCTCGGGGAATGGAGTGTCAATAGGACTTTGGATAGGATGGACAAGAATAGGGGAATCATCATGAGTGTCTAGGAACATGGGGTCCTAGTCAACAATTGGATGGGATGATAAGGTTTCGGGATCTTGATCTTGATCTGTTTTAACATGCATTTCTTTATGCTCTAAATTATCCTCTTGACATGAGGTTGGACTTTGGATATGCATGGGGGATTCTGACAAGGGATCAATGGTTTGGCATGAAGGAAATGCACTTTGAACATTTGTGATGGATTCTGGCAAGGAACAATGCTTGAACATGAGGAAGAGGGACTTCGAATGGGGTCCTCTAAAATAGGTAATGGCAATAAAGTGCATGGTGGCATTGTGTCTTGTATTTCTGAAACATGACAAGGATGTGCATCATGAATTGGATTATCATGGCAATCAATTATGGATAGCCCTTGGGTAATTTCATCCTTGGGTGTATTGTTTGATGAGGACAATATGGAAGGTTCTTGTGAAACTTCTAGAGGTGTAGGGATAGATGCCACTAGAGAGTCAATTTGCTTGCGAGGGGATGAGGCATTACTAGACATAAGTGTATTATCTTGATCTTCCTCAAAGAACTCACTTGGTAATTTCCTTAAGATCATTGCAATAAAGCCACCTTTCTTTCGAGGTTTTGACATAGTTGTATCTGGAATTTGAACTTGTTTGGCAAGGAGTTGGTTTTGATCTAATGTCATGTTTTGATATTGGACTTGGTTCAATTGTTCTGACATGTTTGAAACTTGGGTTGGTGTGTGTTGCAACCTTTGTTTTTGAATGTTTGGTTGTGGTTGTTGACATTGATATGTTGATTGAACTTGTTGATATTCCACCATTGGTTGAACTATTTGTTGACATTGTATAGTTGATTGGACATATTGTTGAAATTGGACCATTGGTTGTATTGGCTGTATATGTTGAACAATTGGTTGAACCATTGGTTGTATTGGTTGAAAATCTGATTGATATTAACCACCTTCTTGTTCTTGTTGTGGAGGCACATAATGTTGAAATTGATGTTGTCTCCTTTCTTGAAATTGTTTCATCATCTCTATTTGTGAGAGGAGAGCTGGTATGTCTGATCGTTCAAGAAGAGATCTTACATCAATTGGCACAATCTTTGGATTTTGACCTGGAAATTTTTGAAACATTTTGGACATTTGTGATCTATTCTTCTCAATGTTTTTCACTCTTTGTTCCAATATCTCCTCTTCTTGAGCTAGTTTCTCCTCTAGTTTTTGTATTTGGACATTTACATCATTATGATAAGTTTGATCCAAGTTCTGAGACATGTAGAGATTGGATTGATATGATTGACTGCTCAATTGTGATGACATGGCTTCGTAAGAAGGTTGAGACCTCATTTCAACAAACATGTCACTATGCAAATGCAATATTTTTGGAAATTTTTTTTTTCAAGGATGATGTATGATATGCAACTAAATGCAAACTAAATAGACAGAAATACAATCTATGGCAAGAATGCAACCTATGTTTTTGTTCTTTTTTCAAGATTTTGACAAACTTATGAATGCAATTCTAAAAAAGAGACCCTTAGGAAATTGAAATGATGTCTAGACCTCAAAAGACAAAATGACAATGTCTCCCCTATATGCTTGGATACTAAGCTAGGTTGACCAAATGACATTGATGACAAAAAGAGAAAAGGTTTGATAAGGTCTAGACCTCCTAACAATGACTTAGGGTTTATCAAAGATTTGGATTACTCAAGTATGACAAAACCTAGTTTTGACACTATATGCTAAGGGACAATTACTATGCAAGTGACCCTAATATGATATGATAATGACCTCAGCTTAATGAAGAAACCTAGGGTATGCAAATGCAAATGTATGACAATGTCAACCTAAGTTTGAATTATGAAATGGTATTACTCTAATGCAAGAGGACACATGCAAATGTTTGACCCTTATTGATAGGCAAAGGAGTATGACCTAGGTGAAACTTAACCTTTGTAATTGACAATGAATTTGCAAAATGCAAACCTAGGATGAACCTAAATCTAAGTGACATGAATGTTGAGACAAGATTTTGAAAAATGTTTGACAACCATGTTTGAAGGTGTTTTGAACTTTGTTGAATGAAATACTCTTGTGTTTAACCTTGTTTCAAATCAATTTGGTCTTGTTTTTGAAATGAGATACAATTCAACTTTTGACAAACAAAGAAGACAAGATATTTCAACTTAGACTCAAGACAATCATGCTCATTCACACATTTCTTATGGTAGGCAAGGACATTAGCTACTTGAGAGGTAGACTTGTTATGGGATTCAAGGAGAATACATAGATGCTTGACCCCATGGGCTCCCCTCCATGGCACTCACTTCTCAGGGTAGCCAAGCATCAGTCCCCATGGAAATCTCCCCATGGTGAATTTAGTATCTCTTCCAAGTATCCGAACTTGTCCTTCTCAAGCAACTAGAAGGATTTTTGGCCTCTAAATACAAGGTGTTTAATAAGGATTTTTGTTAAGCGTTACTCCTTGGTGTCACACAAGCATGATTGAGACATTAAGCCCACCAAGATACCAAACAAATGTAGTCACACAAGAATGATTTAGACCATGAGGCCCTACTTAGATGTTGATATGAGAAAGAGTTCAAGGGTCATCACTTCCCAAGTAACTACAATTCCCATGTAACCCTTCCTTCAAAGCTTTCGCTCATCAGGTATTTATTTATAGTGAGTTAGAATGACAAGGTATTCTAGCCATACTCACTTTGGGTCATTCCCTTCTCACGATTGTCACTTGCTTGCAAAAGCAAATGGTCGAGAAGGCAAGCCCTCTAAAGGTGACACACAATCTAGACAATGAGAATGGTATTGAAGATCTGGATTTCTGATCACCCTAAGAAGGATGAGAGCATACTCTCCTACTCCAATGTCAAACTCAACAATCAAAGAAAACATACATTCATTCCAACCTATTTACAAATCATACTAGGTTCCTAAATATGAATTTCAAACACAAAGTTTAGTTGTAATCCAAGGCAACCTACAAAACCACCAAGTTAGAAGTTTGATATGTTTGATCTTTGACTATCGAACATGCATAAAAATCGTTAGTAGTTTCATCTTTGTCTTTGCCATGCATAATGCCAAGATGCTGCATAAAGAATTAGTACCATAAAACCAAAAAGTAGAAACAAAATGGAAAACAAATCAATTTGCAAGTAAGAAAAACTGCCTTTTTACCTCTGTTTCTGGCCTTACACAGGCGCAAAATGCTTGACACAGGCACATAATGATGCAACACAGGCACAGATCCCTTTGACATAGGCACATAAGTCTTTAACATAGGCACAAAATGCTTGACATGGGCACAAATTGCTCCTACACAGGCGCAGAAGTGCTTAGAAAGGCCTGCATTACCCTGTTTCTTGGGTTTTTCACCTGCAAATCATCTCAAAAGAACTCAAAAGCATGGTTAGGGGGTTAGTTCATGTCGGTTTCACCAATTAATGTAAGGTAGGAATCTGGAAATCATCACAAGCAATAGCAAATTGGACTAGTTCAATCATGAAAACTAAAATGCAGTGATAACAATCCTAAAAACATTCAATGAAAACATGAAGACAAGACATTCTAAATGAAATCTAAGCAAACCAAATGCAGATGCCTCCTTCATGTGGCTCCATTGTCCTTCTTTCTCCTTCAAATTGCTTTGTTTTGTGGATCTCACCTACAAGTGCATACGCATGAGATGAAAGCAAGATTAACAAGATAGCATGACAACATAAGGGTACTAGAAGTGTGATTGATTCGACCAGGGGTCAGGGGATTCGAAAATGCGATCAATTGGGGATCTTTGATTGAGGAAATTCATCCAATTTATAGATAAATTGGAGAAAAGATCAAATTAGCATGAAATTGATATTAGAGGCAATTGATTTCAAAAATGGCACAATTGAGTTGAAAGAAGAAGGTTATGACACCTTCTATGTCATGAATTATGACATATTGCCAATGCAAAGGTTAGAGGACAAGAAGCTTATGACATCTTTCTATTCCAAAAGTATGACGCATGAGAAATTCGTGCTTCCACCGAAGCACAAAAATAGGGAGAAGTAGAGAGAAATTAATTAGGCGAAAATTGAATTTGACAAATTAGAAAATAGGGTGAATTAATGAATTGGAAAATTAGAAATTAAGTGAATTAATTATCAATTTTTCATTTATTAATTAATTCACAAAGAGGGAGAAATTAGTTAGCCAATTAAATGAACATTTAATTATGACAAGAAGACTTAGGATAAATAAATAAATTATTTAACCTAGAGGGAGAAATGACAAACAAGGTTAAATGAATAAATCATGAAACCTTAGAAGATTAGGTCTTGACAAAAGATAATTGATGTAGATTCGATTTAATCATGATTCTGACTTGATAAATGATTTGATTGATAAACAATTGAAATTGGTTGACAAATTGACCAATATTGATAAAGAGACCAAATTGATATGTGCCAATTGACATGATTGAAGAGGACAAGGATCAATGACAAATCGATCGCAAAATTGACGAGATTGACAAGGATGAGGATCAATGACAAATCGATCACAAAACGACAAGATTGATAAGAGGACAAAACCCTAATTCAAAAGCAATAAAAATGAGGAATGCAAAAGAAGGACTCGATGCTCACAAATGATAAAGACCAAGTACGCAACATAGAAGAAATGTTAATGCAACGCAAAAACCTAAAATAAGGCAATGCGCCAATGTTAAAGTATGACTCCCCGAGCGTTGACCATTTTTAGGTGTCTACACACTTCACTAAATATTGACATTGTATCACTGGTCAAGTTGGATGGAAAATTAGGGTTGACAGATCTGAATTCGTCTCTAGAAGAGTTGTTGGATGGTTTTTAGGGTTTAAGCTTGCTTTCTAAGGATTCCTTTTTCCTTAAGTCCAAAACCCTGAACCATTTTCAGGTCTTGGTTGCTTTTGTTCTATTTTATAGACAATCAGCTTTGGGCCATTTCCAATCCTTCAAGTTATAACTTAAGCCACCTTAGTTGTGCGCATACCAAATCTATCTTATTAGTCTTACTAGCCTCAAGCCTTTGTAGAGTACAAATAAAATATCTTGCCAAGTTGCATGCCACATCAATTTCATGCTTGTTTCTTATTGTTCATACAAGACTATAACAATATAGAATGTTTGAACCTATCAAGTACACAATGAAGTGGTATTCTTCCATGTGTCTGAGTGCTCATAGATAATTTTTTTGGCATATGCACACTCCAATGAGACATTGTAGGTGATTGAAGGTTTTGTCATTGATGGCAACCTTAAAATCCTATGGCACTGGCAAGGCATTACACTGGCACTAGCAATATCAGACTCTACACCGACACTCAGACCACCAGCATCGATAGAGAAAGGAAGCATACTGGCACAAAGGTCGATAGGATTTTTGTTATATTATATTTTGTTATTTATTGTAAAATATTTGTAAGCCAACTTGGCATCATTATATAATGACTCATATATATAAGAGATCATTGTAGAACATTTGAAGTAAGAGAGAAGAATATATTTAGGCGAAATAAGGCAGACCTATTATGCGAAATATAGGTTAAGGGTTTATGTAAGAAGAAGAGCAGAAACCGGTACTGGATTTGGCATTATAGATGCTATTTTGAAGCAGTACAAGATACTGGATTTATATAATCCATCATTGTAAGTCAGTGAGACTTCCCATTGAGCAGTGAGCTCTAGGCAGTTGGCCTTCCTGCATGTGTAGGCCCCTCTTGTAAGTAATATTCTCTTATTGGCCAGTAAGTGAATATTGTGGGTCACAAATCCCACCAAGGTTTTTCCCACACCGGGTTTCCTCGTTAAAACATTGTGTTATGGTGTGTTTTTCATGTGGATGCTTTTAATTCTATTTATTGCATTATTTCTTGCATACCGATACACTATTATAATATGTTCTACATGTTTTAAGTTAAGAAATTCAATTCACCAGTTAGATACTGATTCACCCCCCCCTCTCTCAGTATCTATGGAAATCCTAACAATTGGTATCAGAGCTTGGTCCTCTATTTTCAGAAGCCTAACATCTTGAGGAAGATCTTGACACTGGTAGAGATGAAAAATCTGATGAAGCAACTAGAAGCAGCTCTCTCAGACTATGATGCAAAGAAATTGAAAAACATCAAACTAGAAGATGATCTAAAGGTAGCCCAGGATATCATTCAGGCACTTCAAGAAAACTTTACCATTGCAAGAAACAAGAGAAGAGAATTATGTGAAAAGATGCAAAATGAGAATGATGAAAAGGAATCACTTAATGATATGATAAACAAGTTGAAACAAAAGAACATGACAACAAAGAATGAGATGCAGGATATGACTATGAGATTCTGTAAGGAAATTGAAGATAGGAAGAAGAATGAAGAAAAATTGACTAGAAGACTAAGTGATGTAGCAAATGAGAACACAAGACTTAGCTATGAAAATGATTTGTTGAAGATAGATCTGATGCACACTCAAAATGACTCAAATGAATGGATGAGGCAGAAAGAAGTCTTAGAAAGAGAACTAGATACTGCAAATCAACATAAAGAGAAATTCAAGAAAAGCTTAGAGGAACTTGGTAACTTGCTAAAGAATCAAAAACCTAAAGGTGACACTTCTGGAATTGGCTTTGAAGTTGGTGAAAGCTCCGGTACTGCAAACACTCAGGATCATAGCTAACCGGTAAGACAACCTAATGCTTATAAATTCAATGGAAAATGCTCTAACTGTAATAAGTATGGTCATAGAGCAAATGAATGTAGATCTAGAAATTATCAAAATATCAACACACCCACCGGTCAATGTTCAAAATGCAACAAAGTTGGTCACAACTCTGAATATTGCAGAATGAATGTGAGATGTTATGTTTGTGGAAGATTTGGACATTTATCTAATCAATGTAGAACACAAACCGACATAGGTTATGGAAAGGCTATTCAGAAAAATAATGTGACTTGTTATGGATGTAACAAGATTGGGAATATTGCAAAATTATGTAGAAGTAAAGGATCACCGACAGACAACAAAGGTCCTAGTTTGAAAGGAAAAGAAAAAGTTGAAGAGGTTAAGCAAGAATTCTCAAAACAATGGATTAGAAAGTCAGACCTAAATATTGTTGGGAATACTCCTCCACTAGTAGAACCATTCAACACTCCACTGGCAGGACAAAGTAATGCTTCACCGGTAGGATAGAGTAATACTCCACCGGTAGGAAGCTCTTCATCAAATTGAAGAAAATTTTCTTGAGGGTTTGGCAATCAATGAGACACATGCTATAATACCCTCGGTTAATGGTGAGAAGTTGGAAATTACTTCTATACCGGAAGACAATGTTAAGTGACTACTTAACAAACATATATTAAATGTGGTAGATGGCAAATAAACATTATAAACTTGTGGTTTTGGCTCCATTTCATTTCACTAAAATTTCAAACATTCGAAGAGCCCAAAACATGCAGAGCTAAGGCATTTCGAGCAAAGAGGCAAAGCACTTCAGCAATCAATCCATCCAAAGGCATAAAAAGATATTTATCATCATGGCATCCTCCTCTACACCTGAATTCATAGAAAACCCTACAGTAGTCAAGGTTATAAAATGTCCTAGGCCCGAATTTCAGCTAGTTCCCAAGGTAGCTAAGAAAGATGACAATGTAGGTGCTTTTTCCCAAATTCTAAAAGGAGTTGTTTTTGCAAAAGATCCCATAATATAAATTCATTGCAACATAGAGGAATTAGGAGATGAAGAAATTAAAAACATGTATAAGATTGTTATATGTGACAATTTCAAAAATGTAAAACCTGAACATAAAGTTGTTGAAACCCTAGGATTCACTAAAATCCTCTGCATTCCTGAATTTCCCAAGGAAGTGATTAGGATAGTTTTAAGTAGGGTACATGGTTCATTCTTTTGGCTTGATTCAGTATACAAAATTACAAAGGAAGCTGGGAAAGTAGTAATAGGGTTACCTTCCACCGGTAACAGACCAGACAAGACTAAGAAGGTCTCCAATGACCTAGTAATGAACTTAACTAGTGCAACATTAGACAGAAGGTCTCTGAGGGTTAATGATGTGACTGATATAAATGTGAGATTTGTTAGCATGATTTTAGGGTACAAAGAAACTCATGCAAACAGACTTAACTCAGTTTCTAGTTTATGCATTAAGAGTGCTTATGACATGGTTAAAGACAATGTAAAAATTGATGTATGTGAATGGTTAAAAGATGAGTTGATTGATAACTTAGGCAAAATCAAGAAGGATAAGAATTGAACTTTTAGATTTGGAAATCTACTTGTATGCTTGATGCTATACATAACCAAACAAGTTCCCGGTATAGGCAATAAGAACCTTGGATTTGACATACCGGTAGGAAAACAGTTAACAGACCTATTCAACAACATGGGTGAAAACAAAGAAAAGAATATTTGTTGGTTAATAGATTGAATCTCTCAAAATTTATAAATAAATACTCCTGTTTCCCAATAGAAAACCAATGAGAACCAACAGTTGGGTAAATAATTATTACTTTACCCTCTGCATAAAGGTACAACTCCCTATATGATACTCAATGAATTTTGACCAAACCTTATCATATAATTCACTTTTAACCAGAAAGCAAAGAAAGGCTTTAACATTCACTTGTCAACATAAAATGAACACCTCACAATGATTATCGGAACGTATAACAAAACATTAAACTTCAAATAATGATTAACTCATATAAAGTGATCAAAATATTTGAACTCTGATTGATACTCGCTCATGCCTCACAAGACAAGGGGAATTAGAATATTCAAATGCTTTCAGCTAATTTCATTCATCAGATTGATTCATAGACTTGACATTAGATAAAAATAAGAGAAAGGAATCCAATACATGAACATATAAATATCCCAACAAAAATCTTTTATATATTCAAACGCACAGGTTTCAAAAGTTGTATTAGACATTCCATTCCATTCAAAGATGGAGTATTTCCCTAAGATTACAAGTAAGACTAGTTCGTTCCTCCAAATTTTTTTCCCAAAATTTTTATATCCCCCCCCAAAACATTCATCACTAATATATAGCCGCTAGGCTAAATTGTCTTTTTTAACAAATGAAACTAAAATTTCAAGAAACAACCGTCCGTAACTAAAATTAACTAAAACAGCAAAAAGTGGTAAATAGAGTTATAATGATAAGAACAAAAAATGGCTTAAATTGTCTCTGGGGTGTGCGTGGTGCCACGTATATTTCACCACTCCATATGAGCCGCGGAGAAGTTATGAACAACCTGGTAATGTGGGAGCCCAATGTGTAGGATGCATTGCTTCCAAACTTCTTTGTCCATACCCACTTGCATAACTTTAATTTTGTACACTTCTGAGTGATCTGAATAGACAAATAACATAGATTCAATTTGAGCTACCCTAGTGAAGTCATCTTTGGTAAAAGACTTTGATTCTTTAACCAAGTTTATCTTTCCTTTGAAACTCTGCACCATATCTACTGCCTCCTCGATGGTCTATCCATCTTCCTTAAGAATTTGTACATCAATGCACTTTAAGTCTTTCTCCATCATGGCAATGAGTTCTTTCAATTCTTTCAATAGCTTAACGGACTCTTCATGACCTTGCTTTATGATTGAATTTCTCCATTCAATATTTTCCTCGGCTACATATAGTACCTTGTCATCCAAATCATTTACTGCCTTTTCTCTGAGAAAGTTCATGACACCATATTTCTGCACATCTTTCATCTGAATCAATACTGCAACCCTTTTTTTCCTTTCCTTCTCCCATGCTAACACCTCTATTTCAACCTCTTGAGTTACAATTACAGCATCCTCGTACACCCTGACCAGATTAGCAATATACTCTGTTCCTTGCTGAATTATGGATTCAAGCCACTCCTCGAAGGTTTTTGCCAACACATGATTTCTCTGAACCTTATCCAACAAATTTTGATTCATGGGTGATTTAGGATCAAAACTCTGAGAAATCTATGACAGGGGTTGTGGACTGGGATGATGTATAGCATTGATGTACTCTACTATTTGCTTAACAGTCTATTTCAACTCTCGTTTGTCCTTCTCATCCTTCCATGTTCTGGACAACATTCTTTTAGTGCAGGACTCTAGGTGTTTTGCATCAGCAGCCCTTGAAGCAGTTCCTAAATCAACCTTTTCAACAGCAAAATCCGGCTCAGTAGCATTCTCTGGATCTTTGTCTAAAATCGGCCTAGCCACTTCAGCTACCCAATGCCTTGTACTCTCATCCACTTACAACATAGCTTCTACTTTTAGCTTTTTAGACAAAGGTGTTTTCCCAAGGCATTTACTCACCATATCCTCCATGGGTACACTAATAGGGACTACATTACATTTCTTACTAATTGACACTCCCAACCACCTTGAAACATTTGGAGATTCTTTTGCTTGCGGTGTCTAATATTCAAATGAATCCATGGTAGCCAAAGTAGTCACTTGACTGGGGCTTTCCTCAAGCTACTCCTTTTCTTTACTTGCATCTTGAGCTACAGGGATGTTTGCTTCCGGTTCACCCATAATCACTTGCACCTCTTCACTATCAAAAGTTATGATAGTTTCTTTTCCTGAAATTTCTGCACCTTTCCTCTTACTTCTGGAATGGGTGACTCAAACTATTGAGGGGCCAAATAGTGGTTCTTTAAATCTTCTAGTTTGAACCTTCTCACCTTGTGTATCAGTGACACCTACAATATCAACAATAATGTTAGAAGAAGAAATTGGTATAGCAGCATGAGATTACTCAACTGATTTCTCGGCTGAGGTAGTGGTGAATCTTATTCCAGATCTATAGTCTCTTAACTATTTTTCTATTCTCCTTATAACATTAAAGGTTTTAGATTGAATATTTTCTTCTTCTCTCCTATCCCAATCAATTTTAGGAATAGGTTGCTTATGAACTCTTTCATTGAACTTCGGGTCCAATACATCTTCACCCTCCTCTTCTTGTATTTCTACTATGTTCATTGGCAATTTCAAAGTAATGATTTGCCGTAAAGTGAACCTTGACCATAATCTTCTCTGGACTTCAAATTCATCACAACAATCTTCCCAGTAGTCTTCTAACTGGGGTATATGTGAAAAGTTCACATCAACATTCAGGTGCTTCATTTCATACTCTCTGTTGTCAAACCCCTGCTGAGTAGCACAAGGCTACAAATTCATTTTCTTGATCTCCACTCCTAGGTTCAATGCATCAGAAATAGTTTTGCAACTATAATATCCAAGTTCAACTGGGAAAATTTCTTCAGACTCACTTTTCATCCCTAATTTCTTATCAACATGAGCTAGTTGTCTGCAAAACTTCAAAGAGTACATAACTATCAAGAGCATATCTGGGCAATTTGAAAGGTTCATCTTCAAAGCCACCAATTCTAATATAAGTAAATCTCAAAAATTGAATGAAACAACTCCCATATGTGCTGACCAACTTTAATGCCTCAGGTGACATTCTATTATTCAAATTTCCCTATAGTTCAAAAGTTAATCTTCCCACAAAGACATCATTCCATCACAAGAAGTTTTCTGTGTACCTCTGTATCTGCAAATGTGGATAGCACTCATAGACCTTCATTCTATTAACCCAAGGTTCTTGATATAATCTTGGCATTTCTCTGATATAGGCTAAAATATAAAACAGGTATGAAGTCATATAAAAATTAGCTGTTCCAACAAAATTACTTAAACCTTCATGTAATCTCTGAGCAAATTACTTGCATCCAATCAAGGTATTTCTCACCAGCTAATAATACCTGAATGTAAAAATACATCCAGTCCTCCCAATAGAAGGCATGTGAATTCCCCTTAAGCCTATTCAAAAGAATCACGATATCTCTAACTTTGTAATGAAATGCTCTCTTGTCAAGGGTTTAGGCAACCTAGAACCTCCCTTCTATATTTTAAGGAGCCAGTTTCTAGTAATGACGCTATGATAAACACTTTTCTTCTCAAAGAAAAATGCATATGAGGTTACTATGGACCAATCTTCATATGGCTCTTTGTGAGGAATTCCAATTGCGGCCATTACTGTTTCTCTGTCAATCCACACTAGCATGTCTCCATTATTGGCTCTAATACACCTATTACTAGCATCATATCTATTCATGCATACATATACTAATTTTGGGCAAGGAGCAGCAATTGGGAATGCGGCGGCCTCAATAAGACAACTGTGAACTATCTTTCCCATCATGGAATTGGCTGTTGGGTTCTTAGCCCTCTCTAGAAAATTATCTAACTCATCTTAAATGAAGGCTGTATCATCTAACTCTGGGAGGGTACTAATCAAGCATGATGTTTGACCCAATTTTGGAAGAGTCGGTCTCATTTTTGCTTAAAATTGCATCAATCAGACAACATTCAACTCCGAGGCAAAGAATTACACTTTTCCAATCTCAGAACTAAAACAGAGTAGGGGAAAATAAGCAATTGAACTCACCTGCCTTCAACATCAAACTGTGAAACCCTCAGAAAAACTGAGCTAAATTATGTTCTGCTTTTGCACTCTTTGCCAATGGCAACAATAATTATCTTGCCTGAGAAGCATCATATTTAAGGACGGAAAATACTAAAAAGAACCAACACACGCTTCGTCATAGCTCATTCATCCATGTGAAACCACTTGTGATTTGATATAGTTCTGACATGCTTATTAATTAGAAATCAACTCCACATAGTCGACATGCCTTCTCATGATTGTTTCCATAATTGCAATTTGAAAACATGAAAACCAAGGAATATTCTGTTTCCATTGCGCTGCCTTTTCTTCCTAAACACCATTAGGCTGATTTGAAACACCGCTTTGAACCTTGAACTATTTTAAAAGAAGGTCATTGGTTCAAAGTTCAAATGACAAAAGATCAACATTTGCAAACAGGCAGAAAGAGATAAAAGGAACATTCAATGACATAGGAATGAACCTTGAACCTTGAACCATTTCAAAAAAAACAAAGGTTCGATGGCTCAAGTTCAAGGCGACCACAAGACTAGTACTAAAGAGACAACTGCAAAACATAAGACAAAAGAATGATTGAACCTTGAACCTTGAACCTTGAACCAGAAAGGTTCAAAGTTCAAGTTCAATGACTATGCTAATGAAGACTTAGAACTTAATGGATCGCATTTCCTTTGAACTCGAATTTTGAACTTTATAAAAGGTTCAACAAATGAGTACGAAACTCAATTGAGGAAGACTTAAGCTCTGCGAAAATGATGACCCTTATTTTGATGGGCTATAAGCGAAAAAAAAAAAGAGAAGGGGGGTAACAATTGGCTCTAACTAGGGACCAAGACTGTGAAGGACTAGGAAGGAACTTAGAATCTTTGGTTTTGCACTAAAACAAAGACGAGGATGCAAAACTAGAACAACTAAACACAACAAAACTGAGCTATGTACAGAGAATGAAGGGAATACCTGCTTACAATTTGTAAAGCTTGAGATCATGTCCATTATAAGATAGGGGAAGAGTAGTACCATCCATATATGTGAGCTTGAAAGAGTTTGGTCCCTTCACTTCATGGATCAGAAATGGACCTTTCCACAAGGACTCAAATTTTCCATGTGCTCCCCTCGCCTCCCTTCTTTTGTCCTAGAGTAGAACTTGATCTTCCTGCATAAATTTCTTTGGCCTGGCTTTACGATCAAAAATCTGTTTAACCCATTGCTGATGTTCCGTAATGTGGTCAACCAATTTTTCCCTTTCTTCTTCTATTCTAGCAAGATGCATAATTCTCCTTTCCAGTGCATTTTGAAAATGTGAATCTTCAATAACTGTCTGTAATTTGGAAGCTGCCAATTCAAGAGGAAGTGAGAGCTGAGCCCCAACACCATACACAAGTTCAAAAGGAGACATACCAATTTCTCATTTTGGTGATGTCCTATCTACCCACAGGGCTTCATATAACCTTTTATGGCAATCTTTAGCATTTTCACTAACCAATTTCTTCATGATATTTCTCAGATTTTTGTTACTGGATTCTGCCTGACCATTACCTTGTGGGTAATAGTTAGAGGAATGCACCAAGGAAATACCGTGATCATAACAAAACATGGATATTTTTGTAGAAGAAAAACTTGCAGCATTGTTAGTCACTGTCTTCAATGGTACCCCAAAACGAACCAGAATATTTTCCTTTAAGAACTCACATATTACTTCTGAGGTTGTTCTCCTAATAGGCACTACTTCTACCCACTTAGTAAAATAGTCTGTAGCCATGAGAATATGTGTATGTCTAGCGCTGGAAGAGGGTGTCAGTGGACCAATGAAATCTAGTCCCCATTGCTTGAAAGGTTCTTCCACAACCACTGACCTGAGAGGTAGAGTAGCTAGTTGTGGTTTCCCTGTAAAAATTTACATTTATCACACTTTGCAACCCAAACATAAGCATCTTTAAACATATTGGGCCAATAATAGCAGTTCCTTAATATTTTGTATGTGGTGACTATAGAAGAGAAATGACCGCCACAAGCATCATAATGAAATGACTTCAGCAAGGCCTCATGCTGTGCTTTATCCACACACCTCAGGAAAGTTCCATCTAGACCTTTCTTATATAATATGTTATCAAAAATAACATATTTAGCTGCTTTCAACTTCAAGTTTCTCTTTTCTTTAGGAGACAAATGTGTAGGACATTCTCCATATGTTAGGAAAAAGGCTACATCCATGAACCATTCATCCTGCAGGCTAACAAAAAGAGCTAAAGGCAAACTTTCTTCTTCTTCTTTATTTTTTGCCATTAGGCGACATAATCCCTGTCCACGAACTAACTTTGTTGGCCTGATATCCAAGTCAAATTCTTGAACCTTTGAAACCCAAGTTGCTCTATTATTCATTCCCACCTCTTGCTGAGTTAAGATACTTTTAACAGCAGAATTTGGCACAAAAACAGTTGAATGAGAATGCAATATGTAATACCTAAAATGCTTAATAGCTTTAACAACTGCGAAAGCCTGTTTCTCATTCAATGAATAGTTTAATTCATGTTATTTAAGTGGAATGCGCATAAATGCAATGGGGAACTCTTCACCAAGTTCATTCTTCTACAGGAGAATACCGGACATCATGTGTTCTGAAGCATTACAGTAAATGATAAAGCTTTTCTTGAAATCAGGATTAATTAATGTTGGAGCATGAGTGATGGCCTTTTTAACCTCTTCAAAATATTTCTTTGCTTCCTCTTTCCATTTAAAGATTTGTTTTTCACTCATCATTCCTACAATATGCTTAGTGATTTCAACAAAATCTGGTATAAATCTCCTAAGAAAGCTTACTTGACCAAAAAATGATTTGACACCACTCCTGTCTGATGGCAAACTTAGATGTTGAATAGCTTTAACATGATCAGGGTCAATCTTGATACCATCTTGCAAAACTATATGTCCTAAAAGCTTTCCTTCAGTAACACAAAAAACTAATTTCTTTGGGTTAAGAGAAATACCATGATCTCGGCACCTTTGCAACACAGTTTCTAAATTCTTGAAATGATCTTCCCTTTTCTTGGAGAAAACTGTCAAACCATCTAGATACACAACAATGGTCTTACCAATAAAATGACCAAAAGAAAGGTTCATTGCTCTTTGGAAAGTAGCTCCAGCATTTATTAGACCGAAAGGCATGCGGTTATAGGCAAAAGTTCCCCATGGTGTTGTAAAGGCGGCTTTGTGTTGATCTTCTTTTGCCACACTTACTTGATTATATCTAGAGAAACCATCAAGTATCAACATCATTTCAGATCCGGCAACAGTTTGGAGAATGTGATCCATTGCTGGTAAAGGATAATTGTCTTTTAGGCTAGCTTGATTCAGATTCCGAAAATCAACACAAATTCTTATTTCTCCATTTTTCTTACGAACCGGAACAATATTAGCCACCCATGTAGAATGATGAATTGGATAGATTATCCTTTCTTGGAGCATTTTATCTATTTCTCTGAAAATTGCATCTGCAACTTTTGGGTTATAGTTCCTTAATTTTTCCCTAAAAGGAGCCGCTCCTGGTTTAAGGGGAATATGATGTTGAAATTGACCATCTCTAAAATCTTTCAAATCTTCATAGGACCAGGCAAAAACATCAAGAAACCTTCTCAATAGTTCAATGAATAAATGCCTTTCTTTTGGAGTGCAACATTTACCCAAATTAACCATTTTTGGATTATTTTCATCACCAATATTAATTCTCTCATATTCACCTGATGTATAAGCATTGTGAGGATCAGTTCTTCTTACAAACTTGTCATTGCGGTCAAACAAGCTCTTTAAAGTTACCAATCCTTTTGGAATTCGATTTCATTTAAGCTGAACTACTCCCTCTCTAAAGCTTCCCTTCTCGTCTGGACAAAATTCATTACATTGGTTTTCTGAACCTTCAAAATAAGAAGCAAACATAGCAACATTTTGTAAGAACTTATCAATATGTTTATCATCTTCAAACACTTGCCAAAAATCCAAATTATCAGGAACGTTTGGGCGATAAATTACTTCAATTCTGTAAACATCAGTACCAAAATCTGGATGTGGAAGTAGTAATGATGTTGATACCGCTAGAGAATCTGTGTGAGAATTTTGACTTCTGGGAATAGCTTCTATTGAAAATGCATCAAAATACTCAATTTCATCCCAAATTCTATTTCTATAATGCTTGAGCCTCTCATTTTTCATAGAATAACAATTGCGTACCTGATTAACAATCAATTCTACATCACCTTTAATGCACAACAGTTTAATCCCTCTTTTCTTGGCTTGTTCAATTCCTAGCAATAATGCTCCATATTCTGCGGTATTGTAAAGTGGAAAAATCAAACCCTAGTTGTTCTCCCCCCCCAACTCCAAGGAGAGAGAAGGGAGGTCACTAGGGTTGATGGTTTTCACTTAGGAGAGACTTTACATTCAAAAGAGGGGTTGAAACCCACAAGATCCAATCCCACACAATGCAAGACTAGATTCTAAATGAGTTTCAAGGGTTAAGACATCAAGGATACCCTCTTTTGTAAAGAATGTAGATAGAATGATTGAACTAGGAATGCATGTAAAGTAAGAAAGATTCACTTATAAACAGAGATAGGGATACGGGATGAAGCTGCGGACCTGGAATTAGCAGTAAAATGTCGAGACGATGCTGCTCTGCAAATTTGAGCAAAAGTTGATGGGACGATGGTGCTCGAAGTGCACACGGTCCCCCGAAAAATCTGCGAAATGAAGGGGGATCTGTTTGTCTCTGCATAAGGATTCCAGATCTTCAATTACAGCCGCGTACCTGCAACCTACACACAGAAAAGAGAGGATGATTGGGGGGTTAGGGATTAGGGGTTTGCCTTTAGGTCAAACCCCAGTTTTGGAATTAACCAAGAAATGAGAATGCTGTAAATGTAAATGTTTGTAATGTAAACAAGTACTGATACCTTGTTGTAAGAATGTTTGTATTCTTACATGCGAAGGTGTAATGTATGTTGTATGTTGTATTTTGTATGTGATCTCCTCTTCAATGGTTGAATCCTTGTCTTGAATGCAACACCTAGCCTTGAATGGAGACTTAGAATGCTCAATTGCTTGAAGGAATGCTTGAATGCTTGAATGTTTGAATGTTTGAATATCGCTTCCGCCTCTTGCACACATATGTTTTTTTCTCCCTTTTTTTGGAAGGGGAAATGTAGTTTATATACTTGTCAATTAGGGTTAAGAGATTGATTTTCCCGACCTTAGGCCGACCTAGAAACAATATTTTCCAATTTGCAAAATTCAAGACCCGATGCCCAACAAGAGACCAGGCACAAAATAGGGCCAGGGACCAGGGCGCTAGGTGCCATGGTCCCACCTCCCGGGATAGCAAGGTGCAAGGAGGGATCGGGCCAAGGTACAAAAAGATGCAATTTTTGGTGTCGTAAATAGGTTTCAGGGTCTCCATTCAGGTTCAACGTTGCGCCGCCATCGTGAAGACCCAAATGTAGTCGAAATTGCAAGTGTCGCAATTTTACGACGCTACATTTAGCCCCCACTTTAGTGGGAGTATAAGCGTACACCCATACTTCCGGTAAAGTACAACGAAACAACATTGAAAGACTTTTACCACGTCAAGGAGGCAAGATACCCCAAGCCCCCAGTGGACTAAGGATCTTACGACTTCGATTGACAAAGTAAAAGGGAAGATCACGAGGGAGAACCATGACTGTCAGTAGTAAGGTTCCCTCACTATGAGTCATGCAAGAAAGATATCAAAAATTTTCAAGGCAAAGCTAAATTTGTGAAGAAATTTTCAAGTATCTTGGAGAGATATGAACGGGGTGTATGCCCCCCTATGTTAAAGTGATCGCACATGCCTCATCGGGGGTGATTGCTTTAAGGTAGTGATACATATAAGAAATGAGAAGGGAAAGGAGCACGTTATCACAAGGATTTAGCCCCCAAGTGTGAGATAAGCCCAAGGATAATAGACACAAAACACAAAGCACGAGGTGACTTCACTTTCCTTGGGGTCAGTATGCTGTATGATAATTCATGTATATCATATGTATGTATGCATAATTGTTCTTCATTCCCCAATCAAGGAAGGTCACCTAGAAGAAGGGAACACATGTGTCTTTTGAGTCAACATGAGAGAGACCAAAAGAGATCTCAATGCTTTGCATCATCCTCAAGTAGACAACACTAAGGACAACAAACAGAAGAATGAGAATAACATGTAGAAGAAGTAACAAAAGATATCAAGAGAGGAGGAGAGAGTCTGCTATGCTAATGTTACTAGTCTAGCACGTCATCTACCCCCCGATCTTGCTGATCAATATTTCGGGAAGGTAGGAAACACGCTAGAGGAGGAACATCCAACATAGCAGATGGAGCTATCACAAGATCCAAACAAGGGCTATGTTCATGTTCCAAGCCACGTTGTTCTTGTCTAGGAGCTAGGATAAGTGCTTTAGAAAATTTGTTAGATAAATGGTTATCAACATCAACATATTCATATTCACTATCAGAATGAACAGAAGTAACATTTTCATCATGAATAACATTTTCATCTATATCATCATCAAGATTTATAAAAATATGATCTTTAACTCGCACAGGATCAAGACCATCATGCACCTTATGTTTAGGAGATTTTGGCTCAATTTTCGGTTGAGGAGAAAATGGAATAATACTAGCTGAAGGTGTTTTTGGGGATTGCAAAGTTTGAGAAGCAGCTGCCTGAGCTCTAAGATGACTCTTTCATCGGCGTTCACGTGCAGAATGATTTCGTCTAGTCTTAGTAGGAAGTTGAGAAGATTGAGGAGGAGGAACATTCTCATCCTTATCACTTGGGTGTTTAGGTTGTAGTCTCCTGGGTTGAATAATAGGAGAAGAGGAAGGTCTCTTCTCTCCATAAGAGGAAGGAGGAGGAACTGCTCCATATAAAAGGAGGAATATTTGGTTTAGGAAGGAGACCAAGCCCATCATGACGAGGAGGTATAGGTCTACTTTTAGGAAGTTTATTAGTCATAGGCATAGTCACATTCATAGGGATGGGTTGGGAATCTTCTTGAGGAAAGACATTAGTTTTATCTTTCAAAGGAAGAACTTCCTTCTCAATAATGATAGGAATATCAAGTTTGGGTGTTCTAGGTTCACTTAGAGATAGGATCATATCTTTTTCCCACTTTTGATAAGATTTGAAAAGATGATCACTCCGCAGTGGAAGAGATTGGAATTGTTTAGGCCAAAAATAATCAATATGAATGCTAGAAGTTCTTTCAGCTGGTTTAAAGAGACTATGATTGACAGTAACAACTTCACCATTATGGGGAAATTTCAAACACTTGTGAATAGGAGAATCAATAGCTTTCATGGAAGATAGCCAAGGATAGCCTAGCTTCACATGAAATTGTTCGGACGATGGAATAATAGCAAAGTCCACATCAAGGGATTTGTTATGGACCTCAATAGGTAATGTAATAGAGCCAATTGCAGGAGAAGAAAATGCATCAAATAGTTTCACAACCACATTTGTTTCGTCATAGATCACTTGATTCAATTGAAAAGTAAAAAGAAATTCTTCAGTAATGACATTAACCATACAAGAATGATCAATAAGCACTCCACGGAAAGGTGTATTCTTGACTTTTGCAACTATATATAAAGGACCATCAGGTGCCCTGATAGTTTCACTGGAATCAAATGTGATGGAAGGTTCCTTAGGGATTTTCTACTGCTCCACAAAGTTAATCACATTCGGAGTCATACACATAAGACTATCAGGTGAGAAAGAGGAATCATTAGTCTCAACCACATTAGAGGTATGAGAAGGTAATGGATCAGTAAAAATCTTAAGATTTTGGTTAGGAGGAGCTATAGATGTGTTGCCTTTATCATTCACACCAAAAATAGAGATAGTATTATTATCAATCAAATCTTGAAATTTACCCTTTAAAGCAAAACATTTTTTAGTATCATGCCCAAGTTGACGATGAAATTGACAAAAAGATTTGTTATCAAAATAGGGTGAGTTAATCTTTGCAGGATCTATTTGCTTTATAGGAGGAAGAGTAAGCACATTTTTTTCCAATAACTTATTCATAATACTATGCAATGATTCATTCAAAGGAGTAAACTTTCTTTCTTTCTTGAAAAACTTAGAAATAGGAGGCACACCTGATGCTGCATTCACATTGTTGTTGATGATGTTTTCATTGAACTTAATTGACTCTCTGTTCAGTTTAAACTTCCCAAATGGTTGTTGACTAATATCACCCTTATCACTCGGAGCCATAGGATTTGCTTGTTCCATTTGACTCACAGTCAGTTGATAATTGTGAAGAGTTGCGCACAACTGTTGGAAAGAAGTAAACTCAGAAAACAGAAGTTTTTCTCTAATATCTTTTTGTAAATTAGAAATAAAGATCCTTTGAATATCATTGTCAGGTACTGGAAAAGAGATTTGAGCATACAAATGCTTATATCTACCGATGAAATCAGTCACTTTTTCTTTAACACCTTGTTTACAATGCATTAAATCAATCAAAGTAACTTTAGGACTTATATTGTTTTGAAATTGTTGAATAAAAGCATTTACAAGTTGTTCAAAAGAAGTAATAGAATAAGAAGGCAACGAGCAATACCATTGTAGGACTTTATCTCTTAATGTTCTAGTAAACAGTTTTGCAAGCAACCTTTGGTCATAAGCAAAATTGGTACATATTGTTTGAAAGGTCTTAACATGTCTTAGAGGATCACCCTTACCATTATAAAGCTCCAATTGCGGGATTTCAACATGTTTAGGGGGGATAGCTCGAACAATGTCAAGAGAAAGTGGACTCGCAACATCAAATGTGGGCACACTAGACTTAGATTGATTCATAGAGGCAATTTGTTGTTGTAAAGAAGAGACAGTTTGTGCAAGATTGTTAATGGTCGCTTCAGTCGAAGAGTTCATATTAGACGTGTTAGATTGTGATGGAGGTATTATGTTATTGAAAGAAGGTATTGATTGAGAGTAAGGTGGCGGGACACTATGATAGTTAGTCATAGGAGATGATTGGAAAGGAGGAACACTACAAGGAGGAATGGAATGATTAAACAAATTGCCCCCTTGCGTCATGTTCATTTGTGGAGATATAATAGGAACACTCATTGAAGGAATGAATGAAGAAGTTGGATTGAATGAAGGAAGAGGGTTGATTGAAGAAGAAGGATTGCCCCCATGATTGGTGATCATACGTGGAATGTCTTGTATTGAAGTAGTCATTATGTTTGATGTAAAAGTAGGTATACTAGCAATAGGAGTTGTCAAAGGAATAGAATGATTAACTTGAGTAGGAGGTTGTGTATAACCCAAAGTTTTGGCAAAACTCTTCATAGGCATCACATTTGAATCCACAATGTGTGCAATACCATGCAAAATATCAATTCCATTCTTATCACTTTGAACCATACGTTTTAGACCCTCAATTAATGAAAGAGCTTGACTATCGGGGTATTCTTAAGACATCCATTGTCGAAAATCATCAAATTGGTTATCCAATTTTGAAAGTTGTTCTACAAAAACCTCATGGAGAGCTTCTTCATCATTAAGAGGATTAGAGGAATTACCCATGTCCTCGTTAAAAAGGCCATTCAAATTAGGTTCCATCTCCTCAGTAATTAAACCTTGTAAAGACTTAATTCTAAGGCTTCGTCTAACAGGAATAGTGTAAGTAGGGCTTATTGTTGTAAAATTCATGCACTAAAGAGAGAGAGAAGATTTTGAATTTTATAGGTAGAAAATTTCAATAAAATCAGCCATTCTCCTAGATTTAAGCTGTTAAATACAATCAGGACAATCTCCCGAAATTTCGGAAAAAATGTCAGGGACCGTGGCGAACGGAGTGCACACGGTCCTCGCAACTTTTTTCAAAATTTTCAGAGATGAAAGTTATGATGATTTTAAAGCTAATCTGAAAAATTGAGTGATTTTACGATCTGTAGATAGCCAAATTAAAGTTGCAATCTCAAAATTGAACCCTACCAAGATTGTTGAAAAATACAAAATTTGAATTTTGAAAAAGAGAGGGAAACTGAAATTTTGAATTTTATGATTTTAGAGGGAATACTGAAAGCAATGTAGGCTTTGAAATTTAAAAGTTGACTCAATTTCATGCAAAATTCAAATTTGAAAGCGGAAATCAAAGTTGCCGCAATTAAACACTTAATTTCAAAAGTCACAAATTGTAAAAATTTGAATAAAGCACTGAAATTTCGAATGAATGCCAACACACTTTTCAGATTTAGGACAGTAAGGAACACAATTTTGATATGAATTTAATTTCAACAATTTTTTTGAATGATTATAAGCCTTTATCCAAGCAATCACTAGACCAACTTTGACTTTAATTTTGAAAGTGTTAGAATTGATAAAATCAGCCAAAATTCTCGATTTTAGCAGAAAAATACAGTAAGATCTAGCTCCCGAAATTTCAGAAAAAATGTCGGGGACGATCGCGCTCGGGGTGCACACGATCCTCGCAACTTTTTTCCAAATTTTTAGGGATGAAAGATATTGTGATTTTGTTGCGGAATCCAAAGTTACAGCTGATTTGGAGGTGTTTTGATTAGTGAAATCATCAGTCAAAGGCTGAATCAAGAGGGTTTTTTAAAAATTAGGGTTTTGACACTTAACCACTTAATCTTCAGAATTAAAGCACAAATAAGAATTAACAATTTGCAATAGAAGGGTAGATCTGAAACAAGCATTAACAATTAAACATTTCACAAGCTTAATTACTAAAAAGAAAATTTTAGGGTTTTTATGCAATTAACCTCTAAAATTTGCAAAAGATCAAACATGAAAAATGTAATTAAGGAAGCAAATTTTTCAGATCTAACCATGAATAATCAGAATTAGGATGTTCACGTCGGGTTCACCAAAATGTAAAGCGGAAAAATCGAACCCTAGTTGTTCTCCCCCCACCAACTCCAAGGAGAGAGAAGGGAGGTCACTAGGGTTGATGGTTTTCACTTAGGAGAGACTTTACATTCAAAAGATGGGTTGAAACCCACAAGATCCAATCCCACACAATGCAAGACTGGATTCTAAATGAGTTTCAAGGGTTAAGACATCAAGGATACCCTCTTTTGTAAAGAATGTAGATAGAATGATTGAACTAGGAATGCATGTAAAGTAAGAAAGATTCGCTTATAAACAGAGATAGAGATACGGGATGAAGCTGCGGACCTGGAATTAGCAGTAAAATGTCAAGACGATTCTGCTTTGGAAATTTGAGCAAAAGTTGATGGGACGATGGCACCCAGAGTGCACATGGTCCCCCGAAAAATCCACGAAATGAAGGGGGATCTATTCGTCTCTATACAAGGATTCCAGATCTTCAATTACAGCCGCGTACCTGCAACCTACACACAGAAAAGAGAGGACAATTGGGGGGTTAGGGATGAGGGGTTTGCCTTTAGGTCAAACCCTAGTTTCAGAATTAACCAAGAAATGAGAATGTTGTAAATGTAAATGTTTGTAATGTAAACAAGTACTGATACCTTGTTGTAAGAATGTTTGTATTCTTACATGCGAAGGTGTAATGTATGTTGTATTTTGTATGTGAGCTCCTCTTCAATGGTTGAATCCTTGTCTTGAATGCAACACCTAGCCTTGAATGGAGACTTAGAATGCTCAATCACTTGAAGGAATGCTTGAATGCTTGAATATTTGAATGTTTGAATATTGCTTCCGCCTCTTGCACACATATGTTTTTTTCTCCCTTTTTTTGGAAGAGGAAATGTAGTTTATATACTTGTCAATTAGGGTTGAGAGACTAATTTTCCCGACCTTAGGCCGACCTAGAAACAATATTTTCCAATTTGCAAACTTCAAGACCCGATGCCCAACAAGAGATCAGGCCCAAAATAGGGCCAGGGACCAGGGCGCTGGGCGCCATGGTCCCACCTCCCGGGACAGCAAGGTGCAAGGAGGGATCAGGCCAAGGTGCAAAAAGATGCAGTTTTTGGTGTCGTAAATAGGTTTTGGGGTCTCCATTCAGGTTCAACGTTGCCCCGCCATCGTGAAGACCCAAATGCAATCGAAATTGCAAGTGTCACAATTTTAGGATGCTACAGGTATTATTTGTATTTTTAAACTCCAGCTTAAATGAAAAAGGAAACTTCTCACCTTGTGGAGAAATAAGTACCACTCCAATGCCAGATCCAGCAGATGCACAACTTCTGTCAAATTCCATTGTCCACAACCCTGCAGTGTGATCAACCACATCTTCTGACATATTTTTAATGTCATCAGAGAAAAGAAAATAGTTACCAAATTCACATTCCTGGTACAATATTTGTAATTTTGGATCCTCTGAAGGAAACACTATAAATTTGGATTTTGGTTCTAGCTTGAGAGTAATCTTTTGTTTTCCCATAGGAATCGTTGTCTTCGACCAATCCATTTTAATCTCACCACCTAGGTCTTTACAAAAATTCCTACTCAACAACATTCAATAATTTGTTGGAATATCAGCAACCAATATTGTGATCTTTATTCTTTTATTGGGATGAACTGCTAAAGCAACTTGAGCATCTTTAATATGACCAAGTAATGGAATTTGTTTAGAATCCATTGAGAAGCATTTGCCAAAAGTTTTAGTAAGTGTGAGACCTAATGCTTTGGCCACTGTGGAAGGCATTATATTATCTGAAGCTCCTGAATCAATAATACAATTATTAAGTTTATAACCATTGATAAATAAGGAGACATAGAAAGGCTCAAGTTTCTGATCAAGCATATGTGACGGTCCTACAGATTCATTAGCTAACACTTTTGATGTAAAAGTATTTGTTTGTTCTGTTAACTGAGCTTCAGTATTGAATGGTAAAGACTCAAAGTTTGTTAATAAATCGGAAGGCTGCAATTGAGAGTTTTCCCTCCGCACATATTTAATCAACTTTTCCAGCTCTTTGGGATTCAGCAGGAGAGATTTGAATTTTTGATGTTTTACAAAACTCAATGATATCAAAAGGGATCTCAGACTCAGGTCGCTTCAATATTTGAACCTCTTGAACCTTTGAACCTGCTTCTAAATTTTGGTTCATAGGTTCCTTACCCTTGGTTGAATTTTCATAGGATGATGGAGTGCTTGTATTTTTAAATTGATGTTGGTTTCTAGTGAAAATAGCACAAGAGGGATCTTCAAGGGTTACCAATATATCACCTCCTCTATCTGATTCAGATTCATATTCAAGGAAGTGTATTCCAGAGTCACCAAGTTGTCCATGAATTTCCTCTATTGAGCCAAGCTCATTTAGAACTTCTCCTGTGCTAAGCATCTGTGCATGTCTCACCATTTCTGGACAAGAGTTACCATCATGGTCATCTGTTAAGTGAAAGATGCACATATTTCTCCTAGGAGGGGGTGCTTCAATGGCTAGTCTTTGCTAAGTTTGGGGCAATTGTAACGCTTTATTTCCTATTCTGATAGGCTAATTATTAGGCCATCTTGGAATATCTTGATAAGGTTGAGGGTATGATGTATTAGCCTTGGGGAGTTGTCTCTTGAGAGTGATCACATCATTAACCAATCTCTGGATTATGGGATCAGAGGAAGTTGTGGAAGTTGATGGCTATGAGTTAGCAGCTTGAACTTCTCTTCTCCATTTGCCTGCATTGATCAGATCATCTTCTAATTCTACTATAGTGGTTTTGGCAGTAGCTAAATCCTAGACTCTTTGCCTACGAATAAAAAAACTTATTTCTGTAAGCATTGCATTAATGAAGAAACATTTCAAATTATCATCAGAAGGTCTCCGGTTAACCAGAATCTTATGAACAATCTTGTCAAACCTTGCCACAAAGTCTCTCATAGATTTAGGTATTTCCTTTTTCAGTTGAGCTAATTGGGCTAAAAGAGAATGGTCATCTTCTACCACTTTAAACCTATCCTCAAACCTAGTTTTCAAGTCCTGCCAATTTGTTATTACACCATTTGGCAAATGATAGAACTAGTCAGCCGCTATTCTAGTCAATGTCTGAATAAACAACCTTATTGCTACATCTTCATGTTGAACCGCCAACACGCCACATGCAACATTAAAAGCATTAAAATGCTCATCAACTATAAATTTCCCATCACCATTAAACTTAGGTAAATGTTCTCTAGAACCTTTAGGTAAGGAATTCAAATTTGCTCCAAGGGCAAGTGGTCCTACTGCTGGGCCCCAGGGATTATTTGCAGCCATGGAAAGGATAATATTTAGAGGGGTAGGATTAATCACAGAGAGAAAGACAACACCATGTAAAGTCAGGGAATGGCAAATAGAAGATTGGGAAGGAATAGAAGGAGATCTTGGGGGCCTACTTCTTGCCCTTCTTTGAGGTGTAAAGGAAGGGAAGGAATTAAGATTTTGCAATTCTTCAAAAACTGAATCAACTAACCCTTCTCGCCTTTGGGATCTAGTATATCTTCTAGTCTCCAGTGTGCTCACACCCTACAGACTTCAAAATAAACTAAGAAGCAATTCAAAAAAACTTATGGCTCTAAAACTAATCTTATTATTCGAGTCCCCAGCAGAGTCGCCAAAAATCTATTGGTTAATAGATTGGATCTCTAAAAATTTATAAATAAATACTCCTGTTGCCCAATAGAAAACCAATGAGAACCAACAGTTGGGTAAATAATTATTATTTTACCCTCTGCATAAAGGTACAACTCCCTATATGCTATTCAATGAATTTTAACCAAATTTTATCATATAATTCACTTTTAGCCAGAAAGCAAAGAAAGGCTTTAACATTCACTTGTCAACACAAAATGAACGCCTCACAATGATTATCAGAACGTATAACAAACATTAAACTTCAAATAATGATTAACCCATATAAAGTGAACAAAATATTTGAACTCTGATTGATACTCGCTCATGCCTCACAGGACAAGGGGAATCAGAATATTTAAATGCTTTCAGCTAATTTCATTCATCAGATTGATTCATAGACTTGACATTAGATAAAAATCAGAGAAAGGAATCCAATACATGAACATATAAATATCCCAGTAGAAATATTTTATATATTCAAACGCACAGGTTTCAAAAGTTGTATTAGACATTCCATTCCATTCAAAGATGGAGTATTTCCCTGAGATTACAAGTAAGACTAGTCCGTTCCTCCAAATTTTTTTACCAAAATTTTTATATCCCCCCCCCAAAACATTCATCACTAATATATATAGCCACCAGGATAAATTGTCTTTTTTAACAAATGAAACTAAAATTTCAAGAAACAACCATTCGTAACTGAAATTAACTAAAACAACAAAAAGCCGTAAATAGAGTTATAACAATAAGAACAGAAAACAACTTAAATTGTCTCTGGGGTGTGCGTGGTGCCACGTATATTTCGCCACTCCATATGAGCCGTGGAGAAGTTATGAACAACCTGGTAATGTGGGAGCCCAATGTGCAAGATGCGTTGCTTCCAAACTTCTTTGTCCATACCCACTTGCATAACTTTAATTTTGTACACTTCTAAGTGATCTGAATAGACAACTAACATAGATTCAATTCAAGCTACCCTCGTGAATTCATCTCTGGTAAAAGACTTTGGTTCTTTAACCAAGTTTATCTTTCCTTTGAAACTCTGCACCATATCTATTGCCTGCTCGATGGTCTGTCCATCTTTTTTAAGAAGTTGTACATCAATGCACTTTAAGTCTTTCTGCATCATGGCAATGAGTTCTTTCAATTCTTTCAACAACTTAATGGACTCTTCGTGACCTTGCTTTATGATTGAATTTCTCCATTCAATATTTTCCTTGGCTACATACAGTACCTTGTCATCCAAATCATTTACTGCCTTTTCTATGAGAAAGTTCATGACAAAAATATTTCTACACATCTTTCATCTGAATCAATACTGCAGCCCATTTTTTCCTTTCCTTCTCCCACGATGACACCTCTATTTCAACCTCTTGAGTTACAGTTACAACATCCTCGTACACCCTCACCAGATTAGCAATATACTATGTTCCTTGCTGAATTATGGATTCAAGCCACTCCTCGAAGGTTTCTACCAACACATGATTTCTTTGAACCTCATCCAACAAATTTTGATTCATGGGTGATTTAGGATCAAAACTCTGAGAAATCTGTGACAGGGGTTGTGGATTGGGATGATGTATGGCATTGATGTACTCTACCATTTGCTTAACAGTCTGTTTCAACTCCCATTTGTCCTTCTCATCCTTCCATGTTCTAGACAACATTCTTTTAGTGGAGGACTCTAGGTGTTTTGCATCAGCAGCCCTTGAAGCAGTTCCTAAATCAACCTTTTCAACAACAAAATCCTGCATAGTAGCATTCTCTAGATCTTTGTCTGAAATCGGCCTAGCCACTTCAGCTACCCAATGCCCTGTATTCTCATCCACTTCCAGCATAGCTTCTACTTTTAGCTTTTTAGACTTAGGTGTTTTCCCAAGGCATTTACTCACCATATCCTCCATGGGTACACTGATAGGGACTACATTACGTTTCTTACTAATTGACGCTCCCAACCACCTTGAAACATTTGGAGATTCTTTTGTTGGTGGCGTCTGATATTCAGATAAATCCATGGTAGCCAAAGTAGTCACTTGACTGGGGCTTTCCTCATGCTACTCCTTTTCTTTACTTGCATCTTGAGCTGCAGGGATGTTTGCTTCCGGTTCACCCATAATCACTTGCGCCTCGTCACTATCAAGAATTATGATAGTTTCTTTTCCTGAAATTTCTACACCTTTCCTCTTACTTCTAGAATGGATGACTCAAACTGTTGAGGGGCCAAATAGTGGTTCTTTAAATCTTCTAGTTTGAACCTTCTCACCTTGTGTATCAGTGAGACCTACAATATCAACAATAATGTTAGAAGAAGAAATTGGTACAGCAGCATGAGATTGCTCAACTAATTTCTCAGCTAAGGTAGTGGTCAATCTTATTCCAGATCTATGGTCTCTTAACCATTTTTCTGTTCTCCTTATAACATTATAGGTTTTAGATTGAATATTTTCTTCTTCTCTCCTATCCCAGTCAATTTCAGGAATAGGTTGCTCATGAACTCTTTCATTGAACTCCAGGTTCAATACATCTTCACCCTCCTCTTATTTAATTTCTGCTATGCTCATTGGCAATTTCAAAGTAATGATTTGCCGTAAAGTGAACCTTGACCATAATCTTCTCCAGACTTCAAATTCATTACAACAATCTTCCCAGTAGTCTTCTAACTGGGGTATATGTGAAAAGTTCACATCAACGTTTAGGTGCTTCATTGCATATTCTTTGCTATCAAACCCCTGCCGAGCAGCATAAGGCTACAAATTCATTTTCTTGAGCTCCACTTCTAGGTTCAATGCATCAGAAACAGTTTTGCAACTATAATATCCAAGTTCAACTGGGAAAATTGCTCCAGACTCACTTTTCATCCCTAATTTCTTATTAGCATGAGCTAGCTGTCTGCAAACTTCTAAGAGTACATAACTATCAAGAGCATATCTGGGCAATTTGAAAGGTTCATCTTCAAAGCCACCAATTCTAATATAAGTAAATCTAAAAAATTGAATGAAACAACTCCCATATGTGCTGACCAACTTTAATGCCTCAGGTGACATTCTATTATTCAAATTTCCCTGTAGTTCAAATGTTAATCTTCCCACAAAGACATCATTCCATTTCAAGAAGTTTTCTGTGTACCTCTGTATCTGCAGATGTGGATAGCACTCATAGACCTTCATTCTATTAACCCAAGGTTCTTGATATAATCCTGGCCATTCTCTGATACAAGCTAAAATATAAAACAAGTGTGAAGTCATATGAAAATTAGCTATTCCAACAAAATTACTCAAACCTTTGTGCAATCTCTCAGCAATTACTTGCACCCGGTCAAGGTATTTCTCACCAACTAATAATACCTGAATGTAAAAATACATCCAGTCCTCCCAATAGAAGGCATGTGAATTCCCCTTAAGCCTATTCAAAAGAATCACGATATCCCTAACTTTTGTAATGAAATGCTCTCTTGTCAAGGGTTTAGGCAACCTAGAACCTCCCTTCTGTATTTTAAGGAGCCAGTTTCTAGCAATGATGCTCCGATAAACACTTTTCTTCTCAGAGAAAAATGCATATGAGATTCCTATGGACCAATCTTCATACAGCTCTTTGTGAGGAATTCCAATTGCGGCCATTATTGTTTCTCTGTCAATCTGCCCTAGCATGTCTCCATTATTGGCTCTAATACACCTATTACTAGCATCATATCTGTTCATGCATGCATATACTAATTCTGGGCAAGGAGCAGCAATTGGGAATGCGGCGGCCTCAACAAGACCACTGTGAACTATCTTTCCCATCATGGAATTAGTTGTTGGGTTCTTAGCCCTCTCTAGAAAATTATCTAACTCTTCTTGAATGAAGGCTGTATCATCTAACTCTGGGAGGGTACTAATCAAGCATGATGTTCGACCCAATTTTGGAAAAGTCAGTCTCATTTTTGCTTAAAATTGCATCAATCAGACCACATTCAACTCCGAGGAAAAGAATTACACTTTTCCAATCTCAGAACTAAAATAGAGCAGGGGAAAATGAGCAATTGAACTCACCTGTCTTCAACATCAAACTGTGAAACCCTCGAAAAAACTGAGCTAAATTACCTTCCACGTCTCCACTCTTCGCCAACAGCAACAATAATTGTCTTACTTGAGAAGCATCATATTTAAGGATGGAAAATACTGAAAAGAACCCACACACACTTCGTCCCAACTCATTCATCCATGTGAAACCACTTGTGATTTGATATAGTTCTGACATGCTTATTAAATAGAAATCAACTTCACATAGTCGACATGCCTTCTCATGATTATTTCCATAATTGCAATTTGAAAACACGAAAACCAAGGAATATTATGTTTCCATCGCGCCGCCTTTTCTTCGTAAACACCATCGGGCTGATTTGAAACACTTCTTTGAACCTTGAACTATTTTAAAAGAAGTTCATTGGTTCAAAGTTCAAATGACAAAAGATCAACATTTGCGAACAGGAAGAAAGAGATAAAAGGAACATTGAATGACACAGGAATGAACCTTGAACCTTGAACCTTTTCAAAAAAAACAAAGGTTCAATGGTTCAAGTTCAAGGCGACCATAAGACTAGTACTAAAGAGATAGCCGCAAAACACAAGACAAAAGACCGATTGAACCTTGAACCTTGAACCGGAAAGGTTCAAAGTTCAAGTTCAACGACTATGCTAATGAAGACTTAGAACTTAATGGATCGCATTTCCTTTGAACCCGAATTTTGAACTTTATAAAAGGTTCAACAAATGAGTACAAAACTCAATTGAGGAAGACTTAAGCTCTGCGAAAATGATGACCCTTATTTTGATGGGCTATAAGCAAAAAAAAAAAAAGGTGGTAACAATATTCATGACTATTTTCAAGTAGTAAAGGTTAGGATGAACAAAAGGATTAGACTGTCACTGAAGATTATCAACAAATACAAGGATGATATATGTTTTTTAATAAAAAAGGATGAGATCTGGATGGAAGAAGTCATCCCAAGAACAATTTTGGTAACAGAGATGGGTTATGAAACCGATGATCATATCATTGAAACTTATGCTAAAGCACTTCTAGATGCACCAAATGAACCTAAGGAAGAAGTATTTTGTAGTGATGAGACCATAGAAAGTCAAATTCAATCTAAGAAGAGAGTGAAAAAAGTTGAAGCAATTGTGAGAAGAGGTTCTAGACAGGCTAAGGCTATTAAAGAAGATGTACTAAAACAAACCGGTATCACTGAGGATGAGTTAGGAAATCTACAGCCTGAGACTCACCTATCACCGGTAGCTACTTCTTCAGAGAATGACATGCCTACAACTTTCAAAAGAGTTGTAAGGAAAAGGGATCCTTCACTAACATCCACACCCTCACTTAGAAGGACTAGACAAAAACAACAAGCAATGAGGTCTCTGGTTAGAAAGACAACACTAAAGAAAAATTTGACACCAAAGAAGAAGAAGACTAAACAAAACATGGCCCCTCTTGACAAATTGCTATATGAAATCACAGAGGAAGGTAAACTCAAGAACATAGGAAAGATATATGATACACTGTCAGCAAATGAAAAAGAACAAGTTGAAAACAGTGTCATTCTACACATGGACATCTATAAGAAGTTCTCGATGGAAGTGATAGATGATCTACCAGATGAATTGTTCAAAAGACTGGAAGCAAAAAGACAAGCTATTGTAGAGCTTGATAAGAAAAACAAAATTGAAAAGTTACTTGTTGTTTACCCAGTAAATTCACCTAAGGAGATAGATGACTTAATTGCAGAAGCCAACTAGTCAGTATTCTCTACTACACACCGACATAACATTAATGGTTGGAAGAGTGAATGAAGTAATAGAGGAAACAAAAAATGCATGGGATATATTCCTTGTTGAGAAAGAAAAACAGGAAGAGTACAGGAACCCCAAACCATTAAAGGTATACCAGAAGGAGAAGGACAAAGGAAAAGGAAAGGTTGGTGGACCTTCAAGCATCAAAGTAAAAGACAACTTACTCCCACCGTCTCCAATTATATCACCGGTCACAAATACTAAAGATCAACCAGCAGATGAGAGTATGGACATAGAGGATACAAATCCTAATTGAAGGATAAGTTAGAAATTGAAAAGCAAAAATTCTTTGAAGATCAGATAAAGAAGTGTACTAGGGAATTTGACACACTTCTACCGGAACTATGTAACTTATTGAAGGAATTTAAAACTCTGTACAAAGAAACTTGCAAGACAAACTTTTTGACAGTAGACATAGATAAGAAAATGAGCAAGATACAAGATGAAATCAATAAAATTGCCGACAATTTTGTTAACTCACCTAATACATTATAAGTTTTTGAACAAAGGATAACAAGTTTTGAGGAAGAGTTACTTAAGTTAGAAAGAGAAAAGGAGAGAATAGTAAATAAGGCAAATAATTTGAGATTAAGACTGAGTCCAAGATTGGACTATCTAGCATCATTACGGAAGGAAATATCTGAGGCACTAGTATAGGGACAGATAACACCGTCAGAGCATATGCAGCACCTCACTGGTACAGTTTAAAGAACAGGGACAACAATAAAGGATAGCAAGAAGTTTATGGAAAGTATAAACTTGAGTTTGGTAGATCTTTTTCAAATTGTAACCACCCAGTTACAAGGTTGAGACTACAACTCTACTGACATCTTGACAACCTTTGTCATTGATGCCAAAGGGGGAGTAGTAGTATGAGAAAATAACTAGCAGAAGACTTATCTACTCAGGGGGAGCTCTTATATTTTTGGTAACATATTTTTGAAAACGTTTTTGGATTACAAGTTTTGGATACACTTTTGATTTTTCTCATGAGCGTTGCCATCAATGCCAAAGGGGGAGATTGTTGGCATATGCACACTCCAATGAGACATTGTAGGTGATTGAAGGTTTTTTCATTGATGGCAACCTTACAATCCTATGGCACCGGCAAGGCATTACACCGGCACTAGCAAGATCAGACTCTACACCGGCACTCAGACCACCGACACCAACAAAGAAAGGAAGCATACCGGCACAAAGGTCGACAGGATTTTTGTTATATTATATTTTGTTTATTATTGTAAAATCTTTGTAATCTGACTTGGCATCATTGTATAATGACTCATATATATAAGAGATCATTGTAGAACATTTGAAGTAAGAGATAAGAATATATTTAGGCGAAATAAGGCAGACCTATTATGCAAAATATAGGTTAAGGGTTTATGTAAGAAGTAGAGCAGAAATCGGTACTGGATCTAGCATTATAGATGCTATTCTAAAGCAGTACAAGATACTGGATTTATATAATCCATCATTGTAAGTCAGTGACACTTCCCATTGAGCAGTGAGCTCTAGGCAGTTGGCCTTCCTGCATGTGCATGCCCCTCTTGTAAGTAATATTCTCTTATTGGCCAGTAAGTGAATATTGTGGGTCACAAATCCCACCAAGGTTTTTCCCACACCGGGTTTCCTCATTAAAACATTGTGTTATGGTGTGTTTTTTATGTGGATGCTTTTAATTATGTTTATTGCATTATTTCTTGCATACCAGTACACTGTTATAATATGTTCTACATGTTTTAAGTTAAGAAATTCAATTCATCAGTTAGCTACTGATTCACCACCCCCTCTCAGTATCTGTGGGAATCCTAACAAATGCAAGAGTATGGATGATAAGGTTAAGGTCTGTAATCAACTGGGATGAAAAGATTATGGATTGCGAGGATGCAATTTGTTGTCAAGTATCAAATTTGTATAAGAGTATAGAATAAATGTTGAGGGCCCCAATATTTGTTGTAATGATGTGATAAGTTGACAAGTGGTTGTGTCAAACCAACTTTGACTTGCAATTTAGTTTTATTTGGATTTGGATGTCACTAGATATTCCATGACCAATGACGTGTATTTTTTACCATTTCTAATTGGTTGAATAATTTTCCATGTAGTGTGTCCTTGATATCATCTTATTCAAATCTAGTCAAGCACATATTTTTTCAATTCTACCCGTGCAAAGAACTTGATCAACAATCGATATTCAAACATTGTAATGCTTTGATAAAGTTTTGCATTTCGAAAATAGTATTGATGACTTAGGATTTGATGAATGGATCCTTTATATTACTTCACGATTCACAAAATAAATTTTATTGTCATGTATTTCATGGTTCCAAGCTCACATCTTCATGGAATGTGTGTGTGTGTGTATTTTAGGTAGTTTTATGTCTATGTTCGTCATGTAGAGTGCAAATGTGTGCATGTGTGTTTTAGGTAGTTGTATTTCTATGCTCCTTGTGTAGATTGAGAATGTATGTCTATGTGTATGTATTTTTTTATGTAGTTCTATGTCTATGTTCCTCATGTAGAGTGCAAAATGTTCCATGTTTTGTAGCAGAGAAGTACCAAATTTAGATCAAATGTATTAAAAAGCATATTTAAATTGGATCAAAGTATATCAAATGATGAAATAGAATTAAGCTAGACAAAGGAGATAAAATTGAAGCCAAGCTACCTGAAGTTGAATTATTTATGTAGAAGAGGTATATATAGAAAAATTTATGTATGGTTTTTGTATGTGTATGTTCTTTGTGTAGAGTGCAAAATGTTCTATCTTTTGTAGTTCAAAATAGTACAATATTTAGATCAGATGTATTATAAAGGATAAATGTAAATTGGATATGTTGGGACTCATTAAATTTGAGTCAAATTTTAGAGGCCCATTTCAAATTTTTTCTCTGCATGTCAGAAAGGTACCTAAATGAGTCAGTTTGAATGGCCTAGTTAGAGAGAGGGTGAAGTGGAGCTAGTTGATTTTTGAAGGGAAAGGCTCGGGAAGCAAGTCCTATACCTTTAATTTGGCCTATGTGGTGATGTGTAACTTTCAAAATTCAGTTTGGATAAGTTTACCAGGTACCCATTTCGAGGGGTGAGCTGAAAGTGCATTTTAGGCAAAAATGCAGATTTTATTGAGTAGCCTACTTTGAGTGCTTATATCTTTTTCCCTATTGATCATCATGATGAAATTAAAAATGGATTGAATTCTATGCATAGAAGTGTGCCTCCTTGAAAAATTTCAAGTCTTCATGATTTCATTTGCTCAGTTTTCAAAGCTCAATATGTTTGCAATTTGTATGGTTTGACAAGTCCCTATTTTCAATGCCTAGTCGGAGCCCTGTTTCGCATAAGTGTACAAGTTGCCTCAGTAAGTATCATGACATAATGTTTATTCTGGGCTATTGTTGGTATGAATAACTAGCTATTTTTCAAGTTTCAAGCCTCTGCCAATCCGTTTGATCGGTTTTCAAAAGGGTTCATTGAGTCATCATTTTCAGTTATCCGTACTTTCAGTGCTATATCAGTTAAAGTAGCCATTTTCATGAGTGCAACATTTACACCTAGTCAGAATTTTGGTCGAACTGATAATTCAAAGATTTAATATGTACTTCAAGGTACCTATGTTTCAAATTTGAGGGTCTACGGAGGTCGTTTGATATTTTTGAGAAAGACATCATGTGTTGCGAGAACATTGACTTCATCAAGTCCGCAGTGTCGACAAAGCCAGTTGGGCATTTTTGAAAATTAATATCTCTTCGCTCGGGACTCGTCTTGAGAAACCATTTGGTAGAGTTCATCCTTGTATATCAGAGTACACGCCTATTAGATGGCGAGGTCCAGAAAGGTGTTTTGACCACTTTGAAATTTACGTCTTCGCGATTAAATGCGAAAATGAGGCATAATTGCCTGAAGGTTGCAAATTTCAGTCTGATGATCTGAAAATGATGTCGATCATTTCCAGAGGTGTGTTTAAGGTTCCTGAAGCATTTCAAAGGTCAATTGAATGAAAACAAAAAAAAATTTAGTCGGACCCACTTTGGGCCTGACCTGGCTCATGCCTGTGTAGTATTATTTTTGTTGGGGACTTGGCCCTATGAGCATTTCTAGAATAATATTGACATCCATTGTTGGAGTAGAACACTTGTATGTTTCCCACTAGAGGATAATGCAAAAATGAAAATGTCTCTTGTAGTCAAAACAACCAAGGCATTTTAAGAGTTCATGGCAAACACCCAAATACAAATTGGCAGCCAACATGGGGTTTTCAAACTTTTAGAAGCTCCCAAGCAAATCCCATTGGCAGATACTGTAGTCAATTGTTTACAAGCTAGGAAAGCAAGATGGAAATCTATAAATGGTGTCCGGAGACTGAATCCAAGGAGAGGATTCAACAAAACAACACAAAAAGAAAATCCGATGCAAAATATGATAATCAATTCAACCATGAAAGTGGGTGTAGAGTAGAAATTTCAAAAGGAATAGAGGGTGAAAGATGCAATTCCAACTTTTTTAAGACTAATGCAAACAAACTATTAGCAATTTTCCCTATGTGTGGTGAGGAAGGCATGAATAAAGGTAAAATTCTGCAAGAGCACCCTTGCCAGAATATCCTCCTTTCACGTGATTGAAGTTTAGACAATGCAGAAAGTTTTCAGACATTATAAACTCCAATAAAATGTAAAACTAAAAAATGTAAAACTCTAAGCAAATGTTCATCCTGCCTCCTTCTTGTGGCACATGATGAGTGTTTGCAGTAGATCAAGCATATAAACTCAAGCAAATTTCCATTAGCAGATGACATCCTCCCTTTCTCTACGTGGTTTTATGGGCAATGTTTAGCAGAAACTTCTCAGCAAATGGCAAATACAACTCAGAATTGAGCCCTCACGTGGTGTTTGAGAAAGCTGCCAGAAAGAATGAACATGTAAATTAGTTGCATCAAGTGCATAAAATGGAACATGATCTCTCATGTGGTGGCAAAGAAGCTCCAGCAGACATAGAAACCATAGAAAATGCCAATGGCAGCCCCAGCGTGGTGGAAGGAGGTTGAAAGATGCATGAAAGCCATCGAAGTTTCACAAAATAACCTCAAACAAATTTCATTATTTGGTGTGAGGCCCAACTCTACGTGAACTTTGCCAGCATCCTCCTTTGTCAGAAAGAACATAGCAAACAAAAGGGAAAATAACCTTCAAGAAAATGCAAACCAGATGCCATTAACACTCAGGAAAGCTTCAAAAAATGCTTTCCTAGGCATGACCATTTGTCCCACATTGGTTGTGCATGGGAAAGTTTATGTATTTAAATACAAATTCACACACAAGTATAATGTCAAAGCCTCCAGGCTTTTGATGGATGGTGTCGGTTGGGCACCCAAGTGGACCCCATGCACGTGAGTGCAGATCCCAATGTGACCAAGGTGGTGACAGGTGGACCCCACATAGGAACAGATCCCGAGGCAAGCAGGCGAGTTTCACAAGAAGCGGATGGCTTAACCAACAAGCAGGTCCCAAGCAAATAGACAGTTGGCGTGATTTCGCAAGTCGAAGATGCACACTGGTTACCCTCTGCGAAATGGCAAAAGGCGAAATGGTGAAAAGTGTCCGCAAAAATTGAGCAAGGTAAAGATCATGCAGGTTCAAGCTAATCCGACGGTGCGCTTGATTTCGTAGGCCGAAGATGCTCACCAGTTAAGGTCTGTGAAATGGCGAAAAGCTCAGGCTGAAAACGTAGCAAAAATGAGGAGTTAAAGACCATGCATCTTGGAGAAGATCCAATAGCTTGTGTGATTTCAGAGCCCGAAGATGCACGCCAGTTACCTATAGCGAAATGACGAAATCTAGGTGGCGCATAGGTGGCAGTGTGACATGGCGGTCTAGCAAGTGGGTCCCATTCCAGTGGCGCATAGGTGGTGGTGACATGGTGCATAGGTGATGATGACGTAGCAATGAGCAAGCAACAAATATGGTGTACACATGGCGGTGATGAGGTGTCATTCGAGGTGGCACCCAGTGGATCCAATTGACCAATCAGAGACCACCACATGGCAAGGCATCAGGCCAAAATCAAAGACAAAAATCAAAGTTAAAATTAGTTATATATATAGTGCAGACTATATTAAAAATTGAAAAATTTAAATGATTGTGCACACATAAGTGATTAATTTGCCCAGGGCTCTATTTTTACTTAAAATGGAAAGTATTATATATTGTCGGAAAGCTCTCGAGATAAGGAATGCAGTTATGAGGTATGTTTCAACAAATTTTGGATGTTTTGGGAGCAGATTCCATGGGAAAGATGAAGGAAGTGAAATTCAGTTGGAGAAAGAGGACACTTGGCTTGTTCTGATGGCAGACCTAATCTTTTCCCTCTTCCTTCTTATTCTAATTTCTTCTCAATTGTAAGGGTTCTAAAATTTTGGAGGAAGTGCTCCACTTTTCATGGCTTCCATTTTTTGAAGATCTTGACCCAAAGTTGTAGAATTCTATGGATCTATTCAAGGTATATAAGCTACATTGCATGATGAAAGATTGTTCTCTAGTTGCAGGTCTTACTTATGTCAAGCATGAGTAAATTTCCCATGATATTGTCTCTATGCATGTATTTCATTGTTATGAGTTGAATCCTCAAGGAGGCTTATAATTTGTCATCTCAAGGAGATTGTATGATTGTTTGTAGGCGTTCTTCAATGAAGAGTTTAAATTATATAATCAGTCATAAACAATGGAATGTGTCCCAGATCTGATAATTTTGTGAATCGATTGAGTAATGCATTAGTATAAGGTATTAATGCGGGGATATTTTGTAAGGAAAACAAATTTGCAATTGTGATTGACATTTTGTAGTTCTATGTGTGACTCTATTGCCCAATGAACAAGGCACTAGTCTTTGACAGATTTGGGGATGGTTTCAGATATATAATTTAAAAGAAAATCTATTTCCATTTATGTTTAGGGGTTTGTGTTCTATCCTTCCAAAGCTCTGTTTCACCCATTATTTGTACAAGATCCAACCAATCTGTATGTGTTATCTTATTTGTTGAGCTTGTGGAATGGTTTATTTGCTTCATTGATGTTGTCATGGTGAGTAAATGAGTTAATTTCATGCATCAAAAAGGGTGTCCCCCCTAGGTCTAGCAGAACCTAAAGTGCAGGAGGATCATTAGGATCCTATGTTATGTTGTCCAAGCCCTAGAGTGTTTTCATTGATTGAGATTGGCTTTCTCATAGATCAATTGTAGGTGTACTTAGGTTAATCAGATTTGGTGAACAACAAAAGTGGCGACTCTGTTGGGGAAGCTGAAAAGAAATTGCCTAATTTAATCTAGTTAGTCAGTCCATTGAGATTTCCACAGACTTGAAATTAGTTTTATGGTGAAGAAAATGTTCCTTGTTCTAGATCTGCAAAATGATATGTTATTTCATGTCATGTTTTATGAAGGAGCAACAGTGAATGTATATTGCTGAGTTGTGAGCAAGTCCTTGCAGCTGTATGCAAACTTTTCCCCAATTCCTTATTTGGGTGGCGACTCTGTGGTTCATACCAGTGTTAAATAGCCTAGAAGAGTGTTTATTGCAGCGAGATCGAAGGAGTAAACAAAGAATTAAATAAGTGTTGAATGGTATCCTGCTGTTCAAAATGTCCTCTATGCAAGAGGTGGCGACTTTGAGGTAAAAGACAGTGCTGAAATGTGAAGTAAATCTTTAGATCTACAAGTCTTACAACTGCAAATCTTCAGGTATTTTCAGAGGTTTTAAATGCAAGATATCTCTTTTGAAATTTTGAATGTGTAATGTAGTTTTCCCATTAAGTGAACAACACTAGTAAAGAGGGAAAGAGATGTTTTCAAATTAGTTTGCATATCTATTCTGCTGAAATATCCAGTGTTTATGTTCTTCTGTTATAGTATGAAAATTTGGGAAAGATTTGTGTCAAGCAATGTTATGAATAGATCAGTATGATGATATGTGCTTGAGAGTTTCATTTTTCTACACAAGGTTGCATAATCATTTGTGGAAGTAAGGAAGAAATGTGTAGTGAACTTTTTCAGCCCCAATTATTTCTACATATGGCCATGCTTAGTGAAATGTTACAACCATGTAATAGGAAGAGTTTCAATATGAAGTATTATGATGCTCTAAACTTTGAAGGTATTCTAGGTTACCCAAATCCCATACCCACAGAAATTAGGAAATATTTGCCCATATTCAGTGGGAAGAAATCAGAATCAACATGTCAACATGTGAAAAGATTTTCAGATTTGATAGGAGAATTTGAAATTTGCCAAGAGGATGTGTGCATGAAGTTATTCGTCCAATCATTGAAAGAGGATGCGAGGGATTGGTTCTCTTTTTTGCCGGTAGATTGTATTTCCTTATGGGAAGAATTAGTTTCAGATTTCATAGACCAATTTGATGAAAAGATGAGTGATTGTGATTTGCTGAAAGAATTCACTTATATACAAATCAGGGAAGATGAATTGGTACCAACATTTAATGTCATATTTTCACAAGTTTTGTCTAAAATTTCCAGGAAGTATAAACTTGATGATAAAGTATGTTTGGATGTTTATATGAGTGCATTTGATGAGAAGATGAGTTTCTTATTGAGAAACAAAGAACCCAAGACTTTGTATGAAGCATTTAACATAGTTAGGGATATGGAAAATAACTTGAAGTATGGGATCTCAAAGAGATTCATGTATGTTGTTGTTTCATGCCAAAGTACCTTCAATGGTGAAATACCATGTGAAAGTGAGCAAATCATTTCTTGTCTAGGTGCATCAAGCTCTGCAGTTCTGAAAAGTTTTGTTGATGCATGTGATTCAAATTTGAATGAGAGTCAAAAACCTCTAATGTTAATACCAGTTGTCTCTCATGGTAATGATGGAATGATTAGTGGGAAGTGTTGTGAAAATGTTGATACAGAGATAGATATATACAAGGGACATGTACCATTTGATTTGTATGCCGGTTATGCTGATTATGTGGCTGCCAACTACCAAGTGAATCATGCATCTCTCGAAGATAATACAAATGAAAATAATGATGGTGATGACCATCGATCTTTACATGTTGCTGATGTATTTGATGTTGAAATACCAAATACAGAGGGATTACCAAGTGTTGCTGTTTGTGCAAGTGAAAATGTGCAATATGATGAAAATCGGAGTTGTTTGGTGCAAACGATAGTTGATCCTCACTTAAAGGTTGATAATGTCAATTGTGTTGAAGATGAAGTTAAAGTATTTTTGGATTTCACTTCTTATAATCATGTTGATGATCTTTCCAATATGAAAGTTATGCTGAAAGTTAATTCAGAAAATCTCAATGGTACACATGATTGCAATGAAAATATAGCACACATGGATGGACAATTTTTTATGGAATCTCACATGGAACAGAAAAGTGTAATACAATTTCAAAAGATTGCAGAACTTAGGAAAGCTCTTGAAGTTGTGGACAAGAAGGTTCAAATGTTGGAGAGCCTTCGAGTTGTTAATGAAGACTTTCTGCAATATGGTGAAGAGGATTCTTCAGAAAAAGACTATGAATTGAATGCTTGTACACTTGATGAACAACATGTTGATCTGACAGATGGTTTTATGACAGAAAATTTTAGTGAACATGCTAAAAACTCATCAGATGAAGTAAATGGCAGCAATATTCATCTTTGTTCCTTGGCTGATGACAAGTGTTCTATTGGTAAAGAAGATCAATTGTGGCAAGATAAGTATGATTATCTTGATTTTTAGAATGACGGTCATAGGATGAAAATTTGTGGTTGTGAAACATGGAACACTGAGGATAGTTCCAGCCTAGTTTCAATTTCTTCTTTGTTTGATGAAGATGATTATGATGATATGGCAGATGGTATTTTTAGCAATTTTTCTAATGTTCTATTCAATGTTGACATAGACACGGACCAACCACTTCATTGTCATAATGTTCATAAGAGGATTTTCCATTTGATTTCTAACCCTTTGTATGAAAAAATAAATGATCAGCCAGATGTTGTAAATGATGAACCAGTCCATAATGCTGATGAAATTCCAAATAGCAGTAGCAGGTGTTGTAAAAAATTACTTCATGATGAAGGTAAGAGGCATGAGTTGTGTAATGATCACTCCAGACCACAGATGGAAGTTTTTCAGGTGGATGTAAGTCTGAATGAGAAAGACTTAGCTGAGGATTTGCTTCAGCCAGAGGTATGCATTTTTTTCCATGAATGGGATGTTGAGAATTCAGAGGTTTTGAGTTTGATAAACAAGGATAGTATGGGGTGTGATCAACATAGTGAAGTATCACATCCGGATTGTAACATTCATGTTCCTTGTTTGCATCAGTTGGTTAGTAGTGTCCCTCATTCTATTGATTTAAATGATAATAAGGCATGTACTGATGAGAATTACAATGTTGAGAATGAGTGTTTTATTTTTGAAGTTTAGAATGATGATACCATTGCAAAAGATAGAATTGATTGGGATAGTGAAAGGTATGGTAGCTTGTGGGAAGGCCTCTATTGTGATTTGTCTCATGATTTTACTTGTGTTGAAGTAATGTGTGACTATAAACTTCAAAATAAGACAAAAGGCATGTACGCCAATTGTTTCAGCAGTATGATGGTAAGGTTTGATTATAATGATTATGCTCAGTTGCTACTGGAAGGTGCCTTTGTTTGGATCATGATATCAAGAGATGAAAATCAGATTTTTGATAGAGGTAAATGTTGAGGATTGTTGGAGCAACTTATAATCAGTTGTAAGTATGTTCGTATATCTTGTACAATCGCTTTTCTTTCAGTTGTGTGGTTTTTCAATGAAGTGCCCTGTTTTCCGGGTAGAATAAGAAGCCCTTAGTTTCAGAGAAGAGAAGAGAAGAGAAGAGAAGAGAAGAGGAGAGTGTGATCCATTTTTGGGTGGTCTGCTTAACCATAGATTCTATGTTCTTGTGTTGATCTTGCAATCAACCATCCCCGGTTAGAGCCACTGTTGGGACTCATTAAATTTGAGTCAAATTTGAGAGGCCCATTTCAAATTTTTTCTCTACATGTCAGAAAGGTACCTAAATGAGTCAGTTTGAATGGCCTAGTTAAAGAGAGGGTAAAGTGGAGCCAGTTGATTTTTGAAGGGCAAGGCTCGGGAAGAAAGTCCTACACATTTCATTTGGCCTATGCGGTGATGTGCAACTTTCATAATTCAGTTTGGATAAGTTTACCAGGTACCCATTTCGAGGGGTGAGCTGAAAGTGCATTTTAGGCACAAATGTAGATTTTATTGAGTAGCCTACTTTGAGTTCTTATATCTTTTTCCCTATTGATCATCGTGATGAAATTAAAAATGGATTTAATTCTATGCATAAAAGTGTGCCTCCTTGAAAAATTTCAAGTCTTCATGAATTCATTTGCTCAGTTTTCAAAGCTCAATATGTTTGCAATTTGTATGGTTTGACAAGTCCCTGTTTTCAGCGCCTAGTTGGAGCCCTGTTTCGCATAAGTGTAAAAGTTGCCTCAGTAAGTATCATGACATAATGTTTATTTCGGGATATTGTAGGTATGAATAACTAGCTATGTTTCAAGTTTCAAGCCTCTGCCAATCCGTTTGATCGGTTTTCAAAAGGGTTCATTGAGTCATCGTTTTCAGTTATCCGTACTTTCAGTGCTATATCAGTTAAAGTAGCCATTTTGATGAGTGTGCCATTTGCACCCGGTCAGACTTTTGGTTGAACTGAGAATTCAAAGATTTAATATGTACTTCAAGGTACCTATGTTTCAAATTTGAGGGTCTACGGAGGTCGTTTGATATTTTTGAGAAAGACATCATGTGTTGCCAGAATATTGACTTCATCAGGTCCGCATTGTCGACAAAGCCAGTTGGGCATTTTTGAAAATTAATATCTCTTTGCTTGAGACTCATCTTGAGAAACCGTTTGGTAGAGTTCATCCTTGTAAATCAGAGTACATGCCTGTTAGATGGCGAGGTCCGAAAAGGTGTTTTGACCACTTTGAAAATTACGTCTTCGCGCTTAAATGCAAAAATGTGGCGTAATTGCCTAAAGGTTGAAAATTTCAGTTTGATGATCTGAAAACGACGCCTATCATTTCCAAAGGTGTGTTTAAGGTTCCTGAAGCATTTCAGAGGTCAGTTGCATTAAAATGAATTTTTTTTTAGTCAGACCCACTTTGGGGCCCGACCTGGCTCATGCCTGTGTAGTATTATTTTTGTTGGTGACTTGGCCCTATGAGCATTTCGAGAATAATATTGACATCCATTGTTGGAGTAGAACATTTGTATGTTTCCCACTAGAGGATAATGCAAAAATGAAAATGCCTCTTGTAGTCAAAACAACCAAGGCATTTTAAGAGTTCATGGCAAACACCCAAATACAAATTGGCAGCCAACATGGGGTTTTTAAACTTTTAGAAGCTCCCAAGCAAATGCCATTGGCAGATACTACAGTCAATTGTTTACAAGCTGGAAAAGCAAGGTGGAAATCTGTGAATGGTGTCTGGAGACTGAATCCAAGGAGAGGATTCAACAAAACAACACAAAAAGAAAATCCCACACAAAATATGATAATCAAGGCAACCATGAAAGTGGGTGTAGAGCAGAAATTTCAAAAGGAATAGACGGTAAAAGATGCAATTCCAACTTTTTTAAGACTAATGCAAACAAACTGCCAGCAATTCTCCCTATGTGTGGTGAGGAAGGCATGAATAAAGGTAAAATTCTACAAGACCACCCTTGCCAGCAATCCTCCTTTCACGTGATTGGAGTTTAGACAATGCAGAAAGTTTTCAGATATTATAAACTCCAATAAAATGTAAAACTGAAAAATGTAAAACTCTAAGCAAATGTTCATCCTCCCTCCTTCTTGTGGCACGTGACTGGTGTTTGCAATAGATCAAGCATATAAACTCAAGCAAATTTCCATTAGTAGATGCCATCCTCCCTTCATCTATGTGGTTTTGTGGGCAATGTTCAGAAGAAACTTCTCAACAAATGGCAAATGCAACTCAGAATTGAGCCCTCATGTGGTCTTTGAGAGAGCTGCCAGAAAGAAAGAACATGTAAATTAGTTGCAGCAAGTGCATAAAATGGAACATGATCTCTCATGTGGTGGCAAAGAAGCTCCAGCAGACATAGAAACCATAGAAAATGCCAATGGCAGCCCCAACGTGGTGGAAGAAGGTTGAAAGAGGTGTGAAAGCCATCGAAGTTTCAGAAAATAACCTCAAGAAAATTTCATTATTTGGTGTGAGGCCCAGCTCTACGTGAACTTTGCCAATATCCTCCTTTGTCAGAAAAAACATAGCAAACAAAAGGACAAATAACCTTCAAGAAAATGCAAACCAGATGCCATTAACACTCAAGAAAGCTTCAAAAAATGCTTTCCCAGGCATGACCATTTGTCCCACATTGGCTGTGCATGGGAAAGTTTATGTATTTAAATACAAATTCACACACAAGTATAATGTCAAAGCCTCAAGGCTTTTGATGGATGGTGTCGGTTGGGTGCCCAAGCGGACCCCACACGCGTGTGTGTGGATCCCAATGTGACCAAGGTGGCGATAGGTGGACCCCATGTAGGCACGAATCTCGAGGTAGGCAGACAAGTTTTACAGGAAGTGGATGGCTTAACTAGCGAGTAGGTCCCAAGTAGATCGATGGTCGGTGTGATTTTGCAAGCCAAAGATGCACATTGGTTACCCTCTGTGAAATGGTGAAAGGCAAAATGGCAAAAAGCGTCCACGAAAATTGAGCAGGGTAAAGATCATGCAATTTCGTAGGCCAAAGATGCTCGTCGGTTAAGGTCTGCAAAATGGTGAAAAGCTCAGGCTGAAAACGCAGTGAAAATGAGGATTTAAAGACCATGCATCTTAGAGAAGATCCAACGGCTCGTTTGATTTTGGAGCCCGAAGATGCACGCTAGTTACCTATCACGAAATGGCGAAAGCTAGGTGGCGCACAGGTGGCAGTGTGATATGGCGGTCTAGCAAGTGGGTCCCATTCCAGTGGCGCATAGGTGGTGGTGACGTGGCACATAGGTGGCGATGGTGTGGCGATGAGCAAGCAACAAATGTGGCGTACACATGGCGGTGATGAGGTGTCATCCGAGGTGGCACCTAGTGGATCTCATTGAGCAATCAGAGATCGACACGTGGCAGGGCGTCAGGCCAAAATCAAAGCCAAAAATCAAAGTTAAAATCAGTTATATATATATATATATATAGTGCAGACTATATTAAAAATTGAAAAATTTAAATGATTGTGCACACATGAGTGATTAATTCACCCAGGGCTCTATTTTTACTCAAAATGGCAAGTATTATATATTGCCGGAAAGCTCTCAGGATAAGAAATGCAATTATAAAGTTTGTGTCAACAAAGTTTTGATATTTTGGGAGAAATTTCCATGGGAAAGATGAAGGAAGTGAAATTTAGTTAGAGAAAGGGGACACTTGGCTTGTTTTGATGGTAGACCTAATCTTTTCCCTCTTCCTTCTTATTCCAATTTCTTCTCAATTGTAAGGGTTCCAGAATTTTGGAGGAAGTGCTCCACTTTTCATTGCTTCCATTTTCTAAACATCTTGACCCAAATTTGTAGAATTCTATGTATTTGTTCAAGGTATAGAGGCTACATGATAGGATGAAAGATTGTTCTCTAGTTGCAGGTCTTACTTGTGTCAAGCATGAGTAAATTTCCCATGATATTGTCTCTGTGCATGTATTTCATTGTCATGAATTGAATCCTCATGGAGGCTTATAATTTTTCATCTCAAGGAGATTGTATGATTGTTTGTAGGCATTATTCAATGAAGAGTTTAAATTATATAATCAGTCATAAACAATGGAATGTGTCCTAGATCTGATAATTTTGTGAATGGATTGAGTAATGCATTAGTATAAGGTATTAATGCAGGGATATTTTTTAAGGAAAACAAATTTGCAGCTGTGATTGACTTTTTGTAGTTCTGTGTGTGACTCTATTGCCCAATGAACAAGGCACTAGGCTTTGACAGATTTGGAGATGGTTTCAGATATATATTTTAAAAGAAAATCTATTTCCCTTTATGTTTAGGGGTTTGTGTTCTATCCTTCCAAAGCTTTGTTTCACCTATTATTTGTACAAGATCTAGCCAATCTGTATGTGTTATCTAGTTTGTTGAGATTGTGGAATGGTTTATCTGCTTCATTGATGCTGTCATGGTGAGTAAATGAGTTAATTTCATGCATCAAAAAGGGTGTCCCCCCCTAGGTCTAGCAGAACCTGAAGTGCAGGAGGATCATTAGGATCCTATGTTATATTGACCAAGCCCTGGAGTGTTTTCATTGATTGAGATTGTCTTTCTCATAGATCAATTGCAAGTGTACTTGGGTTAACCAGATTTAGTGAACAACAGGATCAAAAAAGATCAAATGACAAAGAAATTTAAGCTAGACATAGCAGAAAGAATTGAAGCATAGATTTTGGGTAACTTCACCAAGATGGTGAACAAAAATGAGGGTATGAGTGGCCACTTTTTTTTCTTCTAAAAATCAACTAAACCTGAACTTGGAGGAGCAATTTGAGACTTGTCCACTCAAAATTGTAAGATACCCAAAAAACAAAAATTGTATTAGTCTGAATCTAGTTTCCAAATTACTAATTTTTTTCAAAATTCGATAATATTAAGGGGGTCAAATATTTAACGCACACAAAAGTGTTCCTATTTTTTTCAACAAACCATAACATAGTGTCTGATGTAGGCATCAAAAAAATTAAAGTTGTATTTAGTATATTCAAAAACCCTTTGATAGAAAGATAGTTAGGAGTGAGCACTAGAAGTTGTGTATTTTTTTTGTAATTTTTTGTTGAGTTTTTTTTATAATTTTTTGAAGTGGATGCATCCTAAAAATTAGGTACATGTTCATGCATGTCACATAACTTACACCAAAATAATCAAAAATTCATTTTTTTAAAGTGTAAATAATAAAGTGTAGAACAATAATATATATTGTTTTTCAAATCTGGACAAGTAGTTCATAAGTTATTAAAAAATTGGTACAGGTATGTGTCTGAGAACTTTGAAGACATTGATAAAAGAAATTAAAAATTAATATGTTAATGTTGTTCAAATTTTGAAAAATATATATGCTTAGAAACCTTAGAAGACATGTGAAATTATGGTGGCAATTTTACAATTACCAACTTGATAACATGTAAACTTGATGATGGGGAAGTTGAGAAATCAGATTTTAAAAAGAAAACATGCAAAAAGGAGGCAAATGAAACCCCCAAGCCTCAGCCCTGCCATCCAAGGCTAATTACAAGCCATAACCCAATAGGGATTTTATTTTTTAAATAACCTGATCGATCTTTTATTTATTTAAAAACCTAATTGGGTTATGTTCATTTGTATTCATATATGTAAACATACATATATTCATATATAATTTCATAGATGTAGACATACATATATTCATATATGTGTACATACATATATTCATCTCTCTCTCTCTCTCTCTCTCTCTCTCTCTCTCTCTCTCTCTCTCTCTCTCTCTCTCTCTCTACCTATCACTTTCTCTATCCATGTTGCCCTATCTCTCTCTCATGCTCTCTCTCCCTCTCTATGTCTCTCACACATGCTCTCTCTCACTCTATCTCCCCCTCTCTCTCTTTCTATCTCACAACCACTCTCTCTCTCTCTCTCTCTCTCTCTCTCTCTCTCTCTCCCTTCCTCTCTTTCTATCTTACAAACACTCTCTCCTGAGATCTCTCCCTCTCTCTCTCTCTCTATAATATCCACCTTAATTTTTTTCAATTATTTCAATTTACAATCAACACAAACACATGTTAGGGTTAGAAAATGAAATCCCAATACTACTAAAAGTAACCCTTTCCACCTTTTAATCACTGGGAGGGTGAGAGAATACAATGTTGAGGGGATCATTATATGCAAGAAACTAAAATTGATTACAATAATTGGGCAGCAAGCCAACCCCTTCCACTTTTCAGCGGGATATAGTCATCTCTCTCTCTCTATCTATCTACCTATCTCTTTCTCTATCCACATTGCCCTATCTCTCTCTCATTCTCTCTCTCCCTCTCTATGTCTCACACACTCTCTCTCTCTCACTCTATCTCCTCCTCTCTCTTTCTATCTCACAACCTCTTTCTCTCTCATGATCTCTCTCACTATCTCCTTCTCTCTATCACACACACACACACACACTCTCACTCTATCTCCTCCTCCCTCTCTTTCTATCTGACAACCACTCTCTCCTAAGATCTCTCTCTCTCTCTATAATATCCCCCTTAATTTTTTTCAATTATTTTAGTTTACAACCAATACAAACACCCGTTAGGGTTAGAAAATGAAATCCCAATACTGCTAAAAGTAACCCTTTCCACCTTTTGATCACCAAGAGCCCAATATAGGAGGGTGCCTAATATAGGAGGGTGAGAGAATACAATGTTGAGGGGATCATTAGATGCAAGAAACTAAAATTGATTATAATACTTGGGTGGCAAGCCAACTCCTTCCACTTTTCAATGGGATAATGAGAATACTAAAAGATCACTTGGCGGTAAACCAGCTAAGGACAAGCCAAGAAACTAAAGTAGCAATCACTCAACCGTTTATCCAATGGGAGGACTAGAACTCAAATTACAAATCAACTCTACTGCTTATGTAGTGGGAGGATAGTATTACAATATTCAAAGTAGGCGACAAAGCCAGCCTCTTCCACTTATGCAGTGGGACAAAGAGCAATAATCCAATTAGATGGTTGTTAGTACTACTAACCAGCTTTACAATACATAATATGGATTACAAATTAAGAGAAATCACCATCCCAAAGATAGGCAGAAAGGCCAACCCCTTCCACTTTGCAGTGGGTCTAAGAAAGATCAATATAAATTATTGTTAATACTACTACCATCATTACAAAATGAATCATAGAACATAAGAATGAAGAACCAAGAGCTGCAAACAATTACCAAGATCTTTCTCTCCACACCAAAGAACCCACACACCCTAAAACCAATTCCACACAAGAAGACACTCCAAATCAAAAAATCTCTAAATCTGATATACTCCCAGCATGCTAAAAACACACAGACTAGCAACACCAAATCCCACTCAAAAACTCACAACTCGCCCAATTCTTAACCAAATGACATGAAACTGAAAGCATATGATCACTAGGAGGTAGGTGATCAATCCTAGGACAACAAAACATGGCAAACTGACCCCAATAATTTATGCATGCATCCCAAAGAACTCAGCCACATGGTATGGCCAACTAGGGTACAATTTTGCAAAAATAAAATCCCAAACATCATTTTAGTCTCCACAAACTCACAAAATGAATCACCCAAACCACAAAGAGAGATAGAAGAAATACCCAAAATGAAAAGAATGATACACTAAGACCTACAACCAAGAATATACTTTAGCACACTTTGCGACCAGCAACAAGAACACTCAGAAATCCATACAAATATTCACCACATTGAGCCCAATATGTTCCTTTGGATGAGAAACCATCATACATTCAACTAGGTGCTATCTCTCAAGCATGAAACTGAGGCACTAGGAGGTATGCATTCCTAAAAGTAAGAGTTTAACAACATTTTGATAGCACTTCATTATCAAAGCAATAATGAATACCAAAATGAGAGCCCAAGGTTCTTATTTATAACTTTTTCCCAACCAAATTTGAATGCTAATGCACACCAAATACACCAAATAAAATGTCATTTCATTACACCTACATTAGCATTGCACTTCATTGCATTATCCAAGTATGTGGAATCCAAAATGAAAGTCCCCTTCCTCTAGACAAGTTCAAACTTTTCCATGCTCCACAATTTAAAATATAAAAAACATAATAACATAAAACACTTTTTCAACCTTGGCGCCTGACTTAGGAGAATTAATAAAATCTTTTGAATAAAATATGCTTTCCCCTTTCCTAAGTTGACTATCAAATAATTTAAATATTAAACTTAGAATGGAGTATTAATATTTAAATAAATCATCTTAAAATCAAAGACTGATAAGAACCAAATGAGTTAGAAACTGAGTGTTGAAAACTGTCAAGCTGAAGCGGGTTGGGGCTCTACACTAAGCTACTAAACATAGCACTACCTAAAATGACACTTACTAAAAATAGTAAGTCCTTAAAACAACTCCAAAAAATTTACTCTTTGAACCCTGAGAACAAGCTCAGAAAACCCAGAAAAAACTTGAAACCCTAATAGCTACCACCAACTTACTAAAAATAGTATTTTTCAGAATTCTTCTTAGAACTGAATGCATGTCATACCTCTGCAAAGCTTTGAGAAAACCCAAAAGGAATCCATAATCAGAATTATAGAATTCCAACTAGTGAAGCATCAAATAGCTTACACAGACCTCCTCAAAAGTGGGAAACCCTAATTTCTTCTTCCAGTTAGCCTATAGGTCTTCAAAATAGGCTAATGGCCCACTGAACTTCTCTTCACTGAGAAGGGGACACTACAGTCTTCCCTCCCCAAGATTGCTAGCCCACAAGAAATCACAATCCTGGATGTTGTAGAATCTCTTCACTCTTCGAAGTAGCATCCTTTGTGGGTAAGTTCTTCCACTTCACCAAGTACTCCCTGATTGTCCTTCTTCTCAAGGAGCATTCTTTGAAATCAATAATCTCTTCTTGAATCAGAACCAAATGCCCTTCCTCATCCAAAGGAGGCAATTATTAAGAGACCACAACATTGTATCCAAGGGCATTCTTGAGGCGTGACACATGGAAGACGTTGTGCACCTTGCTACTCACTAGTAGCTCCAGCTCATAAGCCACTGCACCAACTCTCTGGATGACCCTGAATGGTCCATACAAACATGGCTTTAGTTTCTCTAGTACACTCTTCCTGAGAGTAGATTGTTTGAAAGGCTAAATTGTAAGATATACCATGTCTCCAACCTCAAATGAATGCTCTACACATTGTTGATAAACATACAACTTCTGCTGGTTATGTGCAATCTAAAGGTTGTTCTTCAAGGCTTTCAAAATATCCTGACATTGTTGCACCATATCTTTAGCTTGAGGGGCTTTGCTATCACCAAACATCAAATTAGTAAAGCTGAGAGCCTCATAACCATATAGTTGTTAGACATCTCAAATAACCAGAGGATAACTGAGAGGGGGGAGGGTGAATTAGTTGTCACCGAATTACAAAAATTTAAGCATTCCAAACCTTATTACCAAAACACATAAACTCAATACCTAAATGCATAAACCAAATACCAGAATAAATGATATAGCAATTAAACATAAACATAAATCATAGAACTGTTACCATTTATCCAGAACACATGACACCAAGATTTATACATGGAAAACACAGTAAAGGGAAAAACCACGGTGGGAAGCCTACCCACAGTCAGATAATAATTTTGCAGTAAGTATGTGATTACAATATGAGGGGCCTCCACATGCAGGAAGGCCAACAACCTAGAGTGCACTTCTCAACACAAAAGGAGCCTCACAGACTACAAAATAAATCCAGACTACAATATGGAATGAAGATTGAACTACAAGTATAACATCTCCTATGTTAGACAGTTCAAATAACCAGAGGACAACTAAGAGGGGGAGTGAATTAGTTGTCACCAGATTACCAGAACCTTAAGCAATTAAAAATTTATTACCAGAACACATAAGATCAATACTAGAATACATAAACCAATTACCAAAATAGCAGATATACCAATTAAGAACAACCAACAATTAGAGAATAGTTACCATCCACATGACACCAAGATTTGTATGTAGAAAACCCGGTAAAGGGAAAAACCATGGTGCGAAGCCTACCCATAGTCAAGTAATACTTCTGCAGTAAGTATATGATTACAAATTGAGGGGCTTGCACTTGCAGGAAGGCCAACAGCCTAGAGCACACTTCATAATATGTTAGACAGTTCAAATAATTGGAAGAAAAATGAGAGGGGGGAGGGGTGAATCAGTTGTCACCAAATTACTAGAACCTTAAGAAATTAAAACTTTAATACTGGAACCCAAAAGTTCAATATCGGAATGCATAAAGCAATTACCAAAATAATAGATATACCAATTAAGCATAAACAACAATTAGAGAATAAATACCATCCACATGACACCAAGATTTGTACGTGGAAAAATTGGTAAAGGGAAAAACCATAGTGGGAAGCCTACCCACAGTCAGCTAATACTTCTACAGTAAGTATATAATTACAAATTAGGGGCCTACACTTGCAGGAAGGACAACATCCTAGAGCACACTGCTCATTATAAGAGGGGTCTCATTGACAACATAGAAATCCATACTACAATCTAGAAGAAGGAATTAACTACAATGATAGCATCTCCTATGCTTGAATATGATGAATAATGATGAACGATAAATACCCAATAGGTACTAAGAGGGGGGGGGTGAATCAGTACACACAAAATTTTCTCTGACAACTTAAACTGCAAAGACTGCACTAACTGGCAAACAATATCATCAATCTAAATCAAGACAATACCAGTAAAACACAGTAAGACTATAAAAGATATAAACCGGTAACACTCAGAACTTTTCAAAACCTAATATCTCATTTCAACTTCACCCATATGCTTAAGCAAGTAATACATCAAAAATACAATGACCATTAGATCAGTATGCTTTACCGCTTAACAGAAAACACTAAATCATCACATGAAAAAGCATCACACATAACAAACTGATTTTTCACATGGAAACCCAACTAGGAAAAACCACGGTGGGGATGAATACCCACAAGTTGTTCTTGAACTCTTCTAAAGTCCGCTCTGTTAGGAGCCTAGTTTGGTTAAAAACTTTATAATAGGTTTTGCTAGAGTTAGAGGTTAAAACCCTGTTAAAGATTACCTCACTTTAGAGGAGATGATGAAATGAGTCATGCTTTTGTGGATGAAATGAAGACAGAGTTTGAGATGTCTCTGATTGGAGAGATAAAGTTCTTCATTGGTTTATAGATTCAACAAATGAAAGAGGGTATCTTTATTACCCAATCCAAGTATGTCAAAGAGGTATTGAAGACCTTTGGCATGGAGAAGAGCAAACTAGTTGGTACACCGATGGTGACTGGCTATAAACTGACTAAGGGAGATGATTCAGTGTTGGTGAATGAGTAGGAGTACCGGTCAATGATCGGTAAGTTGCAATATGTGGTGCAAAGCAGACTAGATATTGTTCATGCAGTGGGCATAGTAGATCATTTTCAGAAAAGTCCAAGAGAATCCCACTTGGTAGCAGTCAAGAGGATTCTTAGATACCTGAAAGGGATAGTTGATTATGGGTTGTGGTATCCATACAATGGTGATTTGAATCTCAAGGTATTTACCAATGTAGATTGGGCAGGTAATGTGGATGACTAGAAAAGCACAATTGATGGAGTGTTCTTTCTTGGTGGAAGACTAGTCTCCTAGACAAGCAAAAAGCAGAGCTATATTTATCAGTCTACAGCTGAAGCAAAATATGTGGTAGCATTTATGAACTGCACTTAGGCAATCTACATGAAACATATATTGGATGGTTTCAAAGTACCTATATCTGAACTGGTGAGTATATTTTGTGACAATACTAGTGCAATCAATATTTCCAAGAATCCGGTATTGCATGCTAGAACTAAGCACATTGAGCTCAAGTATCATTTCTTAAGAGAGAAGGTTCAAAACAAAGAGGTTGTATTACAACATGTTTCAAGTAAGGAGCAGCTAGCCGACATATTCACTAAGCCCTTACCGAAGACTACATTTACCTATTTGAAAGGTGAATTAGGGGTTTTTCCTCTTCATGAAGTAAACTAAAGATGTGTGCTCCACATCAATTAGGTATTACAGTGACAAATATTTTAGGATTGATGTGTTGAAGGATTCTACTCCATAGGGGGAGCAACATAGTGAAGTATGGAAGCTTGTGCCTCCACTTTGGCATTGTTGTCAAAGGGGGAGAAGATATTTGATAGGGGAGAAGATATTTGATGAAGATATTTTAGATGCACTAGTCTATGATGTTTTTAGTTGCAATGCTACACAAAGTATTGCCATCAATGCCAAAGGGGGAGATTGTTGGCATATGATGAACCGGTATGATAATATAATAATAATATATGTTGTCATTGATGTCAATAAGTATAGGTCAACTAGTATGAAGATTGGAAGAAGTTGTTATTGATGATCATGTTGGAGAACCGGTATGAAGAAATGTAGTGAACCGGTGTCAGGGTTTCACTAAGTGTGACTACCAGTTGGTATTCTCAGCTTTAGGGTTTCCAGTTTGGGAATCTAGCTTGTGTGATGAAATCAATGATATTCTGTGATGAGTTATCTAAGAAATAAGGATGAGATCAAGATGCCACATCATTTTTGTACACGTGAATTATTTCCTTGAGGATCTTGCATGTGAAGATCGATTGCATTAAATGTCTACCTCGGGAATGAACATTCTTCTTAGCGGGTATGAGAAGAAAGCATGATGAGTTATTGATCTCTATGTGCGGTGAAGAATGGACGATGTAGAATGACTTGTGATCTATTTGAGATTGTTTCATTCTATAAAAAGTGTTTGGATAGTCAGGATCGGACTGCTTGTAATTGTAAACCTAAGATGCTTAGGGTTTAGGGTTTGTGTTACCGACCTAATTCTTGTCTATAAGGTCGATGATGTTTGTTATTGTAAGTTTGTTGGAAAAAGTTGTGTATGTATCTGAGTGATGAGATACTTCCTAGACCAGTGAGTGAAAATTGAAGAGTGTGATTATAGAATAGAGGAATTGAAAAGGATTTGCCTTAGCATATAGTGTTGTTATCAGATCAGAGTTTTACCTGTTGTCTTCTAACCATTTCAATAGAAGGAAAATCCCTTTGTCGGGTAGCTTTAACAGGCTTATTATAAAACCTCTAACCAAGTGACTCAAGTTTATTGAGTTCTTTAATCCTCTAGCAAGGTAACCTTTAACAGGGTTTCAACCTTTAATAGGGTATATGGCCATCCCTTAACCAGGTGATCTTTAACAGGATCGGTTCCTAGTATAAACTTATTGTAAAGTCTTTAACCGGACTAGGCTCCTAATAGAGCGAGCTTCAAAAGAGTTCAAAACAAGCTTGTGGGTATTCATCCCCACCATGGTTTTTCCCATTTGGGTTTCCACATGAAAAATATGTGTGTCATGAGTTGTGCATTTTTCATGTGATGATTAAGTATTCTTTGTTTAAGTGATTATGCATGCAGAGCTAATGGTTATGGTATTGCTGATACACCACATGCATATGTTTATGGATGAAGTAGGTATCAAGTATTGAATGCATTTGAAGTGTTCAATTTTATTAGTTTATGTTGTCTAAAGTCTTACTGTGTTTAACCAGTATTTCTATGGTTAAGTTCAGTAATGAAGACAACCGGTTAGCATTGTTTTAACATGATAAGTTGTAGAGAAGTTCTTGTAAGTACTTCACCCCCCTCTCAGTACCAGTTAAGGTATTTGTTGTTCATCATTATTCATCAACAAATGTTTCCAATCTTGCTTGCTGGTTGATGATGTAAATGAATGAAAACAAGGTTCAGACTTCACAGCTCCAGAAGGTCCAAATTCTTTAAGCTCAAAAGCAGATAATTTACCAACCAAGGTATTTGTATTGACAGAAGTATTAGTCATTGTTCTCAATTTATTAATTGTAGTAGCCTTCATCTTGTAGGCCGGTGGCAAAGCTCTCAAAACTTTAGAACAATTTCATCTTCACTCAAAGTCCCACTACAACATTGAATTCCCATAACAATTTCATTTACCCTTTCCATGAATTCAGTAATCCTTTCATCTTATTCCATCTTCAATTTTTCATATCTCACCTGAGAACCATCAAATTTAGTAATCTTAATAGTAGAGTCGCCTTCATTAAGAGTCTCCAACTTGTTACATATAGCCTTTGTTGATGATATGTTAGTTAATCTCATTATTTGTTGATCAGAAAGTGCACACAAGAGGGCTTCTCTTTCTCTACAATCATTCTCAAGCTCCTTATCTAGGTTTTTCAGAGGAGGATTGCTAGATGCTGGATTAAAAGGAGTAACACCATTCTCTATGTTTTCCCAAATTTCCTTACCGAGACATCTTAGATGAGTCTCCATCTGAATCTTCCATACTCTGTATTTTTTTCCATCAAGCCTAGGAATAGCTCTCTGAAAGATAGTAGCAGATGAACTAGATGAACTTGAACTGTTAGTTGCCATAGGATCTTCATCAAGAGGTTAAGCTTCTACAAAGAGGACCAAAGCTTTGATACCAATTGTTAGATGGTTCAAATAACCAGAAGACAACTAAGAGGGGGGGTGAATCAGTTGTCACCAGATTACCAGAACCCTAAGAAATTAAAACTTTAATACCGAAACCCAAAAGGTCAATACCAAAATGCATAAACCAATTACCAAAACAACAGATATACCAATTAAGCATAAAAAAAAATTAGAGAATAACCACCATCCACATGAAACCAAGATTTGTACGTGGAAAACTCAGTAAAGGGAAAAACCATGGTGGGAAGCCTACCCACAGTCAGATAATGCTTCTATAGTAAGTATGTGATTACAAATGAGGGGCCTACACTTGTAGGAAGGCCAAAAACTAGAGCACACTTCTCATTACAAAAGGAGCCTCACTGACTACATATAAATCTAGTTTACAATCCGGAAGATGGAATGAACTACAATGATATCATCTCCTATGCTTGAATATAGTTCTGATTAAGCTCAATACCAGAGGAATAAATACTCTTTCATAAACCCAAATTGATCACAAATGATCAACCAAATCCTCTGCATCAATTATTATTACATTATTCACTCCTATACATCTATATCCCTTACACATAATCAATAATGAGATCTTACATCATATATATACAAACCCTCAACCATAAACAATAAGGTCAGCCACCAGACAATAAACCAATTACATAACTAAAAAACATGTTGGCTTGAGACCAAGCAAATAATATCCAACCCATAAGACATCCTAGAAATACATAGAGAAGTCCAATCCACGCGTTACATTAAGTCGGTCCATAACTGGTGCAGGAGCACCTAGTTTTGAGTGCATTTTCTAGATTTGGGTGTGTTAGTCTTTAATTTGGTTTAGGTTTGTGAATAATGGACTATGGATGTGTCCACGTGTTCACATGTGTGTTGGATATGCATTTGAAGGATAAATGTCAACTAGATCATGTATTTATTCAAATTTGGCTTATGAGCCCTTGTAAGCCTAAAATGGCATAAACTTGCATTTTTGTGTAAAATGTCTTGTAAAACCTCATTTGGAATTTAGACATGTCATTTTAGTGTTTGTAAGTCATTCTAGGAGGTTTAGGATGACTGGCAATGCATGAAGTATAAAAATGCACATTTTGGCAAAAGTTGTCATTGTTGCTCGACAATATTTTGCAACTTTTGAGCAACTTTTTGCATCTTTGAGCACATTAGTGGTTTGGAAACCGATGAAGTGTTGGTTAGGATTCAGATGGAATATAAAATTCTCCGAGAATGAATGTAATCAGGATGGCAAAATCCTTGAGCACATTTGAATACATTGTGAAGAGATTTTCCAGATTTTACCTTGCATTTTTCTTAGATTTTGAACAAGAGTCTGTACTTAATGGATTGATTTCATTATTGTTCTTTCATGATTGTTTTTTATATGTAATTATAGTGCTAAAAAGGTATTTGTAATAGTTTCTAGTGCATATTTGAAGTGTGTATTTGATTTTTCTTTGCTCTCATCTTGAACAAGGGTTTAAGAGCCCAATTATGGTTCTAGCTTGAAATCCTTTGAGTTTTTCTCAATAACTCTTGGGACTCAAGCCATGGAACCTTTGTACAATGTAAATAAGTTTTGTTTTGGCCTGGAAGCAATGTAAAGACTATTTGGCATCACTTCCTAGGTGAGCTCAGTCATAGCCAGGTTAGGAAATGAGTGAAATGTTGCATGTGCTTGCAGAGATGATCAATTATGAATATGCCAAGTGTTTGGCATGAGTAAGAAAGGTTTGGTAGAGCCTATTTGGAAGGTTGGAGGTGTGACAGAGTAGGGAAGACAATGAACCCTTTGAAGAAGACAATAAAGTCCCAAAACCCTTCATAAATGCCATTTTTGGGTTTCATACGTGTACGAACAGACCTGACTATCTCACCTGATGGATTCAAAAGTTCATCCAAAAGGGTATTCAGATTGTAAAAGAGTTTGTCTAGGTCTTTGAGTAGTTTTTGAGTAATTCCCCAAAAATCAGTTAGGTAGGGCTAATTGGGGGCTCTAGGGCTACTAGGCCTAGAAAATAGGAGAAAGAGGGAGCAATGAAGAAATGAAGCAAATACAATTGTAAAACTAGTTGATTGGCATGGAAATACTTTAAGAACACCTATTACAACCCCTACAAGTATATTTCAAAATATTGCATAGCTTTGAGGTTGGATATACCCTTGTGAATCTCAACCATGCCTGAGCAAATATTGAGCACAATTTGATAGGGAGCCTTCCTAGAGAGTTTGAGTGTTTTGGTTTGTTGAATGACTAGTGTAGAGTGAAAGGAGCCCACTAATATCTCACTCAAATTCCTTTTGAGTAAGGTGAGACTCTCTATGAGAACACCTCCCCATTAAAGTGGTATCAGAGCAACTAAGATTTGGGAAGAAGGTAGAAGACCAAGAGGAAGAGAATAGACTCCTTAGGGTAAGATTACAACAATTGGAGAGAAAACTAGATGCAAATGAAGACAAGACTGAGAAAGTGACAATCAAGGTCAATGAAGGGAAGGGTAAGAAAGTAGTAGAAGAGGATAACAAACCTGAACCAGATCCTATTCTACCTAAAGAACCTTTCCTTAGAGCCATCAAAGCCTTAGGAGGAAAATCCTTAGAATGAGTGCCACTTTTTTGTGGAAAAATGGAACCAGAAGTAGTCATGGAATGGATTGAAGGATTGGAGAATCAATTTGAATGTGATGTGATCAGTGAGGCATAGAAGGTGAAGGTGGCCAATTCTAGATTGAGAGGAGAAACCTTGACTCAGTGGAAGTTCATCCAAGAGGAGAGGAAAAAGGATGGTAAGAACCTAATAGCCACTTGGAAAGGAATGCCATCCAAGGTGAAAGGCTTATATATCCTTGAATATTATGAAATTCAATTGCACAAGAGGAGACAAAACTTGAGACAAAGAGACTTATATGTGAGCAACTACACTGAGGAATTTTAGAAGTTGTATCTAAGATCCAAGGTGGTGGAAGATGAAAGCATCAAGGTAGCCAGATACTTTAATGGCTTGAGATGGAATATTCAAGAATAGTTGAGTTTGTTATGTCCTAGTACTATTCATAAGTGCTATCAATTAGCACTCAAGGTGGAAGAGAAAAGCAATAGGGGCAAAGGTAGGGGAAGAGATGGCAGAGGTCAGAGAGGTAGCTTTGGTGGAAGAAGTGTAGACCAGAGATCCTAAGGGGAATCCAAGTTGGTAGAGAAAAGTGGGGATTCCAATAGCAGGAGCAGCTATAGAGGAAGGGGGTCTAGAAACTCTAGTAGAGGAAGGTCTAGTGGATCAGGGAGAGGGTCCTATTTCACCATAATGAAGTGCTACAATTTCCATCAACTTGGACACCCAACCTATAGATGTCCTGAGAAGTCTTCTTCATCCCAAGGAGGTGAGAGGAGAGTAAATTATGCTTAAGAAGATGCAGCAAACGTGAAGGCATCAGAAGTAAGTTTAGATTCAGAGTTTGGAGAGAATCTTATGATAAGAAGAGTCTTGATTAAAGAAATAGTTAAGGAGGAACCTAGACAAAGGAGATCCTTGTTTAGGATAAAATGAAAGATGATGGGAAAGGTATGTAGAGTGGTGGTGGATTTAGGGTCCACAAATAATATAGTGTCAGAGGAAGCAGTGAGTAAGCTCAACCTACAAAGAATACCACATAGTGATCCTTATAGGGTTACTTGGCTCAACAAGGGGCAACATGTTCTTGTGAATAAAAAAACTTGGGTGGAGTTCACTATAGGAGGCTACAAGGACAAAATATTGTGTGACATCTTGCCAATGGATGCTTGCCACCTAATCCTAGGTAGGCTATGGCAGTTTGATAGAAAAGCAATACACCATGGAGAGAAGAATTCCTATACTTTTCAAAAGGATGGAATCACCTATAAAATTTAGTCCATAGGAGACCAAGAAGAGAGCAGATCAAAGGGTCCTAATGTGTTGCTAGCTAGTGAGAAGGAGTTCATTAACACACTCAAGGAAGGAGAAGGAGTGGGGTTTGCAATTGTTGTAAAACCAATAAAAGAAAGCAAGGAGAAGAAAGTATGCATTCCCAAAGAAGGGCAATAGGTCCTAAATCAGTTTAAGGACATTATCAGTGATGGAACACCAATAACCTTGCCTCCTCAACATGCCATAAGTCACCAAATTGACTTCATACCCAGAGCTTCATTGCCTAATAAGGCAACCTATAAAATGATACTAGATTAGAACAAGGAGGTAGTGAAGAAAATACAAGAACTCTTAGATAATGGTTTGATAAGGAAGAGCATCAGCCCATGTGCAGTACCCACTATTTTGGCCCTAAAGAAGGGAGGTACTTGGAGACTTTGTACTGATTCTAGAGCCATAAATCGGATTACAATCAGGTATAGATTTCCCATTCCAAGGACTGAAGATTTAATGGATTGTTTAGGAGGCACTAAATACTTCACCAAGATAGACCTCAAGAGTGGTTACCACCAAATTAGAATCAAGGAGGGTGATGAATGGAAAATAGACTTCAAGACTACAGAAGGACTTTATGAGTGACTTGTTATGCCATTTGGACTCACAAATGCTCCTATCACATTCATGAGACTCATGAATGAAGTACTTAAAGACTATACTGGTAAATTTGTTGTTGTTTATTTGGATGACATCTTGATTTTTACCAAGTTTAAAGATGAACATCTTAAGCATATAGAGATTGTATTAAGGAAAATATGTGATGAGCAACTAACCATCAATTTGGAGAAATGTGAGTTTATGAAACAGGAATTGATATATCTTGGATTTGTAATCTCAAGAGGTGATTTGAAGATGGATACTATTGGAATTTTCGATAATGATGTTGTGAATGTCATTGATGGACACACACTTATTTTGAGATAACTTTTTGCATGTATAAGTTATGCTCAACCGGTATTTGTTCCAAACTGGTATCATGTATTATAGTCTAGACTATTGGTGTTTTGCAGAAAGTGTTTACCGATCTCAACCGGTATGAAAACCCAAGCGGTATGAAGACCTCAAGTGGTTCAAGGATCTCAAGAGGAACAAAGGAACTAAAGCGACAGTTATCATTTTCCCATTCTTCATTTTTTGTCAACCGGTAATCAGTTTAATATTTGAACCGGTATTACTTTGTGATGAGTTTCCAACCGGTAATCTGTAAAGTTGTATGAACTGGTAATACTCTGTGATGAGTTACCATCCACCGACACTTTGACAGTGATTTTATGCCGTGCTACCAAATGTGTCTAGATGCAATGAACCTAGGAACTTGCAATGTAATCCTATTGGACCGACATGAAATCAGATTCCTTTTTAAGGACATCATGTCTAGGGTTTTAGATGAGAGAGTTGGTTAGGGTTTTTTGGTGGTTGATGAGTTTTTGTATGTGTGATCTTAAAAGAGAAGATCAAGTCTGTGCACAGTAACAGAGTGTGGATTTACTAAAGACTGAAGTAATGCTGAAATGCATTAGCAATGAACTATCATGGATCTAACCAAGCTGACTGTGCTATTTGCTAGATCATTCACTTGTTGATTACTCACATCTTCAACTAGTCTAAAACCCTTAATCGGGTAGGTCAGAAAAGCCTTTGTATATCCTATAACAAGGTAGTTCACAACTTTGGTTCTAAAATCCTATCACAAGGTAGTCTTTAATTGGACTTATCTCCTAACAGAGATTGAGATTCCTAATAGGATCTGTTCTGGTGAAGAACATTGTATGACCTTAACCGGTCTGGTTACTATTCTGCAGATAGTTACTTGTGAGTTTCATCTCACTGTGGTTTTTCCCATTTGGGTTTCCACGTCAAAATCTCTTGTGTTATGGTGATTATGCTTATGTGGGTGAATGCCTTATTTGCTATTTGGTTTGTATTTGTGTTAACCGGTTTCTTACTGAAACTGTTATACCAGTTTACTGCTAAAATGTTTAAGTGTTTGAGTTCAGTAATTTTTGGTATACTAATTCACCCCCCCTCTTAGTATTCATCAATTGGTATCAGAGCCAACCTTTCTATAAGATTAACCACTTGGAAAGAGATATGGGGGAATACACTGGGAGGGAAGTTACTCATCAACTCACTCAGACTGAGAAAGCCTATGATGAACTCAAAGTCAAGTATAAGGCCTCTCTAGCAAAAAGAAGAGAGCATGTTGAGAAACTGATGGAACTAACTGAAAACAATTCCTTTGATGAAGCGGACAGGGAAGCCCTAGTTGAAGAAGTTGAAAAACTGAATGAGTCTAATGCCAACCTAAGGAGGGAACTTGAAGGGCTGACTATTAGGATGTGTCAAGAGCTTGAAAACTAGAGAAAAGCTGAAGCTCTGGTAAAAGACAAATATCATGAGATCTCCAAGCTGAAGCAAGAAATCAATGCACTTACCGCTCATCTCCAAGAGAGTAAAGTGGAAAAAGAGGAAATGCAAGGTGAACTAAACATGACTATTTCAGAGAATGCAACTTTGAAGGAATCCAATGCTACTATTTCCAAAGAACTCACTGAGTTAAAGGAAATACTTGACAAATTCAATAAGAGCACTGTTAAGCTAGAGCAAAAGCTTGAATCAACTAAACCGGTAAAGAATACTGATGGACTTGGTTTCTTTGAATATGAGGAAGGTGAGACCTCTAGAGAAAAAGATGTAGCTTCAAAGAAGCAACCAACATCAAATGATAAAGGTAAGAAAAAGTGCAAACCTATTTGCTTTAATTGTCTCAAGGAAGGACATACTGCTAATGTTTGTAGAAACAAGGCTTACAATAACTTTCTTTACTTTCTAAACAATAAGTCTAGATCCAATAGAGTCAATGGAAATTGTTATGCATGCAACAAGTTTTGGCATAGAGCATTTGAATGCAGGTTTGTCATGCACAACACCAGAAGGTATCCTCAAAGGAGTCAAGGAGTTTTTCCTGAACCCTCTAGCAACCGGAATCCAAACTAGTTTAGTACCTATGATCATTAGTCAGGAAGCAGTGGCTATCAAGCGGCAACTAGATGGAGAGAAACCTATTTGATCTGTCATGATAATGGTCACACTGCTGCAACATGCAGAAGGAAGAATGGAAACATGAATAATGGACCTTGGAGAGCACTTGGAATGGTTTGCTATCATTGCAACAAACCGGGTCATACGGCAAGATTCTGCAGAACAAGAAAGAATATATCAAATGATATACCAGTCACTCTGGAAGGAAAGATTGATGTTGAAACTGTTCAAGTGGATATGAAGAAAACCTGGAAAAAGAAGCTAGAAGAAGTGTCTCAAGAAAAACCGGTTTCTGCACCTAGTGTGGAAATCTCTGAACCGACAAACTAAGCTACAGAAAAGCTTAGGGGGAAACAAATCAGTGAAATATTTCGAACCCCCATTTTACACTGGTAAAAGACCTTAACCGGTATAAGATACCTGTCAATTGGCAGAAGACCAGAAATGGTAAAGGGCAAATTAGGGTTTACGCCCTAATGGTAGAGCATTTATTATGGTAGGTGAAGAATTCATTTTAAAGTAATTTTCAAGTCATTTTCACTTATCAATTTGCGAGCGAAGAAGTTTTCAAGTGCAGAGTGACAAAAGGCGAATTGTCTTGTGATTCAGAGAGATTTCAAAACCTTGAAGAAAAAGCAGAAGATAATATCAATCGGTCAAGTGAAGAACACAAAGAGGTGATCCAATAACTGAAGTAGTGTGTGGCAAAGTGGAATTTGCAAGCCCTAAATCTCGACTTGCGAAGGTATTTTTTGAGTTTCTCTGTTTATCATGGCTTCTGCATCGCACTCTAGTTCTAGTGCACTCGTTGATTCAGTAGATTTCATCCAACGAAAGTCAAAATATAATGCCCTATCCCAAATACCCACTGGTGTTATAGTTGAGGAAGGTATTTCAAATTATATTGACTGTAAAATTGAAGACCTAGGATCTCTAGTGATCCATTCTCAGTTAAGATTATTCTGTGGGAAGGACAAGAAGATCAAATCAAAATACAAGATCTTGGAAAAGAAGAAGCTTCACAATGCGGTCTATTTCCTTGAAGAATTTATAGATGATCACATCCGCATCATTCTAAGCAGAGTGCATGGTGACAAAATGTATTTAGAGCAGACACATGACATCACATCAAAAGTGATTCATGTTGTCACCGGTTTCTATAATGTTGGAGAAGTGCCAGCCCTAAGGAAGGTCATCAAAACTGAAATGACCAAGCTCACCAGTTTTGTGAGCAACCAACGGGGAATGACTATCAATACCATCAAGGATGATCTGGTCAAATATGCCTACATGGTGATAGGTTACCGGACATTCCATGCTAGCAGAATTAACTCTGTCTCTACTGCAGTAGTAAATGTCACCTATAGGATGATCATGTAAGATGCCTCGTTTGATTTATGCACCTGTATGCAAAGGCAACTTCTGGTGAACCTAAATTCAATTAAATAGGACAATGCCTTGAAATTTAAATTTGGAAAACTATTGGTCGGATTGTTCTTCTACTTCCAAGGCTATTTCTCAGGAGTCGGTGATATTCAGTGGTCTGCTGACCAACCAGTTACCAAGCAAATCAGAGAAAATCTCCAAGTGGTTGGAAATGATTATCCTGAAGTCCTGAACAAATACTTTGATGAGTTTAGATGCAAGATGAGCCAAAGGGTGAGAATATCTGGTAATATTGTCAAGAAGTATGAAGAGGACATCTGCTTCACCATCAGAGTAGATGAGTGTATAATGGAGGCGGTTGAGCTTGGAAAAGAAAAGGTGGGACCTATGGGATATGAGGTAATGTATGATATGCTAGATGGGTATGCTTCTACCCTACTTTCCTCACCACTTGATCCTAAGAAGAAGAGAACTGGCACCTATCTGGAAAGGGTTACACTGGTTGAAGAACCTTCAGTAAAGAAGGGAAAGGCAGTGCCATCTGTATTGGCACTAGTTACTTCAGCAAGTCCTAAAGTGACCAAGCGGTCACCGAAAAAGTAGAAAATGGCAGTTTCACCCACCAAGGTATTTGAGAGGAAGCGGAAGACAAAAGGCAACACACCGGACTCAGAGGACACAAAATCTAAAGAACAACATAAGAAGAGTAGGCAAACAAGGAAGAAGACAAAAACAATGAGCAATGAACCGACATCATCAGCACCGGTAAATATTGATATTTCCTCTTACAAACCATTGACACATTGTCAAAGGACAATTAAGAATTTTAGGAGAAAAGTGTTGAGTGATTTAGTAGATTATTTTGATGCTTTCAATGACAATGAGAAAGAGGAAGTAGAATAGGAAGTCATTCAATATTTATGTATTAATGACCAGTTGCCATCAAAAATTAAATCTGTGACACTAGATTCTTTATACAATTCTTTAGACAACAAATGGCACATTTCCATAGAAAAGGAATAGGAAATAAGAGAAGAAATATTTGCTCAATATTTTCTTGATGTGTCTAATTCAGAACTTTATGAAGTTATGGAAAAATATAAAGGCCTCTTCTTCATGAGAAGAAGAAGACTCGTGCTATTGGAAGGAAAAGTTCCTAAAGTGGTAAAAGATACCAACTCTTATGCCAAAGCCACTCTGAGGTTGCACCAAGTGTCTGAAGCCAACAAGAAAGCTGAGCAAGAACCAGAAACTAGACAACCAGATGAGGTGTGTGAAGGCGAACAAGTCACTGATCAAATGGACCCTATTGATGTTGATGCCTTGGATAGTGAAAATGTCACTCCTGATGCACCAAAGGAAAAAGCTAATAAAGAAAGAATGGACAAGGAGAATCAGGACAAAGAAAAGGCTGATAAAGAGCAAGCAAAGAATGAGAAAAAGAAACAAGAGGAGGAAAAGAGGAAATTGGAAGAAAAGAGGAAACAAACAGAAGAGGAGAAAAAGAGCGAAGAGGAAGAGGAGAAGAGAAAAGAAGAGGAGAAGAAGAAACAGGAAGAGGAGAAGAAGAAGAAGAAGGAAGAGGAGAAGAAAGAAGAAGAGAAATGGAAAGAAGAAGAAAAGAAATAGGAAGAGGAGAAGAGAAAAGAACAGGAGAAGAGGAAGTAGGAAGAGGAGAAGAAGAAGAAGGATAAAGAAGAAGAGAAGCAGAAAGAAGAAGATAGGAAGAAGGAAGAAGACAAAAGAAAGAAAGAAGTAGAGGAGAAAAAGAAGGCAAAAGAAGAAAAGAAAAAATCCAAGGACAAGGAAGAAGAGACAAAGAGCGCACAAGTGGAGACCCCAAAGGCAACCGGTAGTTAAGCTAAACCGACTGACATTACCAGTCCCATTGACCTCCAATCTGCAAATGAATCGGAGCTGCTGCAAAGCATTAAGCTTGCCCAAGAGTGACTAGAATCACTAAGGAGGAAGAAAGAGGAAGATGTTATTCAAACTGTGGTGGAAACTCTTACCAGTTTGATTCCTAGTACCAATCTCCCAAGTACCAATTCCTCTCTAGCTCAACTAAAACTCTTATGCACAGTTGTAGAGGACTAGGTGCAATGCCTGGAAGATGTTGCTGAAGCCAATGCACAAAATAAGCATCAAAAGGCTCTGAACACTGCCTTGGTGAAGAAATTAAACGAGCTCTGATCCAAACTACAAAAAGCACAAAAAGACATAAGAGATGCTTTGGATGAGGGGAATCTACTACTCTGTAAGATATGCCAACCCCATATATTCTGTGATGATGTTCTTGCTCAGAAAGACAAACTCCAATCTGACTTGCAGGCATACATAAGCACCTTCAAGACACTCTATGATTCCTTCACCACATATGGGCAAACCATTCATCGGTTGCAACTCTAGACTGTAAGAATAGAGTTAGAGATCAATAATCAGACACAAGATTTGCAGGAACTTCAACTGGTTCTACTACCAAGACTGCAAATACTTTAGAAATGCTATCTCAATCTGGATGCCTTAACGGTCACTCAAGAGATGAGTACCTTGGGCGCCATGGAAGAACAGGTATCCCATATGCAAACAAAAAGTGAGGTTGCTACCTCACTACTTGAGTCATGGTCCTTATCCACGAAGACATTTATGTAGGACATTAAATCAGTTTTTGACAAGTATCACTCTTTATTGTCATAAACACTTATTATTTTTTGATAATATGAACAATGGTTATTTAGCTATACTTTGTCATTGTTGGCAAAGGGGGAGTAGTATTCTGTATTTAAAATTTTGATGCATGTTATGTTTATCTTTGTAAGGGAGTATTATACATTGTATTTTCTGCAAAAGGGATAGTGTATATGCTTAGGGAGAGTAATTTTGATTATGGCATATTTTTGTTGTAAAACACTTAGATGTCAAAAATTTTCCTAAGTGTTGCCATCAATGCCAAAAGGGGAGATTGTTGGCATTTTTGATAATGATGTTGTGATTGTCATTGATGGACACACACTTGCTTTGAGATCACTTTTTGCATGTATGAGTCATGCTCAACCAGGATTTGTTCCAAACCAGTATCATGTATTATAGTCTTTAGACTATCTGTGTTTTGAAGAAAGTGTTTACCGATCTCAACTGGTATGAAGACCCAAGTAGTATGAAGACCTCAAGCGGTTTGAGGATCTCAAGCAAAACAAAGGAACTAAAGTGGCAGTTATCATTTTCCTAGTCTTCATTTTTTGTCAACCGGTAATCAGTTTAATATTTGAACCGGTATTACTCTGTGATGAGTTTCCAATCGGTAATCAGTAAAGTTGTATTGACCAGTAATACTCTGTGATGAGTTACCAACCGGTATTTTTGTGATGAGTTACCATCCATCAACACTTTGACGGTGATTTTGTGTCATGTTACCAAATGTGTCTAGATGCAATGAACCTAGGAACTTGCAATGTAATCCTATTGGACCGACATGAAATCAGATTCCATTTTAAGGACATCATGTCTAGGGTTTTAGATGAGAGAGTTGGTTAGGGTTTTTTGGTGGTTGATGAGTTTTTGTATGTGCGATCTTAAAAGAGAAGATCAAGTCTGTGTGCAATAACAGAGTATGGATTTGCTGAAGACTGAAGTAATGTTGAAATGCATTAGCAATGAGCTATGATGGATCTAACCAAGTTGACTGTGCTATTTGCTAGATCATTCACTTGTTGATTACTCACATCTTTGACAAGTCTGAAACCCTTAACCAGGTAGGCCCAGAAAAGCCTTTGTAAATCCTCTAACAAGGTGGTTCACAACTATGGATCTGAAATCCTCTCACAAGGTAGTCTTTAATCAGACTTATCTCCTAACAGAGATTGAGATTCCTAACAGGATCTATTCTGGTGAAGAACATTGTATGACCTTAACCGGTCTGACCTTAACTGGTCTGGTTACTATTCTGCAGATAGTTACTTGTGAGTTTCATCTCACCGTGGTTTTTCCCATTTGGGTTTCCACATCAAAATCTCTTGTGTTGTGGTGATTGTGCTTTTGTGGGTGAATGCATTATTTTCTATTTGGTTTGCATTTGTGTTAACCAGTTTGTTAGTAAAACTATTATACCAGTTTACTACTAAACTATTTGTGTTTGAGTTCAGTAATTTTTGGTATACTAATTCACCCCCCCCCTCTTAGTATTCATCAGATACCTCTAAAGTGGAAGCCATAATCAGTTGGCCTACACCTAAGAAAACAAGTGAAGTAATAATTTTTCATGGCTTGGCACAATTCTATAGGAAGTTCATCAGAGGATTCAGTGAGATATGTGCACCCATGCTTGATAAAATAAAAGGAGGTATGAAAACCAAGTTTCAATGGAGAAAATAAGCACAAAGATGATTTGATCTCTTTAAGACAAAGGTGGCTACTCAACCGGTACTAATTCTTCCAAGCTTTGACAAGATCTTCACCATTGAATGTGATGCAAGCAACATAGCGGTTGGAGCAGTTTTAAGCCAATACAATAGACTGGTTGCATTTTTTAGTGAGAAGCTCAATGATGCAAAGGAAAGATATTCCTCTTATGATTTGGAGTTGTATGCACTTGTTCAATCTTTTAGGAAATGGAGGCATTATTTATTGCCTAAGGAATTTATGGTTTATACTGATAATCAAGATCTTAGCTTTCTCAATTCATAAGAAAAGTTGTATCATAGGCATATTAAATGGGTAGAGTATTTGCAGTCATATACCTTTACCATTAAACACAAGAAGGGACAATGTAATAAAGTAGCTGATGCATTAAGTAGAAGGTTGCTAACAATGCAAGAATTGCAGCTCAAAAGCATTGGAGTGGATAGTTTCAAGGGTTTATATCAAGATGATGAAGACTTTGTTGCTGCCTACAAGGTTTGTCAAGAGTTTAGATACCATTTTCATAGTGAATATGCAAATTACACCTTACAAGATGGTCTTTTGTTTAAGGGAGGACAGCTATGTGTACCTAAAGGATCTATGAGAGAAAATTTGATGCAAGAGAAGCATAATGGATGCCTAAGTGGACATTTTGGTTTAAAAAAAACTTTGGAACTTGTCCAAAGATTCTACTATGGGCCTAAGATGCAAAGAGATATTAGGAAATATGTGGAACAATGTGTTGTTGTGTTGTTTTCCAAAGAGCTAAGGGTACCTCTTCTAATGCTGGTCTTTATTAACCTTTACCTATTCCAAAGTGACCATGGGAGTGTGTAAGTATGGATTTTGTTCTTGGTTTGCCTAAAACCAAATCAGGTTTTAATAGCATCTATGTGGTGGTAGATAGGTTTAGCAAGATGGCCCATTTTATTCCATGTAAGGTCACTCATGATGCTAGTCATATTGCTCATTTGTTTTTCAAATAAGTTATTAGAATTCATGGTTTACCTATCAGCATTGTATCAGATAGAGATGCAAAGTTTATTGGTCATTTTTGGAAGATTTAATGTCAGAGATTGGGTACTAACTTGTCTTTCAGTTCGACCTATCATCCCCAAATGGATGGCCAAATAGAGGTGGTCAATAAAACACTTGGAAACCTTCTTAGATGTTTGACAAAGGAGTATGTACAAGCTTGGGATCAAATCATCCATCAGGCTGAGTTTTCCTATAATGACAGTGTGAATAAATCAACCGGTAAAAGCCCTTTTCAAATTGTGTATGGCCTTCATCCTAGAGGTGTTTTAGAGCTCAATGATGTTGGAGATATGGTACAACAGAGTGGATATGCTATAGATATGGCTCAATCCATGAAAGAGATTTATGAGCAGGTTAGGACAACCCTACTAGACACCTCTCAAAGGATCAAAGAAAAGGCAGATGAGAAAAGAAAGGATATACAATTTGTTGTTGGGGACTTGGTCATGGTTCACTTTAAAAAAGAAAGACTTAAAAAATGTGTCCCTAGTAAACTTTAGATGAGGAGGATTGGTCCTTGTAAAATATTTGCAAAGTATGACAACAATGCTTACAAGCTAGACCTACCCGAAGATATGGCTTTATCTCCCATCTTCAATGTTGCATATTTGGTGTAGTATAAGGGCACCCTTCTAGAGGAATGTATCAGAGTCTCAAAGGTCTCTCAAGCACTTTCAGACTTGCCCTTACCACCTATAGCCATGCCACAAGCCGAGAAAGTGCTAGATTCTAGAGTTTTCAAGAAAACTAGGCATACCGTCTATATGGAGAACTTGATCAAATAGAAACACCTTCCACCATCTGAGGCTACTTGGATACCTGAGACAAAATTTTCTAAGTTTGGATTTCCCCTTTGTTTGTTACCTCAAGTAGTCACTTGACTTCTTTTTCATTAGGGGAGTATGGTGCAGGAGCACGTAGTTTTGAGTGCATTTTCTAGATTTTGGTGTGTTAGTATTTACTTTGGTTTAGGTTTGTGAATAATGGACTACTCATGTGTCCACATGTGTGTTGGATATGCATTTGTATGATGAATGTCAACTAGATCATGTATTTATTTAAATTTGGCTTATGAGCCCTTGTAAGCCTAAAATGGCATAAACTTGCATTTTGGTGTAAAATGTCTTGTAACACCTCATTTGGCATTTACACATGTCATTTTAGTTTTTGTAAGTCATTCTAAGAGATTTATGATGATTGGCAATGCATGAAGTATAAAAATGCACATTTTGGCAAAAGTTGTCTTTGTTGCTTGACAACATTTTGCAACTTTTTGCATCTTTGAGCACATCAGTGGTTATGAAATCAATGAAGAGTTGGTTAGGATTCAAATGGCATATAAAATTCTCTGAGAATGAATGTAAAAATGTTGGCAAAATCCTTGAGCATGCTTGAATACATTGTGAAGAGATTTTCCATATTTTACCTTGCATTTTTCTTAGATTTTGAACAATAGTCTATACTTAATGGATTGATTTCATTAATGTTTTTTCATTAATGTTTTTTCATGATTGTTTTGTATATTTCATTTTAGTGCTAAAAAGGTATTTTTAAGAGTTTCTGGTGTAGGTTTGAAGTGTGTATTTCATTTTTCTTTGTTCTCAGCCCGAGCAAGGGTTTAAGAGCCCAATTATGGTTCCAGCTTGAAATCCTTTGAGTTTTTCTTAATAAGTCTTGGGACTCAAGCCATGGAACCTTTGTATAGTGTAAATAAGTTTTTTTTGAAGTCATGGAAAGGCTATTTGGCATCATTTCCTAGGCGAGTTCAGTCATAGCCCAGTTAGGAAATGAGTGAAATGTTGCATGTGCTTGTAGGGATGATCAATTATGAAGATGCCAAGTGTTTGGCATGAGTAAGAAAGGTGTGGAAGAGTCTATGTGGAAGGTTGGAGGTGTGATAGAGTAGGGAAGACAATGAACCCTTTGAAGAAGACAACAAAGTCCCAAAACCCTTAATAAATGCCATTTTTTAGGTTTCGTACCTATACGGATAGACCTGACTATCTCACCTAATGGGTTCAAAATTTCATCCAAAAGGGTATTCATATCGCAAAATATTTTGTCTAGGTCTTTGAGTGGTTTTTGAGCAATTCCCCAAAAACCGGTTAGGTATGGCTAATTGGGGGCTCTAGGGCTACTAGGCCTAGAAAATGTGAGAAAGAGGGAGTGATGAAGAAATGAAGCAAAGACAATTGTAAAACTAGTTGATTGGAATGGAAATACCTTAAGAACACCTATTACAACCCCTCCAAGTATATTTCAGAAGATTGCATAGCTTTGAGGTTGGATTTACCCTTGTGAATCTCAACCATGCTTGAGTAACTATTGAGCATAATTTGATAGGGAGCCTTCCTAGAGAGTTTGAGTACTTTGGTTTGTTGAATGACTAGTGTAGAGTGAAAGGATACCACTAACATCTCACTCAACTTCTTATTGAGTAAGGTGAGACTCTCTATGAGAACACCTCCCCATCAATAACCTAGATAAACCAAGACCCAATTTAGGTCCACACATGCTAAAGCAATGATCCCAATCAACCAAGTCTCGAACATGATCACCATCAACATCCTAAATCTCTACTAGAAACCGCACCAACACCACTTATGCATACCATCAAAAGATCTTCAACAAAGCTCATCAATGAAAACCTCACCAGAACAACAAACCAAGCTTACCAGCATACAGGATAGCATCAAATGACCAAATCAAAACCAACTGAATGAACATGAATATGAGTAGCATGAATAAGCCAATTCCATAAGCCAAAGAATATCAGATCATCATGATCTAATCCAACCAGAAAGAAAGTAACTTACTGGGACCAGAAGGATACTGGTAAAGCAACTAAAACAGCTAGTGTTGACATCAATGACAAAACATCAATGAAACGCATAATCAATTCCTCCAAATGGCCAACATATTACAAAATGAGTCTCAATAACTACATAAAAATCCAAACTGCAATCCAGAAGGAATAATGAACTGCAATAATAGCATCTCCTATGCCTGAGTATAGTTCCGGTTAAGCTCAATACCAAAGGTTTTAAACCTCTTCCATAAACCCAACTAGATCACCTATGATCAACCAAATCCTCTTCATGAATGATTATTACATTATTCACTTGCATTCCATTCAGTCATGATCTACAATGAGATCATACACATATATATACAAACCCTCAACCTCAAAAAATCAGGTCAACCACCCAGACAATAAAACATATTACATAATTATAAAACATGTCGGCCTGAGACCAAAAAATTATTATCCAACCCATAAGTCATCCCAGAAACACATCGAGAAGTCCCAACAAAATGTTACATTAAGTCGGTCCATAACCTAGATAGTACCGAACCCAATTTAGGTCCACACATGCTAAAACAATTATCCCAATCAGTCAAGGCTCGAACATGATCACCATCAACATCCTGAATCCTTACTAGAAGCCGCACCAACACAACTTATGCATAGCATCAACATATCTTCACCAAAGCTCTTCCAGTGAAACCCTCACCAAATCAATAAACCAGGCTTATCAGCATACAAGATAGCATCCATTCACCAGATCAATACCAACTGACTGAACATGAATTGGAGTAGCATGAATAGAAGATCTAAGGAAACTCCATAAGCCAAAGCACACTGAAGTATACCAGATCAACATGATCGTACCAACCAGAAACCAATCAACCTACCAAGACCAAAAGGATACCGATAAACAACCAATTTAGCTAGTGTTGACATCAATGATAAAACCATCAATGCAACACATAATCAATTCCTCTAAATGGTGAACAATCTCCCCCTTTGGCATTGATGACAACACTAGATGTGAAAAATATCCAAGTGCCAAGAAATGCCAAACAAATCTCCCACACAAGAATATAGCAATTGATTTTTGATCCATACTCTCCTTGTAGATGATATCACAGTTAAGTTCTGCAAATTTCTCCCCCTAATATATATAAATCCTTAAGTTTCTCACATGAATATATCTCCCCCTTTGACATCAATGCCACAGATCTAACATACATATCAAAACAAAATCATAAACCACTGAATCACAAGACTAACTACTCCCCCTGAGTAGTAGCATCACCACATCAATCTGGAATGAATAATAATTCTAATAATGCATACCAGACTGATGCCAAATAGAATCAATCAGTTTTATGTTAGAGGGGCATAAACCCCTAATTTGTATATGAGGTACTCAATTGAATCTTTAGGCAAAGATTTAGTGAAGATGTTTGCAATATTCTCTTTAGAGTTCACATAAACCAATCTAACTTCATTTTCTTCCACCTTTTCCTTCAAAAAGTTATACTTGATAGATATGTGCTTTGTCTTAGAGTGGAATACCAAATTCTTTGATATGTCTATAGCAGCAGAGTTATCACAATGAATAACTACTAGTCCATTACAATGCACTTTTATGTCCTTTAACATTTGCTTCATCCATAGAACTTGTGTACAGTTAGTAGAAGAAACAACATACTCAACTTCAATAGTAGATAGGGAAGTACATGACTGTTTCTTGCTGATCCATGAAATAAGTTTCTTTCCAAGAAAGAAAGGTCCACCAAAAGTACTTTTTCGATCATCAACATCAGCTACCCAATTTGCATCTGTATATGCACACAAACTAAAGTCATCATCTTTAGGGTACCACAAACTATATTCAGATGTTCCTTGTAGGTATCTAAAAATCCTTTTCACCACACTCTCAAGATTTTCTCTAGGATCACTTTGATATCTTAATGCAATGCAAACTGCATTCATTATATCTGGTCTAGTCTGAGTCAAATATAGAAGACCTCCAATCATAGACTTGTATCTGTTAGATGCAATGACAGTCCCAAAGATACTAAGAGGGGGGGTGAATTAGTGTCTAACCGGTTATGGAATAATTAAAATTATTTGTAACTTTGCAACCCAAATAGATATACTAGTAAACAAGAAATAATGCAGTAAATAGAAATAACAGAGACAACATAAGTGCACACCATAACACAAGATATTTTCATGAGGAAACCCGGTGTGGGAAAAACCTCAGTGGGATTTGTGACCCACAATATTTACTCACTGGCCAATATGAATAAATATTACTTACAATAAGGGCATGCACATGCAGGAAGGCCAACTACTTAGAGCGCACTGCTCAATGAAGAGTCTCACTGACTACACTATGGATAATTAAATCCAATACAATGTACTGCTCAAAATAGCATCTCTAATGCCTGGTTTAGTACCAGTTTAAGCTCAGTCATATACCTTAACCAAAACCTTTTGTTGTCTATTATATCACCTCATACAATATATCCTGCTACTTGTCCCACATCAAAATAACCTATAAGATCTCATACATAAATGAGTCTTTACAATATACCAAGTCAGATTTACAAAAGATACTTACATTTACAATAAAATTCACATAAACAAAACTTGTCACATGTCGGCCTGGGTGCCAGTAAACTTCATTTGCTGATGTAATCTGGATGTCATTGAATATGCCTATCGATGTCGGTGCCTTCCGATGATTGTGTCTGTGATGTCGGTGCATGTATAAAACTAATACCGGTTGGTTTCCATCAATGACAACATCAACCATATTCTCATTAGAGTGTAGAATGCCAATAATCTACCCCTTTGGCATTGATGGCAACACTCATGATGTAGTGTCCACCCTTGCTTTGACTTATTTTGACTAGAGTTGACTTTTATATTACGCTTGATAGACTTACCTAAACTATATTTTGATGATTTGGATGATGTTAGACAATATTGGACATATGCTATTTTGATTTATCTATGTGGATGTTGGTACTATCATGATTGATCATGTGATTTGATGATATATGTACTCGATGGATTTTATATGCTCACTATGTGATGGATTATTTATAAATTAGATTTATCATGGTTTTGATGATGATTATGATTACGCTAACCCTACTTTATGTTTATATATGATGAGATTTTTATGAGATGTGCCTGACTATTGTTTGATTGTCTTCGTGATAGAGATGATTCCACATCAGTCATTATGAGTGGGATGTGTCGTCGCAATTCTCTATCACTTGCTTGTTCTATATATGTATATGTATATGTTGTATTATCATTTTGTGGTTGCAGGATTTTGCAGGTACCAGACATCGACTCCACCTGGCTTCACAGGTTTGAGCGTGTCTTTAGTTCCAATGGCTTATGTGGTTAGGAGATGGCATGAGTTTCCCTTCACTTACTCTAGGTTTAAGTTGTCACTAGGCGCAATTGGTCATGTCAGTTGTTAGCTTGGCTCTTTCAGTTTTGGAGTATGTTAGTATTGATTGAATCTTTTGGTATGAGGATTATTTATGTTGTGGTTGATTTTATTGTCACGTGGTTATTTATGTGGCGTTGGATTATTTGTCTATTTGTTGAGAGATTTGATAATTAGTATTATTTATTTTTAATTATTTGATTTGAGCTATTTGAGCTTTTGATTATTTAATTTATGATTTTTAGAATTATAGTATTTAATTAATTAATAATTTTGTAAAGATTATTTAATTAATTATTGATTATTGATTATAGTCTAAATATTAATTAATATTTAATATTGGAAGTAATAAATTATTTAATGGTTAAATTATTTAATTATTTGATATTTATATTTATTTGATAATTAACATTTATTGATTATATGATTATTTTAATATTTGATAAGCTTTGTTGTTGCTTATTATTTTTTTCATTCCCGTGAGGTTTTTCGGTTGGTTGGTTATTCTCTGGGAATTCCTCCAGCATTTTCTTCCTTGGTTTTTGGGAGATTTTTGGCATTCTTGGTTTTTGGTTGGAGTTTTGGTTGGATTTTGGGTTTGGCTTGTGGGAACTCTTCTTCAACTACAAACCATCACACAGGTTGTAGGTTGGAGGCCTCTCCATTGGTTTCTTATTTTTCTTTCAAAGTTGTGAAAACTTGTATGCTTCGTGTTTGATTTATTTAAAAAAAAAAAGGATTGGTTTATGCATTCTCTTTAGTCTTCCTAGATTTGGAATGTGTATCCATGGGATTTTATATTCTTTGCTTGGTTTATAGTTCAATAAATAATGCTTTCTGTGCATTGCCGTGAATGTTCGACATGAGGAATATCTTGCATTTTTTGTATATGTCTTGTATGAATTATTTTAATAGATTTTCTATTTCACTCATCCTCTTGTGTATGGATGTTATTTGTTATGTGGAATGTCTTTTTAAATTATTTGAGTTATATACTATGCTTTCTATGTTTTAGATTCAAGGTTGTTGAGTATTGCCTTAGTTTTGACAGTTTTGGAGATGTTCTTCCTCAAAAAAAAATCTGTATTATGTTTTCAATTGGAGTTCCTTAGGTTAATATTATTATTTTATTTTGTTCACATATTCTTATAGTGCATTTCGTGCTGATTCCAATGAGTATAAATATACCATATTTGGCTGATTATATTTCGAGCAGTTTTGATTTCGCACTTAAGTAGTTTTCTGCTGAAATTTACACTTTTTTTGCCATGCGCTAAAGGAATGACTACACATGCTAAGGTAATTACCCCACGTGCTAAAAGATCACCCAGACGCGCTAATCTGTCTGTCTTTTGCACCATTATGTGTATTTTTAGGGTTTTTTTCCTAGTTTGAAGCTTGTTTGATGTAAGTTGGATTTGGGGCCGTACCAGAGGCTTTTTGAGGGCATTTATGATGTTGTGTAATGTTGATTTATGATTGGTAATGTCTTCATATGATTTACTTTAGATTTTTGTATGAATTTTACTCCATTTGAGTTGTTTGTGCTTCCTCTCTTGTTGATGCGCCAAGAGAGAGATTGAGATTCTTGTTATTATGTGCCAGCAAGTGGATAGGCCTTGCTAAGATTATTTGATGATTCATTTCAGATTTGATGGCATTTCTTATGGCCTTGATATGTTTATTTGGCCAAGAGGATCATTTATTTTTGGTTCTCATGATGTTAACTTTCACATGTTTCATGATTGTGAGATGAGATTGTTGTTTGTATATGGATTATTTATGATTTCAGATTTATGTATGTTCTCAGATCTAATTATGATTCTAGAGCCTCTTGTGTTGTCATGTTTGAGACCATGTTAGGGGGGGAGTGCGCTTCCTTGTGATGACCGGGGTCATGAGAGATAGGCTTGCATGAGGTTCCTTGTAAGGATGCATGAAGTCTAGACCACTAGGGCACATTGGAGTTTTCCGTGATTTGTAAATAAGTGATAACCTAATAATTGATGGGTTGGGTAGTTAGATTAATTAAAAAGATGATAATTTGATTTGTGCCTCATGACTTAGTCCTAGGGAGGATGTTTTAGGATAAGCATGAGAAGGTCGTGAAGACGGTAAGCTAATCTCCCTTAGTCTCTCATAGGTTGAGATGGCTCCACATGTCCATTAGGCTAGTGCCTTGTGATATTATGTTATTTTGTTATAAGGATGGCATGTGATGATACTCCACTCCTACATGTGTTTCCCCTTTATGATTTATGATTATGCTTATTGGATGCATTTATATTTTGATGAGTCTTATGCCTCTAGGAGTTCATTCTTGTTGTATTGTGTAAGTTCTTGCTTGAGAGTCCTTGTGTGGTTAGTCTCCTTGGTTATAGGTGCCAGCTTAGGTTTAGAGTATGTGTTGGGACCTTGTGTCATCTTCTAGCATGGGGGGTGCTTCCTTTGGTTCCACATGGTTGGGAGGTTGGTGCTTTTTAGCCATTGGGAGGTTCTTTGGGATTCTTCTTGCGTGGATGTGGATTATTCTTCATGATGTACTATGGATGTACCTTGTAGCAGATTTATGTAATGAATAAGATAACATTTATGTAATGTAATACTTTTGTATATCATAGACAAAATCTTGTAGTAGGAAGAGCTATGCTCATGATGTATTTAATGTACTTATATTTGTAGGTGAATTGTAGTTGGAATAGAATGGAATTGCATTATGAATTAGTTGTATTATCTTATGGAATGATTAGAGGCTAGTTAGAATGTTAAATAATCTTGAAAGATGAATTCTCATGGGGTAATAAATGAATATGTTATAGGATGTTGAATGGACTTAGTGAACAAGAATGTTTCATATAGATGGATTGGTAGAAAGAAAATTATGCATATCATGGGAAGTAAGTAATGTTGTAGGTTGCATATCTCATGAGTAGATAATTAGATTATGATGCATTAATGAAGGTGGAATATACCTATCATAGGCGTAGTATGCTATTATGGAAATGAATTTAAGTAATGATGCTAAGTACCCTAGGGAAAAATTAATGATGTTGTGTTATTTCCACATGCATTAATTCATGAAATGAGTAATGATATATGTTCAAATTGGTTAATTGATGAAAATATGTAAATAGATGGAGATGTTATGTGTTGTATTAGTTGTTATTAGATGATAATTTAAAAAAAATTATCTCTATTTGTATATTATTGTTTAGTTTCTCTAGGGTATTTTGGCGGGCATTACACATGAGAAAAATCCAAAAACTATTATCCAAAAGTGAAGTCCAAAATATGATCCCAAAAATGTGTGCTCCCCCTGAGCAAGTGATCTCCTTTGTGCAATTATTTTTCTCCATACTACTACTCCCTCTTTGACATCAATGGCGAAGGATGTCAAAAAGAAAATAATACAAAAATGCTACCTCATACCTTGTAACCGGTTGGTTATAAGTTGAAAAATGTCAGCCAAAAGTAGATTCAAGCTTTGCATGAATTTTTTATTGTCAGAAAGGATAGTCTCTGTCTACTAGATCATGTCGGTCAGATAGCACATCTGTTGCTCCGGTGATCATTCACCTTGAATTGATGCCTTTGATAGCTCAACTCATTGAGTAATAAGACTATCCAGTCTTGGACCAAGTTTAATTTTCAATTCACGGGCCTTTAACCTTATTCTTGCCTTTTCTTTCTCAAGCTTCTCTAACTTCTCTTCAAAAACTGCCATTTCCTACTCAAAAATTGAGATAAGTCCCGAATAACCTATCATATTATACACAATATCATCTATCTCCTTCCGTGTCTTCTTAATTTCCTCATCAATGTCCTCTGTCAAACAGTGAAGTTTACAGGCTTCTCTATACAATTCCTTATACTCCAAATTGTAGAATTAAGTACCGGTAACAGTGAATCTAAGTGGTTTGTACAATTTTTAATAGTGCTCACAAAGAATTAACCCTTCTCTTTATCAACTCTCTCCTTAATGGTAGCCTCATTCACCTTATCTATAGTTAGAACATGTTCAACAATAAATTTGGACAATACCTAAAGAATCCTTAATGTGATCTATCTTACAGGTTGGTGCAATCATCTTCAAGATAGGTAATGTGTCATCAATAGCCTTAAATGCTAAGGCATTTCAATATGTTATTCTCTTAATGGAATCCAATAGAAGCTCTATTACATTAGTGGGTCTAAATTACCTTTCCTTTCAACAGATACTTCTCCAATTACCTTCACTATTTCTTCCTTATTTCCATCAACTTCCTCTTTATTCACATTGTCTACCGGTTTCTCTGTCAGTGTTATTTCCTCTACTTCCTTTGGTTTTTCAGTTTGATTAAGCACCTCTGTAACTATCGGTTTCTCAAACTCAATATGAACCTCCACCTCAGATTGTTTCTCAGTATTAGTTCCTTTATCTTCTGTCAGTATCTCAGTCTCTGGTTTCTTATCTTGTGTTGGTTTCTCAGTGTTCTGAGAGTCATCAGTTTGTGTCGGTGACTCAGAGACCTCACTGATCTTAGCATCATCTGCCTTAACCTCTACAATTTCCTTGTCTACAACAATGTTAATATCCTATTTATCAACGTTCATAGAAAAAAGAATCTCAAAATCTGGATTAGTTATATCAAGAGTAACATTTTCAGTTCCCATATCAGGTGGACTTACTGAATGTACTGGTGGGATATCCTGAGCTGGAGGTGGAAGATTATTTGTAATTTTTATTGAAGGAACACCACCAACTTTTCCTTTTCCCTTATCCTTTTGATATACCTTAAAGGTCTTGTCCATTTTTAGTCTGCTCCTTTCTTCTTGCTTTTCCTTTTCAATGAATAATATATCCCATTTATCTATAGTCTCATTAGTAATCTCCTTAACTCTCCCATCCATCAGGCTCACTTGTCGGTGTCCACTGATAAATACTAACTGGTTTGCTTCAGAGATTAATCCATCAATTTCCTCTTTTGAATTTATAGGATGTACTGACAACAATGCTTCAACTTTCAAATTCTTATCAAGTTCCATCACTGATAGTATTTTTGCTTCTAATCTTAGGTAAATACCATTAGACAAAACATCCACAACCTCAATCAAAAATTTCTTATAGATATCTAAATGCAAAATTATGCTTTCTTCTATTGTTTCTTTGTCAGAATCCTTAAAAGAATTATACAATTTGTTCACATTTGTTAGATTTCCTTCCTCTGTTATCTCATTCAATAGTTCTTCCAGAGTAAGGGTAACTGGTGTTTGTTTCTTTTTCGGTGTAAGCTTCTTCTTAGGTTCCCTAACTTCCTGCTGATTTTTCCTTAGTGTTCTTACCTTCTTAGGAGAAGGAGAAGGTACAGGTGAGGGTTTACTCTTCTCCCTCTCTACTCTCTTGAATTCAGCTGCTTTTCCACTGTCGGTATTAGAAGAAGTGACAATTGATGAAACATGTGCTTCTGGTTTCAGCCCTTCAAGTTCACTGGCTGATATACCACATATTCATTACATTTTCCTTGATTTAACTTGCCATCTTGGATGCATCTCTAATAAGTTTCTCTCTTCTTTTTCTTTGCTTCTGCATAGAAACAACACTCTCAATATTCTCAGTTGTACCAAAAATTTCTTCAGATGGTTCTCTAGGTGCATTAAGTAGTGTTTTTGCATATGCCTCATGAATATTTAGATCAACTTCATAACCCATTTCAGTAACCAAAATAGTTCTAGGGATAATTGCTTCCATCCATGTCTCATCATGCTTAATAACAAAGAAGATTTGATTTTCATACTTATCAACTATGCTCTATGGTAACCTCTCTCTTGCCTTCATTTTAGTTTGAAATGTTTTGAAGTAATATATTATGATCTTGATACAGTCAGTGCCCATACTGGTGAAAGCTTCCAGAATCTGTTTTCCTATTGGGATGTCATATCCAAAATCCTTATGACCAATACCGAGTATCTCTTTGGTGAAGTAAAGCATTAGATAGATAAGTAAGTTACCAAAGTGAAAAGTCCCATTTTTGTCACCTTTAATCTTCTTCAAGCTATCAATCAATTCATCCTTAAGCCATTCACAAACATCAATTTTAGTGTTGTTCTTTACCATCTCATATGCATGTGAATACAAAGCCTGGAAATTGAATTCAATTTGTTTGCATGTGTTTCTCTATAGCCAAGTACCATACTCACATATTTAACATTTGCATCATTAATGTCATTAACCCTTAGAGATTTGTTGTCGGATGTTGCTCCAGTTAAGCTCATCACACCTTTGTTACGTATTTTCTTGGTTTTGTCAGGCCTACTACCGGTTGAGGGTAAACCAGTAACTGTCTTGATTGCTTCCTTGGTTATTTTGCAAACTGACTCTAACCACATAAATTCTCCATGGACTGTGCTCAACACAAGATGGACTACTTCCTTTAGAAATTTAGGAATGTTTAGAATTTCAACAAAACCTAAGTCTTCAATAATCTTATGTTCAGGTTTAATCAGACCTTGCTCATTAGTAATAATATCATTAAACATTTTCTTCAAGTCCTTAGTCCCTAGGTCTTCTATGTTGCAGTGGATATAGATTCTTGAGTCTTCAGCAAAAGCGACACCCTTTGGAATTTTCAAAAAAGCACCGATAGAATCATCATGTTTAGCAAATTCAGGGATAATTTTCAATATAGGTCTAGGGCACTTGATGTTCTCTACCATAGTAGGGTTGGAAATAAACTCAAGAACAGAAGATGAAGATGCCATTTCAAAAGATAAATACCTCTTACTCAAAATTTGAATGTCTGAAAAATCACTTTGTTGCTTCGCCTTAGAATGCCCTTGCTCAATTTTGTGCTCTCTGAATGTTTGAATGCTTTTGTGATTTGAAATGAGGGTTTTTTGATGATTTATAACCAAAATGTTTTCCAACAACCACATTAAATGCTTGTCGATTAAGTGAAATCTTAACACATCTGTTGATAAAGAAAAAATGTATCTTCTCACCATCAACCGAGGGTAGAATGCATGATTTTCAACTTGCTACAATACCCCCTAAGGATTATTCCTTAGTTAAATGAAGAATCTCCTTCCGGTGGAGGGTTACTCTATTCTACCAGTGTAGAGATAGATTCATCAACTTTCGGATCTCTTTTCTTAATCCATTATTTTGAAAATTCTTGCTTTATTTCATTTACCTTTTTTTTCCTTTTTCATTAGATCCTTTATTGTTCGTCGGTGAAGTCTTGTTTCTACAAAATTTTGCAATATGCCCAATCTCGTTACATGCATAACAAGTTACACTATTCCTCTGAATAGCTTTTCCATATCCTTGACCAGTTTTTGTTCTACATTGAATAGATAAATATCCAAATCTTCCACAAACATAGAATTTCACATTCATTCTGCAATTTTCTGAATTATGACCAACTTTATTGCATTAGGAACATTGACCGGTGGGTAAGTTTGTATTCTGATTATTTCTAAATCTGCACTGATTTTCTCTATGACCATACTTGTTGCAATTGAAACATTTCCCATTAAATTTATAAGCATTAGGTTGTCTTGCCAGTTTACTATGATCTTGATTATTTGTAGTCCTGAAACTTTCTCCAACTTCAAATCCAAGTCCAATTTTATCTCCATCAGGTTTTTGTCTTTTCAACATGTCATCAAGTCTTTCTGAACTTTTCTTGAATTGGTCTTTGTGTTCATTTGCAATGATCAACTCATTTTATATAATGCCAACTTGTCTCCTAAGCTCATCTTTATCATGTTGCATGTGAATCAGATCTCTCTTTAGCATATCATTCTCATGACAAAGTCTCAGATTTTTATTTCCTGCATCATTAAGTCTCCTAGTCAAGTCTTCTTCATTCTTCTTCCTATCTTTAATATCCTTACATAACCTCATAGTCAAATCTTGCATTTCATTCCTCATGTTATTGTTCTCTTATCTCAACTTATCTGCAATGTCTCTAAGAGTTTCTTTTTCATCATCATCATTCTGCATTTTCTCATGAAGTTCTTTCGTCTTGTTTTGTGCTATAACCAAGTTCTCCTGAATTCCTTTAATGAATTCTTGTGCAGTCCTCATATCATCTTCAAGTTTGATATTCTTCAATTTTTTTTGCATCAAAATCTTCAAGAGCTCCTTCCAACTGTTTTCTCAAACTCTCCATCGGTGCTAGTTTCAGAATCTTCCTCAAGATATTAGGCTTTTGCAAATAGAGGACAAGGTTCTGATACCAATTGTTAGATGCAATGATAGTCCCAAAGACACTAAGAGGGGGGTGAATCAGTGTCTAACCAATTTATGGAATAATTAAACTTATTTGTAACTTTGCAACCCAAATAGATATATTGGTAAACAAGAAATAATGCAGTAAATAGAAATAATAGAGACAACATAAGTGCACACCATAACACAAGATATTTTAACAAGGAAACCCGATGTGGGAAAAACCTCGGTGGGATTTGTGACCCACAATATTTACTCATTGGCCAATATGAATAAATATTACTTACAATAAGGGCATGCACATGCAGGAAGGCCAACTTCTTAGAGCTCATTGCTCAATGAAGAGTCTCACTAACTACACTATGGATAATTAAATCCAATATAATGTACTACTCAAAATAGCATCTCTAATGCCTGGTTTAGTACTAGTTTAAGCTCAGTCATATACCTTAACCAAAACCTTTTGCTGTCTACTATATCACTTCATACAATATATCCTGCTACTTGTCCCACATCAAAATAACCTATAAGATCTCATACATAAATGAGTCTTTACAATATACCAAGTTGGATTTACAAAAGATAATTACATTTACAATAAAATTCACATAAACAAAACTTGTCACATGTCGGCTTGGGTGCCGGTAAACTTCATTTGCTGATGTAATCTGGATGCCAGTGAATATGCCTGTCAGTGTCGTGATTGTGTTTATGATGTCAATGCATGTAGAAATCTAATACCACTTGGTTTCCATCAATAACAACATCAACCATTTTCTCATTAGAGTGTAGAATACCAACAATATCTTGTAGGATTTACCAGTGCTGATTCATCTTTCCTTGTCAATTTCTCACTTGTAACCATAGGAGTACTAACCAGTTTAGAAGTTTCCATACCAAATTTCTTCAACATCTTCCTAGCATACTTAGTTTGATAGATGAAAATACCTTTATCAGTCTGAGTAATCTGCAAACCTACAAAAAATTTCATTTCCCCAATCATAGACATCTCAAATTCATTCTCCATATTGTTAGAAAATTCCATGCACAACTTATCTTCACCTCCAAAAATGATGTCATCAAAAAAGACTTCAATAGTTAGTATGTCATCATCAATGACTTTATAATATAGATTACTGTCAGCATTACCTTTAGTAAAATCAAGTTTTAAAATATATTTGTCCAACCTTGCACACCAAGCTCTAGGTGCCTGTTTCAATCCATATAAGCCTTTCTTTAACCTGCAAACCATGTTTTTATCATCTGAAAGTGAAAATCCACCAGGTTGCTCAATATAAAATTCCTCATCAAGATCCCCATTCAGAAAAGCACACTTAACATCCATCTGATAAACCTTGTAGTTTTTATGTGCAGCATAGACAAGAAATAATCTTACAATTTCAATCCTAGCTACAGGTGCAAAAGTTTTGCCATAATCAATTCCTTCCTTCTGATAATATCCTTTACTAACCAATCTAGCTTTATTCCTCACAACTTTTCCATCTTCATTTAATGTATTCCTAAAAACCCATTTAGTTCCAATAACATTATTATTTTTAAGCGGGGGAACTAAAATCCATGTGTTATTGTTTTCTCTCTGATCTAATTCTTCTTCCATAGCTTTCATCCAATATTCATCTTTACATGCTTCAGTTACTAATACCGGTTCAATTTGAGAAATTAAACATACCTCATTAGCTGCCAATCTTCTTCTTGTCATCACTCCTTTGTTCTTATCCCCAATGATTTGATCTTCTGAATGATTCAACCTTACATACCTAGGAGTCTTCTAACTCTCTGTTTCTCTTCCTTGTTCTTCGATTACTATTGAATTTTATAATACTGTTGGAGTAACTGGTTTAGCATTTTGTTCCGATAAAGGTGTTACCAGTTTAGTCATGATCATTTCCACTATCGGTTCTTGCTCATAAATTCTGATTGGACTTCTATTCTTCTCATCCACCTTGACATTAGCGCTCTCCACAATTCTCAGCAATCTTTTGTTATAACATCTATATGCTTTGCTTTCATTAGAATAACCAAGAAATACTCCTTCATCACATCTAGGATTAAACTTTCCAATGAAATCATCTCTTGATATATCATTTACTACTGAAGATTCTGAAGTACTTAACTGTAGGTGTATTTCCAAACTATAACTCATAAGGTGTCTTACTGGTTTCTCCTTTGATATGAACTCTGTTGAATGTATAAACTATTGTGCTCACTTCTTTTCTCCAATAGATATGAGGTAGATTAGCTTCCATCATCATGGTTCTAGCAGCATCCAAGATAGTTATGTTCTTTCTTTCCACAACTCCATTCTACTGAGGTGTCCGGGGAGCAGAAAATTATCTCCTTATGCCATGCTTCTCACAAAAGTTATTAAACTCACCGGATGTGAATTCTCCACCATGATCTGACCTTAAGCACTCAATCTTCAATCATGTCTCATTTTCAAACTTAGATTTAAAAATTTTAAACTTTTCAAAAGCCTCAAATTTCTCCCTTAGAAAAGTAACCCACATCATTCTAGAATAATCATTAATGATTAGCATAAAATATCTATCACCTTGAAAACTTTTGATTCTAGCAAGACCACACAAATCGGTATGAATAAGATTAATAACATCATTATATTTGTCTTGTATACTCTTAAAAGAGGTCCTGACGTGTTTTCCCATTTGACATACTTTACATACCAGATTATAGGGCTTCACAATCTTAGGTATATCTCTAACTGCCTTAGTTGAACTGATCTTTACAATGCAATCAAAATTCACATGACATAGCATTTTATGCCAATGACAACTCTCATCAATTTGTACAATCAAACATGTCTTCTCATCGGATTTCAAATGAAATATATTACCTTTTGTCTGAGTACCAGTTGCAATCTCCAATCAAGATCTCTTAATGATCTTGCATTTTACATCCTTGAATTGTAATTGAAATCCCTTATCCACCAACTGTCCTACACTCAAAACATTATGCCTTAAACCTTCAACATAATAAACATTATCAGTATTGTTCTTACCATCTAACAATATGGTTCCTCTTCCTTTGATCATGCATGCTTTGTCATCTCCAAATCTAACCAGACCGACATCAAATTCTTGCAAAGATAGAAACTTCCTTTTATCTCCAGTCATATGATGTGAACATCCACTATCTATTACCTATTCATCCTTATCTTCTATTTTAGCAGCAAGGGCCTTTACTTTAGGTACATTCTCTTCTAGTCCCGGATCATCTTCCTTGATAGCCAGGAACACCCATTCCTTTCCATTGTCGGAACCACTAGCAGAGTCTTGTGTCGGTTCATCATCAGAATCAGTCACACCTTTCTCATCTACAAAGTAACATGATGTTGGCATTTTTGATGATTATGTTGTGATTTTCATTGATGGACACACACTTGCATTAAGATCCCCTTTATATGTATGAGCTAGAGCTCAACCGGTATCTGTTCCAACCAGTATGTTGTATTCTAGTCTTTAGACTATTGGTGATTTTGCAAAATGTGTTTCCCAGTCTGAAGCAGCATGTCAACCCCAAGCGGTTCGTAGATCTCAAGTGGTATGAGGGAGAAAAGTGGCATAACACATTCTTACCAGTATTCATTTTTGTCAAACCAACAATCGGTATTTTGTATGAACTAGTAATACTCTGTGATGAGTTACCAATCCACTGATTGTTTGACTATGCCGACACACTGACGGTGCTTCTTGTGTCATGTTACTGAGTATGTCTAGATTAATTGAACCTAGGAAATTGTAATGTAATCCTATTGGACCGACATGAAATCAAATTCCTTTAAAAGGACATCATGTCTATGGTTTTAGGTTGTTGCTGAAAGGGTTTATGTTGTGCTAGGGTTTAAGGTGGTTGATGAGTTGTTGTAAGAGCGATCTTATCTGAGAAGATCAAGTTGTAACTGAGTGAGAGATAGAGAAGACTGAAGTAATTCTGGAATACATTAACTATGAGCTATACTCGATCTGACCAAGCAATCTGTGTGATTAGATAGATCAAACACTTGTTGATTACTCACATCTTTGACAAGTTTATAGCCCTTAACCGGGTAGGCCCAAAAGCCTTTTGTAAAATCCTCTAACAAGGTGGTTCACCTCTATGAATCTAAAATCCTCTAGCAAGGTAGTCTTTAATCAAACTTATCTCCTAACAGGATCTATTTTGGTGAAGAACATTGTAAGACCTTAACCGATCTAATCTTAACCGGTCTAGTTTCTATTCTACAGATAGTGACTTGTGAGTTCCATCTCACTGTGGTTTTTCCCATTTGGGTTTCCACGTCAAATATCTTGTGTTATGGTTGTATTTCTTTTGTGGGTGAATGCTTTATTTTTATTTTGGTTTGCATGTGTGATAACCGGTATGTCTGTTAAACTGTTTTACCGATTTATCTTCAAACTGTTTAAGTGTTTTAGTCTAGTGGTTTTTGGCATACTAATTCACCCCCCCTCTTAGTATTCATCAATTGGTATTAGAGCCTACCTTTCTATAAGTTTAACCACTTGGAAAGAGATATGGGGGAATACACCTTGAGGGAACTTACTCAATGGCTCACTTAGTCTGAGCAAGCCTATGATGATCTTATGGTCAAATACAAGGCATCTCAAGCAAAAAGAAGAGAACATGCAAAAAAGCTAATGGAGCTATCTGAAAATAGTTCTGCAGATGAAGCAGATATGGAAGCCATGATAGCAGAAGTAAATAAGTTGAATGAATCAAACTCCAACCTGAGAAAGGAGTTGGAAGGACTGACTATCCGATTTAGTCAAGAGCTTGAGAATAGGAAGAAAGCTGAAGATCTAGTGAAGGACAGAGATCATGAGATCTCAAAGTTGAAACAAGAGATTAGTGCACTGACTACTCGCCTTCATGAGAGAAGAATAGAAAAAGAAGGAGTACAAGATGAACTAAACATAGCCATCTTTGAAAATGCAAGCCTAATGGAGACAAATACTGCTATATCCAAAGAACTCTCTGAGTCAAAGGAAATACTTGCTAAGTTTAGCAAAAGTACTGTCAAGCTAGAGCAAAAGCTTGAGTCATCTAGACCAGTAAAGAATACCAACGGACTTGGTTTCTCTAGACATGAGGAAGGAGAGTCCTTAGGAACAAATGCTGAAGCATCAAAGAAGCAACCGACATTCAAAGGAAAAGGTAAGCAAAAATTCAAACCTGTTTGCTTTAACTGTCTTAAAGAAGGACACACTGCCAATGTATGTAGGAGCAAAGCCTACAATAATTTTCTTTACTTTATTAACAATGTACCTAGATCCAATAAGTTCAATGGTCATTGTTATGCATGCAACAAGTTTGGGCATAAAGAATTTGAATATAGGTATGTGATGAATAACACTGGAAGATATCCTCAAAGGACCCAAGGAATGGGTCCTAAACCTTTTGTGAACCGGAACCGCAACTAGTTTAATGTCTTCAATCATTAGTCAAGAAGTGGTAGCCATCAAGTGGCAACCGGATGGAGAGAAAATTGTATGATCTATCATGGTCATGGTCACACTACTGCAACATGCAAAAGGAAGAATGGAAACATGAACAATGGACCTTGGAGAGCACCTGGATTGGTTTGCTACCACTGCAACAAACCGGGTCACATTGCAAGATTCTGCAAAAGCAGAAATAGTATATCTGATGATATACCGGTCACTCCAAAAGGAGAAAATGATGTTGAAATAGTTCAAGAGGACATGAACAAAACCTGGAGGAAGAAAACAACAATGTTGGAAGAGGAACCGGTTTCTGCACCTAGTGTGGAAATATCAAAAATTTGACAAACTAAGCTTCAAAAGGCTTAGGGGGAGCAAAACAGCTAAACATTTTTGAACCCCTAGTTTACACTGGTAAAGGACCTTAACCGGTATGTGATACCTATCACATGGCAGAAGACTAGAAATGGTAAAAAGTTAAATTAGGGTTTATGCCCTAATAGAGGAGCATTAATGGCAGTAGGTGAGAGACATGTATAGAAGAATTTTTCAAATCATTTCTCACTATTTGTTTTCGAGCGAAGAAAAGTTTTTCAAAGAGCAGAGCAAAGAAAAGGCGATTTGAGCTGAGATTTCAAGAGATTGACAAATTGAAAAAGGAGATTCAAATTCAATTTGCAAGCAGTCAAGTGAACACAAAGTGATGATTCAGCAACTGACGGAGTGTGGAGTGAAGGAGAATCAGAAAGCCCTAAATTCGCATTTTAAAGGTATTCCTTGAGTTCTTAAAATATTCTACAATGGCTTCTGCATCTCATACCAGTTCTAGTACATCCATTGAGTCTGAAAGTTTCATTCAAAGGAAGTCAAAGTATAATTCCCTATCACAAGTTCTGGCTAGAGTGATACTAGAAGAGGTAATTTCTGACTATATTGATTGCAAGATTAAAGACCTAGGGCCTCTAGCCATCCACTCTCAACTAGGTTTGTTTTGTGGAAAGGACAAGAAAATCAAACTGGAATATAGTATCTTAGAGAAGAAGAAACTCCATAATGTAGTATACTTTCTGGAAGACTTTATAAAGGGTCATATTAGGATCATTTTGAGCAGAGTCCATGGTGACAAGATGTATCTGGAGAGGATGCATGATATCACACTATAGGCAATTCATGCAGTCACCAGTTTCTGCAACACAGGGCAAGTGCCAGCCCTAAGGACAATAAGCAAAATAGAAATGTCAAGGCTCACCAGTTCAGTGAGCGATTCACGAGGAATGACAGTCAACTCTATCAAGGATGATCTTGTTAAGTATGCCTGCATGGTGATAGGCTACAGAACATTCTCTACCAGTAGAATAAACTCTGTATCTGCTGCAACGGTAAATGCCACTTACCAGATGATTAAAGAGGATGCATAATTTGACCTGTGCACCGGTATGCAGAGGCAACTCCTACCTAATCTAAAGTCGATCAAATAGGATAATGCACTGAGATTCAAGTTCAGACAACTATTGGTTGGGTTGTTCTTCTATTTCCAAGGCTACTTTTCTGGAGTAGGAGATGTCCAGTGGTCTCTTGACCAATCGGTAACCAAGTAGATCAAGGAAAGCATTCAAGCAATCGAAACTGATTACCCTGATGTGCTGAACAAGTATTTTGATGAGTTTAGATGGAAGATGAGCCAAAGGATGAAGATCTCGAGTGATATCGTCAAGAAATATGAAGATGACATCTGTTTCACTATCCAGGTGGACAAATGCTTAATGGAGGCTGTTGAACCTAGAATGGAAGAAGTGGTGCCAATGGGCTATGAGGTGATGTACGATATGCTAGAAGGGTATGCCTTGACCCTTATTGCCTCACCTCTTGATCCTAAGGCAAAGAGAACTAGAACCTATCTGGAAAGGATTGCACTGGTTGAGGAACCCTCTATTAAGAAAGGAAAAGAACCAGCAACAAAGAAGGCAAAGGCAGTGCCTGTAGCATTGACACCAGCTACTACTGCAACTCCAAGAGTGACCAAGCAGTCACCTGCAAAGAAGAAACCAAAAGCGGCACCGACAAAAGTCTTTGAAAGAAAAAGGAAGACTAATTCAAATGAACTAGACTCTAAAGAGACTGAGTCTAAGGAGATGCCAAAGAAGGCCAGACAGACAAAGAAGATGAAGAAGAATGAACCGGTAGCGTCTGCACCAGTAAATATTGATGTCTCCTCATATAAACCTTTGACACATTATCAAATAATAATAAATAATATTAGGAGAAAATTACTTCATGATTTAGTAGATTATTATGATGATTTTAGTGATGAGGAGAAAGAAGTACTACAGGAGATTATTATTTATTTGTGTAAGAATGACCAGTCACCATCAGAGATTAAATCTCAGACACCGGATTCATTATATAAGGAATTAGATAATAAATGGCGCATTGCCATAGAAAAAGAATAGGAGATTAGGGAGAAAGTCTTTACACAATACTTTCCCGACCTCTCAAACTCAGAATTATTTGATGTTTTGGACCAAAATAAAGGACTCTTCTTCACAAGGAGAAGAAGACTCTCGCTGTTAGAGGGAAGAATTGATGATGTTGAAAAAGACACTCATCAGCATATGGATTATGCTATCCATTCTCACAAAGCACGTATGGCCAACCGTCAAGAGGAAAAAGAACCAGTTATATCCAAACCAGATGAAGTTTTTGATGAAGGAGGAAACTCGGTTGAAGAACCAATTAACACTATTGATGTTGATGCCTTGGACATAGAAGATGTCACTCAGGACATACCTTCTGAGGGAATAGAATAGGTGCAATAGGCCAAACATGGTAGTGATCAAGCTGAGGACAGACAAGAAGTGGTTGAGGAACAGGCAGAGAAGAAGAAGAGGGATGAAGATGAGAAAAATCGAAAAGAGGAAGAGGAGAAAAGAAAAGATGAAGAGAAAAAGAAGCAAGAAGATGAGAGGAAAAAGAAAGAAGAAGAGGATAAGGAAGAAAAGAAGAAGAAGGATGAAGAAAAGAAGAAGAAGGAAGAGGAAGATAAAGAAAAGGAAAAGCAAAAGGAAGAAGAAAAGAAGAAGAAGTGATGGGATGGGGTTTGGGATAGACTAGCTTAGTTTATGCTCTTGGATCCTTTCCTTGGATCACCAGGTGTTCTAACCACACCCTAGGGTCTCTAGGACTTCCCCTACTTGTTGAATCCCCTGACCTTGCCCAATCCACCCACCAACAAGTTGAAAAACTACTCATAAGGTCTCACCTACTCATGAGATTCAAGAACCCTTACTTAGGCTAATAGGGTTTGGCTTGCTCCACACCTTCCTAGGTCTTAGCAAGGATAGGTCAGGTCTAAAACATGGTTTTTCCACCCATTCATGTGCCCCCAAGAGGTTTCAAGCTTCCTACCCCTTACCGATTTCACAATTTGGTCTTTTTGCCTACAAAATAGGGCTACAAGGATTGTGACCAATTAGGCCTCCTACCCAGTCCTTTAGGGATCCCTCTTGCAAATGATGCATTTGCTTGTGAAACCTCCCAAAAGACTTGCCAATAATTTGGCAAGGACTCAAGTATTTTTCAGGTTTGAGGATTCCAAGTGTCCGTACATTGTCCTAGGTGGATTTTAAGGTTTTTAAGGGTTTAAGAGGGTTCTTAGGCCTGTCAGGGTCATAGTGTAGATTTGATGTTCTTTCCACCTTTTCTAGACTGGTGGAAGCTCCTCCTTCACACCAATGATGTTTCACTCACTCCTCTACAACTCTTCCAAAGGGTGCTTCCTCCTCTGACCTTCCTTGCTCTCAAAGACCTCTGCAACTTAACCCTTCCTAGTCGGGCACTGTTCAGTCTCGCCTAGGAGTGGGTCTTCAATTGGCCTCCCTACATCTTCAAGGGCCCTACTTTATTTGAAGTATAGTACAGGGTATACACTCTCATTCCCCGTGGTTTCATGGTGGTCCCACAATGGGGAATGGAGTTATGAATCCATTTACACAAACCAGTCCAAAACTGGAGAGTGAGAAGCAAGTTCACAAAATATTTACAAACACACACAACTTGCAAAATAAAACCTAACCTAATTTCTCACAATGGAATTAAATGCACCATACAAGACACTCCACATAGTTTTTCACAAAAATCAATCCATTAACAATCTTCCTTTACTCCATTTGTGCCGACTGGCAACAAAATTGCAGTCACAGTCAAGTCACTTTGCTTGGGCCGTACAACATCCGACATCCCCCCTTTAATTTAGGGTTTGTAACTACTTATACTACCCTTTCCTCATTCTGTGTGCCCATATTAGGTTTATCAATGCTACATTAAAGATTTTGACCTCATGGTGGAAAAGTTACTTGACAACTTTTAAAAGTTGTCATGCAACTTTTGCAACTTTTGAGCAACTTTCTCAATGTTGCTTTTCTTGACTCCTAGACCCATATTGGGCTAACCTAAGGATTCCATCATGCTATGAAGTACCTCTAAAACACCTCAAAGGAACACATACCCACTATTTTCAAGAAAAACTCATCTTTGACTTATGACCCTAGGACCTCAACTAGGACCTAAACTAGACCCAATGAGCACATGGCTCTTATTGTATATACAATGGTTTCTTAAAGAAGCAAGAACACAATCAAAAGAAAATGGTGTGAGCCCTTTTAAGGATGCTCCTACACCATACTCCCCCTCTACAACAAACTAAGAAAGTAGGGGAGTGAGAAGAGCTGGATCAATGCCAAGCTTCTTGAACTTGCTCTCCTCCACCCAAGTAGCTTTAGATACTGGTTGATCTGCCCATTTCACTAAGTGCTCCATGTAGACCTAGTGTCTAGTAGACTTCTTCACCCTTGACTCCAAGATCTCCTCTGCTATAGGCTACTTCACTTGAGGTAAGGCATTCACATCCAAGTCTTGTAGTACCTTGGCTTGGTTCTTGGTCTGTCCTGCTATCTCACCCTTGTACATGATCAGATCAGCTACATTGAAGACTGGTGAAATGGCTAAGTCTAAAGGAAGTTCAATCTTATAGGTGTTCTCACCATATTTTCCCAGAATTCTACAAGGTCCTACCCTCTTCATTTGTAGTTTGGTAGGCTTACCACTTTGCATCCTAGCTTTGCTCAAATGGACCATAACATAGTCACCCACCTTGAACTGAACCTCTCTCCTTTTTTCATCCATTTTGGCCTTCAATTTTTGAGTGGATTCAAGGATGGCTTTCTTAACCTACTCTTAGACTTCCTTGATGGTTTGAGTGAAGTCCTCTGCTTTCCCACTCTTCATCTCCATGGAACCAAGTTCCCTGAGTTCACACACTCCTCTTGGATGTCTACCATAGACAACCTCAAAATGACTTCTTCCAGTGGTCCTATTTACACTGTCATTATATGCATACTCTTCTTGAGGAATGGTTAGGTCCCATGTCTGCCCATACTCCTTAGTTAAACACCTCAACAAGTTTCCTAACACCCTATTGATGACTTCAGTCTGACCATCAATTTGTGGATGGTAAGCTAAGATAAATGAGAGGTTAGTTCCAAGTCTCCTCCATAATGTTTGCCAAAAATGGCCCATGAACTTGCTGTCCCTGTCTGAAACAATGCTTAAAGGGAGTCCATGAATCCTAACAATCTCCTTAAAGAAGAGATGTGCAACATATCTAGCATCATGTGTAGTCTTACATGGAATGAAATGGCTCATCTTGGAAAATCTATCTACTACCACATAGATGTTGTCCATACCTGTCTTTGTCTTGGGAAGTCCTACTACAAAGTCCATGCTTATACATTCCCAAGGCCTATTAGGGACCAACAATGGTTGATAGAGACCAACATTGCTTGATCCTCCTTTTTCCTTTTGACACACACCACATTGCTCCACATACCTTTTCACATCTCTTGGCAACTTTAGCCAATAGTAGTACCTCTATACTAGATCCAAGGTTTTGTTGACTCCAAAGTGTCCACTTAAACTACCATTGTGTATCTCTTGGATGAGGTTTTCCCTCATGGATCCTCTTGGCACACACAACTGATTACCTTTGAACAAGAGATCATTTTGGAGAGTGTAATCTGCATACTCACCATGGAAATAGCTCTCAAACTCTTTGCAAACCTTGTAGGCTGATGAGAAGTCTTCATCTCCTTCATAGAGGTCCTTGAAACCTTCTATTCCTATGCTCTGTAACTGTAGTTCTTGAACTGTCAACAACTTCCTGCTTAAAGAATTTGCCACCTTGTTGAGTTGCCCCTTCTTATGCTTGATGGTGAAGGTGAAGGATTGGAGGTATTCCATCCATTTTAGATGTCTATTGCTAAGCTAATCTTGAGTTTTAATGTAATTTAAAGCTTGGTTGTCTGTGAACACCACAAATTCCTTTGGGAGTAGGTAATGTCTCCATTTTTTAAGAGACTGCACTAATGCATACAACTTTAGGTCATAGGCTGAGTACTTCTTCTTTGCTTCATTGAGCTTCTCACTAAAAAATGCCATAGGTCTTCCCTCTTGACTCAATACACCCCCTACTGCAATTCCACTTGCATCACATTCCAATGTGAACAACTTGTCAAAAGTAGGAAGGAGTAGGATAGGTTTTGTGGCTACTTCTTGCTTCAATAATTGAAATGCTTTGTCAACCTGCTCAGTCCATCTAAACTTAGTTTTAAGGCCTCCTTTTATGGTGTCAAGGATTGGTGCACATATGCCACTGAAGTTCCTCACAAATTTCCTATAGAATTGGGCTAAACCATGGAAACTCCTAACTTTAGTCCATGTTCTAGGTGCAGGCCAATTCAAGATTGCCTCCACTTTGCTTGGATCCATCTTCAAGGTTCCCTTAGACACCACAAATCCTAAGTAGACCAGCTCTTGCTTCAAGAAGTCACACTTCTCTAGGTTGATGGATAACTTCTCCTCATGCAACCTCTCTAAGACTAACCTCAAATGCTCAAGGTGCTCCTCTTTGGTTCTACTATAGATGAGAATGTCATCTAGGTACACCACCTCAAACCTACCTGTGAAATCTTTTAACACCTCATTCATCAACCTCATGAAGGTGCTTGGGGCATTGGTGAGTCCAAATGGCATCACAAGCCATTCATACAATCCCCCGATGGTCTTGAAAGCAGTCTTCCACTCATCACCCTCCTTGATTATAATCTGGTGATAACCACTTTTAAGGTCCAATTTAGTGAAATACATAGCACCTCCTAAACAATCCATCAAATCCTCTATTCTAGGAATAGGAAACCTATACCTTATGGTGATCCTATTGATTGCCCTTGAGTCAGTGCAAATTCTCCACTTGCCTCCCTTCTTTCATGCTAGCACTATCGAGACTGCACATGGGCTAATGCTCTTCTTTATCAGTCCTTGTTCTAACAACTCCTACACTTTCCTTGCCACCTCTTTATTTTGGTTAGGTGTGAGCTTATATGCAGCTTTGTTAGGTAGGGATGCACCAGGAACAAAGTCTATTTGATGGATTATAGACCTTCTTGGCGGGAGTGTTGCAGGTGCTCCATCACTCACTATGTCCTTATACTCTTGCAACATGTCCTTCATCTCCTTGGGTACCTCTGCCTGCAACTTGTCTTCTTCCTCCTTTGGCTTCACAAAGATGGCACACTTCACTATCTCCTCCTCATGTAGCAAGTGTAGGAACTCTTTACTAGTAGCCAATAAGACACTAGGTGTTCTTTAAGTTCCCTCTCCATTCTCTATCAAAGACTGAATCTTAAAGGTTTTGCTATCCTTCTTAAAGGAAATGGAGTTCTCCTCTCCATCATAGATCTTCTTCCTATCAAATTGCCAGGGTCTAGCTAGCAATAGGTGACAGGCATCCATGGGTAACACATCACAAAGGATCTTATCATTGTATCCTCCAATAGAAAATTCTACCCAAGTCTGTTCATTGACTAGCACACTCTCCTCATGATTCAACCATGTCACCTTGTATGGGTTAGTGTGGGGTATCCTTGTGAGTTTCAACTTCTTGACTACCTCCTCTGATATTATATTATCAGTTGACCCTGAATCAACTATCACCTTGCAAACTTTACCAAGGATCTTGCATCTCACCCTAAACAATGCTCTCCTATGCTTAGCTTCATTCTTCACTGGTTGTCTTATCAAGACCCTATTGAACATCAAGTTTTCTCCAATCTCTGATTCAATATGGTCCACGTTAGGTGTCTTGCTGCTTGATGTGTCTTCATGTGCATAAGCAACCATCTTTCCACTATTTGTTGAAGTAGGCTTGTCAGAGCATCTATATGTCGGGTGTCCCAATTGTCCACAGTTGTAACATTTCTTGGTTGCAAAGTAGGAGTTACCCCTGCCGGTACCTCTACCCCTACTTGGACCACCTTGTGCCCCTCTTCCTCTAGAATGGCCTCCTTTGAGATTGGTTTCACTGCTATGCTTAGTCAACTTGGATTCTCCTTGATTCCTTTGCTCATTTTCCTTGCTTTGGTAACCACCTCAGTGATTCACTTGATCTCTACCCCTACCTCTACCCCTGTTATTGGAGTCTCCTTTCCTTTTGTTCCTCTCTTCACCTTGGTAGCAAGCTGATGACATTTTTGAATAGTATTAGGAGTCCATAGGCTTATCTCCTCTTGAATTTTCCACTTTAGGCCGCTTAGATACCTAGCCACCTTAATAGATTCATCTTCTTGGACTTTGGATCTAGGACAAAGTTTTTGAAATTATTCAGTGTAGGAGGTCACATCAAGGTCTTTTTGCTTCAATCCCTATCTCTTCTTTTGAAGTTGGACTTCATAATCCTCTGGTAAGTAGTTCTCCTTGATCTTACTCACCATGGTCTTCCAATTGGCAATGGTTAGCTTCCCCATGCTAACTCTCTCTTCTTGCAGGTACTTCCACCATGTTAAAGCTGCTCCCCTTAATCTTGATTTGCCAACTTTAACCTTTTGAGCCTCTATCACTCCCTCACACTCAAAGTGGTTTTCCATGCCCTCAATCCATTACATGATAGTGTCTATGTCCATTCTTCCACTGAAATGTGGCAATCCTTCAAAAGCTTTGGTGTTCAAGGCCTTAATAGCCTTTACAAATGGTTCTTCATTGAACAAGGGATCTGGTTTAGGTATAATGTCATCTATGTCTATAGTTTTCTTACCTTTATCCTTGGTGTCTTCACCCCAAGGTCCTTGTGTCCTCTGATCCACCACTTCTGCAGCTTATCCCTTATCTCGCTCATAGCTTCTTCAAGGAGTCTATTCTTCTCCTTATGCTCTTCTACCTCCCTAGCCAGCTCTACATTAGTGACCATTGTGATTTCACCTACTGATTCACCAGAATACAGAGACATACACGATCCACCAAACCTTTTACTTGCTCTGATACCAATCTGATGGGATGGGGTTTGGGATAGACTAGTCTAGTCTATGCTCTTGGATCCTTTCCCTGGATCACCAGGTGTTCTAACCACACCCTAGGGTCTCTAGGACTTCCCCTACTTGTGGAATCCCCTGACCTTGCCCAATCCACCCACCAACAAGTTGAAAAACTACTCCTAAGGTCTCACCTACTAATGAGATTCAAGAACCCTTACTTAGGCTAATAAGGGTTTGGCTTGCTCCACACCTTCCTAGGTCTTAGCAAGGATAGGTCAGGTCTAAAAAATGGTTTTTCCACCCATTCATGTGCCCCCAAGAGGTTTCAAGCTTCCTACCCCTTATCAATTTCACAATTTGGTCTTTTTGCCTACAAAATAGGGTTACAAGGATTGTGACCAATTAGGCCTCCTACCCGGTCCTTTAGGGCTCCCTCTTGCAAATGATGCATTTTCTTGTGAAACCTCCCAAAAGACCTACCGTTCATTTGGAAAGGACTCAAGGATTTTTTAGGTTTTAGGCTTCCAAGTGTTCGTACACTACCGTAGGTGGATTTTAAGGTTTTTAAGGGTTTTTAAGAGGGTTCTTAGGCCTGCCAGGGTCACAGTGTAGGTTTGATGTTCTTGCCACCTTGTCTAGATTGTTGGAAGATCCTCCTTCACACCAATGATGCTTCACTCACCCCTCTACAACTCCTCCAAAGGGTGCTTCCTCCTCTGACCTTCCTTGCTCTCCAAGACCTCTGCAACTTAACCCTTCCTAGCCAGGCATTGTTCAGTCTCACCTAGGAGTGGGTCTTCAATTGGCCTCCCTAGATCTTCAAGAGCCTTGCTTGCTTTGAAGTATTGTATAGGGTCCACACTCTCATTCCCCATGGTTCCATGGTGGTTCCACAATGAGGAATGGAGGTATGAATCCATTTACACAAATCAGTCCAAAACTAGACAGTGAGAAGCAAGTTCACAAAATATTTACAAACACACACAACTTGCAAAACAAAACCTAATCTAATTTCTCACAATGGAAGTAAATACACCATACAAGACACTCCATAGGGTTTTTCATGAAAATCAATCCATTAACAATCTTCCTTTACTCCATTTGTGCCGACTAGCAACAAAATTGGAGTCACAGTCAAGTCACTTTGCTTTGGCCATACAACATCTGACATCCCCCCATTAATTTAGGGTTTGTAACTACTTATACTACCATTTCCTCAATCTGTATGCCCATAGTAGGGTTTTCCATGCTACATTAAATATTTTGACCTCATGGTGGAAAAGTTGCTTGACAACTTTTAAAAGTTGTCATGCAACTTTTGCAACTTTTGAGCAACTTTCTCAATGTTGCTTTTCTTGACTCCTAGACCCATATTGGGCTAACCTAAGGACACCAGCATGCTATGAAGGACCCCTAAAACACCTCAAAGGCACACATACCCACTATTTTCAAGAAAAACTCATCTTTGACTTATGACCCTAGGACCTCAACTAGGACCTAAACTAGACCCAATGAGCACATGGCTCTTATTGTATATAAAATGGCTTCTTAAAGAAGCAAGAACACAATCAAAAGAAAATGGTGGAAGCCCTTTGAAGGGTGCTCCTACACCAAGAAGGAAGAGGAAGAGAAAGAAGAAGAGAAGAGGAAGGAAGCTAAGAGGAAAAAGAAAGAAGAAGAAGACAAGGAGCAAGAAAAGAAGAAGGAAGAAGAAGACAAGGTAGCAGAGAAAAGCAATGCAGACAAGGCAGTGGAAGCAGTGAAGAGCACACAGATGGAGACTCCGAAGGCAATCAGGAGTCAAGCCAAACCAAATGATATCACCAGTCCTATCGATCTCTAGTCTGCAAGTGAATCGGAGCTAATGCAGAGCATCAAGGTTTCTCAAGAGCGCCTTGAAATCATTCGAAGGAAAAAGGAGTAAGATATAATTCAAGCGGCTGTAGACAGCCTTACCGGTTTGATCCTCAGTACCAGTCTTCCCAACACTGAATCATCACTAGCATAGCTTAAGCTACTATGTAGTGTAGTGGATGATCAGGTGCAGAGCCTGGAAGAAGTAGCTGAGGCAAATGTCAAGAAAGAGCATCAAAAGGCTCTTAACATTGCTCTGGTGAAGAAGTTGAATGAACTCCGGTCTCAACTGCTGAAAGACCAAAAGGACATAAGGGACGCTTTGGATGAGGGAAATTTGCTACTAAGCAAAATCTGTCAACCCCATCTATTCTATGATGATGTGCTAGCCCAGAAGCAAAAGCTTCAAATGGACTTATAGTCTTACTTAAGCACGTTTAAGCCACTTTATGATTCCTTTGCAACTTATGGGCAAACCGTTCACCGGTTTCAGATCCAGTCAGCCAAAATGGAGAAAGAGATCAGTACACAGTCTAGAGATTTGTAGGAGCTACAACTAGTTTTACTTCCACATCTGCAAATTCTTTAGAAGTGTTATCTAAACTTGGATGCCTTGACAGTTACTCAAGAGATGAGCACAGTTGATGCCATGGAAGTACAAGTATCCCAAATGCAAACAGAGAAAGAAGTGGCCACCTCCCTACTTGAGCCTTGGTCTCTATCAATGAAACAATTTTTACAGGACTATAAATCAGTTTTTGACAAGTATTATTCCTTGTTGTCATTAAATTTTATTATTTTAATATCAAATGGAAACAGGGTTGTTCAGCGGTACTTTGTCATTGTTGGCAAAGGGGGAGAAGTACTTTATCTACTTTGGAGAAAAATAGGGAGAAGTACCTGGCTTTAAAATTTGATATATGCTTTATGCTTTGATATCTCAATGTTTATGCTCTGTATGCAAAATTTCTATACATTGTATTGATTAAGGGATAGTGTATATGCTTAGGGGGAGCAATTTTGTTAATGGCATGTTTTTGTTGTAAAACACTCAGATGTCAAAATTTTATTTTCCTAAATGTTGCCATCAATGCCAAAGGGGGAGATTGTTGGCATTTTTGATGATTATGTTGTGATTGTCATTGATGGACACACACTTGTATTAAGATCCCCTTTATATGTATGAGCTAGAGCTCAACCAGTATCAGTTCCAACCAGTATGTTGTATTCTAGTCTTTAGACTATTGGTGATTTTGTAGAACGTGTTTCCCAGTCTAAAGCAGCATGTTGACCCCAAGTGGTTCGTAGATCTCAAGCGGTACGAGGGAGCAAAGTGGCATAACACATTACTACCAGTCTTCATTTTTGTCAAACCAACAACCGGTATTTTGTATGACCCAGTAATACTCTGTGATGAGTTACCAACCGACATTTTGTGATGTGTTACCAATCCACTGATTGTTTGATGGTGCCGACACACTGATGGTGCTTCTTGTATCGTGTTACTGAGTATGTCTAGATTCATTGAACCTAGGAAATTGTAATGTAATCCTATTGGACCGACATGAAATCAGATTCCTTTAAAAGGACATCATGTCTAGGGTTTTAGGTTTTTGCTGAAAGGGTTTATGTTGTGCTAGGGTTTAAGGTGGTTGATGAGTTGTTGTAAGAGCAATCTTATCTAAGAAGATCAAGTTGTAACTGAGTGAGAGATAGAGAAGAATGAAGTAATGCTGGAAAGCATTAACTGTGAGCTATACTAGATCTAACCAAGCAATCTGTGTGATTAGATATAGATCAAACACTTGTTGATTACTCACATCTTTGACAAGTTTATAGCCCTTAACCAGGTAGGCCCAAAAGCCTTTTGTAAAATCCTCTAACAAGGTGGTTCACCTCTATGAATCTAAAATCCTCTAGCAAGGTAGTCTTTAATTGGACTTATCTCCTAATAGAGATTAAGATTCCTAATAGGATCTATTCTGGTGAAGAACATTGTAAGACCTTAACCGGTCTGGTTTCTATTCTGTAGATAGTGACTTGTGAGTTCCATCTCACCGTGGTTTTTCCCATTTGGGTTTCCATGTCAAATATCTTGTGTTATGGTTGTATTTCTTTAGTGGGTGAATGCTTTATTTGTATTTTGGTTTGCATGTGTGATAACCGGTCTGTCTGTTAAACTGTTTTATCGGTTTATCTTCAGACTGTTTAAGTGTTTTAGTGCAGTGGTTTTTGGTATACTAATTCACCCCCCCCTCTTAGCATTCATCACATGATTTGTCTATGTTTTTCCTATATTTATTCTTGTTCTAATATCCAGGTGGAGGCTTAAAAGATCCTCTGTCTCTTTCTTGAAATCTCGAATTCCTTTCAGGACATCTAGATGCAAAATGACGTATATTATTACATGCAAAACATTTAAAAGATAATTTTCCTTCATACTTACGTCCTACCAGTCCTTTAGGTACTCTTCTAGAAAATAGGGCTTTAAGTTGCTCAAATTCTTCATCTTCTCTCTTCATATCATCCAATTCCTTTGCATACAAAGCTTTCCAATATTTCTTGTCGGTTGATGATGTAAATGCCTAAAAAGCAAGTTCAGACTTCACAACTCCAGAAGGTACAAATTCGTCAAGCTCAAAAGTAGATAATTTCCCAACCAAGGTATCCGTATTGAAAAAAGTATTCACCATTTTTATCAATTCATTAATTGTAGTAGCCTTCATCTTATAAGCCAGTGGTAAAGCTCTTAGAACTTTAGAAACTATTTCATCTTCACTGAGAGATCCACCACAACATTGAATTCCCATGACAATTTCATTTACCCTTTCCATAAATGCAGTAATCCTTTCATCTTCTTCCATCTTTAGATTTTCATATCTCACCCAGTAACCATCAAGTTTAGCAATCTTAATAGTAGGGTCACCTTCATTTAGAGTCTCATGTTGGGACCTATAAAATTATGAGGGTTTAGGGTTTTTTCTTTTTCATGAAAACATTTCGAAAATTAAACCTTTGTTTTATGGTAAGGCAAGTGCATTTTTGTAATTCGCTTTGAACTTGAACCCTTGAACCTTTTTGGTTCAAGGTTCAATCACTTCTCATGCTTTTGTCATGGCTTTGTAATATTTTTTAATAAGAAAGTGAGAATGTGTTATGTCTTTATTGAACCATTTGCAAATCGGTTCAAGGTTCATGGTTCAAAATGTCCCTTTCTTTTTATCCAAGGTCTTTGCTTGTTTCCTTTTTCCACTCAAGAGGAAGGGTCTGTGTGTCATCAAGAGGGGGCCCCTTTTAAGTCTAGGCTTGGGTGGGTTTTGATAAGTTTTAATTTTTCCTAAGTCTTAATTCTTTTCCTATGTATCTGTTGGGATTTCTAAAGATCAAGCAGGTTCCTGTTGATCTCTCGGTTGTCACTATACCACAAACCAAAAGTGCTTGATGGTTATTAGCTGCGACATGGCAACTAAGTGGTGGGAACTATGAGAAAGGTACAGAGCACAAAATGTCCAGGAGAATCGAAGATCAGGTTTTAAGATTATCTCGATGACCCGATGGAAAGGGCTAAGGAAACATTTATCCCACATTGGCTGCATGGAGGAAATTTGTTGTACTTAAATACTTGGTCATGCACATCCTTAGTGTCAAAGCTTTCAGGCTTTTGGCAAGTGGCCGATCAAGCAGGTGGTGGGCCCCCCACATGTATGTGCATCTCAGAGCGGCCTAATTTTGTAGCAAAAGGGGAAATTAAATAGTGAGAAGGTTTGGGCAGATCGGATGGTAGTTCCTATACTGCAAGATGAAGGTGCTTGAATGTTAAAAGCCGCGACTTGGCGACTGATGAGTTGGAAAGCCAGGTGGTGCTGAGGTAAGCACTAAGAAAACCATGAGGTTCCACATGGTGATACGCAACTGGTGAAGTGGAGGTACCATGTGGTAGAGCAGAGGATATAGGACCAAGGGATGAATGTCGAGTAGACCATGGTTTCGATGGATCTCAGGGAGGACTTACCGAAGGCATCAGTTTCATCGACATAGAAGGTGTTGATGAAACTAAGGTCTCGATAGGACATGAAAGTAGTTCATTGAATGCTCAGATCCATCAACAAAGCCAAGTTGAAGAAATATCAACCGGTTCCATCAAAAAGTGAAGGCATCAATGAAACTTCGGTTTTGATGAGACAAGAAAGTGGCTAGCCAAAGAGGAAGTTTGGTCAAAAGGATGATGTCAAACAAACTAAAAGAAGTGGTGGGCCTGGTAGCGATGACTGGGCGGTCTAGGTGTGTTAGGTGGCAAACCAAAGGTTGACAAGTGGCAGGCCTAACTAGATAGGTGGAGTCCAGGTATATCCCAGAGCGAATCTAGAGATGCCATGTGGTGACACCGTGGCATAGGCAAGAGCCATTCAGAGAAGGTAAAGTCTGAGCGGGTTAATAGGACCTAACAGTCAGGTGAGATGATCTAACGGTTTTCATCATGTCATGATGCAAAAGTTCTCACCATCTATCCCATGCGACTTGGCGACAAAGCATGTGCACTAAAAGAGAGGGCGGCCCAGGCGTTAAGGTTTGAGCACTTGAGGGAAGATCTACGGCTATCGCTATACTGCCATGTGAAGGTGCCAAATGGTTATCACCTACGACATAGTGACCAACCAAGTGACAACTCCAAGGTGGCAGGTAAATGGATCCAAAGGCAAATCAGGATGTCCCATGTGTCAGGCCCGCTAGAAAAGAAAGTGATAGAGGGAGCCGCTCAGGTGAGGTAAAGGTCGGACAAGTTAGGGCAGATCAATGGTGTTCCGAGGCAGATTAATGGCTGTCGCCAAATCACAACGAAAAGTTGCTTGATGGCTAATAGCTACAAATTGGTGACCAAGCGGTGGGGCCCGATGGAGAAGGAGAGCAGTTTGGAGGAAATAAAGAACAAGCAAGTCCAAGGAAGAAACAAAGAGCTTTATTCTGATGGTGAACCTAGGCGGTACTGAGGTGGTAGGATAAGGGCCCTAGAATTAACTAGAAGATACTACATGGTGGAAATGCATAGCAGAGATCTGCGTGGAAAAATTCAGAGGTTTAAAATATAATTTCTGACTGGTGAAAAGGCAGAAAATTGACCTACAGAGGGATTGATGACTAAAGGATAATTTTTTGCCCAGTATAAGTGTTATATATCGTTGGAAAGCTCTCAATCTAAGAAATCAGGTTCTATAGTCAAGTATAACCCACAACAAGTATTTTGGGGCAGTTATCTCAAGATCTCAGATTGGATTTTTTAGTAAGAGAGATTGGATGTTCTACAAGCCAAGTTGTGCGAAACAGTTAATACTAAAAGATAGGGTGGTTGTCATTGTTAGAGAATGAAATCTGGTTTTGTCCTCCCTGCCTTCTTATTCGAGTCTTCTCATTTTGTAAGGGGTCCAAATTTTTGTGAGCAAGGCTTCTCAATCTTGGTTTCCAATTCTAAGCTTTTTGCCAAATTTGTAATACAATGTCCCTTTTCAAGTAATAGAGTATCTTCTTGTTGTAGATGTTTTTTGTTGCAGGTCATATATATGTAAGACATATATATAGTTTATTAGATTGTCTCTAGGCCTTCTCTTATTTTCAATGAATCTAGTCTTCAAGGGAGTTTGGATTTGTCCTCTCAAAGTGGGAGTGTAATGAGTGTTCTTAGGTACTCTTCAAGGAAGATTTTAAATTCTATGAATAATCATTTTGGATTTAGGATAATGTCTGGATATGTATGATCCTTTGTTTGAGTTTAGAATGTATTAATGTTAGGCATTTATATAGGGATATCTTTCTTAATAAATTAAATTTGCAATAGAGGTTTTCATTTGTAGATTGATGTATGACTCCATTCCCTTGGATAAGGCACTAGTCTTGTAGATTTTGGGGATTCTCAGAGATTTTAAATATCAAGTATCTATTTGCTTTCATGTTTGTAGTTTTAGTTTGTTCCATCTGTTGGTATTTTGGATATGTTGATATGGTTTTTTCATTGATGTCAACACTTGTCAACACTTATCAGCACTTGGATCTTTGGTTATGTTCACCGGCAACTTAGTGACTTATCCATAGTCACTGGTATTTGGTTCACTGACAGGTTATATTGTTCATTGGCACTTGGAATGACTTGGAGACTACCTGGTTATGTTGAAGACATGATTTACTCACTTGGTTTTGGCGATTTGGTTATTGATCTATTCAGGTTTGCATATTTGTTGTTATCAGCAAATAGGTCCAAGTTATGCACCCACAAGCATATCTATTCTAGATCAACATGGCATGTTATAGAGATGATTTATTATTATTGTAAATGCATTGAGCCAACATGATGCATCACATAATGATTGATTTGTAATTGATTTTATTGTAATATCTTTAGTGAGCCAACCTACTCAATTGGTCTTAGGTTATGGTATAAATGTAAGATCTCATTTGTGAGATTGATATGCGATTGGAAAAAAGGATTGTAATAAGGTATATGCGAAAATAAGCAGATCTATATACACATACATCATTTGAAGATTGAAGGAAGGTTTGAAGAAGATAATCAGAGCTTAACCGGTACTGAATCCAACATATGAAGATGCTATTTTGAGTAGTACATTATCATTCAATTCAACCATCCAATTGTAGTCAGTGTGACTCCCATTTTGTGATTGAGTAGTGAGCTCTAGGCAGCTGGCCTTTCTGCATGTGCAAACTCCATATTGTACACACATACTATCTAGAGTAGTATCATTTTATTGTGGGTAAGGTTTCTCACTATGGTTTTTCCCCTTACAGGGTTTCCATGTAGAAATATTTGTGTTATGTGTTGTGGATGTTATTTTCTTTCTTTTTCATGCATTAATCTTTACCGGTACTGCAACTAACTGATAAAACTGTCTGCTGGCATAAAATTTGGTTTACTGACATTAAGCATTGAGTTTTGGTTAAGTTAATTTTGGTTTGAATTTATTGGACAACTAAATCACCCCTCCCCTCTTAGTTGTCTCTGGGACCTAACAATTGGTATCAAAGCCTAGTCAAAGCCTAGTCCTCTTTTTGTAGAAGTTAAACAGCTTGAGGAGATCCAATGTCTTCTAACTATTTTAGGAAGGACAGTCCTAAACTTGATGGAACTAACTATGGCATATGGAAGATCAGGATGGAGACACACTTGAATTGAATTTGAGAGGACATATGGGATGTTACAAGGAATGGTTATACTGCTCCTACTCAAGGTCAACCTAATCCACCAACCTTGGCTAAAGATGAGGAAAATGATTGCAAAGCAAGAGAAGCACTTTTGAGCGCATTGTCAGATCAGCAAATCATGGGATTATCAGATAGATCTACTGCTAAATATATTTTGGACAAATTGGAAACATTGAATGAAGGTGATACCATAGTCAAAATTGCAAAACTTGAATGCTTCCAGGTCAGGTATGAAAATCAGAAAATGGAAGAAGATGAAAGAATTTCTGCTTTTATGGAAAGAGTAAATGAAATTGTTTTGGGTATACAATGTTGTGGAGGAACTTTAAGTGAAGGTGAGATTGTTTCTAAAGTTTTAAGAGCTTTGCCACCAACATATAAAATGAAAGTTATTGCTATAAATGAATTGAGAACAATGCCTAATGCATCAGTATCTAGAGACACTTTGGTTGGAAAAATTTTAGCTTTTGAACTTGAGGAATTTGGTCCTGTTGCTACTATTAAGACAGATTTGGCTTTTAAGGCATCATCATCATCTAAGAAATCTAATTGGAAAGCCTTTTATGCAAGAGAACTTGAAGAAATCAGAAAGGAGAATGAAGAACTGGAAGAGCTTGAAGCACTATTTTCAAGGAGAATGCCTAAAGGTCTAGTTGGAAGCAAGTATGAAGGTAAAGCACCCTTTAAATGTTTCAATTGCAATAAAATTGGTCATATGGCTTCTAGGTGTCCTGATAGACATGCAAGATTAAGAGAATAAGCTAAAAGAACATATAAGCCTAATCCTGATTATCAGAGATACAAGTTTAAGAAGAATAGAGACAAATCTTGTTACTATGCTGATGAAGGAGTTACTGATGATTCTGATGAGGATCTGGTAGACAATGGATGGGCTTTTTTTGCTATAATAGAAGATCCACCGACACCTACTATTCAACTAGTAGAGCAGGCCCTGGCAGCTAAAATTGAAGATAAGGATGAATGGATTATTGATTCCGAATATTCACATCATATTACTGGTGACGAGTAAATTCTTAACCTTTCAAGAATACAATGGAGGTCTAGTGAGATTTGGAGATGATAAAAATTGTATGATCAAAGCAAAAGGATCTATATCTTTTGATGGTAAGCACAATACTGATAATGTTTACTATGTTGAAGGTTTGAAGAATAATCTTTTGAGTGTTGGTCAATTAGTTAAAAAGGGATTTCAATTACAATTCAAGAATGGTAAATGCAAAATCTTATACAAAACTGGTTTATAAATTGCAATCAGTAATCAGATTAGAGGTAATATCTTTCATTTGAATAACAATGAGAAAGCATGTTTGATTGCTTATATTTATGAAATTTCGTTATGGCATAAGAGACTTTGTCATGTAAATTTTGATTGCATTGTAAAAATTAGTACAACTAAGGCAGTAAGAGATTTACCTAAGATTGTTAAACCTCACAATCCAGTATGTAAGGAATGCCAATTTGGAAAGCAAGTTAGAGCAGCTTTCAAGAGTATTCCAGAGAAATCTAACAATGTTCTTTATTTAATTCATACTTATTTATGTTTTCTAGCAAGAACTAGAAGTATAAAAGGAGATAGGTATTTCATGTGAATCATTGATGACTATTCTAGAATGTGTTTGGTTACTTTTCTTAGGGAGAAATCTGAAGCATTTGGGAGATTCAAACTATTCAAGTTGATGGTAGAGAATGAAACTGACAAGAAAATCAAATGTTTGAGATCAGATCAAGGAGGTGAATTCACATCTAAGGAATTTAATACATTCTATGAAGTGAATGGGATCAAAAGATAGTTATCAGCATCCCAGACACCCTAGCAGAATGGAGTTGTGGAAAGGAAAAACAAAACTATCTTAGATGTAGCTAGAAGCATGATATTAGAAGCAAATCTACCTCATATATATTGGAGAGAAGCTATCAATAAAATAGTTTATACATTCAACAGAGTTCACATCAAAGGTGAAACCGGTAAGACCCCTCATGAACTATGGTTTGGCAATACTCCTACTCTTAAATATTTCAGAATATTTGGAGGTAAATGCTATATTAGAAGAGATGAGTATATTGGAAAATTTGATCCTAGAAGTGATGAAGGAATATTTCTTGGTTATTTATCTAAGAGCAAGGCATATAGATGTTTTAACAAGAGATTGTAGAAAATTGTTGAAAGTGCAAATGTGAAGATTGATGAATAGTTTAGAAGAAATTCAAGGTCAATGAACTCTAAAGTGGCAATAGAGATAATCACAAATGAACCTACTATGAGTACATTGGTATAGAATGTTGATCCAGTTACACCAGCATCATTTGAGGATTCAATAGTCACTGAAGAACAATATCAAGTAAAAACACCCCGGTATGTAAGATTGAATCACTCTGAAGATCAAATAATTGGAAATAAATATCAAGGAGTTATGACTAGAGGAAGATTGGAAAATGAAGAGGTATGTCTTATTTCTCAAATTGAACCAACAACTATTAATGAGGCCTGTGAAGATAAATATTGGATTAAAGCTATGGAAGATGAATTGGAACAAATTGAAAGGAATAACACTTGGTCATTAGTTCCCTACCTAAAGACAAAAATGTAATTGGAACTAAATGGGTTTTCAGAAATAAACTTAATGAAGATGGCAAGGTAATCAGAAACAAAGAAAGACTAGTGTGTAAGGGATATTCATAGAAAGAAGGAATTGATTACAATGAAACCTTTGCACCGGTAGCTAAAATTGAGGCAGTCAAACTATTATTGGCTTTTGCAGCTCACAAGAACTATAAAGTATATCAAATGGATGTTAAATGTGCATTTCTAAATGGAGATCTTAAAGAAGAAGTTTACATTCAGCAACCTGATGGATTTTCTTTGACAGATGACAAAGATATGGTTTGCAGGTTAAGGAAAGCTTTATATAGACTAAAACAAGCTCCTAGAGCTTGGTATGCTAGATTGGACAAATATCTTTTGAAGTTTGGATACACTAAAGGTATTGCTGACAACAATCTATACTACAAAGTGACTAATGATGACATCTTGGTTATTGAAGTTTTTGTTGATGATATAATCTTTGGAGGAGAAGATGGATTGTGTAAAGACTTTTCTACTAAAATGCAGCAAGAATTTGAAATGTCTATGATTGGGGAGATAAAATTATTTTTAGGATTGCAAATTACATAGACTGATAAAGGTATATTCTTATGTCAATCTAAGTACTTGAAGGAATTACTTAATAAATTTGGCATGGAAAACTCTAAACCGGTAAGCACACCTATGACTACAACTAATAGACTATCTTTGAAGGATGAATCAACACCTGTTAATCTGACTAGATACAAGTCTATGATAGAAGGTTTACTGTATTTGACACAAACAAGACCTGATATTATGAATGCAATATTTATTGTCTCAAGTTTCAAAGTAATCCTAAAGAAAATCATGAATTAGCAGCAAAAAGGATTTTTCGGTACCTACAAGGCACTAAAAATCTTGGTTTATGGTATCCTAGATATGAAAATTTTGATTTATATGCATACACAGATGCTAATTGGGCAAGAGATGTAGATGATAGAAAAATCACCACCGGCAGAGCATTTTTTCTTGGTAGCAGACTAATTTCTTGGCTGAGCAAGAAATGGAGTTGTACATCACTATCAACAGCTAGGTCAGAATACGTTGCAACAACAACTAATTGTACACATGTATTATGGATTAAACAAATGTTGAAGGACATAAAGGTAAAATGCAAGGAACCTAGAACTATTTACTGTGATAATATGGCAACAATTGATATATCTAAGAATCTGGTATTTCACTCCAAAACTAAACATGTTTCTATCAAATTCAATTTTCTGAAAGAGAATGTTGAAGAAAAAGAAGTGAAATTGGTTTATGTGAATACTAAAGACCAGATTGCAGATATTTTTACTAAGCCTTTGCCTAAGGAGACTTTTGAATATCTAAGAGAGAAGCTTGGAGCTCTACCCCCACTAGTAGAGACTTAGACAGTTGATGTTTGTCATCAACCGACAAAATTAATAGAGAAATATTTTATTCCAGCTTTGATGAGGACAACTACTTCTCGGGGGGAGTAGTTGGTATTTTGTAATGAGTTGGTATTTTGTATTTGAATCTAGTTTTTGTATTGCTTTGGAATTTGATGTCAAAGGGGGAGAGATATTATGGAAAAACACATTATCTTTTGGGAGAGATTATTCCTAGGGGGAGAGACATTATGTATTTTAATTTCTGGTTAATGATCTCTTTTAGAGATTGTTGGTTTTTGGTTTTTGGCATTTCTGTTTTAGCACTTTGATGGCTTTTCCATCTTGTGTTGCCATCAATGTCAAAGGGGGAGACTGTTGGTATTTTGGATATGTTGATATGGTTTTGTCATTGATGTCAACACTTATCAACACTTGTCAACACTTGTCAACACTTATCAACACTTGGATCTTTGGTTATGTTCACCGAAAAGTTAGTGACTTATGCACAGCCACCGGTATTTGGTTCACCGACACTTGAAATGAATTGGAGACTACCTGGTTATGTTAAAGACATGATTTGATCACTTGGTTTTGGAGATTTGGTTATTGATCTATTTGGGCTTGCAGATTTGCTGTTACCGGCAAATAGGTCTAGGTTATGCACCAACAAGCATATCTATTCCAGATCAACATGACATGTTATGGAGATGATTTATTATTATTGTAAATGCATTGAGCCAACATGATGCATCACATAATGATTTATTTGTAATTGATTTTATTGTAATATCTTTAGTGAGTTGACCTACTCAATTGGTCTTAGGTTATGGTATAAATGTAAGATCTCATTTGTGAGATTGATATGCGACTGAAAAAAAGGATTGTAATAAGGTATATGCGAAAATAAGCATATCTATATACGCATTCATCATTTGAAGATTGAAGGAATGTTTTGAGAAGATAATCAGAGCTTAACCGGTACTAAATCTAGCATTTGAAGATGCTATTTTGAGTAGTACATTATCATTGGATTCAACCATCCAAATGTAGTTAGTGTGACTCCCATTTTGTGATTGAGCAATGAGCTCTAGGTAGCTGGCCTTTCTGCATGTACAGACTCCATATTGTACACACATACTATCTGTAGTAGTATCATCTGATTTTAGGTAAGGTTTCCCACCATGGTTTTTCCCCTTATAGGGTTTCCACGTACAAATATTTATGTTATGTGTTGTGGATGTTATTGTCTTTTTGTTTCATGCATTAATCTTTACTGGTACTGTAATTAACTGATAAAATTGTCTACTAGAATAAAGTTTGGTTTACCGGCATTAAGCATTAAGTTTAGGTTAAGTTAATTTTGGTTTGAATTTATTGGACAACTGATTCACCACCTGGTGCAGGAGCACCTGAGCACCTAAATGCTCAAATCCTAGCAGGTATAACATTTTATTGCAAATTAAGCATGTGTGTTTATTTTATGCTTCTAGTAGGTTTAATAGGTTTTTTTTGTGGTGTAATAAGGTTTGGAACTCATTTTGTGAGTTTCCAAGATTTTTTTGGTTTTTTGCTTGGTAGGCTAAAAATTGTCAATTTTGGGTCCAAATGAGCATTTTTGAATTTTTTGATGTTGTAAAGCCTTGAAAGGCATTGGAGCATGTTTATTTAGTGTTTCTAAATGATGTTGAGTCATTGGTTTGAGTGTCAAGTCACCGGAAGTCAAAATGCAATTTTTGAGCAACAAAAAGTTGTCAAAAAAGTGGTTTTTGGTGGTTTTGGTTAGTTCCAGCCTATACCTGTCCATACAAGGGCTTCAATAAGTTAGCACATGTATAAAAACCACGTTCCAATCATTGTATGGGTTGTTCAATTTGGAAAATTAAGAAAAATACTTGTTTTGCTCTTGTTTTCTGTGAGTTTTTAACTAGTTTTTTGCACTTTTTAGAGTACAGTCCGTACCATGGCTTTGAGGAGGGATGATAGAAGGTTAGTCTTCTTTGAGGTTGGTGGGCTTTTGTTCTCAATGTGCTTCCGAAATCAATCCCTAGGCACAAAAGGGATTCTTCTAAACCTTTCTCCTATCTCCTCCTCTCTATTCAACACTTCTTGCACTCTATTGCATTGGACATCACTCCTCCTAACCTTCCATGCCAAGGCATTCAAGTCTGAAATGAGGTCCTCTTGTGTGTCACCAAAAATGAACAAGTTTGGTTGTCCAACTGGCTGAATCTCCTCTCTTCCAGGAATGGGCAACTGTTGGAGAACCATGGTTTACCTAACCTTATTTGCACCTTTAAGGATTTCAATCATATTAATGTGTTGACTGAGCATCTAAACAGGTCTGCAAAGTGTGATGACTATCCTTCACCTTTCAAGAATGAAAATTTCCAAGTTCGGTGTAAAGAATGTTGGTTTACTCAAGGCAACTTCTAGGTTCAAATGGTCATTTTGATCAAATGACTTAGTGCAATGCTAAGGATCTTGTAGTAGGGTGTCTCAGGTCTTAACTTATCAGTTTTGATGATTTGAAACCATCACTTACTCCTCCTTCCTTACCGATTTCATGAAATTGTCAAATTTGCTCCAAAAAGGCTACTAGAATTAGCCTTAGTTTTTAGTGAAATTTGTTCACCCTGCTCAATCTGTTATACTTCATGGAAAACCCTTGGAGATGTGGTCTATTGATGATGAAGAATCAAGGATTTTTGCTATGGCAAGTACTATACGGACTGTTTGAGGACTACCCCACAAAATAGGCACTTTTCAAGGGTTTTTAAGAGTTTTGGTGAGGGTTTGCAAATTAAAGGTTTCCTCCATGATGCTAGACCCAAGTTAAATGTTCACACATTGCTTTAACATATGCCAAACACTTCCAAAGATTCAAAACTTATCTTAGACTACTGTCATTATATCAAACAAGTGTCATACTACTGCCCTTACATAGAAATAACAGTCTAGATGACTGGGACAGCAACGTTTTTAAGATTTTGCATACACTTTGATCATTGATAAACCAAATACAATGAAAGTATGTCAATTAGGGATGCAACAATGGTTTGACATCAGTTGGAACACCCTGCACAACAAATAAGAAAGGATTTTATAACTGCTATTCATACACAGCCAACACTGCATTTTTGACAGCAATAAGGTTAATGCAACTTCCTTTCTTTGTTTTGTTTGCTTCTTTACTCTGTCCCTGGCCTGCAAAAGGTGTTAATGGAAAGGTAAAACAAATACATATAATCTCTTCAAAGATCTTTTAATTTGTACACTTGAAAGATGCCACAAGGCATGGCAGCATTATGAGACTATGACAGAAAATACACCTTTCTAGGATCCTTATTTAGGTCCTTTACAACCAAAGTGTGTATCTTGCCTTCTTAACATTGAAGACATTTACACATACATTCCATGATGCATAAACAAAGGAATCCATCAATCCATGTTGTCCTTGAGGGAGGCTGGCACTCAGGTTTTAATAGTGAAACAGTGACACACTGTCTTTCAGTCTGTTTACACCTTTTCTTCTTGCATCCAACCAAGTCATGAGAGAGACAAAGTGCTATGAACATCAAAGTACCATTCAAACAAATCTAAGAATACCCAAGCCAAGTTGCTCACTCCACATACTTGCCATGGGTTTACAAACACCTGTGCATTGTTAGAAAAGGAAAATGGATGTATGGTACAATATGTACAGATCCAACAAATTCCCTCAAAGCCATGGATGAAGAGACTTTGAAGAAATTAGTTGGACCATGAATGGTCTTCCATTGGAACCACAAAACAATGCCTTTCTCAAGAGCACTTCAAACAAAACTTGTTCCAAACCCCAAGAAAAGCTTAGAGATCACTACTAAAACATCAAAGGAGATCACATCAATCAAAAACAGGTTCAGTACGGACTCATGGAGCCATGTTACGGACTGTACTCTAAAAAGTGTAGAAAACTAGTTAAAAACTCACAGAAAACAAGAGCAAAACAAGTATTTTTCTTAATTTTCCGAAATGAACAACCCATACAATGATTAAAACATGGTTTTTATACATGTTCCAACTTATTGAAGCCCTTGTATGGACAGGTACAGGTTGGAACTAACCGAAACCACCAAAAACCACTTTTTTGACAACTTTTGACAACTTTTTGACAACTTTTTGTTGCTCAAAAATTGCATTTTGACTTCCGTGACTTGGCACTCAAACCAATGACTCAACATCATTTAGAAAGACTAAATAAACATGCTCCAATTACTTTCAAGGCTTTACAACATCAAAAAATTCAAAAATGCTCATTTGGACCCAAAATTGACAATTTTTAGCCTATCGAGCAAAAAACCAAAAAAATCTTGGAAACTCACAAAATGAGTTCCAAACCTTATTACACCAAAAAACAAACCTATTAAACCTACTAGAAGCATAAAATAAACACACATGCTTAATTTGCAATAAAATGTTATACCTGCTAGGATTTGAGCATTCAGGTGCTCAGGTGCTCCTGCACCATACTCCCCTAAGGACAAAGAAGTCATGTGACTCCTTTAGGCAGTAAAGAAAGAGGAATTCCAACTTTGAGAAAGTCACTTTCAGGTATCCATGTGGCTTCAGAAGCTAGTTTATCCTTCCACTTGATGAGATGCTCCAAGTAGGTATGGTGTCTTGTCTTTTTTTATGATTCTTGAATCTAGTACCTACTGAGGAATGGGAGTAGAAGAAGAGGGGAGAGAAAGATCAGAAAGGGAATGAGAAATATCTAAAACTCTTTGTGAATTTGATGGTAGCTCCCCTTTGAATGGCACCAAATCTGCAACATTGAAAATAGGAGACATAGAAACTTCATTAGGCAAATCAACTTTGTAAGCATTATGGCCATATTTAGCCAAGATTTTGCATGGTCCTACTCTTCTCATTTGTAACTTAGTAGGCACTCCTTTCTATAACTGTGACTTGTTGAGATGGACCATCACATAATCACCCACTGAAAATTGAACATCTCTTTTTGAAGCATCAACTCTCTCCTTAACTTTTTGAGTAGTTTCTTGTAAAGACTTCTGTACCTGCTCATGAATTTCTTTCATAGACCGTGCCATATCTTCTGCTGTACCACTCACATGCTGCAAATTACTTACATCATTTAACTCCAAAACACCTCTAGGATGTATTCCATAAACAATCTGAAATGGGCTCTTACCAGTGGATCTGTTTACACTGTCATTGTATGCAAACTCTACCTGATGGATGAGTTGATCCGAACTTTGCCCATATTCTTTGGTAAGACATCTGAGTAGATTACCCAATGTTTTGTTCACCACTTCTGTTTGACCATCTGTCTAGGGATGGTAAGCTAAGCCAAAAGACAAGTTAGTACCCAATTTCTTCCATAAAGTTTTCCAAAAATGACCCAAAAACTTAGCATCTCTATCAGATACAATGCTGGATGGCAAACCATGAATTCTTACAACTTCCTTAAAGAAAAGAAAAGCAATGTGAATAGCATCATTAGTAGTTTTGCAAGGTATGAAATGTGCCATTTTACTAAATCTATCAACAACCACAAAAATACTATCACATCCTGTTTTTGTTTTGGGCAAACCTACCACAAAATCCATACTGATGCAATCCCAAGGCCTAGAAGGTATGGGAAGAGGCTGATACAAACCAGCATTAGTGCTAGTACCCTTTGCTTTCTGACATACCATGCATTGCTCAACATATTTCCTAACATCTGCCTGCATCTCAGGCCAAAAATAGTGCATCTGAACCAATTCCAAAGTCTTATTAAGACCAAAGTGACCACTCAAGCACCCATTGTGCTTTTCCTATATTAGATTCTCCCTCATTGAACCTTTTGGCACACACAGATGTCCACCCCTGAATAACAATCCATTCTACAAAGTATAGTCAGCATATTCACTATGAAAAGTATTCTGAAAATCTTGACAAACCTTGTAAATATCAGCAAAATCAGAATCATGTGGATATAAATCCTTAAAACATTCTATACCAATACTTCTAATCTGAATTTCTTGAACAGTAAGTAACCTTCTACCCAATGCATCAGCTACTTTATTGCACTGTCCTTTCTTATGCTTCAAAGTAAAGGTATATGCTTGCAAAGACTCTACCCATTTAACATGTCTGTGACTAAGCTTATCCTGTGAATTGAGAAAACTAAGTGCCTGGTTGTTAGTGTAAACCACAAATTCTTTAGGAAGAAGGTAATGCCTCCATTTCCTAAGTGCCTGAACCAAAGCATACATTTCAAGATCATATGAAGAATATTTCTTCTTAGCATCATTAAGATTTTCACTGAAAAATGCAACAGGTATATTATCCTGACTCAAAATAGCACCAATAGCAATATTACTTGCATCACACTCTAAGGTAAACAATTTGTCAAAACTAGGTAGAATCAACACTGGTTGGGTAGCAACTCTGACTTTCAACAATTCAAATCCCCTGTTGGCTGCTTCTATCCACTGAAATTTCACTTTCACACCACCCTTAATGGTTTCTAACATAGGTGCACATATTTCACTGAAACCTCTAATAAATTTCCTATAAAATTGAGCAAGTCCATGAAAACTCCTGACATCACTAGCATTCTTAGGGGTTGGCCAATTAACTATGGCTTCTACCTTATCTGGATCCATCTTCAAATCACCCCCTGAAACAACAAAACCCAAATAGACCAGCTCTTGCTTAAGGAAATCACATTTTTCTAGATTGATAGTAAGTTGTTCATCATTCAATCTTTGGGAGACAACACCGACAACATGGTGACCAATGCAGAGTTAGCAAAGAGGATGGAGGATCAGGGTGAAGAAAATAGACTCCTTAGGGAAAGATTACAACAACTTGAAAGAAAGTTGAACCAAGTAGAAGTCAAGACCGAAGAAGTCAGTGAGAGAGTAGAAAATGCTGAAGATAAGAAGGAAACCTTAGAGGAAGAAGTCCTAGAACCAGATCCAATCTTGGATAAAGAATAGGAAACCTTTTTACAAGCTTTGAAAGCTTTGACTGGCAAGGCCCTAGATGGAGTGTCCCTTTTTAGTGGTAAGATGGAACCAGAAGCACTAATGGAGTGGATAGAGGGTCTAGAGAATCACTTTGAATGTGATGGCATTATTGAAGCATAGAAAGTGAAGGTAGCCAAATCCAGAATGAGAGGGGCAGCCTTAACTTTGTGGAAATTCATCCAAGAGGAAAGGGTGAAAGAGGGAAAGAAACCCATAACCACCTGGAAGACAATGGTAACTAAAATCAAAGACACCTACATGCCTAAAGATTATGAAATCCAATTACATAGGAAGAGACAAAACTTGAGACAGAAAGACCTAGATGTCAGTAGTTACACTAAAGAATTCCAAAAACTAACCCTTAGATCTAAGGTACAAGAAGATGAAAATGTCAGAGTAGCTAGGTATCTCAATGGGTTAAGATGGAATATTCAGGAAGAGTTAAGCCTATGGTGTCCCAACACATTATAGAAGTGTTATCAATTAGCGTTGAAGGTAGAAGAGAGAAACAAGAAGAAACAAGAACATAATGGTAGAGGCAGAGGCAGAGGAAACAGAGGCAATCATAGAGGCAGTTTTGGGGGAAGATACACAAATCATAGGTCCCAGGGAGAGTCTAAGCTTATTGAGAAAAGCAGGGATTCTTAGAGCAGACCCAACTATAGGGGTAGGGGATCAGGCAACCCAGGAAGGGGTAGATCTAATGGACCTAGAAGAGGTTCATACTTCTCCACAATGAAGTGTTACAACTATCAGAAACTAGGCCATCCAACATATAGATGCCCAGAAAAGCCAAGCTCATCTCAAGGAGGTGATAAGAGAGTCCATTTTGTGCAAGAGGAAACCACACCAAATCAAAGGTGTCTACCATCAGAAGAAGGGGAAAACCTCGTGATTAGGAGGATCCTCATGAAAGAGCCATCTCAAAAAGATATGTCTCAAAGGAAAGCTCTTTTTAGGATCAAATGTAAGATCCAAGGAAAGGTGTGCAAAGTTATCATTGACTCAGGATCAACTGATAACATCATATTAGAAGAAGCTGCTACAAAACTTCATCTACCTAGAATACAACACAATGAGCCCTACAAGGTCACATGGTTGGAAAAAGGGCAGCATGTATTGGTGAGTGAACAAACATGGGTAGAGTTTAACATAGGTGAGTACCAAGATAAGATTTTGTGTGATATACTACCTATGGATCCTTGTCATTTGCTTTTAGGAAGACCTTGGCAATTTGACAGGAAAGCACAATATGATGGAGAAAAGAACTCATACTCATTTTTCAAGAATGGTATCAACTATAAAATTCAGTCCCTTAATGAAGAGAGTGAGGGCAGCAAACCAAAAGTTCCCAACATTTTGTTAGTTGGTGAAAAGGAGTTCATTCATACCCTAAAAGAAGGTGATGGCATAGGTTTTGCATTAGTAACTAAACCAGTTGATGAAAAGAAAGAAAAGAAGATAGAAATCCTAAATGAGGTGCAGCAACTTCTAGATCAGTTTAAGTCAATTGTTAATGATGGTCAACCAACCTCTCTACCTCCTCAGAGAGCCATTAGCCACCAGATAGATTTCATCCCAGGTGCATCCTTACCAAACAAAGCTGCTTACAAAATGACACCTAAACAAAATCAGGAAGTGGCAAGACAAATCCAAGAGCTATTAGACCAAGGAATGATTAGAAAAAGTATTAGTCCATGTGCAGTACCCAGAGTGTTAGCACCTAAGAAAGGTGGGGCTTGGAGACTTTGTACAGATTCAAGAGCAATAAACAGGATCACAATCAGGTATAGATTCCCCATTCCTAGGATACAAGATCTTATGGATTGTTTAGGGGGAGCAAAATATTTCAGTAAGATAGACCTAAAAAGTGGTTATCATCAAATCCACATCAAAGAGGGAGATGAATGGAAAATAGCTTTCAAGACAAATGAGGGGTTGTATGAATGGCCAGTCATGCCATTTGGGTTAACAAATGCACCCAGTACATTCATGAGATTGATGAATGAGGTGTTACATGACTTCATAGGTAGGTTTGTAGTTGTGTACCTTGATGACATCTTAATTTTCAGTCAAACCAAGGAAGAACACCTCCAACATTTGCAGATTGTCTTACAAAGATTGAATGATGAACAACTTACTATCAATCTAGAAAAATGTGATTTCCTTAAGCAAGAGCTCGTCTATTTGGGTTTTGTTGTTTCAGGGGGTGATTTGGAGATGGATCCAGATAAGGTAGAAGCCATAGTTAATTGGCCAACCCCTAAGAATGCTAGTGATGTCAGGAGTTTTCATGGACTTGCTCAATTTTATAGGAAATTTATCAGAGGTTTCAGTGAAATATGTGCACCTATGCTAGAAACCATTAAGGGTGGTGTGAAAGTGAAATTTCAGTGGACAGAAGCAGCCAACAGGGGATTTGAATTGTTGAAAGTCAGAGTTGCTACCCAACCAGTGTTGATTCTACCTAGTTTTGACAAATTGTTTACCTTAGAGTGTGATGCAAGTAATATTGCTATTGGTGCTGTTTTGAGTCAGGATAATAGACCTGTTGCATTTTTCAGTGAAAAGCTTAATGATGCTAAGAAGAAATATTCTTCATATGATCTTGAAATGTATGCTTTGGTTTAGGCACTTAGGAAATGGAGGCATTACCTTCTTCCTAAAGAATTTGTGGTTTACACTGACAACTAGGCACTTAGTTTTCTCAATTCACAAGATAAGCTTAGTCACAGACATGTTAAATGGGTAGAGTCTTTGCAAGCATATACCTTTACTTTGAAGCATAAGAAAGGACAGTGTAATAAAGTAGCTGATGCATTGAGTAGAAGGTTACTTATTGTTCAAGAAATTCAGATTAGAAGTATTGGTATAGAATGTTTTAAGGATTTATATCCACATGATTCTGATTTTGCTGATATTTACAAGGTTTGTCAAGATTTTCATAATACTTTTCATAGTGAATATGCTAACTATACTTTGCAGAATGGATTGGTATTTAGGGGTGGACAGTTGTGTGTGCCAAAAGGTTCAATGAGGGAGAATATGATACAGGAAAAGCACAATGGTTGCTTGAGTGGTCACTTTGGTCTTAATAAGACTTTGGAATTGGTTCAGAGGCACTATTTTTGGCCTAAGATGTAGGCAGATGTCAGGAAATATGTTGAGCAATGCATGGTATGTCAGAAAGCCAAGGGTACTAGCACTAATGTTGGTTTGTATCAGCCTCTTCCCATACCTTCTAGGCCTTGGGATTGCATCAGTATGGATTTTGTGGTAGGTTTGCCCAAAACAAAAATAGGATGTGATAGTATTTTTGTGGTTGTTGACAGATTCAGTAAAATGGCACATTTCATACCTTGCAAAACTACTAATGATGCTAGTCACATTACTTTTCTTTTCTTTAAGGAAGCTGTAAGAATTCATGGTTTGCCATCCAGCATTGTATCTGATAGAGATGCTAAGTTTTTGGGTCATTTTTGGAAAACTTTATGGAAGAAATTGGGTACTAACTTGTCTTTTGGCTCAGCTTACCATCCCCAGATAGATGGTCAAATAGAAGTGGTGAATAGAACATTGGGTAATCTACTCAGATGTCTTACCAAAGAATATGGGCAAAGTTGGGATCAACTCATCCATCAGGCAGAGTTTGCATACAATGACAGTGTAAACAGATCCACTGGTAAGAGCCCATTTTAGATTGTTTATGGAATGCATCCTAGAGGTGTTTTGGAGTTAAATGATGTAACTAATTTGCAGCATGTGAGTGGTACAGTAGAAGATATGGCACAGTCTATGAAAAAAATTCATGAGCAGGTACAGAAGTCTTTACAGGAAACTACTCAAAAAGTTAAGGAGAGAGTTGATGCTTCAAAAAGAGATGTTCAATTTTCAATGGGTGATTATGTGATGGTCCATCTCAACAAGTCATACTTATAGAAAGGAGTGCCTACCAAGTTGCAAATGAGAAGAGTAGGACCATGCAAAATCTTGGCTAAATATGGCCATAATGCTTACAAAGTTGATTTGCCTAATGAAGTTTCTATGTCTCCTATTTTCAATGTTGCAGATTTGGTGCCATTCAAAGGGGAGCTACCATCAGATTCACAAAGAGTTTTAGATCTTTCTCATTCCCTTTCTGATCTTTCTCTCCCCTCCTCTTCTACTCCCATTACTCAGCAGGTACTAGATTCAAGAATCATCAAAAAGACAAGACACCATACCTACTTGGAGCATCTCATCAAGTGGAAGGATAAACCAGATTTTGAAGCCACATGGATACCTGAAAGTGACTTTCTCAAAGCTGTAATTCCTCTTTCTTTACTGCCCAAAGGAGTCACATGACTTCTTTGTCCTTAAGGGAGTATGGTGCAGGAGCACCTGAGCACCTGAATGCTCAAATCCTAGCAGGTATAACATTTTATTGCAAATTAAGAATGTGTGTTTATTTTATGCTTCTATTAGGTTTAATAGGTTTTTTTTGTGGTGTAATAAGGTTTGGAACTAATTTTGTGAGTTTCCAAGATTTTTTTGGTTTTTTGCTCGGTAGGCTAAAAATTGTCAATTTTGGGTCCAAATGAGCATTTTTGAATTTTTTGATGTTGTAAAGCCTTGAAAGGCATTGGAGCATGTTTATTTAGTGTTTCTAAATGATGTTGAGTCATTGGTTTGAGTGCGAAGTCACCGGAAGTCAAAATGCAATTTTTGAGCAATAAAAAGTTGTTAAAAAGTTGTCAAAAGTTGTCAAAAAAGTGGTTTTTGGTGGTTTTGGTTAGTTCCAGCCTGTACCTGTCCATACAAGGGCTTCAATAAGTTGGCACATGTATAAAAACCATGTTTTAATCATTGTATGGGTTGTTCATTTCGGAAAATTAAGAAAAATACTTGTTTTGCTCTTGTTTTCTGTGAGTTTTTAACTAGTTTTCTACACTTTTTAGAGTACAGTCCGTAACATGGCTCCATGAGTCCGTACTGAACCTGTTTTTGATTGATGTGATCTCCTTTGATGTTTTAGTAGTGATCTCTAATCTTTTCTTGGGGTTTGGAACAAGTTTTGTTTGAAGTGCTCTTGAGAAAGGCATTGTTCTGTGGTTCCAATGGAAGACCATTCATGGTCCAACTAATTTCTTCAAAGTCTCTTCATCCATGGCTTTGAGGGAATTTTTTGGATCTGTACATACTATACCATACATCCATTTTCCTTTTCTAACAATGCACAGGTGTTTGTAAACCCATGGCAAGTATGTGGAGTGAGCAACTTGGCTTGGGTATTCTTAGATTTGTTTGAATGGTACTTTGTTGTTCATAGCACTGTACTTTGAAATTTTGAAGTAGACTTAAGTTGGCAAGAGTTATTATTGCACTTTACCATCCTTGTCTCTCTCATGACTTGGTTGGATGCAAGAAGAAAAGGTGTAAACAGACTGAAAGACAGTGTGTCACTGTTTCACTGTTAAAACCTCAGTGCCAACCTCCCTCAAGGACAACATGGATTGATGGATTCCTTTGTTTATGCATCATGGAATGTATGTGTAAATGTCTTCAATGTTAAGAAGGCAAGATACACACTTTGGTTGTAAAGGACCTAAATAAGGATCCTAGAAAGGTGTATTTTCTGTCATAGTCTCATAATGCTGCCATGCCTTGTGGCATCTTTCAAGTGTACAAATTAAAAGATCTTTGAAGAGATTATATGTATTTGTTTTGCCTTGCCATTAACACCTTTTGCAGGCCAAGGATAGAGTAAAGAAGCAAACAAAACAAAGAAAGGAAGTTGCATTAACCTTATTGCTATCAAAAAGGCAGTGTTGACTGTGTATGAACAGCAGTTATAAAATTCTTTCTTATTTGTTGTGCAGGGTGTTCCAACTGATGTCAAACCATTTTTTCATCCCTAATTGACATATGTTCATTGTATTTGGTTTATCAATGATCAAAGTGTATGCAAAATCTTAAAAATGTTGCTGTCCCAGTCATCTAGACTGTTATTTCTATGTAAGGGCAGCAGTATGACACTTGTTTGATATAATGACAGTATTCTAAGATAAGTTTTTAATCTTTGGAAGTGTTTTGCATATGTTAAAGCAAGGTGTGAACATTTAACTTGGGTCTAGCATCATGGAGGAAACCTTTAATTTGCAAACCCTCACCAAAACTCTTAAAAACCCTTGAAAAGTGCCTATTTTGTGGGGCAGTCCTCAAACAGTCTGTACAGTACTTTCCATAGAAAAAATACTTGATTCTTCATCATCAATAGACCACATCTCCAAGGGTTTTCCTTGAAGTATAACAGATTGAGCAGGGTGAACAAATTTCACTAAAAACTAGGGCTAATTCTAGTAGCCTTTTTGGAGCAAATTTGACAATTTCATGAAATTGGTAAGGAAGGAGGAGTAAGTGATGGTTTGAAATCATCAAAACTGATAAGTTAAGACCTGAGACACCCTACTACAAGCTCCTTAGCATTGCACTAAGTCATTTGATCAAAATGACCATTTGAACCTAGAAGTTGCCTTGAGTAAACCAACGTTCTTTGCACCCAACTTAGAAATTTTCATTCTTGAAAGGTGAAGGACAGTCATTACACTTTGCAGACCTATTTAGATGCTCACTCAACACATTAATATGATTGAAATCCTTAAAGGAGGAAATAAGGCTAGGTAAACCATGGTTCTCCAATAGTTGCCCATTCTTGGAAGAGAGGAGATTCAGCCAGTTGTACAACCAAACTTGTTCATTTTTGGTGACACACAAGAGGACCTCATTTTAGACTTGAATGCCTTAGCATGGAAGGTTAGGAGGAGTGATTTCCAATACAATAGAGTGCAAGCAGTGTTGAATAGAGAGGAGGAGATAGGAGAAAGGTTTAGAAGAATCCCTTTTGTGCCTAGGGATTGATTTGGGAAGCACATTGAGAACAAAAGCCCACCAACCTCAAAGAAGACTAACCTTCTATCATCCCTCCTCATCACCACCCCATCTCAGTTGTCTCTTGGACCTAACATCATCTATCTCATGCTCCAATCTTGTTGAGATGTCAATGTAGATCTAGTAACCTCCTTGTTGTTGAGCCCTATGAGATTTATCTTCTTTTACTGATGCCATATGTTTGTAACTGGTTGTATTTTATGGATCAAAAGGGTATCCCCCCTAGGTCTTGTATAACCTAAAGTGTAGGAGGATCATTAGGATCCTATGTTAATGTTGTCCAAGCCCTGAAGCTTTTTCATTGATTGAGATTATCTTTCTTATAGATAGTTTGTAGGTGAACTTACGTGTCTCTTTTTGAGACCAACATCTCCAACTTGTCCCATATAGCCTTTGTTGTTGATTTTTTAGTCAATCCCATTATTTGCTAATCATAAAGTGCACACAAGAGGGCTTCTCTAGCTCTACAATCATTCTCAAGCTCATTATCCAAATTTGTCGAAGGAGGATTGGCAGATGTCGGATTAAAAGGAGTAACCCCATTCTCAGTGATCTCCTAGATTTCCTTACCAAGATATCTCAAATGAGTCTCCATCTGAATCTTCCATACTCTATAACTTATTCCATCAAGCCTAGGAATTTCTCTCTGAAAGATAGCTATAGATGAACTAGATGAACTTGAACTGTTAGATGCCATAGGATCTTTCTCAAGCGGTTAAGCTTCTGCAATGAGGACCAAAGCTCTGATACCAATTGTTAGATAGTTCAAATAATTGTAGGACAATTGAGAAGGGGGGGTGAATCAGTTGTCACCAAATTATCGAAACCTTAAGGAATTAAAACTTTATTACCGGAACACATAAGATCAATACCGGAATATATAAACCAATTACTGAAATAGAAGATATACCAATTAAGCAGAACCAATAATTAGAGAATAGTTACCATCCACTTGACACCAAGATTTGTACGTGGAAAACCTAGTAAAGGGAAAAACAATGGTGGGAAGCCTACCCACAGTCAGATATGTCATGCCCAAACTTTTGGGCAAAAACACAACAACAATTTTTTTTTTAAACACTTAAATTACATACAATTTATACCTAAAAGGATGTGACAGCTAAACAAGTTATTCCAATGAAACCTTAATTTCTATTTAAATGGGTCTCCTAAAGTGAGTGATGAAATAAAAATTTAACTAGAAGCCTTAGGTTTCAATAAAACTCATAGGCGATAGAATACGAATATTGCTTACATGACAATTACGATAACTTCTATTATCAAGCGGAACCAATTAATTTTATAAGAACAATAATGAATTCACTCAATGTCCCTTTCATATCAGTTACATTTTATATTATTTAATTAGATCAACATCTACTAAAATAAACATTAATATAATTACCTGATTCAATATCCTTTATTTAACTAATATCAAGTTTCCTCCATCATTGATATTATATCCTTCATCTATAACTTGATTAAATCTTAAATCTGTTAATTCAATATTAATACAACTTCAATGTATTAATATTAATTATTTGACCAGATAAAATTTAAGTGACAAAAATTATATTAATTACTAAATGGTTTCGCCTGGGTTAAACAAGTTCACAAGATCAAGACCAGTAACTAATTCTAGAAATTATATAATTCCACTACAATATTCTCTTACAGATACACGCTTAATAATCTATATTAAATTCTTCCATTTAATTATAAACATCATTAAAATCTCTAAATAGTATTTATATAACTTAAATCAAATCGCTAATTATTACTCTTCAAGCATTAACTTTTAAATATTTAATGTTCATCATTTACATTACCTCTAGGTTAAATTTCCATCCTTAGCTTGTATAAAAATTCTCATAAATAATCCTCTTTAATAAAATTAACCAAATATGAGATCAACATTACTATATAGGAATTAAATTTCAATTCCAAATATCATCCCTAAAAGAAGTCAATTGAAGTAAAATAATTATCTTAAACTAAAAATTTAATCATCACTATTTAAACTTTTCCTTAATAAGCTCTTCAAATATATTAACTCCAATAAAAACTAATTCATTACTTTTTCCATTAAATCCAACTAATCTATTAAACTAAATAATCACTTAAATGAGTATTTCCATTTCAAACCTTAGAGGGATATTTTCCCTCCTCTTTCTCAATATTTTATGACTATACCTTTTTAAAAACCCTAACTAGGGTTTGTTTTCTTTTACTCTAAAACTTATTCCTTACCTCATATTTTCAATAACTAACCCTAATCCGTATATGGGTTAGGGATTATTTTCTTTTCAAACATATCCTTCTTTTTTCTTTTGTAGTGTGTGTGTGTATGCAGGCAGGAAAACCAGACGGCAAAGGAATTGAAAAGTCGAGGGAGGCAGATTTTAAATGGAGGTGGTGCGGCAGAGTGAGGGAAGGGAGGGTGGGTGGAAAGGCGGCAGCGCCGCCCACCGTTGCGGTCTTCCCGCAGACTGTGGTCGATGCCGCCCATAGCTGTGGTAACCCTACAAACTATGGATGTCACCACCAATAGCCACGACTCTCCATCTTGCAGACTGTGTGGGCACGCTCAGCCAAACACCTGTGGGTGTCGCCTCTCGCGCAGGCCGCACGTAGATAATTGGCAAGGGTGAGGGGTGGGTTCGGCTCCGCCCACCCTTCGTAAAAATAAATTTCTTTTTTTTTTAAATATATTTAATGCATTGTATATATATATATATAGGCATAGGAAAGTTCATATTGTTTTCTTTTATTAAATATGTAGAAATTAATATGACTGTCAAAATAAATAAATAAAAATGTTCAGCTGGATAAATCCCTTTTCTTTTTTTTTATAGATTTATAGTATAAAAATATATATACACATATGTTTAAATTTATTTGTTTTCTTAAAGGTAAAACAATAGCTCAGTTGTATATTTAGAACATTGGGCATTATATATATATATATATATATATATGTATGATTAAGTAGGCATTTACATCTCTTAGAGTAGGTTATTTTTAAATGAAAACAGAATAGATTAAATTTTAGTTCCTTCCAATAACAGATAGATTTCCTTTGATATAAAAAAATTACATTATCTAGATTTATTTACTGCAATATTTGTAAGGAATAAAATGGCAGATTTATATAATTTACAACAACATTTACATGGACTAGAAATAACTAAAGAACATTTGGAATGCACTGTTATTCTTATAATCCAAATAACTAGGACTAACTGTTATTTCTAGCTTACAACACTTAGGTTTTCGTTGAAATAAATTTACATATCTATCTATATTTCTTGCATTATTTAAGAGGGAAAAATGACAGATTCAAATAAATGACAGCAGCATTAACATAGTTTCATTAGGCTATTTCTCCTAGTTAATTAAGCACATAGAGATAGAATGTCTTTCTTTAACTTCCAAGAAATAAAAGTAGTAAATTTTACTCATAATATGGGAACTTAACCCCAAAATACTTATATATTTTTTTTATTTGCAATAACAACTTAACAAATATTACTTTCCTTTAAAGAACATTTAGAATACAATCTTGTCAATTTTACAAATGGGTGAAATACCCAACTAGTCTCTCATTTCTATTAATGAGGACTCAAATAAATACATTTCTTTTTACCAAAAAAAATACATCATAAACTCTTCTTTTACATTTCTACAACTTCAATACAATATTACATCTCTTATTCTTTTTCTGCAATTTAAATAAAATCAGCAACTCCTAGCTTTTCTCTTTTTTTTTTCTTTTTCTTTTCCAAGCAACCTGCATACAAGTCTTAAGGCTATGACCATGGAGAGCTCACCTCCTAGCCTAGGCTTACTAGAAGCCACCCTCGAGCTTACATAACCAGGTCCTAGATGGGTTACACTCAAGCAAACTCAAACAAGCAAGGGAAACAACTCAACAAACACTTTCCCAACCAAGGCTAAACTCCACCACAAAATGTGATTTTTTTACAAGGGTGGAAGTGGACCAAATACCTTGAGGAGACTGCAAGAATGGTAGATCTCAATCCATCTCATGGCAACCAAAAATACAACATAAGTCCATTTACCCCACATCCTTTTGCCCCCCCAAGGCATACATGCCAATACTTTCTCCCCTTATGACCCCGGAATGCATAAACAAGGTTGTGCAGCAAGGGTCTCATAAACAACCCTTGAGATCACTCTTATAATGAGAGCCTCTCACTCTAAGGCTGTCAAACTCCTTCCACCCCCAAGACCATTCTACTCTCCCAAGAGTAGAAGGCCTTAGATACTCCCAACACAAGAAAAATGCATAAAAGAACTAAAAGGAAGATCACATAATCTTTCACAAAGGAAATACAAGAAAACAACATTTACATACAAGCAATCCTTTAAACATAGATATACAACATGAAAGGGAGAATATGAACTAACCTTCAATCCGCCCAAAGGTTTTCTAGAACTAGTTTGAGGAAGAGCAGCCCAATTCCACAATTCTTTCCTCCAACACTTAGCCAAAATTCTATCCTAAAACTATTCTTTTCAAAATTCCAAGATCTCCAAAGATAGAGAGTGGGTGATTACTCTCTAAGTCCCTAATCCTTGCCTAAGAAGGCTTCTCTCACTCTTCCCCAACCCCTTGGATAGAGTGAGAGTTCCCATTGGTTGGTCTTCCCAACCTCTTATAGGTTACTAAAAATGGAAAGAGAAAAGGTAAGAGAAGGTGGGGAAGAGAATCCGACACAAGAAAGGAAGGTTATCTATCCTAGGAGGAACCTTCCAAGTTGGATTTTCGCTCATCTTGGGAAAACCAATTTTTGAGGTGACTAAACAGTCACATGGGAGTAGTCACATGTTTAAATATACCCCTAACCCATAGGTATACCCTATGGACCTTTGGAAAAACCCCTAAACTAACCCTAGGAGTCCATTTGACCTCTTGGAAACCCATCTGAAGTTAACCTACGGGTCAAACCTAAGTTGACCACTCCAAAGACTCTCTACCCAAGGCAAATTTGGGACCACACTCAAATATTTGAAAAGGGCTTTGGTTGAAACAATCTCCCTCCAAGAGACAAGTCAAAATCAAGACACTAATCAGCACGTGTCAAGTGACACAGTAAAATACATTACATAATTACACATGGAAATTGTCTCTTGTTGGATTTAAACAAATTAATAAATGCAATTTCACACACATGCAACATTTACTTTCACGAATAAAATACGATACATACGGGGTGTTGTCTCTCCAAATAGACAACCCCTTGGTTTTACAAACATACATAGGTCTAGGTTTGGTTCTCCATAATGTTTCCATGGTCATGTGGATAATTTTCCTGTGCATCTCAATTACACATTAGTATTTCCCAATAGCCTCATATAATATTAAACACATAAATAAAAATACACATCAAACACTCTGCATACAAATTGACATTATACGAATCAATATATCATATAACAATGCAATCCACATAAAGCAATTCATCGAACAACATTATCATAATCCTCCTAAATTCCAACCATTCATAAGGCATGCATCATAATTTCTAACATCATAATAAAAGTCCTACAAATTCAGATATAGCTGTCATACATCTAATCAAGATTATCCAATCAGTGGATTATCTAGGATTTTAAATCTATAACACATCAAAATGTACACTGCGAGGTGAAAAGATTCTGTAACTTGGTTCAATTACTATTTTCACCAATCTATCCATCTAACATAGTCCATCCTATTGAATTATAGCATTTATTAATAGGGTCAGCCATGGTCAACTAAGTTAATCAAAGCTTGATTGGGGAGGGGCTCTACAAGATAATACTTTTGCAGTAAGTATGGGATTACAAATTGAGGGGCCTGCACTTGCAGGAAGGCCAACAGCCTAGAGCACACTGCTCATTACAAAAGGAGTCTCACTGACTACATAAAAATCAAGACTACAATCCAGAAGGAAGAATGAACTAATAGCATCTCCTATGCCTGAGTATAGTTTTGGTTAAGCTCAATACTGAAGGTCTTAAACCTTTTGCATAAACCCAACTCAATCACCTATGATCGACCAAATCCTCTGCATGAATGATTATTACATTATTCGCTTTCATTCCATTCCATCATGACCTACAATGAGATCATACACATATATATACAAACCCTTGACCTCAAACAATCAGTTCAACCACCCAGACAATAAAACATATTACGTATTTATAAAACATGCTGGCTTGAGACAAAAACAAATATTATCCAACCCATAAGTTATCTTGGAAACACGTCGAGAATTCCCAACAACACATTACATCAAGTCAGTCCATAACCTAGATAGTACCGGACCCAATTTAAGTCCACACATGCTAAAGTAATGATCCCAATCAGTCAAGGCTCGAATACGATCACCATAAGCATCATGAATCCTTACTAGAAGCTACACCAATACCACTTATGCATAGCATCAAAAGATCTTCAACAAATCTCTTCTGGTGAAACCCTCACCAGATCAATAAACCAAGCTTACCAGCATACAAGATAGCATCTGATCACCAAATCAATACCAACTGATTGAACATAAATCTGAGTAGCATGAATAGAAGATCTAAGACAATTCCATAAGCCAAAGCATACCGAAGTATACCAGATCAACATGATCTTACCAACCAGAAACCAATCAACCTATCGTGACCAAAAGGATACCGATAAACAACCAAAGCAGCTAGTGTTGATATCAATGACAAAACATCAATGCAACACATAATTTATTCCCCCAAATGGCCAACAATATGTTTGAGTATAGTTCCAGTTAAGCTCAATACTGGAGGCCTTAAACCTCTCTTACCAACCCAATTCGATCACCCATGATTGACCTAAACCTTTGCATATGATTACAACATTATTTGCACACAGATAAACCTATAACCCACATACCATGATCTACAAAGAGATCTTAGATCATATTTATACCAACCCGAGACCTAAACAATTAGGTCAGCCACCAAAAAGATAATACAATAAATTCATAACATAAACCTATAATCCAATGATCAACCAAGTTGGCCTAGGCCAAAAACAATGTAAACCAATCATTAAATCTTGTCGGTAATGCATCTAGATCATCCTCCAACACATTACATAAACTGATCCATAACCTAGACAACACTGGACCCAAAATAGCTTACCATAAACCAAATCCAACACCATCGATGAACTGGAACATGAAAAAGATAACCAAAAACATCTTGAAAGCCATCTAGAAGTTGCACCAACACCACTTATCATGTGCATCAAAATATCTTCAACAAAGCTCTGTTGATAAAACCCTTACTGGTGACCAAAAGTCTTACTAGAATGAATGATAGCTCCTAAGTCATCAAATCCTGAACCAACTAATCATGATACATATCTGAATAGGATGAATGACAAATCCAAATCAATTCCACAAACCAAATCACACCAGACCATACAAGATTAATATCATAAACCAACCACTCTACCAGAACCAACCGAAAACCAGTAAACAACGAAAAATAGTTGTTGTTGCCATCAATGACAAAACATCAATGCAACACATAATTGATTCCTCTAAATGCCAACAATAGTGCCATAAAAAAGACATCCTGATGGACATGTGGTATGAGGAGTTGTAACAATATTCCCCCAAATGTAACCATCTCACCCATGCTTTCTTCTTCTCTGAGACATAGTTCCTGAGATAGCCTTCCAACCTTTTGTTCACAATTTTTGTTTGCCCATCATTCTATGGATGATAACTCGTGGTTGGAGTAAGCACTATGCCACATAATATGAAGACTCCCTACCAAAAAGTGCTTAGGAACTTGTTGTCCCTATCACTTACAATGTTCTTAGGCAACCCATGTAATCTAAACATCCCATGAAAAAACACATCAGTAACCTGAGTTGTTATAAATGAGCTGGTAATAGAAAAAAATGAGCAAACTTATTCAATCTATCCACCACCATATAAATGCAATCCTTGCCATTAGCTCTGGGCAACTCAGTGATGAAATCCATTGAGATACTTTCCCATTTTTTATTGGGAATAGGTAGTGGTTGCAACAAACTAGCAGGTGCAATATGCTCATCCCTGTTCATCTGACAGATGTGGCACTCCTTGATGTACCTCAAGACATCATTCTTCAATTCTTTCCAAGAAAATCTTTCTCAGATCTACCTATATGTCTTGAAAAAAGCTTGATGACCAGCAAGGGGAATATCATGAAAGGTCTGCAAAATCTTCCCTTTCAACTTAGATTCAGCAATAGAAGGATTCTTCCCTTATACATAATCAGCCCATGCACCAATTTGTACTTTTCATCATGAAAAGTACCCTCAATGATGTTGGTTGCAAACTGATTTTTAGCATAATCAACAAGCAACAAGTCCCTCCAATCAGTAGTAAGCTCGCAAAATAAGCTCAAATGGGGCCTTCTTGAAAGTGCATTTGACACAATGTTGTTCTTGCCTTTGACATAGTCAATGTCAAAATCATAAGCTTGTAGCTTACTTACCCACTTGTGTTTCCTTTCATTCAGGTCTTTTTGATGCATAAAGTGTTTGAGGCTATTATGATTTGTCTTGACTAAAAATTTTCTCCCCACCAAGTATTGCCTAAACTTGGCCGATGCATGCATGATTGCAAGCATCTCCTTGTCATAGATGGAGTATGTCCTCTTAGCTCCTCTTAATTTTTTTCTTTCAAACACAATCGGATTCTTGTTTTGCATCAATACAACACCAACACCTTCTCTAGATGCATCACATTGAAGCTCAAAAGGCTTGGAGAAATCAGGTAGGGCCAAAATAGGGCACGTGCTCATAAGTTCTTTAAACTTGTCAAAAACTCCTTGTGCCTTTTTTGTCCACACAAAAGCTCCCTTCTTAGTGAGATTTGTGAGGGGGGAAGCCATCTAAGAGTAACCCTTCACAAACCTCCTATAGAAGCCACATAAACCCAAGAACCCCTTCAAATGTGTCAATTTCTCAAGTGGAGGAAAATCAACTATTTCCTTGATCTTCTCTGGGTCAACCTTAACTCCCTCTGCATTGATTATATGGCCGAGGTAAAGCAACTCCTTCATCCTAATCACACAAATTCCTTCATAAATAGTGACTCAGACTCCAGAATACTAAGTACTTCATCCAAGTGCTACAAATACTCCTTCCATGACTTACTGAAAATGAGGATGTCATCAAAGAAGATAAGCACAAACTTTCTCAACTGCTTTTGAAAGATCTTGTTCATGTAGGATTTGAAGGTAGCAGGTGCATTAGTCAAGCCAAAGGGCATGACCAAAAACTCAAAATTCCCAAATTGGCATCTAAAGGTTGTCTTCTCAATATCAGATGCCCTCATTCTAATTTGATGGCAGCGAAATCTGAGATCAATATTTGAATAGAAAACAATACCCTATAGCTCATCAATGAGATCATCAATCCTAGGAATGGGATATCGATTCTTGATGGTCTTCTGATTAAGAGACCAATAATCCATGCACATGCACATCGTACCATCCTTCTTCTTAACTAGCACCACTACTGAAGCAAAGGGGCTCTTACTCAGTCTAATGTGTCCCATATCCAAAATCTCCTTAATTACTTTCTCTATCTTATCTTTCTATTTCTTTGGATATCGATATGGAGTGGTGATGACCAGATTATCTCATTCCTCTAACTCAATGATATGCTCGGTCCCTCTCTCAGGAGGTCTCCCAGGAGGTGGATTTTCAAAGAACTTACTCCTTTTGGTGATCAATTCTTTAATGTCAGAAGGATAATTTATTTTTTCTTCAAGTGGACTGGATGGCATGATCATACATTCTGTTGCCCATTCCACTCGATCATGAAGGATCAATCGCTCCATTCTCTTTATTGATACAATCTGAGGGCCTCCATTAAACATCCCTCTTAGCACCACTCTCTTTCCTTTGGAAATAAACTTCAGCTTTATTATTTGCAAATTTAAAGTGATCTCACCAAGAGATCGTAGTCACTGAATGCCAAGAACTGCATCATCAGTTCCTCTAATTCTCACCATAAAGAAGTCATCCTTGACTTCATAATTTCCCAATTTCAAAGACATGTTGGAAATTATTCGATTGCAAGAGATTGTTGAACCATTAGCTACCATAACTTTGAATCCCTCAACCTCCTCAAAAATCAAGCCTTTCTTTACCATAATTCTTTCATCAATGAAATTATGAGTTGCTCCAGTATCAATGAGGGCAATAATTTAGTGCTCTCCAAGAACTCCTCGAACTCTAAATGACTCATTTTTGTGAATGCTAGAGAGTTGAGAAACTACACCCCTATCTTCTTGATCACTTTCAGGCCATTTTGGAACCTCTTCATACTCACTTTCCTCAAAGTCAGTCTATTGTTCTGAATTTTCAGAATCTGATCCATCAGTAGAATATGCCTCCATTTGAGGTGCATTTCCCTTTCCATGACATCTATGACCTGGGTCCCAAGGTTCACTACATGAGTAACATAATTTATTGCTTCAGAACTCTTAGCGGAGCTCATCATCCATCCTAGGAGAAAAGTTTTTTAACTACTTTGAGAACTTCTTCTTGCCCTTTTGATATGAGAAAGGCTTTGACTAAAATTTGGACTTAGGGGAAGCCATCTCCATGCTCCTAGCTTTCTTGATTTCTTTAGCCAAGGTGGGTGGATCAAAGGCTTTAACCCAACCTTTCAATGGTTCTTCAAGTCCTTCAATGAATAGGACCACTAACCTCTTCTCAGAAATACTACTAACCATAAGTGAAAGACATTAAAACTCAATTATGTAAGTGTCCAAAGAGCCCTATTGTTTGAGTTGTGCAAGCTCTCTAAATTTCACCTTGGGATACTTAGTATCAAATCTTTTGATCATCTTACTAGTGAATTCCACATAGGTATTGACCAAGCTATGGCCAAGGGTGACTAACCCATGGTACCACCGCTCATGAGCAGCCCCATCCAAGTGCAAAGTAGCGAACTTGATGGCATCTTCTTTAGGCATCGACCTCAAGGACAAATAGTTGTTTAACTTCTGAACCCAAGTTCTAGTCATACACTTATTGCTCCCATCAAAATGAGCTAGAGTCACCTTTCCAAGAGATTATTGATAGTCTCTTGGAGCGGAATAATGGTTGTGATATCTCCCTTCCCTTCTCTTCTTCTAAATCATGAATTGATCCAAGGTTAGGATGTTTTGAATCTCTGTTGGAAGAGAGGCATACTCCATGTATCTCTCTCTTATCTCATTAGCCATGGGTGCTTCCAATTCAGGTGGCAGTGCTTCCTTTGGAAGGAATAAGACTTGCAACAGTCTTGAAACAGACCCAATAGGTGTTCCACCATGGTTGCTTCCATTACCATTTCCTCCATAGTTGTTAGAGGTGGTGGCATTATTTTCATTGGTGTTTTGATTTTGAACCCCACCAACGATCTGAGTTAATGTTGCCAACAACTGGGACATCATATCCATCATAGTATAAAACTTCTTTTCAGCTCTCTCTGTAGCCCCATTTGCATCTGGCATTCTCTCTGCCATAATATCAATTGAATCAGTTGAATCCACTATTTTCTCTATGTTTCTCAATACCTCTAAAAATGTCTCTTCCACTAGGACTGAACAAATCTGATACTACTACCTTCTCTATTCTCTATTATAATATCCGAGGTCTCTGTCACTCACGTATAACCCTTATCACATAGGATGGTAGGATCTATGGCTCTGATACCACTGTAATATCCCCCTTAAGTTTTTTCAATTATTTCAGTTTACAATCAACACAAATACTTGTTAGGGTTAGAAAATGAAATCCCAATACTAATAAAAGTAACCCTTTCCACCTTTTTATCACTGAAAGCCTAATCTGGGAGGGTGAGAGCATACAATGTTGAGGGGATCGTTAGATGCAAGAAACTAAAATTGATTACAATAATTGGGCGCCAAGCCAACCCCTTCCACTTTTTAGTGGGATAATGAGAATACTAAAAGATCACTTGGTACTAAACTAGCCAAAGACAAGCCAAGAGAATGACGTAGCAATCACTCAACCACTTATCTAGCAGGAGTAATAAAAATGAAATTACAAATCAACTCTACTGCTTATGCAGCAAGAGGATAGTATTACAATATTCAAGGTAGGCGGCAAAGCCAACCTCTTCCACTTATGCAGTGGGACTAAGAGAAATAATCCAATTAGATGGTTGTTAGTACTACTAACCAGCTTTATAATACACAATATGGATTGAAAATTAAGAGAAATCACTATCCCAAAGACAGGAGGCAATGCCTGCCTCTTCCACTTTGCAGTGGGTCTAAGAAAGATCAATAGAAATAGTTGTTAGTTCTACTACCAGCATTACAATATGAATCATAGAAGATAAGAATGAAGAACCAACAACTGTAAATAATTACCAAGATCTTTCTCTCCAAACCAAATAACCCACACACCCTAAAACCAACTCCACACAAGAAGACACTCCAAATAAAAAAAATCTCTGAATCTAATATACTCCTAGCATGCCGAAAACACATAGACCAGAAACACCAAATCCCACTAAAACACTCACAACTCACCTAATTATTAATCAAATGACATGAAACTGAAAGCATATGATCACTAGAAGGTAGGTGATCAATCCTGGGACAACAAAACATGGAAAACTGGCCCCAATAATTTATGTATGCATCCCAAAGCACTTAGCCACATGGTACAACCAAATAGGGTACGATTTTACAAAAATAAAATCCCAAAAACCATTTTAGACTCTACAAACTCACAAAATGAATCACACAAACCACAAAGAGAGATAGAAGAAATACCCAGAACGATAAGAATGACACACTAAAACCTGCAACCAAGAATCTACTTTAGCACACTCTGCGACCAACAACAAGAACACTAAAAAATCCACACAAATCATCACCACATTGAGCCCAATCTACTCCTCTGGATGAGAAACAGTCATACATTCAGCTAGGCACTATTTGTTAAGCACAAAACTGAGGCACCAAGAGGTATGCATTCCTCAAAGTAAGAGACTAACAATATTTTGACAACACTTCGTTATCAAAGCAATAATGGATACCAAAATGAGAGCCCAAGGTTCTTATTTATAAGTTTTGCCCAACCAAATTCGAATGCAAATGCACACCAAATACGCCTAAATCAAACATTTGTCATTTCATTACACCCACATTAGCATTGCACTTCATTGCATTATCCAAGCACGTGGCATCCAAAATGAAAGTCTCCTTCCTCTAGATAAGTTTGAAATTTCCATGGACCACAATTTACAATAAAAAAAACATAATAACATAAAACACTTTTTCAACCTTGGCGCCTAACTTAGGAGAATTAATAAAATCTTTTGAAGAAAATAAGCTTTCCCCTTTCCTAAGTTGACCATCAAATAATTTAAATATTAATCTTAGAATGGAGTATTAATATTAAATAAATCATCTTATAATCAAAGACTAATCAGAACCAAATGAGTCAAAAATTGAGCACCGAAATTGTCAAGCAGAACTGGGTTGGGGCTTGCACTAAGCTGCTAAAAATAGCACTACCTGAAATGACACTTACTAAATGTTGGCATTGTGTTGTCATTGATGTCAACCGGTATGGGATGATCACCGGTAGTAGAGATGTATGTGCAACACTATTGTGGAGGAGAATAAGATGTGATATCTTGGAAATCACCTTGTGTTGTAGAACACTAGTAAGGTAAGGAAGATGACCTTAGGAGTCACCAGTACACAAGTTAGTGCTTGACTTGTGTGATAAGATAGAGAGGTGTTTGAGCGGTTGTTTGTGATGAAGAGGAAAAATGTTACCTAAGTCACATCAACACTGGAGGAGAAGAATGAACAGGTCACATGTATGTTGTAAGGTTGTCGGACAGCAGGACTCCCACCTGATGAAGATGTAGTCATCATAAGAAGCAATGACTGATAGTGAGTGTCCCCACACTGGATCACATGTGCATGTTTGAAGATATGCTGCACAAAAAGGGAAGTCACATGAGTACATTTCAGGATGCAGAAGACAAGGTGTCACTCCACCTATAAGTGGAGCTTATCCCCTATTATGCATTGTGTGCATTATAGTTTGGTGAGATAAGAGTGAAGAGGTAAAGGCAAGTACTTGAAGGTTCACACCGGATCTACCTATGAATTGAGGGAATGCCTTAAGTGCATGAGATTAGGGTTATGAATTAGATTGACAGAGAAGGCATGTTGAGATGTTGGCACATAAGAAGTGTTGTGTTTGTCAATTTGACAAACCAGCTGAGATATGGTCTGAGCTGATCAAGGAGAAGGCAAGGTTGAGTAGGTACAGTCAGAGGAGAATGGCCTGACTAAAGGAGTCTAGTGAAGGTTGATGACTTGTGTCATCAAAAGTGCTTATCGGTATGTATGTTTACCGGTAATATGGACAAGGTGCAGATGCAGAAGACTTTCCACTAGATGGGAATGTGCATGCTTAAGTGTGTCATGTTTGAAGACCGGTTTAGGTGTTCCACCAGCAGTATAGCAAAGGGAAGACATGAGAAGGTAACCAGTAGAATGTGAGATACGGGTAGTGTTAGTAAACTAGTAGGAAAGAGGAACCAGTAGAGTGGTTGGTCGGTGATCCTATCTAGACTGACTGAAGGAGCCAAGATAATTGTTGGTTGATGTCGATGCCACAAGGAGGCAAGTGATGAATACTAAGAGGGGGGGGTCAATTAGTATACCAAAAAATACGATAAACAAACTCTTAAATAGTTTAGCAGATAACTGGTACAAAAGATTCACTAAAAAACTGGTTAAGATAAATGCAAACCAAATAGCAAACAAAGCATTCACCCAAAAGAGCACAATCACCATAACACAAGATATTTGACGTGAAAACCCAAATGGGAAAAACCATGGTTAGTAGAAACTCACAAGTAACTATCTGCAGAATAGAAACCAGATCGGTTAAGGTCATACAATGTTCTTCACCAGAACAAATCCTATTAGGAATCTAGATCTTTGTTAGGAGATAAGTCCTGTTAAAGAATACCTTGTTAGAGGATTTTAGATCCATAGTTGTGAACAACCTTGTTAGAGGATTTACAAAGGCTTTGCTAGGCCTACCCGGTTAAGGGTTTCAAACTTGTTGAAGATGTGAGTAATCAACAAGTGACTGATCTAGATGCTAGCATAGTATGCTTGATTAGATCCTTGATAGCTCATTATTAATGCATTTCAGCATTACTTCAGTCTTCAATATCTCCACACTCTAACTCTTCACACAGACTTAATCTTCTCTGCAAAGATCGCACACAACCTTTTTTATTCTATCTCCCATACATCATGCATGCAAACCCTAGACATGATGTCCTTATAAAGGAATCTAATTTCATGTCAGTCTAATAGGATTAGACTACATGTTCCTAGGTTCAGTACATCTAGACACATTTGGTAACACGACACAAAATCACCACCAAAGTGTCAGTGAATGATAACTCATCACACATTATAGAAATACCAGCTGGTGACTCATCATAGAGTAATACCGATTAATACAATATACCGATTACTGGTTGTCAAAAATGAAGACTGGTAGAACATAGTGTTCTGATCAAAAGTTAACTACCACTTGGTTCTATCATACCGCTTGAGCTCCTTAGTCAATCTATGACCAGTAAACATCTTCTGCAAAATACCGATAGTCTAAAGACTATACAATCAATAATACATAATACCAGTTGGAACAATTACCAGTTGAGTCATAAATCATACATCAAGAAAGTATGTGCCCATCAATGACAATCAAAATACCATCAAAATGTCAATAGCAAGGTGGCAAGCTCATAGAGGTTGGTGAAGTATTGTGTAGAGTTATGTATCTCTATAGGTGTGCATTGAATATGGATCCTGTGATTTGTGGATTGGGTCAAAGGTGTGTGGCTCAAGGAAGAATGAACAACAAAGAATAATCAGGGAGTTGTTGGCACCTAGATCAAAGCAAGAAGATCAGATTGTAAGAAGACCTTGAGAAGGAAATAGTAGAGGCATTAATGGTGGTTTGATAGATGTAGGTCGAGGTAGAGGATCGTGTTTCCTATATTTGGAAAACATGTATTAGAAGGTGCATCAATGGCGGAGATGAACAGATGGATGTCAGGGAGATTAGATCAAGCAAGATCTGATTGGATTTGGTTTTCCTTGAGGATGGTGAGGAAACCCTAACTACCTGGATTTTGAATTGGGGTTTGGCACAAAAACCTGGCTATAAGTATGAAGGCCAAAGATTGTTTGTTGCTATTGTATAGAAGAATATTGTGCTACTGTGAAGTGTGATACTTCTGCATGTAAGATAAAATCAGCCAAGTTCTCAATGAGCATTTGAGAAGTGAGTAATAGTGAGGGAGAACTTGGTTGAAGCATTCAACTAGTAGGAGAGAAGAACCAATAGTGTCCATACCGGCAGAGTAGAGGTGAAGGAGGTTGCAGAGAAGGAAGACATAGAATTGACGAACTGTAGTATCGATGAAGAGCAGAGCAATGAGGAGAAGATTCAGTGAGAGCAGAACAAAAGAGAGGTGAACCAGTAGATCTTACCAACAGAGAAGTAGCAGGTGAAGAGAAACAAGAGAAGTGAGTCGGTGTAACAGAGAAAGGTATATGTAATGGTTGCAAGATTCACTTGTAACAAGATAACTACTTTTGTATTTGATGTTATCCTTGTGAACACTAAGTTGTAGCTCAGTGTAGGGGTTGTAGCTCCTTTGGGTTGTAGCCCATAAATTCAAGGATTGTTTCTTCTTGGGTTGGTGCCCTAAACTTTTTAAGAGTGTTTTCATTGTGAGGCTAGATTGGAGCAATAGACTCCAGCAACATTTCTCACCGAGGTTTTTCCCATCTTGGGTTTTCCTCGTATATGCTAGTGTTATGTGATGTTCCCTTGTGATTGTTTGCATTTGAGTTTGTCTCCTCACTAACCGGTAAGTTTGTTCATAGTTAGATCTAATAACCGATATCCTCACATAGGATTGCTAAAGGGAAAATTTTGAGATCCACTGATTCACCCCCTCCCCCTCTTAGTGGTGCATTGTGTCTAACACTAAAAATAGTAAGTCCTGAAAACAACTCCAAAAAGGTTGCTCTTTGAACCCTGAGAACGAGCTCAAAAAACCCAAAAGAACCTCAAAACCCTAACAGCTACCACCTGTTAGGATTCCCACAGATACTGAGAGGGGGGGGTGAATCAGTATCTAACCGGTTATAAGATTTTCTTAACTTAAAACATGTAGAGCATATTAATACTGTGTACTGGTAAACAGAAAGTAATGCAATAAACAAAGATAAAAACAACCACATGAAAAACACACCATAACACAATATTTTAACAAGGAAACCCGGTGTGGGAAAAACCTCGGTGGGATTTGTGACCCATAATATTCAATTAATGGCCAATAAGAGAATATTACTACTACAAGAGGGGCCTGCACATGCAGAAAGGCCAAGTGCCTAGAGCTCGCTGCTCAATTACAAAATGGGAAGTCTCACTAACTTACAAAATGGATTATATAAATCCAATGTCTTGTACTACTTTAAAATAGCATCTATAATGCTAGATCCAGTACCGGTTTCTGCTTTGCTTCTTAAATAAACCCTTAACCTATAATTTGCATAATAGGTCTACCTTATTTTACCTAATTACATTCCTCTATGCTTACATAATTGTTCTATAATGATCTCTCTTATATAAGAGTCATTTTAAAACTTGCCAAGTCAGCTTACAATAATTTTACAATAATAAACAAAATATATTATCAACAAAATTCCTGTCGACTTCTATGCCGGTATGCTTCCTTTCACTGCCGGTGTCGGTGGTTTGTGTGCCGGTGTAGATTCTAACTTTGCTGGTGCCAGTGGATTGCCTTGCCGGTGTCATAGGATTGTAAGGTTTCCATCAATGACAAAACCTTCAATCACCTGCAATGTCTCATTGGAGTGTGCATTTGCCAACAATCTCCCCCTTTGGCATTAATGGCAACACTCATGAGAAAAATTCAGAAGTGTATCCAAAAAATAAAGTCCAAAAATTGTTACCAAAAATGTGTGCTCCCCCTGAGTAGATGATCCTTAAGTTATGGATATTTTTCTCATACCACTACTCCCCCTTTGGCATCAATGACAAAGGTTGTCAAAGTGTCAATAGAGTGTAGTTTCCTATCTCAACCTTATAACCGGTTGGTTACAATTTGAAAAAGGTCTGCCAAAACCAAATTGAAGTTCTCAATGAACTTTTTACTGTCTTTTATTACTGCCTCTGTCCTTTGAACTGTACCGGCGAGGTGTTGCATTTGCTCTGTCGGTGTTTTCTGTCCTTGAACTAATGCATCAGATATTTCTTTCCTTAAACCTACGAGGTAGTCCAACTTTGGACTTAATCTCCATCTCAGATCCTTAGCCTTACTTTTTATTTTCTCCTTTTCTCTTTCTAGCTTTAGTAACTCTTCCTCAAAACCTATTATCTTTTGCTCAAGAATTGATAGTGAATCAGATGAATTAATAAAATTGTCAGCTAGTTTATTAATTTCCTCTTGTATCTTACTCATTTTCTTGTCTATGTCAACTGTCAAAAAGTTTGTCTTACAATTGTCTCTATACAAAGTTTTGAACTCCTTAAGTGTGCTACACAGTTCTGGTAGAAGTGTGTCAAACTGCCTTGTGCACTTCTTTATTTGTTCCTCAAAGAATTTCTATTTTTCTTTTTCTAACCTCTCTTTGAATGCTTCTTCCTTTATTTGCTCAACTATCACTGTGTTGTCAGTAATATATTTAGACAAAGTGTCAAGTTGACTCAAAGAATCCTTATTATCAACATTGTATTTTGGAGCTATCATCTTCAAAATTGGAATTGTGTCATCTATAGCTTTATATGCTTGTGAGCTACAATCTGTTATTTTCTTTATAGAATCTAAAAGAACTTCAGTTACATTTGTTGATTTAAATCCTATAGTTGAAGAGCCAACACTCTGAATTCCACCAGTGGGAGCAATATCCTTGCTTGCAGTGACCTCTAGTAGGTCAGTCTTTGTTTCCATTTCTTTAAGCAGTGGTTTGTCTTGCTTAGTAGTTGTCGGTGACATTGATTTTGTATTAACCTGTTCTTGTGCTGGAGCCTGTTTCTCTGCTTGTTGCTCTATTTCTTGTTGTTTTGTTTTCCCATTTGTCGCTTTACCTTCAGTGTTATCTGTGTTATCAGTTATCAGTGGCTCACCAGCCTTATTTGTCTTACCGGTTGTGTCCTTATCTACCACAATGTTGACTTTCTGAGTATCAACATCAACTATGTATGGTACCTCAGAATTAGGATTTGTATCCTCTTGTGATACATCCATACTCTCATCAGCTGGTTGATCTTTAGTTGTTGTTACTAGTGGAGTAACCAGAGGTAGTGGGGATAAGTTATCTCTTATTTTGATGCTTGGATGTCCACCAACCTTTCCTTTTCCCTTATCCTTGTCTTTTTGATATACCTTGATTGGTTTAGGGTTTCTATATTCTTCCTATTTTTCCTTCTCAACAAGGAATATATCCCATGCATTTTTAGTTTCTTCTACAACCTCATTTACTCTCCCAACCATTAGTGCAATATGCCGATGTGCAGTAGAGAATACTAACCGGTTAGCCTCTGCAATTAGATCATCTATTTCCAACAAGTAATTTTTCAACTTTTATTTTCTTGTCAAGCTCTACAACAACTTGTCTTCTTGCTTCTAGTATCTTGAATAGTTCATCTACAACTTGCATCAAGAACTTCTTGTAGATATCCAAGTGTAAAATAATATTGTTTTCAACCTTTCTTTATCATCAATTGATAGTGAGTCATATAGTTTGTTGATGTTTTTAAGCTTTCCTTCTTCTGTGATTTCATCTAACAGTATGTCAATCGGAGTAATATTTTGTTGAGTCCTTTTCTTTGGTGTCAACTTTTTCTTCTTAGGAGTAGACTTCTTGACCGAGGGCCTCACTGCCTGTTGTTTTTGCCTGGTTCTTCTAGGTGAAGGTATGGATACCAGTGAAGGTTCCCTTTTCCTTACAACTCTTTTAAATGCAGCTGGCATGTCACTCTCTGAAGAAGTTACTACCGGTGAAAGGTGAGTTTCTGGTTGTTGTGCCTATAACTCATCTTCAGTGATGTCAGTTTTCTTGAGTACATCTTCCTTTATAGCCTTTGCCTGTCGGGATCCCCTTCTTACTGTTGCCTCAACCTTCTTTACATTTTTCTTGGATTGAATTTTTTTTTCAATAGTTGCAGCACTGCCAAATACCTCTTCCTTAGGTTCATTGGGTGCATCCAGAAGGGCTTTTGCATATGTTTCAATTATGTGGTCATCGGTCTCATAACCCATTTCAGTAACCCAAATTGTTCTTGGGATAACTGCTTCCATCCAAATCTCATCCTTCTTAATCACAAAGCATATATCATCCTTATATTTATTTACAATTCCTTGTGATAATCTTACTCTAGTGTTCATTTTGGCCTTTAATGCTTGAAAGTATTCATTAATATTCTTTTCTCTGTTTTCACCCACGTTGTTCAATAAGTCAGATAACTGTTTGCCTACCACTTCAATAAGTCAGATAACTATTTGCCTACTACTATGTTAAATCCAAGGTTCTTATTACCTATACCGAGCACCTGTTTGGTTATATGTAGCATTAAGCAAACAAGTAAGTTACCAAATCTGAATGTCCCTTTCTTATCCTTCTTGATTTTTCCTAGATTGTCAATCAATTCATCCTTCAACCATTCACACACATCAAATTTCATATTGTCCTTAATTATGTTGTGGGCACTCTTTGTGCATAAGCTGGAAACTGAGTTAAGTCTGTTTGCATGAGTTGTTTTGTAACCTAGAATCATGCTAATGAATCTCACATTTATGTCAGTTACATCATTCACCCTTAAAGACCTTTTGTCGAATGTTGCACCTGTTAGGTTCATTACCAGGTCATTTGAGACCTTACCGATGGAAGGTAACCCTGTTACAGCTTTCACAGCTTCCTCGAAAATTTTATGAACTGAATCTAGCCAAAAGAATGCACCATGTACCCTGCTCAATACTATCCTAATAACTTCCTTAGGGAAATCCAGAATGCTGAGGATTTCAGTGAATCCTAGGGTTTCAATAATTTTGTGTTTAGGTTTCACATTATCGGAACCATCACAAATAACAGTCTTGTACATTTTTTTGATTTCTTCATCACCTAATTCTTCTATGTGGCAATGGATGTACATTCTAGGGTCTTCTGCAAAAAAAGACCCTTTGGGAATTTGGGAAAATGCACCAACATTATCATCCTTTTTAGCTATCTTGGGAACTAGCTGAAATATGGGCCTAGGGCATTTGATTACCTTGACTACAGTAGGGTTTGCTATGAATTCAAGTACAGAAGAGGATGCCATGATTATAAATACCTTTTTCTGCCTTTGGAAAGATTGATTGCTGAAATGCTTTGCCTCTTTGCTCGAAATGCCTTAGCTCTAGAATTTTTGCACTCTTTGAATGTTTGAATGCTTGGTGAAGTGAAATGGAGTCAAAATTGCTAATTTATAATGTCAAACTATCAACTACCACATTTAATGCTTGTCGGTTAAGTAATCACTTTAACATATTTGTCAGTATAGAAGTTGAGGAAATACAACTTCAGAGATCCCAAAAATACCTGCATGCAAACACCTGTCACAAGAGAAGAATGAAGCCACATAAAGGAAAAAAAAACATAAATGCTCTAAAAAAGAAAATTATCATTCAGAAAGGGAATCAATTTAATGAACAAGTATGATACAATCCTTATAAAAGTATAATAGAAACCCTAAAGATATGCAACCCTAAAGAAACCCTAAAAGGATAATATGTATTTAATAATTAGAATAACTATTAAATACCTACAATATTTATTAAATGCCTAAGTTTAGCTTAAGCGTAGAGTTTAATAGACTAACAATTAAATAAATAATTATTAGCTAATAAAAGATAACTCTAACACCCCCCCCTTAAGATGAACTTAGGGAGTAGCTACAACACTAAATGCATGGAGCAAAAAATGCAACTATATGATGAGGGCAAATTTGGGTCCCGGCAACAAGACCTGATGAGGTACCCAATCACAACCAAATCTCTATGAAATGGAGAAATAGAGAAAACCATGTGGGAAAAAAACTCTACTCCAAAAAGAGATGGAAAAGAAAGAAGAACACCACTGAAGCAAGAAATAGCTGCAAACACTGTCAAAGAGTAACTGTTGATCTGAAGAACCTCCACTGAAATAGAACATGACCAAGTAGAGAAGACTGTAATCTCCATGAGTGTCCTCAAATGACACTTCTCAAATTAGATGGCAAACAAAGGCAAACAACTGAACTCAAAGATATAGATGGCATGAGACACCAAAGCCTGAAGAGCTGATCAATCAAACCAAGGAAGCATTAGAACCAATAGGACAAACCTCCCCATAATGTTGAAAAGGGAGAGGAACAAAAACACTGAAAAGAACGGCCAACAAGAACTGCATGATGACAAACCAAGAACATCGAGGGTGCAGAGAAAGTACATGGTGTCATGGAAGGAACACTCACTTGACACACATCATGAGGTGAATGTCATGGAAGGAACACTCACTGGACAATGGTATATGGAAAACAAGGCAAACATCAACCCCCCCATGGCACTTTATAAATAGTGCATGTACAATAAGGCACAAGATGTGCAAGACTCCATGTAAACAATGCATGATGACACTTTATCTCAGTGCATTTGCATAAATACAAGCTACAATGATAAGAAGACTAGAAATAGAAACGAGAACCAAAATAGAGACATCCTACCCAGAGAAGAGATCCCAGGACATGAAACAACCAAGATATCCACCAGAGAGCTGAAAAGAAAAAAACTAAATAAAATATGCATGGAGCAGAATCTGAAAATAAAACTCCTATGGCTGGAAATTGCATAGAACAAGCTTTCCAACGATATAAAGTTTTTGAAAAATGAAGTTCGGATGCTCATTCTATGGCTCCCGGAGTGCAAAAAAGAGACCCCACTTTGACTGGAAAAAAACAGTCAAATAGCAAAATTGGAAAAACAATTCCAAAACCACGAAGTTCGGCTTAGAACCAACTTTCCGACGCCTATTCATTTTTGAAAAAATGACTCCTTTTGCCCAGGTTATGGCCAAAAGAAAAAAACCCCTCTTTTTGGGCATAAAAAAGGTTAAAAAAAAAAAATTATTTTATTTTATTTTATGTAGATCTCTCTCTCTCTATTTTTGCTCTGATACCATGAAGAAGTTGAGGAAATACAACTTCAGAGATCCCAAGAACACCTGCATACAAACACGTGTCACAAGAGAAGAATGGAGGCACATAAAGGAAAAAAAACATAAATGCTTTGAAGAAGAAAATTATCATTCAGAAAGGGAATCAATTTAATGAACAAGTACAATACAATCTTTATAAAAGGATAATAGAAACCCTAAAGATATGCAACCCTAAAGAAACCCTAAAGGGATAATATGTATTTAATAATTAGAATAATTATTAAATACCTACAATATTTATTAAATGCCTAAGTTTAGCTTAAGCGTAGATTTAATAGACTAAAAATTAAATAAATAATTATTAGCTAATACAAGATAACTCTAACATTTAACATATCTACTGGTATAGAAGTAATTTCAACTCCTTACCATCAACCGAGGGAATAATAGCATATTTCTCATTTGATTGCTAAATCCTCAAAAGAATTTTCTTCAATTGGATGAAGAGACTCCTGTCGGTGGAGTGCTACTCTGTTTTGTCGGTGGAGTGTTGCTTGGTTCTACCAGTGGAGAAGTATTCCCAACACCATTTAGTTATGATTTCTTGATCCATTGTTTTGAGAATTCCTTCTTCACTTCTTCAACCTTTTCTTTACCTTTCAAACTAGGACCTTTGTTGTCTACCGGTGAGGACTTGCTTCTACAAAATTTAGCAATATGCCCAATTTTTTTACATGCATAACAACTCACATTATTTCTCTGAATAGCCTTTCCATAACCTATGCCGGTTTGTGTTCTGAATTGATTAGATAAGTGTCCAAATCTCCCACAAACATAAAATCTTACATTCATTCTGCAATTCTCAGAATTATGACCAACTTTGTTGCATTTTGAACATTGACCGGTGGGTGCATTGGTATTCTGATAATTTCTAGATCTACATTGATTTTCTCTATGACCATACTTGTTATAGTTAAAGCATTTGCCATTAAATTTATAAGCAGTAGGTTGTCTTACTGGTTTGTCATGATCCTGTGTGTTTGCAGTACCAGAGCTTTCTCCAACTTCAAAGCCAATTCCACAAGTGTCACCTTTAGGTTTCTGATTCTTCAGCAAGTTACCGAGTTCTTCTGAGCTTTTCTTGAATTTTTCTTTATGTTGATTTGCAGCAACCAATTCTCCTTCCAAGATACCTTTTTTTCTCATGAGTTCGTTTGAGTCATTTTGTGCATGCATTAGAACTGTCTTCAACATATCATTTTCATAACTAAGTCTTGTGTTTTCATTTGCAGCATCACTTAGTCTTCTAGTCAAATCTTCTTCATTCTTCTTTCTATCTTCAATTTCCTTACAAAATCTCATAGTCATATCCTGCATCTCATTCTTTGTTGTCATGTTCTCTTGCTTCAGCTTGTTTATCATATCATTAAGAGTTTCCTTTTCATCATTCTTAAATTGCATCTTTTCATAAAGTTCTGTTCTCTTGTTTCTTGCAATAGTAAGATTTTCTTGAAGTGCTTGAATAATATCCTGAGCAGCCTTTAGATCATCTTCAAGTTTGATATTTTTCAATTTTTCTGTATCATAGTCTAAGAGAGCTCCTTCTAGTTGCTTCATCAAGTTTTCCATCTCTACCGGTGTCAAGATCTTCCTCAAGCTATTAGGCTTTTGAAAATAGAGGACCAAGCTCTGATACCAATTGTTAGGATTCCCACAGATACTAAGAGGGGGGGGGGGTGAATCAGTATCTCACCGGTTATAAGATTTTCTTAACTTAAAACATGTAGAGCATATTAATACTGTGTACCAGTAAATAGAAAGTAATGTCATAAACAGAGATAAAAACAACCACATGAAAAACACACCATAACACAATATTTTAATGAGGAAACCCATTGTGGGAAAAACCTCGGTGGGATTTGTGACCCACAATATTCACTTACTGGCCAATAAGAGAATATTATTGCTACAAGAGGGGTTTGCACATGGAGGAAGGCCAAGTGCCTAGAGCTCACTGCTCAATTACAAAATGGGAAGTCTCACTGACTTACAAAATGGATTATATAAATCCAGTGTCTTGTACTGCTTCAAAATAGCATCTATAATGCCAGATCCAGTACCGATTTCTGCTCTGCTTCTTACATAAACCCTTAACCTATAATTCGCATAATAGGTCTGCCTTATTTCACCTAATTACATTCCTTTATGCTTACATAACTGTTCTATAATGATCTCTCTTATATAAGAGTCATTTTACAACTTGCCAAGTCGACTTACAATAATTTTACAATAATAAACAAAATATATTATCAACAAAATTCCTGTCGGCTTCTATGTCGGTATGCTTCCTTTCACTGCCAGTGTCGGTGGTCTGTGTGCCGGTGTAGATTCTAACTTTGCTGGTGCCAATGGATTGCCTTGCTGATGTCATAGGATTGTAAGGTTTCCATCAATGACAAAACCTTCAATCACCTACAATGTCTAATTGGAGTGTACATTTGCCAACACCACCAACTTACTAAAAATGGTATGTTCAGAATTCTTCTTAGATTTGAATGCATGTCATACCACTACAAAGATTTTAGAAAACCCAGAAGGAATTCTCAATCAGAATCATATAATTCCAACTAGTCAAGCATCAAACAGATCACACAAAGCTCCTCAAAAGTGGGAAACCCTAATTTTTGCTTCCAATTAGCCTACAGGTCTTCAGAATAGGCTAATGGCCCACTAAACTTCTCCTCACTAAGAAGGGGACATTGCACTCTCTCACTCACTCAACCCATTCTCAGATAGTGTAAGATTTCTTTTGTTTTCTATGATTTCAAATGATTGAAATGTGCAATTAGTTTTATTTTTCAATGTTTTTTGTTTCTTTAATACTTATGATTTTCATAGTTTTATGAAATGATTCATTCATTTAATTTGTATAATATTTTCTCATATATGATATTATTTAGAACAATTAATATTAGTGATGGAAAGGAACAAGCAAGGAACCATTGAATCACAAGAGGTAGCAAAGGAAGGGTAGAGGGAGTGCATGAAAAGACTACGTGAAATGAGAAAATTGGGAGAAGGTACACCAACACAATTACATAAACTGAATGCTAACCAAGAATGAGTACTAATCAATGATCAACCAAATGTACTTAATGCAAGCCAAGAACACACACCAATATTAACACCTCCTAGAATTATTCATAGAAAACCAAAGTATATAATTGACATTGATGAAAATATTTTGAAGCCAATGCTCGATAAAAATTTTGAACACAATTATCGAAGAATGGCTAATAGAGTGAAAACAATATTTTGAAAGCTTAAATCAAATTGGAAGATGCCAATTAATTGTTGAGATGATAAAAATTTAAATTTTAGAGAGGAAATGAAAATTATTGGCCTAAGCTCATCTGAAAAATAATAGTGCAAAAATTATAGTAAGAATTCTATTTGATGTGTATCAAGCAATTGGTTTGACATCATTCTCTAAAGATGCAAACATTACTCGACATGTTTTTATGTCAACCATAATGAGAAAGCAAACTAAATAAATGTGTTTGATAAGCAAAACAAGTCATTAAAGATAAGTAGAACAACACTACACCATGCCTTAGGGAGGCATGAAAAAATTGAGGATCGTGTTGGTATTTTGGATGTGTTGCATTGGTTTTGTCATTGATGTCAACACTTGTCAAAACTTGTCAACACTTGAGAACACCTATCAACACTTGGAGATCTTTGGTTATGTTCACCGACATGATTTAGTGACTTATGCAGAGTCACCGGTATCTAGTTCACCGATAGGTTATATTGTTCACCGACAATAAGGATGATCTGTTATCATCTAGAGATTACTTGGTTATGTTGAAGACAGTTTTTGGATACTTGGTTTTGGCGATTTGGTCATTGGTCTAATCAGGTTTGCATATTTGTTGTTACTGACAAATAGGTCTAGGTTATGGACTGATGAGCATTATCAACATGAAATGTTATGGAGATGATTGATTATTATTATAAATGCATTGAGCCAACATGATGCATCACATATTGATTCATTTGTAATTGATTTAATTTGTAACATTCTTTGTAAGACGACCTACACATTTGGTCTTAGGTTTTGGTATATATGTAAGATCTCATTTGTGAGATTGAATGAGGAGTAGATAAAGGAAAAAGGATTCTAATAAGGTATATGAGAATATAAGCAGAGCTATACATGCAGACATCATTTGAAGATTCAAGGAAGGTATGAAGAAGACAAGCAGAGCTTAACCGGTACTGAATCCATCATATGAAGATGCTACTTTGAGCAGTACATTATCATTGGATTTAATCATCCAGTTGTAGTCAGTGTGAATCTCATTTTGTGATTGAGCAGTGAGCTCTAGGAAGTTGGCCTTTCTACACGTGCAGACCCCATATTGTACACACATACTATCTGCAATAGTATCATCTGATTGTGGGTAAGGTTTCCCACCGTTGTTTTTCCCCTTATAGGGTTTCCACGTACAAATAACTGTGCTATGTGTTGTGTATGTTATTTGTCTGTTTCATGCATTAAACTTTACTAGTATTGCAATTAACTATTAAACTATCTACCGGCATAAAATTTGGTTTATCGGTATTAAGCACTAAGTTTGGTTAAGTTATATTTGGGTTGAAATTAATAGACAACTAATTCAGCACCCCCCCCCTCTCAGTTGCCTTCATGTCCTAACAATTGGTATCAGAGCCTAGTCCTCTTTTTGTTGAAGTTTAACAACTTGAGGAGATTCTATGGCAACTAACTATTTCAGGAAGGACAGTTTGAAGCTTGATGGAACTAACTATGGTATATGGAACATCGGCATGGAGACTCATCTAAATTGCATTGGAAAAGACATATGGGATGTTACAAAGAATGGATATGTTGGTCCTACTCAAGGTCAACCTAATCCACCAACCTTGGCTAAAGATGAGGAAAATGATTGCAAATCAAGATAAGCACTTTTGAGCATATTGTCAAATCAGCAAATCATGGGATTATCAGACTGATCTACTGCTAAAGCTATTTGGGACAAATTGGAGACATTGAATGAAGGTGATACCATAGTCAAAATTGCAAAACTAGAATGCTTCCGGGTCAGGTATGAAAATCTGAAAATGAAAGAAGATGAAAGGATTTCTACTTTTATGGAAAGAGTTAATGAAATTGTTTTGGGTATACAATTATGTGGAGGATCCTTAAGTGAAGATGAAATTGTTTCTAAAGTTTTGAGAGCTTTGCCACTGGCATATAAAATGAAAGTAACTACTATTAATTGTTAGGTCTCAAAGACAACTGAGAAGGGGGGGGGGACTGAATCAGTTGTCAAATAAATTTAAACCAAAAATAACTTAACCAACTTTAATGCTTAATACCGATAAACCAAACTTTATGTCGGTAGATAGTTTTATTAGTTATTTGCAGTACCGGTAAAGATTAATGCATGAAACAAAAAGACAATAACATCCAAAACACATAACACCAATATTTGTACGTGGAAACCCTGTAAGGGGAAAAACCACGATGGGAAACCTTACCCACAATCAGATGATACTACTATAGATAGTATGTGTATACAAATGGGGTCCACACATGAAGAGAGGCCAAATGCCTATAGCTCACTGCTCAAACACAAATAGGAGTCACACTGACTATAATTGGATGGTTAAATCCAATAAGAATGTACTGTTCAAAATAGCATCTTCATATGCTGGATTCAGTACCAATGTAGTTCTGATTGTCTTTACAAATACCTTGCTTCACCTTCAAGTGATGTCTGCATGTATAGCTCTTCTTATTCTTCCATATACCTTCTTACAATTCCTTATCCTCATCACATATCGATCTTACAAATAAGATCTTACATATATACCATAACCTAAGACCAATTTAGTAAGTCGACTCTAAAAGATATTACAATAAAATCATTTTACAAGTAAATCAATAACCGATGCAATAACCGATTCAACATGTCAGCTTGATGCATTTACAACAATAATAAATCATCTCCACAGCATGTCATGCTGATCTAGAATAGATAAGCCTGTCGGTGCTTATCCTGGACCTATTTGCTGGTAATAGCAAATATGAAAACACGAATATACCAATGAACAAATCTCCAATACAAAGAGTCAAAATGATGTCTTCAACATAACCAGGTGTTTTCCATACCATTCCAAGTGTCAGTGTACCAGATACCGGTGACTGTGCATAAGTCACTTGCTTGCCGGTGAACATTGCCGATTCTTCAAAGTGCCAAAGTTGATAAGTATTGATAGGTGTTGACATCAATGACAAATTGATAATAATGCCTAATGCATCAGTATCTAGAGACACTTTAGTTGGAAAACTTTCAGCTTTTGAACTTGAGAAATCTGATTGGAAAGCACTCTATGCTAGAGAACTTGAAGAAATTAGAAGAGAGAATGAAGAACTTGAAGAGCTTGAAGCACTATTTGCAAGGAAAATGCCTAAAGGTCTAGTTGGAAGTAAGTATGAAGGTAAAGCACCATTTAAATGTTTTAACTGCAATAAAATTGGTCATATGGAATCTAGGTGTCCTAATAGACATGCAAGATTGAAAGAAGAAGATAATAGAACGTATAAGCCTAACCCTGAATATCAAAGATACAGATTTAAGAAGAATAGAGACAAATCATGTTATTATGTTGATGAAGGAGTAACTGATGATTCTGATGAGGAACCGACAGACAATGGATGGGATTTTGTTGCTATAATAAAAAGATCAATCGACACCTACTGGTCAATCGGTAGAGCAGGCCCTGGCAGGTAAAATTGAAGAAAATGATGAATGGATCATTGATTCCAGATGTTCACATCACATGACTAGTGATAAGAGTAAATTCTTAACTTTTTAGGATTACAATGGAGGTCTAGTAAGATTTGGAGATGACAAAGCTTGTTTGATCAAAGGAAAAGGCACTATATCTTTTGATGGTAAGCACAACACTGATAATGTGTACTATGTTGAAGGTTTGAAGCATAATCTTTTAAGTGTTGGTCAATTAGTTGAAAAGGGATTTCAGTTACAATTCAAGAATGGTAAATGCAAAATCATGAATAGAACTGGTTTGGAAATTGCAACCGATAATCAGACTAGAGGTAATATCTTTCATTTGAATAACAATGAGAAAGCATGTTTGATTGCACATATTGATGAAAGTTAGTTATGTCATAAGAGACTTTGTCATGTAAATTTTGATTGCATTGTGAAAATCAGTACAACTAATGCAGTAAGGGATTTACCTAAGTTTTTTAAACCTCACAATCCGGTATGTAAGGAATGTCAATTTGGAAAGAAAGTTATAACAACTTTTAAGAGTATTCCAAAGAAATCTAATAATGTTATTAACTTAATTCATACTGATTTATGTGGTCCAACAAGTACTAGAAGTTTACAAGGAGATAGATATTTTATGCTAATCATTGATGATTATTCTAGAATGTGTTGGGTTACTTTTCTCATGGAGAAATCAGAAGCATTTGGGAAATTCAAATTATTCAAAGTGATGGTAGAGAATGAAACCGGTAAGAAAATCAAATGTTTGAGATCATATCAAGGAGGTGAATTCACATCTAAGGAATTTAATACATTTTGTGAAGTGAATGGAATTAGAAGATAATTATCCGCACCTTGAACACACTAGCAGAATGGAGTTGTGGAAAGAAAGAACAAAACTATTTTGGATGCAACTAGAAGCATGATATCAGAAGCAAACCTACCTCATGTGTATTGGAGAGAAGCAATCAATACAGTTGTTTATACATTCAACAAAGTTCACATCAAAGGTGAAACTGGTAAGACCCCTCATGAACTATGCTTTGGTAATACTCCTACTCTTACATATTTCAGAATATTTGGAAGCAAATGTTATATTAGGAGAGATGAGTATATTGGCAAATTTGATCCTAGAAGTGATGAAGGAATATTTCTTGGTTATTCATCTAAGAGAAAGGCATATAGATGTTTTAACAAGAGATTGCAAAAAATTATTGAGAGTACAAATGTGAAGATTGATGAATAGTTTAGAGGTAATTGAAGGTCAATGGACTCTGAACCGGCAATAGAGATTATCACAAATGAACCTACAATGAGTACACCAGTACAGAATGTTGATCTAGTCACACTGGCATCATCTGATAATTCCACAGTGACTGAAGATTAGCAACAAGTGAAAACACCTCGATATGTAAGATTGAATCACTCTAAAAATCAGATAATTGGGAACAAGAATCAAGGAGTTATGACTAGAAGAAGACTAGAAAATGAAGACGTGTGTCTAATTTCTCAAATTGAACCTACATCTATTATTGAGGCATGTGAAGATAAACATTGGATTAAAGCTATGGAAGATGAATTGGAATAAATTGAAAAGAATAAGACATGGACATTGGTTCCCTAGCCTAAAAACAAAAATGTAATTGGAACTAAATGGGTATTTAGAAAAAAAAACTTAATGAAGCTGGTAAGGTAATCAAAAACAAAGAAAGATTAGTGTGTAAGGGATATTCTCAAAAGGAATGAATTGATTACAATGAAACCTTTGCACTGGTAGCTAGAATTGAGGCAGTTAGACTATTCTTAGCTTTTGCAGCACACAAGAACTATAAAGTATATCAAATGGATGTTAAATGTTCATTTTTGAATGGTGATCTTGAAGAGGAAGTTTACATTGAACAACCTGATGGAATTGTTTGACAAATGACAAAGATATGGTTTGCAGGTTAAGGAAAGCTTTATATGGATTAAAGCAAGCTCCTAGAGCTTGGTATGCTAGATTGGACAAATATCTTTTGAAGCTTGGATACACTAAAGGTAATGCTGACAACAACTTATATTACAAAGTGACTGATGATGACATCTTGGTTATTGAAGTTTTTGTTGATGATATCATTTTTGGAGGAGAAGATAGATTGTGTAAAGACTTTTCTAATAAGATACAGCAAGAGTTTGAAATGTCTATGATTGAGGAGATAAAATTCTTTTTGGGATTGCAAATTTCACAAACTGATAGAGGTATATTCATAAATCAATCAAAGTACTTGAAGGAATTACTTAAGAAATTTGGCATGGAAAACTCTAAACCGGTAAGCACACCTATGACTACAACTGACAAACTATCATTGAAGGATGAATCAACACCTGTTAATCTGACAAGATACAAGTCTATGATAGGAGGTTTACTGTATTTGACACAAACAAGACCTAATATTATGAATGCAGTATGTATTGTTTCAATATTTTAGAGTAATCCTAAAGAAAATCATGAATAAGCAATGAAAAGGATTTTCCGGTATCTACAAGGCACAACAAATCTTGGTTTATGGTATCCTAAAGATGAAAATTTTGATTTATGTGCATACACAAATGCAAATTGGGTAGGAGATGTAGATGACAGAAAGAGCACCACTAGCGGAACATTCTTTCTTAGTAGCAGACTAATTTCATGGTTGAGAAAGAAACAAAGTTATACATCTTTGCCAATAGCATAATCAGAATATGTTGCAGTAGCAACTAATTGTACATAGGTATTATGGACTAAGCAAATGTTGAAGGACATAAAGCTAAAATGCAAAGAACCTATAACCATTTACTGTGATAATATGGCAGCAATTGATATATCTAATAATCTGGTATTCCACTCTAAAACTAAACATGTTTCTATCAAATTCTATTTTCTAAAAGAGAATGTTGAAGCAAAAGAAGTGAAATTGGTTTATATGAATACTAAAGAGCAGATTGTAGATATTTTTACTAAGCCTTTGCCTAAGGAAACTTTTGAATATCTTAGAGACCAGCTTGGATTTATACCCTCACCGGTAGAGACTTAAATAGTTGATGCTTGGCATCAAACTGACAGAATTAACAAAGAAATATTTTTTCGGCTTTGATGAGGAGAACTACTTCTCAGGGGGAGTAGTTGGTATTTTGTAATAAGTTCTATGAACTGTTTTATCTGGTTTTTGTATTGATTTGGGATTTGATGTCAAAGGGGGAGAGATATCTATGGAAAAACACATTATCTTTGGGGAGAGATTATTCCTAGGGGGAGAGATATTATGTATTTTGATTTCTGGTTAATGATCTCTTTGAGAGATTGTTGGTTTTTGGTTTTTGGCATTTCTGCTTTGTCACTTAGATGGTTTTTCCATCTTGTGTTGCCATCAATACCAAAGGGGGAGATTGTTGGTGTTTTGGATGTTTTGTACTAGTTTTATCATTGATGTCAACACTTGAGAACACCTATCAGCACTTGGAGATCTTTGGTTATGTTCACCAGCATGATTTAGTGACTTATGCATAATCACTTGTATCTGGCTCACCGACAGGTTATATTGTTCACCGGCACTGAGGATGATTTGTTATCATCTAGATATTACTTGGTTATGTCAAAGACAGTGTTTGGACAATTAGTTTTAACGATTTGGTCATTGGTCTTATCGGGTTTGTATATTTGTTGTTACCAACAAATAGGTCTAGGTTATGGACCGACAAGCATTATCAGCACGACACGTTATGGAGATGATTGGTTATTATTGTAAATGCATTGAGACAACATGATGCATCACATATTGATTCATTTGTAATTAATTTAATTGTAACATTATTTGTAAGCCGACCTACACATTTGGTCTTAGGTTTTGGTATATATGTAAGATCTCATTTGTGAGATTGAATGAGGAGTAGAGAAAGGAAAAAGGATTCTAATAAGGTATATGAGAATATAAGCAAAGCTATACACGCAGACATCATTTGAAGATTCAAGGAAGGTATGAAGAAGACAAGCAGAGCTTAACCGATATTGAATCTAGCATAAGAAGATGCTACTTTGAGCAATACATTATCATTAGATTTAATCATCCAATTGTAGTCAGTGTGACTCCCATTTTGTGATTGAGTAGTGAGCTCTAGGCAGTTGGACTTTCTACATGTGCAGACCCAATATTGTACATACATACTATCTACAGTAGTATCATTTGATTGTGGGTAAGGTTTCCAACCGTGGTTTTTCCCATTACAGGGTTTCCACGTACAAATAATTCTGTTGTGTTGTGTATGTTATTTGTCTTTCTGTTTCATGCATTAAACTTTACCGGCATTGCAATTAACTATTAAACTCTCTACCGGAATAAAGTTTGGTTTACCGGTATTAAGCACTAAGTTTGGTTAAGTTATATTTGGTTTGAAATTAATAGACAACTGATTCAACCCTCCCCCCCTCTCAGTTGCCTCTGGGTCCTAACAGATCCTAACAATAATTCTCTTTGGGTATTTTTGAGGAGACTTCCATGGAAAGACAAGGTTGTCGATGCATTAAGACAATTAATTGACAATTTTTGGCATGACTGTAAATGATATTCAAATTTATGTTCAAAATCTAAAGATTATAGATTTTATCTCTCTTTTATTTTCTATGAAAACTTTCTTTCTATATTTACTTGAAGATATATTCAATATTTTATTGCTGGTTACTGATCGTAATTTCCTTTGTATTGCAGATCGTTGTATAGAACATTAATTGATTTTGATGATTTTCTACACCACTCGAATGGCATAAATATATATATATATATATATAGCCTTTGATCAAGACATGCCTTGATCAGGCATGTCTCTTACATGTCTGATCAAGACATGTCTTCATTGTATGAAGTAGATGTCATTTCATAACAAATAATAACAAACTTTGTTTATACACGATACCAATAAGTGTCATTTCAAATGCTAGTGATTATTGATTAACCCAATAACAATCAGTTTATTATAAGTGCAGATTGATAATCAAAATCAGTGATAGTTATCATACATAATAACTATGATATGCAATATTAATATGATTTGATATGAAACATATGAACATGATCATGGCATAAGTAATATGATCATAACACGATCAATGGAAATTTTGTATATGTTGTTTAAGTATCGATATATGCAAATCGATACTTGAAATTTTGAAATATATATGAAGATGATTATAACAAGTTTTTTCAATCAAACTGATTGATCAACATAAATTCTACCATTTGTTTTGTAATTTCATCAATAAGGTAGATGATTGAATGAGAGATAAATGAAGTCTCTCATTCAATCATTTATCTGACCGACGCTACTTAGTTTCAACACTCCCTCTTAGCTAGGGAAGATAAATGGAGAACTATTTAACCTTTGAAATAATCATCTAAGTATATAACATCACATTTCACATGATAACCAATATGTCATATAGCACATGAAAAGTGTAAGTATCACATCATCTCATGATAAAGAATGTTTCCTATCTCATGATAGGATGTATTACATAACCTCGTAATACAAAGGATCATATCACATATGCTTGTGACATGGTGTATCACATAACACATTACACAAAAATATATCACATCATCTCGTGATATAGATATCACATAACACATGATATCAGTATTACATAACAAGCGATACCATGGATATAAAATGCCTGAGAATATTAAATTCTCCTTATATCCAGGTTATGGTATGTGCACTGACATTATGTCACATAATGTCTACCATAACATATCATGGCACATCCATGAGTCAAGATGATATCAAGTCAGCATGATATCAACAACACAAGATCGTCACCTTATAATGTTAAATACAAGTGTTTGTTATCTAAAAGGTCCTCACCTCTTAGAAATGTACATAGGGGGTGGAGCCCATAGAGTCATAACACGACAAAACAAGTTTACACATTAAACATCTCATATATTAGTACATATTACAAATAAAATTACAACTCAATCATACCAAGACCTTTTCTGAAGTGTTCAACTTTCACTCCGGATAGTGGTTTGGTAAGTGTGTCTGTTGTCTCATCTCATGTACTCATATACTTCAACTGAATCACATTTCTATCCACCATATCTCTCACATAATGATAAGGAATCTCTATGTGTTTGGATCTATCAAGAAATACTAGATTCACAAAGAGTTGTATATAAATCTGATTATCACAATGGATTATAGTAGGTTTAAGTGACTCACCGAATAATCCCACAAGCAGTTTTCAGAGCCATACTGCTTCTCTTGCAGCCATGGAAGCTATGATATATTCAGCCTCTATTGAACTCTGAGCTACTAATGGTTGTTTCTTGCTAATCCAAGCTATCATGGTTGAACCCAAATTGAAGAAGCATCATGAGGTGCTTTTCCTATCCGTCACACTTCCAACCCAATCTAAATCAGTGAACCCATGAAGATCCAAATCAACTTTCTCAAACTTGAGGCCATAATTAAGATTACCTTAAAGGTATCACATAATATGTTTCACATCCATAAGATGTATCTCCTTAGGCTCACAGATGAATTAGCTCAAGGCATTTACTGCATAACAGATATCAGGTCTAGTATTGACCAAGTACATAAAGGATCCAATCATCTGCCTATAGAGAGTAGGATCTACAAACGGGGAATCTGTTGTTACCTCCTTTAGCTTGTGAAGATTTTTTTCCATGGGAGAAGTCATGTGTCTATAGTTCATCATGCCAAATCTCTTCAATATGTCTAAGGTGTACTTCCCTTGATTAAGCACAATATTGTCAGAGTTTTGCCAAACTTCCAATCCAAGGAAGTAATGTAGAAGGCCTAAATCCTTCATATCAAACTCCTTCTCAAGGTCTTTCTTACATTTATCAATAAGGTGATCTTCTCCTATAATCAAAAGATCATCAACATACATGATCAATATCAACATATCACCTTTGATTTATTTAAAGTATAGATTTGAATGTTCATAATTCTTTGAGAATCCCAATCCCATGAGGTAGCTGTCAATTCTTTCATACCAGGCCCTGGGGGCTTGTTTCAATCCATATAGGACTTTCTTTAATCTGCACACATGTGATTCTGCATTGTGGATCTCAAACCCTTCTTGCTGCTCTAAGTAGACTTCCTCCTCAATTTTCCCATTTAGGAAAGCAGTCTTTACATCCATCTAATGGACTTTCGATCCTTTGGCTGCTGCAATGGCTAGTATTGCTCTGATTGAGGTGTATCTAGCAACTGGAGTGAATGTCTCATCTTAGTTTATTCCCTCTTTCTGTGAGAACCCTCTGGCTACAAATCTGGCTTTATGTTTCTCTATGCTACCATCTGCAGCATGTTTGATTTTGAATAGCCACTTGGATGAAACAACAAATTTTCCTTTTGGTCTAGGAACAATTTCCCAAACATCATTGTTTAAGATGGATTGATATTCCTCTGTCATGGCATCTTTCCATACTTGATGTTTAAGTACTTCTGATACATTAGAAGGTTCTGATTTGGAGAGATCATTCATTAAGGATACATAGCTAGTAAATCTTTGGGGCCTCTTACTTTCTCTAAAAGTCCTTGGAGGAGCTACAAAGTTCCTTGCATCTTCCACTGTTTTGTGAACCCATAGTGGTCTTTTCTTAGGGTTTTCCTGGGGTGGAATCTGCACTTCATTCTCATTCTCTTCTGAATACTCCCTCTGAACCTTAGGAATAGGATCCTTTTCTAGGTATGAAGGTGGAGCATAAGTTTCTGACTCTAGTATCTATCCCTTTTGAAGGCTATGTCTTCTTCAAATATTATATCTCTACTAAGTTCATTATTACTATGTCAAGGTAAAAATACCCTATAGTCTTTAGAAGTTTCACTATACCCAACAAAGATCCCTTTTCTTCCAAAAGGTTATAGTTTAGTTATTTTCTCTTTAGGTATATGAATATAAACAGGGCATCTGAATATCCTAAACTGAGTGATATCCGGCTTTATTGTAGTGAAAACTTCATCAAGGGTTTTGTCTTCAATGTGGGAGTGAGGACATCTATTTTGTATGTATACAACAATGTTGGAGGCTTCTACCCAAAGATGAGTTTCTAAATTTTGATCAAGGAGAATGGCTTTAGCTACTTCTACAATAGTTCTATTCTTTCTCTCAGCAACCCCATTTTGTTGGGGGTTGTAAGGAACAATGAACTACCTCTTAATCCAAGCTTCTTTACAGAATTCCCTAAATATGTTTGAGGTGTATTCCCTCCCATTATCAGTTCTTAGGGTTTTTTATTTTCTTTCTTGAAGATTTTTTCAGAGAGAGATTTGAATTCCTTAAATCTCTTGAGGATCTCTTCAGATTCTTTACATTTAAGAGAGTAGATCTAGGTCTTCCTGGAGAAGTCATCAATGAATATTACATAATATATAAACCCTCCTAATGAAGGTACACACATGGGCCTACATAGGTCCGAGTGATCTAGTTCTAAGACATTGTTTATTTCACTAGAACCATTTTGAAAGGAACTCTTAGTATTCTTTCCTAGGGCACACCCCTTACATGTACCTAGATGGTATTGTTTTAACTTAGGTAAACCAATGACTAACTTTTCCATTGAAGATAGAGCACGAAAGTTTAAATGTCCTAATCTTCTATGCCAAATTTCATTAGAATATGAAATCTCATGAAGTAGAGCTAGGTTAGGTTTAGTAAATGGTGAATACTTGGTAATGTAAACTAGGATTCCTATTCACTAATCTCAGCAACAATCAGAGGGGTTGATATTTGTATTGCCATCAATGCCAAAGGGGGAGATTGTTGGCATTTTTAGTTTATTGGCATTTTGCAATCTGTGTCTGATTAGGTGAACCAGCAGTAGGCTGAAGACAGACAAAACATAGTGAATACTTAGTAATGTAAACTAGGATTCCTATTCACTAATCTTAGCAGCAATCAGAGGCGTTGATATTTGTATTGCCATCAATGCCAAAGGGGGAGATTGTTGGAATTTTTAGTTTATTGGCATTTTGCAAATAGATTGCATTAATGATATGTTGTCATTGATGTCAATTGAATCGACAATGGTATTCATGTTATTGCTGATATTGTTGTTTTTGATATTGGCTAGTAACCGGTAAGAAGAGATTTGTGGAAGATGTTGTAAACCGGTATGTTAAGTTTCTGAGTTGAACTGGTAAACTAGTGTAAAGGGTTAAATATTTGTATGTAATGTAACTAGTAAACCCTATCAGTTGTTAAACCCTAACTGATCAAGTTTGTTGGTTTATTATCTGATGAGAGGTAATGATGGAGACATGTGTGATCATTGTATAAGGATAAGTTTAGATTTTTTTGGCGCGTTTGTTTGTTGTCTAGGAAAGAAGAAAAGTGGATTGCATCTAATGCATAGTGCGTGATGAGTTCCAAAGTCCGATGAAGTGGTGATCATGGAACGGCTGGAATTTTCTTGAAGAATGTGAAGAGATTGTTATGATTTCTAACAGTCAAGATTGTACTGACTTGTTGTAAGGAAGTTAAGTAGCAGAAACAACTTCCTACACTAACCTTGAGAGGAGGGTAATGCAAAACTTTTTCAGATCGTTACAACAGTTACAGAAAATAGAAATAGATATAATAGCATTCATACCATAACACAGTGATTTACGTGGGGAAAACCCTTTCGGGAGAAAAACCCCACACTCCAAAAGCAACTCAATATTTTATTCAGCAATCAAAAACAAATTACAACATACTTGCAGAGCAAACTCTTCGCAGGAGTACCACTAATCAGAGATTCAGAGGCAACTCAATAGCCATAAGACTCTTACACACAACCTCTATCTCACACACCTCATAAATAGGAGATACAATACAAGAAACCGTCAAACGGTATTACAAAACCATGGGCTAAAACCACCCAATAAGGTGTAGCCGACCTTATCTCCCTTCTAGATGCCCTATGACATGTTAAAGCACACATCAACATGTGTCGCTCCCTTTTATAGCTCATTTATGTATCCGATACAAATTATTTTTCCTATTTCAGGAGTACAAACTTCCGAAGGCCATAACTTGAGAACCGGGTGTCCGATTGATGAACCGTTTGAAGCGTCAGAAAGCTCGCGAAGTGCTCTATCACCTCGTAACCCACTGCGCTGGTTACGACAACTTTTTAGGGCATTTTGGAGCCTCTAAAGCCCCCAAAATTAAGTTTAAACATTTTATCACACCCCTCCAAGACGAAAACTTTAATATCTTCAAAACTAGTTGTGACCTTGCGATGCAACTTTACCGGAATGCTTATCTAGCCAACCAGAAGCTTCAGGGAGAGTTTTGCACCATTTTGTGCTCAAATGAAAACTTACTATAAATAGTAACCTCGCATAAATGCAAGGTTGAGACACCATTTTTCCCAACAAATCTCCCACTTGTCGAACACCTTGCAGGAGCGGAAGGGAATGTCAACACAATGAATCAATTGCTAGGGGCCATAAGGCCCATAGACTCTGAACACCATCTGAACTTCTCTGTGCTCATAGCCTTAGTTAAAGCATCTACAACATTCATCAAAGTTTCCACCTTAACCAGCTTCACCCTACCATCTTCGACCATATCTCTAACAAAATGATACTGAACATCAATATGTTTGGTCCGGGCATGAAATGTCGGGTTCTTAGCTAGGCTAATTGCACTCTGACTGTCATAGTAAACTGTCACTGTACCTTGTTTTATTCCAATATCCGAACATAGTCTCTTAAGCCAAATGGCCTCTTTACAAGCATGAGTAGCTGCCATATACTCTGCTTCAGTAGTGGATAAAGTAACCACAGCCTGTCGCTTACTCATCCAACTAATTGCACCACCAAACAAAGTAAACACATAAGCACTGGTGGATCTTCTGCTATTAATATCACCTGCCCAATCTAAATCCACATAACCATGGATATCAAGGGAAGTCATGTCTCCAACTAAATTACCATGATAACACAAAGAATACTCTGAAGTACCCTTCAAATATCTGAAGACTCTTTTGACTGCATCCCAGTGAACTCTACCAGGATTAGACATATATCTAGAAAGTACTCCCACTGCTTGGGCAATGTCTAGTCTAGTACAGACCATAGCATACATCAAGCTTCCAACCGCACTCTAGTAAGGCACTCTACTCATGTCTTCCATCTCCAATGGGGATGTAGGACAATCTGAAACAGATAGTTTCGTTCCAACTGTAAAAGGAACACTTAATGGTCTACAATTCTGCATGTTGAACCTTTGTAACACTGAATTCACATACTTACTCTGGCCTAGCCATAGCTTTCTGTTCACCCTATCTCTTCTAATTTCCATCCCAAGAATGTGCTTTGCTGCACCAAGATCTTTCATTTCAAATTTAGCAGCGAGCTGAGACTTCAGTTCTGAAATCATACCTTTCCCTTTACCAATGAATAACATATCATCAACATACAATGCAATGAATAAGAAATGATCACCATCAGATTTATAATAAACACAGTGATCTAATTTAGAACGTTCAAATCCCAAACTCAACACACATGTATCAAATTTCTGGTACCACATCCTAGGACTTTGTTTGAGGCCATACAAAGATTTCTTCAATTTACAGACCAAATTACTTTTGCCTTTCACCACATAGTGCTCCGGCTGTGTCATATAAATATCTTCCTCCAAATCACCATGAAGGAAAGCAGTTTTCACATCCATTTGCTCAACCTCTAAATCATAAGCAGTAGCAATAGAAAGAAAAAATCTAATGGACGTCATTTTTGCAACAGGAGAAAATATCTCACCGTAATCAACACCCTCAACCTAAGAGTAGCCTTTTGCAACCAACCTTGCTTTATACTTCTCAATGCTTCCATCTGAACCAATCTTTTTCTTGAACACCCATTTACAACCAACAGGTTTTTGTCCTTCAGGCAATGGTACAAGATCCCATGTATCATTCTTTTTCAAAGCTGCCATTTCTTCCTCCATAGCAATCTTCCAAGATTCTGCATCATTCATACCTAATGCCTCTTCTACAGATTTTGGTTCATCCACACTAGTATTCAGAGCAAAAATGCATCTCCAATCATTAGGTGAATACCTTTCAGGTGGTTGTCTATGTCTTGTAGACCTTCGAACAAGCTGAGTTGGAGGTTCTTCCTCCTCTTCTGAAGATTCAGAGCTAGACGAGCTCTCCTCAACTTCTTGCCTATCTAGGGGTCTCGATTCAACTCTTTCAGGTGTAGAAGGAAGTTGAATCACATCTTCTTTTTTAGTCTGTTCTGGCTGCAATGTAACAGAAGGAGACTTAATTTCTCTAAAAATAACACTTCTACTGTGAATTACCTTTTGTGCCACAGGGTCCCAAAGCTTGTATCCTTTCACACCATAACTATACCCGATGAAGATACATTTCACAGCCTTGTTCTCCAACTTTGTTCGCTTCTCCTTTGGCACATGTGCATATGCCTCGCAACCAAAAACTCTAAGATGTCTCAATGAAGGCTTGTGACCTGACCATGCTTCCATAGGCGTTTTATCAACAAGAGTTGATGTAGGAGACCTATTAATCAGGTAGCAAGCAGTGGCAATAGCTTCAGCCCAAAACTTTTGTTCGAGACCAACACCACTCAACATACTCCTAGCCTTCTCCATCAGTGTCCTATTCATTCTTTCTGCAACTCCATTCTACTGTGGAGAATACGGAGTTGTCTTCTGCCTGTTAATTCCACAGTCTTTACAGAATCTATCAAAATCATTAGAGCAAAACTCACCGCCATTATCAGTTCTCAAACATTTTATTTTCTTTCCAGTCTGCAACTCAACCATTGGTTTAAATTCTTTAAAATGACTAAAAACTTCAGATTTACTCTTTAGAAAATAAACCCATGTCCTTCTACTAAAATCATCAATAAATGAAATATAATATGTGGATTTTCCAATCGAAGAGACATCTACTGGACCAAACACATCAGAATGGATAAGATCCAAAACACCACAAGTTTTATGAGAACTTGAGTAAAACTGAACGCGGTTTTGTTTTCCATAAATGCAATGCTCATAGAAATCAAATTCAAGATTACAATCATTCAAACCTTCAACAAGGTTTTTATTTTTCAAGGTCCATAGACCCTTTTCTCCAATGTGGCCAAGTCTCTGGTGCCATAACATAGTCTTCTCTGCAGGTAACTTTGCTTCAGACGAAAGAGCACCCTTAGGTACCTAAAAACCATTTCCATCTGCTGAAGGTGAAACCTTCAAATCTTCCAGTGAAGTATCCACATATTTACTTTTTACAGAAGTGCTATTACACTCAACAGTGTATGCTTCAAGCTTATACAAAGTGCCAAACCTGACACCTCTAGCAACTACCATAGCACCCTTAATCATCTTACATCCTACTTCAGAAAAGACTACCTACACACCTGCATCTATCAGTTTGCTCACAGATAACAGGTTTCATTTTAATCCAGGGATATGCAGCACACCATTAATCCTTTTTATTCTACCATCAGAAAACCTGATTCTAACTTTACCTCGACCAAAAATGTCTAGAGGTGAATCATCACCCAAGTACACCTTACCTCCATTAAATCCTTCATATTCAGAAAACCAATCTCTATTGGAAGTCATATGAAAAGATGCACCTGAGTCAATTAGCTAGGCATCATTACCTGCATGAGTCGCCAAAGCCGCAATAAATGCATCGCCATCTTCCTTGTCGGACTCAGAATCAGAATCGAACTTTTTCTTTTTCTTCTTCTTCTTTTCTTCTTTGCAGTCCTTACGAATGTGACCCAGTTTACCACAGTTCCAGCAAATGACTTTGGACTTTCCAGGAGATTTTGATCTCCCTTTGGATTTGGACTTGTCACGCTTCTCATTCTTCTTACCTTTCTCCTTAGGTCTTCCACGAACGGTTAGGGCTTCCTTTGAACTGATGGATACCTTCCTTCGCATCTCTTCACCGAGTAGGGCACCCACCACGTCTTCAGATTTCAAAACAACAAAAGTACTACGGATAGCCATAACAAGAGAATCCCACGAATCAGGCAAAGAACAAAGCAAGATCTGACATTTCTCCTCCTCGTCCATCTTAACATCAACAGATACTAATTGAGCCACCAACATATTGAATGCTTCCAGGTGGTCTGCAATTCATCCACCCTCTTCCATCTTCAAGGAATACAATTTCTTTCATAAGAAAATTTGATTTAATAAAGATTTCGCTTGATACATCTCACCAAGCTTAGTCCATAGCTTCTTTGCAGAGTTCTCTTCATGGACATTGATTAGAACAGAGTCTGCCAGGCACAGTCTGATTAGACCCTTGGCTTTTCGGTCCATAACATCATACTGAGCTGCCACAGTAAGATCTGAGGGCCTTTGGACATTCGCATCAACAGCATCCCAAAGATCTCGATCTATTAGTAGATCTTCCATCTTCAGCTTCCACATCTCAAAATTACTTCCATTAAATTTCTCCACCTCTATTCTCCCTGACGAACTCGCCATCTGAATATTCCTGCAACAAGATCAAAAAGTGTCTTCTACACAAGCTCCCACTCAAATCTAGATTAGTTCAAAAAACCCAACTGCCCACAATTGAAACCAAAGGTGATCAGGCTCTGATACCACTTGTAAGGAAGTTAAGTAGCGGAAACAACTTCCTACACTAACCTTGAGAGGAGGGTAATGCAAAACTTTTTCAGATCGTTACAATAGTTACAGAAAATAGAAATAGATATAATAGCATTCATACCATAACACAGTGATTTACGTGGGGAAAACCCTTTCAGGAGAAAAACCCCACACTCCAAAAGCAGCTCAATATTTTATTCAGCAATCAAAAATAGATTACAACATACTTGCAAAGCAAGCTCTTCACAGGAGTACCACTAATCAGAGATTCAGAGGCAACTCAATAGCCATAAGACTCTTACACACAACCTCTATCTCACACACCTCATAAATAGGAGATACAATACAAGAAACCGTCAAACGGTATTACAAAACCATGGGCTAAAACCACCCAATAAGGTGTAGCCGACATTATCTCCCTTCTAGATGCCCTATGACATGTTAAAGCACACATCAACACGTGTCGCTCCCTTTTACAGCTCATTTATGTATCTGATACAAATTATTTTTCCTATTTCAGGAGTACAAACTTCTGGAGGCCATAACTTGAGAACTGGGTGTCCGATTGACGAACCGTTTGAAGCGTCGGAAAGCTCGCGAAGTGCTCTATCACCTTGTAACCTACTGCACTGGTTACGACCACTTTTCAGGGCATTTCGGAGCCTCTAAAGCCCCCAAAATTAAGTTTAAACATTTTATCACACCCCTCCAAGATGAAAACTTTAATATCTTCAAAACTAGCTGTGAGCTTGCGATGCAACTTTACCGGAATGCTTATCTAGCCAACCAGAAGCTTCAGGGAGAGTTTCGCACCATTTCGTGCTCAAATGAAAACTTACTATAAATAGTAACCTCGCATAAATGCAAGGTTGAGACACCATTTTTCCCAACACTTGTTTGTAATCTCGATGATGAGAATTAGGTTTTTGTTGTGTTACCGACCTAATTGATTTATATTTAAGGTCAATGAAGTTGTTTGTAAAAGTTGTTGGAAAGATTGGTAGAAACCTGCTGAGTGTGTATTTGCCTAACCGGTGAATGGATCTACACTTTGAGTAAGGCAGATTGAAGCTTAATAAGGATTTGATCAAGAAAATGTAGTGCTATTCAAACATATCAATAAAACCTGTTGTTTTCTAACAATTATAGCAGAAATGAAATATCTTAACCGGGTAAGCTCTAACAAGCTTGGTTACTTATTAAATCCTCTAACAAGGTGGTCCATTAACTTGGATTCTTAAATCCTCCAACGAGGTTACTCCTAATAGAGTATTGTGCTTTTCATCAAAACATATTTGTAAATCCCTTAACTGGGTGATTCCTTACCGGAATTAGTTCTTAATAGGACTTATTGTAAAGCTTTAATAGGCTTGGCTCCTAATAGGGAAAACTTCAAAAGAGTTCAGATAGCTATCCTTGTGAATCTCATCTCACTGTGGTTTTTACCTATTTGGGTTTTCCATGTATAAACATTTGTGTCAAGTGGTGAATGTTTTTGTGGTTATAATCTTATTTGTTGATTTGATTAACTTCTGATAAGGCATGATAACTATAAGCATTAAGAGATGAATATGTTGAGATATGATTAAGCATTGTTGATGTTTACAAGATTGAAGTTGTTTATTGTTAAAGTTGTCATAATATTCAAACTAGTTAATGTCAAGTATTCTTATGAATATTGATCTTGACTGTGATAAGTTTACTTTGTGTGATTGAATTTGAGTTTGGGAACTTTGTATCATTTTTTCAGTATACTAATTCACCCCCCCTCTCAATACTCTACTGGCTACTTATTCTTTCATAATACCATCAATTGGTATTAGAGCATCTCAAGTCCTCTTTAACCTAAAAGCTTAACAACTTGAGGAAAAGATCATGTAGATCATGATGAAGAAAGAAGGTTCAAAGTTCAACAAAGATAACTATACAATATGGAGTGAAAGAATGAAGATTTACATTAAGAGTCTTGGTAGTCATTATTGGGATCATATAAGAACTAAGTATATTACACCTACTGGAATCCTGACTGATGATCAGAAGAAAGCACAACAAGAAAATCATCAAGCATTAGAGGCTATTATCAATTCCCTGTTTGATGTTGAATATGTAGATGTTCATGGTCTTGAAATTGCATATGAAGTATGGAAAAAACTTGAAGATATTTATTACGGTGTTGAACATGTCAAGATTGCTAAAGAGGAGAGTCTAAGAGGAAAGTTTGATGACATGAGAATGTCTGAAGGTGAGAATATCTAGCAGTATGGTCAAAGGATAAAAGAGATAATTGGTGAAATAAAGAGTGCAGAAGGGAAAGTGGAAGATGCCACAATGATCAGTAAGGTACTGAGAACCCTACTACCAGTCTATGTTATCCAAGTTGCAACTATTCAGGAGCTGAAGTCCATTGACAAAACTAAGGTATCTCTTGACTCTATTATTGGCAAACTTCTTGCTGTTGAACAAAATGGCTATGATGGTAGTGTATAGAAATCAGAATCTACATTCAAAGCTTCTGTCTCTAACCCATCTATGAGAAAAAGTAGAAATGCTAGTCATGGTTATGAATCTAGATCCGGTAGAGATGTTGATGATGAAGACAACTTAGTGGAACTTGAAGCATTGTTGGAAAAATGACTACCTAGAGGTACTGGTAAATATAGAGGTAAGCTACCTTTAAAATGTTTTGCATGCAACAAAATTGGTCATATAGCGGCTAATTGCCCTAATCGTGAAAATGAATACAAGAGAGACAAATTTAAGAAGTATAAGGGTAAAGGCAAGAGAGATTGTCTTGTAGCTATTGACAATGGTATTACTGATGAAGAATCTGATAATGATGCTAGTAAAGATATTGTGTTTGTAGCTATTAAGGAAGAGATATTAGATCAGAAGGCACTAGTATCCAGGAGGGATAATTCGGATGATTGGATCATTGATAGTGGTTGTTCACATCACATGACCGATGATCAGAGCAAATTTCATTCTATAGACACCTAAAAATGGTCAACGCTTGTGAAATTGTACTTTAACATTTGTGCATTGCCTCATTTTAGGTTTTTGCATCGCATTAACATTCCTCCTATGTCATGCACTTGGTCTTTATCATTTGTGAGCATTGAGTCCTTATTCTGCATTCTTCATTTATCTCGCTCTCGAATTTGGTCTTGTCGATAGCAATTTTCAGTCATGATTTTGGTCGGTCCTTATCAACTTGTCAATCTTGTCATTTTGCGATCGATTTGTCATCAATCGTTGTCCTTCTCAATCATATCAATTTGGATCAATTAGTCATTGTTCCTCATCAATTGGCACATTTATCAATGAAATCATTTGTCAGCATTGGTCCTTTGTCAGTCAGAATCATGATCATAATCGAATCAACATCAATTATCTTTCATTAAGACTTAATTGTCGTTCTTGCATTGTTAATTCATCTTTTAGGGTTTCATGATTTAATCATTTAACCTTGTTTGTCATTTCTCTCTCTAGGATTAATAAATTAATTATTTATCCTAAGTCTTCTCATCACAATTAAATGTTTATTTAATTGGCTAATTAATTTCCTCTCTTTATGTGAATTGATTAATAAATGAAAAATTATTAATTAATTCACTAATTCCTAATTTTCCTCTTTTTTCTAATTTTCTAATTTTCTAATTTCTATTTCAATTTCCTCCTATTCTTCTCCTAATTTCATGGGAATGACATAGAAATTTGTCATAATTTGTCATAATTGACAATCAATCAATCCTTGCATAGAAATTTGTCATAAATTGTCATAAATTGTCATAAATCCTTGCATAGCAATTTGTCATAGACATGTCATAATTTTGCTATTCTTGATTTGAATTTCCATTCGAATCACTATCATGCTAATTTGATCTTTTTCTCCAATTTCTCTATAAATTGGATGAATTTCTTCAATCAAATCCCTTGATTCTTGAACCCTAATCAGACTATTGAATTTCTAATCACTTTGTCAAATCACGCTTCGAGTATTCTTGTGTCAATGTCAATCTTGCTTTCTCAATTAGGTTTATGCACTTGAAGGTGAGATCTACAACAAAACTATTTGAAGAGGAAAGAAGAACAATGGAGCCGCATGAAGGAAGCATTCAGATCTACATATGGTTTGCATAGTATTTACTTTTGAATGTTTCAATTTTCATGTCTCTATTGAATGTGTTTAGGATAGATCGTTGCAATGAGCTTTTGTGATTGAGCTAGATTAGTGTTTTTACTTGTTTGTGATGATTTCCTATTTCCTAACGTACACATTCCCTAAAGGAATTTGATGGCAGTGTTGTCAGATCTGGAAATGACTCACCCTGTATAGTTAAAGGTAAGGGAGTTATTTCTATTAATGGGAAGAGCAATGCTGACGATGTCTATTGGGTTGATGGCCTAAAGCACAATCTTCTGAGTGTGGCACAACTTAATGACAGAGGATACCCACTAGAGTTTAGAAATGGTATGTGCAAAATCTTTGACAACAAAGGTGAATTGATTGCAACCAAAAAATAGACCAGAGGTAATCTATTTCATCTTAATCCTAAAGTTAGAAATTGTTTGATTGCAAAGATAGATGATAGTTGGCTTTGGCATAGGAGATTTTGTCATATAAATTTTGACAATATTGTTAAAGTAAGCAAGTCTAAGATAGTAAGAGGTATGCCTCAGCTAGATAAACCGATTAATTGGGTAAAAGCTATGGAGGAGGAATTGGATCAAATTGAGAAGAACAACACTTGGACCCTAGTACCCTGATCGGTAAACAAGAATGTTATAGGTACTAAATGGTTGTTCAGAAACAATTTAAATGAAGATGGTGTTGTAGTTTGCAACAAGGCAAGATTAGTCTACAAAGGTTATGCACAAGAAGAAGGAGAAGATTATGGAGAAACATTTTCACCAGTAGCAAAACTGGAAGGTGTCAAAACTTTACTTGCATTTGCAGTTCATAAGAAGTTCAAGGTATACCAGATGGATGTTAAGTCTACATTTTTGAATGGGATATTGGAAGAAGAGGTTTATATAGAGCAACCTGATGGTTATGCATTGACAGATAAGAAAGACATGGTATGTAGATTGCATAAAGCTTTGTATGGTTTAAAATAGGCACCTAGAGCATGGTATGAAAGGTTTCATACACATCTGATGAAGATAGGCTTTGCTAGAACCAGTGATGACAACAACATTTATCTCAAGTCTGAAGGAGATGAAATACTAGTCAATGAAGTATTTGTTGATGACATTATATTTGGAGGTAATGATGTCATGAGTAATTGTTTTGCAGATGAAATAAAGAATGAGTTTGAGATGTCATTAGTAGGGAAAATAAAAAATTCATAGGCTTGCAGATACAACAAATTAAGAATGGTATTTTTATTACTCAATCTAAGCATGTGAAAGATATTTTGAAGAGTTTTGGTATGAGTGACTGTAAACTAGTTGGAACCCCAATGGTTACTGGTTGTAAGTTGTCCAAGGAAGATGCATCTAAGTCTGTAGATGAAAAGGAATATAGGTCAATGATTGGAAAATTACATTATGTTGTTCATAGGCGACTAGATATTGCCCATACAGTTGGTATAGTTGCTAGATTTCATAAGAATCCAAAGGAAGCACTTTTGATGGCAACCAAGAGAATTTTTAGATATTTGAAAGGTACTGTTGACTATGGGTTATGGTATCCATATGATGGAAATTTTGATTTGAAGGCATACACAGATTTTGATTGGGAAGGAAATATTGATGACCGGAAGAGTACTACCAGTGGAGCATTCTTTCTAGGAGGAAGGCTAGTTTCTTGGAGTAGTAAAAAGTAGAGTTGTACTTCACACAAGCTATTTGGATGAGGCACATTTTGGAAGGTTTTAAGATGAAAATCTCAGAACCTATAAATATTTTGTGTGATAATACAAGTGCAATAAATATCTCTAAAAATCCCATTTTGCACGCAAGGACTAAGCACATTGAATTGAAGTATCACTTCTTGAGGGAAAAAGTTCAAAGTAAAGATGTTATCTTAGAGCATATTTCTACCAAGGAGCAACTTGCAGATATCTTTACCAAACCTCTACCTAAGACTACTTTTGAGTATCTTAGAAGTCAATTGGGGGTTGTCCCTCTTCATGAAGTTAGTTGAGCATGGTGCTGATTGCATCAATTCCTGAATTTATTGTAGAATCTTACATGGATTGATGAAGAAGTGGATGCATTCCACAAGGAGAGTATCAAGTTGCAGTATGTTGATGATGTGCAGTGAGAGAAGAGTTGCATGTTTTTACTTTCCCTTTATCATTGTCATCAAAGGGGGAGAATAATTATGTGTCTGATTAGGTGAACCAATGGCAGGCTAAAGATAGACAAGTCGTGGTGAATACTTGGTAATGTAAACTAGGATTCCTATTCACTAATCTCAACAACAATCAGAGGTGTTGATATTTGTATTTCCATCAATGCCAAAGGGGGAGATTGTTGGCATTTTTATTTTATTGGCATTTTGCATATAGATTGCATTAATGATATGTTGTCATTGATGTCAATTGAACCGGTAATGGTATTCATGTTATTGCTGATATTGTTGTTTTTGATATTCGCTAGTAACTAGTAATAAGAGCTTTGTGGAAGATATTGTAAACTGGTATGTTAAGTTTGTGAGTTGAACTGGTAAACTGGTGTAAAGGTTTAAACCTTTCTATGCAATGTAATCGGTAAACCCTATTAGTTGTTAAACCCTAACTGATCAAGTTTGTTGGTTTATTATCTGATGAGCAGTAATGATGGAGACATGTGTGATCACTGTATGAGAATAAGTTCAGATTGTTTTGGCGTGTTTTTTTGTTGTCTAGGGAAGGAGAAAAGTGTATTGCATCTAATTCATAGTGTGTGATGAGTTACAAAGTCCAATGAAGCGGTGATCATGGAGCAGTTGGAATTTTCTTGAAGAATGTGAAGAGATTGTTATGATTTCTAATGGTCAAGATTGTACCGACTTGTTTGTAATCTCCATGATGAGAATTAGGTTTTTGTTGTGTTACCGACCTAATTGATTTTTATTTAAGGTCAATGAAGTTGTATGTAAAAGTTATTGGCAAGATTGGCAAAAACCTGTTGAGTGTGTAGTTGCCTAACCGGTGAATGGATCGGCACTTTGAATAAGGCAGATTGAAGCTTAGGAAAGATCTTATCAAGCAAATGTAGTGCTATTCAGACAAATCAATAAAACTAGGTAAGCTCTAACAAGCTTGGTTACTTCTTAAATCCTCTAACAAGGTGGTGCATTAGCTTGGATTCTTAAATCCTCCAGCGAGGTTACTCCTAACATGGTATTGTGCTTTTCATCAAGGCATATTTGTAAATCCCTTAACCAGGTGATTCCTAACCGGAATTAGTTCTTAACAAGACTTATTATAAAGATTTAATAGGCTTGGCTCCTAACAGGGCAAACTTCAGAAGAATTCAGATAGCTATCCTTGTTTTTCTCATCTCACCGTGGTTTTTTACCTATTTGGGTTTTCCACGTATAAAAATTTGTGTCAAGCGGTTAATGTTTTTGTGGTTATGATCTTATTTGTTGATTTGATTAATTTTTGATAAGGCATGATAACTATAAGCATTAAGAGATGAATATGTTGAGATATTATTAAGCATTGTTCATTTTTACAAGATTGAAGTTTTTTACTATTAAAGTTGTCATAACAATCAAACCGGTTCATGTCAAGTATTCTTATGAATATTGATCTTGACTATGATAAGTTTACTTTTCGTGATTGAATTTGAGTTTGGGAATTTTGTATCAGTTTTTCAGTATATTGATTCACCCCCCCCTATTTCAGTATTCTACCAGATACTTATTCTGTCATCATAGCATCAAGGTTTAGTATATACCTCATACAAATAGCCTTTCCTATGCCCTATGGTTATAGCCTTCTTGATAGAAGAATTCTTTGGCCATGCCAACACTTTTCTATTCATGAAGGTTACACTATACCCATCATCTTCAAGTGTAGAAATGAAGACTAGGTTCCTTTTGATGGCGAGAATGAAAAGAACTCTAGTGAGTTGGAGAGACATACCTGACTTCAACATAATGGTGTAGGTACCAATATGTTTCACTAGATGTGCAGAGTCATCACCAATAGTTACCTCTTCATCAATCTCTTCTAACATGGAATCCAATAGTTCTCTATACCCTGTAATGTGTCTTGAAGACCCACTATCTATGATCCAGGTGATAGATTTGTTGGATACTTGATTAGAGAGAGAAGAGTAGAATACATGTTTCTCATAATCATGCTCTTCCTTATTATTTTTCACTTCTGCAAATGTAGCTTGTTGTTTAATTATATCTGGACATCTTGCTGCATAGTGCCCATATTGATCACATCTAAAGCATTGAATATGGGAAACATATTTCTTAGATGAACCTTTCTCATGGTGGTTCTTCCTCTTCTTGAAGTGTTTCTTCTTTATTTTCTTGTGGGAGTTCACATTTAGGACATGGAGTTATTTATATATGTTCTTTTGTTTGATCCCTTTCTTGTTTAGTCTTGACTCTTCTTGAAGACAATCTGATCTTAGCCAGTCAAAGTTTGGATATTTAGCCCTTGCACTATTGCCTTGAATGAATGTTTCCCATGTACTAGGAAAACCATCTAGAGAAATAAGTGTTATATCTTTTCTTTGGATCTCATATCCAAGTGTTTCCAATTCATCCCTTAGTGTTGATATTCTCATAAAGTATGCATTGATTGATTCTCCTTTATCCATACTTATATGATTAATTTCCCTCTTTAGAGCCAAGGTTCTACTTGCATTGTTTATTTTGAATGTGCTTTTGAGTGATTTGAACATATGGTAAGAAGTCTCATGTTTTGTCAGGATTGGCATAATATAATTTCTAACTCCATCGACTACGATCTTCATAGCCTTTTCATTCCCTTCAATCCATGCCGATTTGTCGGGGTCATTCTTCGGTTCTTTGGATTCATCTTTTATAAAATATTCAAATTTATTTTCTCTAAGGATCATTTTTATTCTGAATTTCCATGTTGAGAAAGTATCTCCCCCTTCAAGTCTATCCTTATATCTGATAGCATTGGCCATGGAGAAATGTGATGTTTATAACCTTTGATTTGAACTTCTCAAATTTGAATGCCTCAGGTTCTTCCTACCGTGGCTTTGATACCATGTAAATGATATTTAAATTTATGTTCAAAATCTAAAGATTATAGATTTTGTCTCTCTTTTATTTTCTAAGAATACTTTCTTTCTATATTTACTTGAAGATATATTTAATATTTTATTGCTAGTTACTAATCGTAATTTCCTTTGTATTGCAGATCGCTGTATAGAACATTAATTAATTTCGATGATTTTCTACAACACTCGAATGGCATATATATATGTAAATATCCTTTGATCAAGGCATGCCTTGACCGGGCATGTCTCTTGACATGTCCGATCAAGACATGTCTTCATCGTATGAAGTAGATGTCATTTCATAACAAATAATAACAAACTTTGTTTATACCCGATACCAATCGGTGTCATTTCAGATTCTAATGACTATTGATTAATCCGATAACAATTGGTTTATTATAAGTGCAGATCGATAATCAAAATCCGTGATAGTTATCATACACAATAACTATGATATGCAATATTAATATGATCTGTTCTGAAACATATGAACATGATCATGGCATAAGTAATATGATCATAACACGATCAATGGCAAGTTTGTATATGTTGTTTAAGTATCGATATATGCAAATCGATACTTGAAATCATGAAATATATATGAAGATGATTATAACAAGTTTATTCAAGTAAACTAATTGATCAACATAAAGTCTACCATTTGTTTTGTAATTTCATCGATAAGGTAGATGCTTGAATGAGAGGTAAATGAAGTCTCTCATTCAATCATTTATCTGACCGACGCTACTTAGTTTCAACAATGAAAACACAAGATTTTTGCCCAATCAAAGAGATGTTACTAGAAGACAAATTGGATTTAGAAATCATGAGCCAGATCTAAAACAATTTTTGGATATGAATCAAACACAATTTTATGAGAAAATCATTCAAACCTATCCTCAAATAAGAATTAGTCAAAGGTTTTTTGAAATAAAAAAACCTCTTTTATGTTAAGATAAACCGTGCATTCACTACATGTTGTTGCAGAATGCATATTAAATTTTCCATGCATTATGATATTTTTCATCATATATGTTGTACTTTTCACACTAATGATGTTTTGCAGGAATGTGGTATACAAGTACCTCCAAAGTCATCAAGAGATTTTATTTCAAGTGTATTATGTTAGAGATAATGGTTGCACCTTTTATAAGATGATGTGTTTGAAAGGTTCATGTGCTACATGTGATGGTTTGTAAAAGTTACAAATATGTATACATTTAGAGAGTATACATGAAGTTGAAAAGAAATTCATCTCTTATGGAAAATACAAGCTAGTCACATATGGAGTTAAAGATGGAAAAGAGTTGAAGAGATGTAAGTTGGTGAGTCAAAATATAATTGTAGCAGAGTTTATGAGTATTTTTTAGGAGAAATTAGTTTATGACTACATAGTGCATACACATAGAGCCCGATGGTTGGATGAGTAATTCAAGCTATGTAAGGATACATTTCCTCTTGGTACCATCATCTCTATTATAGATTTTGTAGTGAATTAAATGCTACAATCTCAAAATGAAGTGCAATCTCGGTATTACCACTCTCAAGAAGTTACTATTTTTGTACACATAGAATTCATGCATGCACATGATAGCATGAAGTAGGATAGAAAGATAGTAAGAGAATATCACTTCTACATATGAAATGATCGTATTCATTCAATATAGTTTGTGTGAGGATTCTTTCAACTCTACTATGAGAATTTAAGGGAAAGGAATGTCAGACACAACTAGCACACCATATGGTCAGATAACTGCACATTACAATTCAAGAATGTAAGGATGTTTTATTGATTGAGTAGGATGCATGTGAAGACTGGCGTACAAGATTTTTAGAATTATAGTGAGGTGGGACATCGAAAGGGAGAGCATGTATAAAAAGAGCCCTTGCTAGAGAAGAACTAAAGTATGAAGGTGGTGCTAAGTTAATAGATGCAACAACCATTGTGAAATGGTGTAACTCAACAATGGAACCAGGTAATCAAGGTAATTCTACTATTTCTAGATATTTTTGGTTGATACATGAATATGATGTTCCAAACTATGTAGATTGTTGTACAGTTACAGGATCAAGTGATTTGCACTCATGGAGAGAATATATATTTTTGATCTTCATGTATGGATTTTTTGTGGGAAGAGTGTAACTCACATGAGTGGGTTGATGAATGGTCATGTAGACCTTTAGTTCTGATTGATACATATAAACTTCCCAAAGCATTATAGTTGAACCAAATTGAAGTTTTTGTGGATTTTGACCATGTATCTGACCTAGTGCAGTTAGGTATTGTGACTTATTTTGAAATTAAAAAAATTAACTCATTTTACATTGATTTTTCTACTAATTTATCATTCAATAAAATGTGGGTCATGTGTACATGGGTATTGTTGATGAAAATAATGAAGAAGGTATGGATTACTTTTTGTGCCATTATATCGAGGCAAAAAAAATTGACAACCATAATCATCAATGGAGAGGATATTGAGTACCCAATAGGGTTTGTTGTTGTAATAGGAACATGGCTTAGAAGGTACCCTATCAACAAATCTAAAGTTTGGTTGAGTACTTCGACACACACAGACATATTCTTCATTATTCTAACCTTCTTGTTGCAATGAATATTCAGTTGATTAAATATCGTGGTAGACCACTAAATAAAAATTTTAATGAAAGTTTGTGAATCTGACCATGAGGCAATACTTGACACAATAAGGGTTAGAATTGATCCACAAGGTTCATTAAATTGAATTTGGACCAATCGCAAGTATTCGGTGTGTTGAAAAATTATGGTCAAGAATGATTCTATAAAAGGGTAGAATGATTTTGGAAATTTTGTATATATCATTGGCACAATTTTGTATATAGATGGTCATGAGCTAATTTGTACCTATTTAGAGGCCAAATCTTGTATATGATTGCCATTAGCTGATTTGTACCTATTTAGAGGCCAAATTTTGTATATAGATGGCCACAAGCTAATTTGTACCTATTTAGAGGCCAAATTTTGTATATAGATGGCCATGAGCTGATTTGTACCTAGTTAGAGGCCAAATTTTATATGTAGACAAAAATGAGCTTATTTGTACATATTTAAAGGCACAATTTTGTATATAGACGACCATGAACTAATTTGTACCTATTTAGGGGCCAAATTTTATATATATAAATGACCAAATCATTATAAATGCATATATGAAATTTTGTGATAAATTTTGTAGCTATGATTCTACTTGAAATTAGGCATTACACTTTTGTCAATGTGTAATTCATGTGTTATTATTTTGTCAATGTGTAATGCATGCGTTATTATTTTGTCAATAAGTAATTCATGCATTATTCTTTTGTTAATGTGTAAATTTTGCATACTTCTAACAATATTTACATTAACAGAAAAACTGAACTTTATGGTGCTTAAGAGCTAGCATCACTACGATAAGGCATTAAATGTTTGGGCGACTTGGGATAAAAACCAGGACCATTCCCAACATAAACCTACCTACCTGAACATATTTGCGTCTAACGAATCATGCCCAAGATGAACAAAATGAAATTTACTATATCTTGCAACTTTGCATTGCATGCATCTGATGATATTTGCATCAACATAAAAATCACTGCCCTAATAAAATGGTTTTTTTCTTCAAAATTTGAGATAAGTTATTGTAGAGGGACCTCACATGACCGTGTGGGTTCAAATGGATCATTTGTGTGTACCCTATACTCTGAGAAACAACTCATCAAAGTTCAACATTTTTTTTGAACTCAAGGCACTCAAGAGATAGCACCACGATGGTAGGGCATTGAACATTCAGGAAACTTGGGAAGCCAACTAGGACCATGCCTAGTATAAAAATTCCTACTCAAACATGCTCGTGTTGATGGTTTAGGGATACGAAAAACATAATGAAATTTACCCTATCTTACAACTTTGCATTATGTACAACTGACAATATTTGCATCAGCAAAAAAAGTGGTGCCCTAATAAAATGGATTTGTTTCTTTAAAATATGAGATAGGTTATTGTAGAGGGGCCTCACATGACCCTTTGGGTTTAAAAGAATCATCTGTATGTGCCCTACATTTCAATAAACAACCTGTCAATGTTCGATAATTTTTTTTAACTTAAGGCACTCAAGAGATGGTGTTGCAATAGTAGGGCATTGAATATTTGAGAAACCTAACAAGCCAACCAAGACCATGCCTTGCATAAAAATACCTACCTAGACATGCTTACATCTATGGTTCATGGATACAACAAACATAATGAAATTTACCCTATCTTGCAACTACCGATATTAGCATCAATAAAAAAATTGTTGTCCTAAGAAAATGGCTTTGTTTATTCAAAACTTGAGATAGGTTATTGTAGAGGGGCCTCATGTGACCTCATGGGTTCAAACAGATCATTTGTATGTGCCTTGAATTTTGTTAAATAACCTGTCAAAGTTTGATAATTTTTTGAACTCAAGGAACTCAATAGATGGCGCTCTAATGGTAGGGTACTGAACATTTGGGCAACCTAGGAAGAATTTTAGGACCATTCCTAGCATAAAAAATCAATAATTAGACATGCTTATGTTGATGGTTCATTGATGCAATAAAGATAATGAAATTTACCCTATCTTGCAACTTTGCATTGCGTGCAACTGACAATGTTTGTATCAACAGGAAAAATAATGCCCTACGAAAAATGGCTTTGTTTTTTCAAAATCTAAGATAGGTTATTGTATAGGGGGCTCACATGACCCTATGGGTTTAAACGGATCATTCATATGTGCCCCATATTTTGAGAAATAGCCCATCAAAGTTAGAAAACTTTTTCTTGAACTCAGGGCACTTAAGAGATGTCACCATGATAGTATCCCCTGGATGTTTGAGTAACTTGGGAAGCCAACCAAGACCATTCCTAGCATAAAACTTGCCTACTCGAACATGCATGGTTCATGGATACGACAAACAAAACAAAATTTACCCTATCTTGCAATTTTGCATTGCAATTATTGATAATTTTTTACAACAACTTTTGACAACTATTGACAATATTTGACAACATTTGACAACTTTTGAGAAAAATGATCATAAAATTTAGTGAAGTTATCCAAGGCAACCATATTTAACACTTGGAATTTAGATAATACCAATTGTCATTCATATGTTCCATTGAATTTTAATATCATTAATCCATGATAACATGTTGAATTGCTCATAACTCAACCATTCATAATTGAATATACATTGTTCATAAATTGTTCAAAACATAACCATTCTTATTTGAATATACATTGTTTATAATTTAACCATTCTTAATATCTTCATAAATTGTTCAAAGTATAAATATATGCACACACTGAACAAATTAGATTAAAAATCACCTTTTATATATATCCAAATGTAGAATAAAAGTTCTACAAAAATGTGGCATATGTGCCAACTCAACAAAATGTACAAAAATGGCATGTGTGCCAACTCAATAAAATGTACAAAAATGACATGTGCCAAATCAATACAAGTTTTACAAAACTTTGTCATATGCCATCTCAAGATCAATATACAATGGCCACAACTAACAATATATTACTCTAACAAATCATATAGTTTTGGTGGATCATCAAAATCGAGCCTCTTTGAAGTACTACGTCACTACTTATTTTAAAAGGTGGCAGCTACCTTCATCAAATATTCAATGAATGATATTTTACTTAATATTGATTTTAACCAAAAATATTTGAAAGGCACACATATAACAAGAATCAAATTTAAACTACTCACTTTTCAAAGGAAACATAGCTCATCACCATAGAAGCATTATTCACAGATAAATCTTTCACATTGATAAATACTAACTAAACATTCACCATTTCAATACTAGATAATCCATTCATAAAATATTCAACATAAGAAAAATGAATCCATATATCATAATTCAAAGATCATGTATATTTGGAATCCACTAATGTCTTTATATATTGAAATTAACTTAAAAATAGAAAATACTTAAAAATAACATAAGTCTTTTGCTCTAATGAGAAAATCAAAGTTTGCCCAAAAGATCCTAAACTTAGTCCATGTCCTATTATTTAAAGAACATAAAAGTAATGGTTTCCTAAAGACAACCATTCTAAAACCAAGTATTTTGAAATTCCATAATGACCAATATCAAGAAAGCAATTAAGACTATGAAATTTAAATGGCCACTCCATCTCTAGCATCTTTGACCTTGATCACTTCCTCTTCCTATTGGTCTTGTGTTGCCTCCCATGCCCTGATTCTTTGTCGGCACTCTTAGTATCTGGTGATAATTGTGGTAATGTTCTTGCTCCCTGGTGTAGTGGTGATCTGTAGCCTCATTTTCCATTTTGGAAGCATGCTATCTTATTCAACAAGATTCTTGTGTATACCGTCAATCTCAACTTCAAATGATACCGCATACACTTGCAGATTACTTAGCTTCTTGAATGCATCTAAGGTGGCAACTTGAGGATATATGATTTCCTTATGATATATTTCATTGTATTTCTCTATCATTTCGTTGAGATCTCTCACATTCTACTCGAACCCATCCATGAGGTCTACTTCCAAGGCATTAAATTTTTCCTTTATTTTCACCAAGATCTCAAAGTATTGTTCCAATATCTTATTGATATCCTTTATGTAATCATCATATATTGTTGCCTTCCATTATAAAGCTTTGAGCTAGGTGGGATGAATCTCCTTAGGGTTTTCTACTAGTTTTCTGTAATTAGCACAACATGACTCAATGAGAGCAGTTTCATGTGTTGGTAAGAGACACTATACCGATATAGTTTAGTGCATGAATGTTTCAGGGTTATCATTGATGGAAACTTAGATCAGTAATCACATCCGGTATATGCAGAATTGTTCTACCAAAAGTTTGATATTTATTTTTCTTTAGTCTGGAAGGTGGAATACAGTATGCGGTAGAGTATAAGTATATTGAGAATAACTCAATTTTGGTTGCATAGTTTTGGTAGTGGTGGAAGAGTTAGGTGATTGAATGTTCGAGATATCTTAATTCATAGTCCTAGTCTTCAGTATTGATTCTCGTGCAAAATAGAAGATCCAGTATTGATTCTCATGCAAGATAGAAGATCTGATATTCAGTAATTCAGGAAGAACAGGGTTATTTTGGTGTAGCGTGTTATGCATAATCTTTGGGATGATTTCGGTGATTGGTTTTGAGTTGGAGGCGGTCAAGCCGACATGTGTGAAGCATATTATCAATTTTTTTAGGTCTATATATGGATTTGTAATTGGATTGAGATGACTTATTGTTACACATTTCATGTTGTGTGTTATGTGGTTTTTAGGCCTACATGGAATTAATTTAATGTAATGATACAGATATATAAGATCAATTTGTATGAGCATTTTGGAGACATATATGTGAGTGTGCAAAGACTGTATGAGAATTGGTGCATAGTTTCACATGTGCTATCTTTGATTTTGTGCTTTGGTATATGACAAAGCAAAGAAAAATAGAGAAATGAGATAGAACAGTGGAAGAAGACTCTTTATGGTTAACCGAAACTGCATTTTGGCATTTTTAGATGCTACTCATTAGTTCAGACATTCTTTTTATTATTTGTAATCATTTGTAGGACAGTGAGTCCTCCGGGGTTGTAGCCCTCTTTTGTAATTGATCAGTGAGCTCTAGGCAGTGTGCCTAAAATGCATATGCATTCCCCTCTTATAATATTATTATACTCCTGATCATAGTATTATAATATTGTGGGTCTTAATCCTACCATGTGGTTTTTCCCTATTTGGGTTTCCATGTAAAAAAATTGGTGTTATGGTTTTGTGCTTGTTTTCATTTAGTTCCTACACTTTGCTTTTATTAATTTGTATCTAGTGGTTTGAGAATCAGTTTAAGAAAGTTGTTAATTACATAACACTAATTCACCCCCCCTCTCAGTGTTCATTGATTCCAACACCATGTTCCTTTCTGACCTGTTCTAGCTCAGCCATAATTTCTCTTCTCTTATTGGTCACATTAATGTATAGTCGTCTAAATTTTATGAGATAGAGAACACCACCTTGATATAGTTCTTCTATCCATTCATTGGAAGCCTTGGCATATCCAAGATTCTTTTTAACTTTTTGGACAGTGTCAAAATCAATTCCTTGAACATTGGAGCTTTGGGCTTTTTCAGTAACAAGGTTTACAATTGATGCAATAAAATTCTTTAGAGATTGAACTTGAGATTATAATTCTAGATTTTATTTTCTCTATTCTTTATCTCTCTTAATCAATGCATTAACTAAAAATTCAATGTGATATACATCTCCTTCCAGAGTAGATGGCCCCATATCCACATGGCTGATTTTATAGTCAACTGTTTTTATTTTATGAATGGGGCTACACTAGTTGAAATACAATTGATACAAGATAATACACACACACACACATATATTAGACATATCTGATACAGGGAGTAAACTGAGAGGGGGGCAGAGTGAATCAGTTTACTGTCAGAAATCAAAACTATTGAATATCAAAACCTTTAAATTAGAGCACAAAGAAACCAATATAATGAAGGATAAAACATGAAAGCATAGTACACACAACACCAATATTTTTTATGTGGAAAACCCAATAAAGGGAAAAACCATAGTGGGAAACCCTACCCACAATCAGATAATACTTTTGCAACAATATATGAAATAATTACAATAGGGATTGCACTTGCAATTAGGCCAACCACCTATATCTCACTACTCATCAAAACAAAGAAGTCCCACTGACTTACAAAACATCATACTACAATCCAGAAAGAATGAACTATAAAAGTAGCATCTTCTAATGCTTGATAGAGTTCCTGTTAAGCATAGATGTCTGCCCTGCAATACCAAAAACCTTCCATCGAATGATATATCACTTGTTTGTACATAAACCTTCCTCTAATAATGCAAACATAACCATCAATCCCACGCCTCTTATATATTACATGAATAAATCACCTATAAATACAGATCATCAAACTTATGATAAGGTCGGCTAAACCCTAAATCCAAAAAACTCATAATAATGAAAAATACATCACACGGTATCACCAAACCAATATTATGATTTACGTTACATAGCATGGACCTAATTCAAATATCCAAACAATTATATCCATTGAAAATTTTGTTAAGACCAAAATCCAGCACATTTCACCAACTAGTAGAAACCTTCAGTGCAATAACACAGAAAGTCTAACCAAATCCAAATAGGACCACCATAATAGCACGCCAACCAATGCAAAGTCACCAAACACTCAGAATATGATCAAGAAGCACCTTCAGCATGATAGAAACTGATTCCATAAGCTAGACCAAAATCGTCTGATTAAAGCATCAAATATCTCTTACCGATAAAGCTATCCGGTACAAGAAAATACCAACCGGGAACATAAGAGATAGTTACCAGATCACCAAAACATGAACCAATAGAATATGGTGAGAATATAACCATCCAAAATAAGCATCCAAAACCACATCCAAGGATCTGATAATACCAGATCAGAATTGAAGCCAAAACCAAGATAAACACCAAGACAAACTGGGATAGGTCCAACCGAGATACAATGTTGACATCAAAAACAACACTTAACCAAATCCAGCATATTGCCAACAATCTCCCCCTTTGGCATTGATGGCAACACTGAATGTTAAAAACATCCAAGTGCCAAGGAATGCCATCAATCTCCCCTAAAGATATGACTGATTTTTACATGAATACCATCTCTCCCCCTTTGACATCAATGACAATGGACGGATACCAAACCAAATATACTGAACTAAATAGTTGATTACTCCCCCAGAGTAGTAGCATCATCTCATCAACTGGGATCAAAGAAAATATCTGATAAGCTTACAAAATTGATGCATTCCTGCATCTCTAAGTCTCTTTCGGAGGGTTGGTAGACCCCAACTGATCTCTGAGACATTCAAAAGCATCTTTAGGTAATGTTTTTTTTATAATATCTGCAATCTGCTCCTTAGTAGGCACATAAACCAATTTGACTTCCTTTGCTTCAACCTTTTCCTTCTAGAAATTATACCTTATAAAAATGTGTTTTGATTTGGAATGAAATATTGGATTCTTTGACATATCAATAGCAATAATATTATCATAGTGAATAACAATAGGTTCATCATAACTTATTCTTATATCTTTCAATATCTGTTTCATCCATAAAATCTGAGTATAGTTGGTAGCAACAACTACATATTCTGCTTCAATAGTAGATAATGAAGTACAGGATTGTTTCTTACTAAGCCATGAAACCAACTTCTTTCTAAGAAAGAATGCACTACTGGTGGTTCTCTTCCTGACATCCATATCTCCTGCCCAATTAGAGTCTACATAGGCACATAGTCTAAAATCATCATCCTTTGGATACCATAACCCAAGGTTTGTTGTACCTGCCAAATATCTGAATATCCTCTTGACAACAATATCATGACTTCCTCTAGGATCTGATTGAAATCTAGAAGCAATACAAACAACATTTATTATATTAGGTCTAGCTTGAGTTAAGTACAACAATCCACCAATCATTGATTTGTATCTACTTGGATTCATTTTAGGAGATTCATCATCCTTTGATAATTTGCAACCGATTATCATAAGAGTGCCGACAGGTTTTGAATTCTCAAGTCCAAATTTCTTAAGAAATTCCTTCACATACTTATTTTGACAAATGAAAATACCTTTATCAGTCTAAATAATCTACAAATTAACCTAAGAAAAATATCATGTCACCAATCATAGAAATTTCAAATTCATTCTTCATATCATCAGCAAATTTCATGCATAGGCTTTCTTCTCCTCCAAAAATGATATCATCCACAAAGACTTCAATAAACAACATCTCATCATGCTCAATTTTATAATATAGGTTATTGTTAGCATTACCTTTGCTAAAACTGAGCTTAGAAAGATATCTATCCAATCTAGCATACCATGCTCTAGGGGCTTGTTTTAATCCATATAAAGCTTTCTTCAATCTACAAACCATGTCCCTATCTTCTGATAAAGAAAATCCACCAGGTTGGTCAATGTACACTTCCTCCCCAAGATCTCCATTCAAAAATGTGCATTTGACAGCCATCTGATATGCTTTGTAGTTCTTGTGTGCAACATAAGCAAGAAATAGTCTTACCGCTTCAATTCTTGCAACCGGAGCATAAGCCTCACCATAATCAACTCCTTCTTCCTATGAATAACCTTTGCAAACCAATCTAGCCTTATTTATTACAAGTTAACCTTCCTCATTCAATTTGTTCTTGAAAACCCATTTAGTTCCAATAACATTCTTATCTTTAGGTCTGGGAACTAATTCCCATGTCTTATTCTTTTCTATCTGATCTAATTATTCTTCCATTGATTTCATCTAATTTTTATCTTTACTTGATTCAATAAATAATTTCAGTTCAATTTGAGAAATCAAACACACCTCTTTAGTAGATATCCTTCTTCTAGTCGTCACACCTTTTCTTTTATCTCCAATGATTTGATCTTCAAAATGATTTAGTTTCACATACCTGGGAGTCTTTGAATTTTCTTGATTTACTGACTCTTTATGTTGTTCAATAGTCATAGTTGAATTTTTTGATGTTGTTGGAGTCACTGATTCAATGCTCTAAGTAACTTCTTGCATTATCAGTTCAAGTCTGATAAATTCATCTTCCGGTCCACAGTCATATGATCTGATCTGATTACTGCCTTGTTCATCCACCTTAACATTTATGCTCTCCATTATCCTATTCAATCTTTTGTTATAACATCTATATGCTTTACTCTTAGTAGAATAACCCAAAAATATTCCTTCATCACTTCTAGGATCAAATTTTCCCAATGCATCATCTCTTCTAATGTAGCATTTACTTCCAAAAATTCTGCAATATCTAATAGTGAGAGTATGACCAAACCATAATTCATAAGGAGTCTTACCGTTATCATCTTTTATGTGTACTCTATTGAAAGTGTATACAACAATATTGACAGCTTCTCTTCAATAGATATCAAACAATTTAGCTTCAATCATCATTGTCCTTGCCGCATCCAATATGGTTCTATTTTTCCTTTCGACCAATCCATTCTGTTGTGGAGTTCTAGGTACAGAAAGTTGTCTTATGATTCCATTCCTCACAAAAGTTGTTGAATTCATCAGATGTAAACTCACCACCTTGATCTCATCTTAAGCATTTTATCTTCAGTCATGTCTCAGTCTCAACCATAGCTTTGGAAATTCTGATTTTCTTTAAGAGCTTTTGATATTTCCTTTAAAAAATGCAACCCACATCATTCTAGAGTAGTCATCAATAAGCAACATAAAATATCTATCACCTTGAAAAATTTTAGTCCTTGCTGGTCCACACAGATCAGTATGAATAAGATCAATAATTTTATTAGATTTATCATGTATTCTTCTAAAAGAATTTCTGACTTTCTTACCCATTTGACATTCTCTACATACCGGATTATGAGGTTTGACAATCTTAGGAAAATCTATGACATCCTGTTTTGAACTAATCTTCACTATGCAATCAAAATTTACATGACACATCCTCTTATGCCATAACCAACTTTCATCAATCTAAGCAATCAAACAATCTTTCTCATCAGAGTTCAAATGAAAAATGTTTCCTTTGGTCTGGGTTTCGGAAGCAATTTCCAATCCAGATCTATTGATGATCTTGCATTTTCCATCCTTGAATTGCAAATGAAGTCCTCTATCCACCATCTGACCTACACTTAAAATATTATGCTTCAAGCCTTCAACATAATAAACATCATCACTATTAGTCTTACCATCCAATGATAGTGTTCCTTTGTCTTTAATCATACATGCCTTGTTGTCTCCAAATCTGACTAGTCCGCCATCAAATTCTTGTAGTGATAGAAATTTTATCTTGTCACAAGTCATGTGATGTGAGCATCCACTTTCTATAACCCATTCATCATTTTCTTCAATTTTAGCAGCTAAAGCCTTCTCCTCAGTATGAGTTTCTTGAATGACAGGTTCTGGAGAATCATCCTTGATAGAAATAAAGACCCAATCTTTAACTGAGCTTCCATTGCTGGTTCCACTTATAGGTTCATCATCATCATCATCATCATCATCATCAATAATACCAAAATCATCATCACCAATATAATAGCATGATTTATCCTTATTCCCTTCTAAATTCAGGTATGTTCTGATATTCCAGATTAGGGTTATAACTCTTCACAAATCTTTCATGATTCCTAGTAGCTCTTTTAAGGCATCTAGAAGCAAAAAGACCAATCTTATTGCATGAAAAACATTTAGAAAGTAATTTTTCTTCATACTTACTTCTAGTCGGTCCTTTAGGATTTCTTCTAGCAATCAGGGCTTCTAGCTCTTCAAGTTCTTTGTCTTCCATTTCAATGTCCTCCAAATCTTTAACATACAATTCCTTCCAATCTATCTTTTGCTTACCAGTGGTAGACGCTTTAAATGTTGTTTCAATTTTAGTAGCACTCTGATCATGAAGTGTTGGAATGCACTGATACAGGCAGTAAACTGAGAGGGGGGGGGGGGGGGGTGAATCAGTTTACTAACAATAATAACAATTCATTCAATTAAGAACCTTATACTAGAGCACAACCCAATGAACAATATAACATGAAAGTACAACACACATAACACCATTATTTTGACGTGGAAAACTCAGAAAGGGAAAAACCATGGTGGGAAACTCTACCCACAATCAGATGAATACTCTGCAATAGTATTATGAATAATTACAATGGGATCTACACATGCACAAAGGCCAATAGCCTAGAGAACACTGCTCATCACAAATGGAAGTCTCGCTAACTTACAAAATCACCAGACTACAATCTAGAAAATAATGAACTATGAAAGTAGCATCTACTAATGCCTGATACAATTCTGGTTAAGCACTAATGTCTACTCTACAATACAAAACCTTTCCAACCTTCACCTGAATGATATGACTTTATTTGCACTTAATCCTTCTTTGACAATGCAGACTTAACCAACCATAACAATCATATTTCCATGTGAATTACATGAACAAGTCATCTATAAATATAAATCATCAACCTTATTGACAAGGACGGCTAAACCCTAAACCCATAAACCCATAATTATAAAAATTACATCACATGATACCACCAGACCAATTTTATGATTTACATTACATAACATGGACCTAAATCAAGTAACCAAACAATTATATCTATCAGGGATTCCACTAAGACCAAAAGCCAACACGCTTCACTTGTCAGTCAAAACCCTCAATGAAAGTTTAACCAGATCCAAATAGGACCACCATAATAGCACACCATCGAAATCAAAGTCGCCAAACTCTTGAAATATGATCAAGAAGCACTAACAACATGAAAGAAACCGATTCCATAAGCTAGACCCAAAATCCACTAACCAAGACACCAAAATCAGCATACCGGTAAAGCTAACCAGGAACGCGAGAAGCCGGTGAAGCCAAAAGCTAGTTGGTAAAGGCATAAACCAACCAGTAACTAGAAATACCAAAGGTGATAACCAAACCAAGAAACCACTAGAATAGAGCAAGCATATAACCATTAGAATAAGCATCCAAAACTGATTCCAGGGGTCTGATCATACCAGATCAAAATCACAACCAAAACCAAAATGATGACCAAGACTAACTGAGATAGATCCAACTAGGATATAGTGTTGACATCAATGACAACACTTAACCAAATCTAGGATATTGCCAACACCAAGTTCCTCAAGTTCAAAAGCAATCAATTTCCCAAGTAGTGTATCTCTGGTAACATGGGTAATTGACATTGTCTGGAGTTCACTGATTGCAGTAGACTTCATCTTATAAGCTGGAGGTAGAAATCTTAGAACCTTAGACACAATCTCATCCTCACTAACTGATCCACCACAGCATTTGATTCCCATAACAATCTCATTTACTCTATCCATGAAAGAACTTATCTTCTCATCTTCTTCTATCTTCAAAGTTTCATGTCACCTAGAAACCTTCAAGTTTTGCAATCTTTACTGCTTGGTCACCTTCATAAAGAGTTTCAAGCTTTGTCTAGATCTACTTTGCATTCTCCAACTCTATGACATTCAATAGCTTTTCATCAGATAGGGTGCTTAACAATGCTTCTTTTTCTCTAACATCATTTTCAGCTCTCTTCTGTTCATCAATAGGTATCGATGTTCCAAAACTAGGATCATGAGGTATATACCCTTTCTCCATTATCTCCCAAACTTTAGCTCCAAGACATCTTAGATGAATCTTCATTCGTTCCTTCCATATTTTGTAGTTTCTACTATCAAATCTAGGACTCTGCTTCTGGTAGGGATTGAATGTAGAACTAGATGCAGTTTCCATTGGATCTCCTCAAGCGGTTAAGCTTCTACAAAGAGGACCAATTCTCTTATACCAATTTTTAGACAAATCTGATACCGAGAGTAAACTGAGAGGGGGAGTGAATCAGTTTACAATCAGAAATTAGAACTACTGCATATCAAAACCTTTAAACCAAAGCACAAAGAAACCAACACAATGAAGGATAAAACATGGAAGCATTGTACACACAACACCAATATTTTTTATGTGCAAAACTTGGTAAAGGGAAAAACCATGGTGGGAAACCCTACCCACAATCAAATAATACTTCTACAACAATATGTGAAATAATTACAATAGGGATTGCACTTGCAATCAGACCAACTTCCTAGAGCTCACTGCTCATCAGAAAAGAGAAGTCTCACTGACTTACAAAACATCCGACTATAATCTGGAAAGAATGAACTGTGAAAGTAGCATCTCCTAATGCTTGGTATAGTTCTGGTTAAGCACAGATGTTTGCCCAACAATACCAAAAACCTTCTACCAAATGATATATCACTTGTTCATACATAAACCTTCCTCTGATAATGCAGACATAACTATCTACCCCACACCTCTTACATATTATATGAATAAGTCACCTATAAATACAAATCATCAACCTTATGATAAGATCGGCTAAACCCTAAACCCCAAAACTCATAATAACAAAAATTATATCACACGGTATCACCATACCAATATTATGATTTACATTACATAGCATGGACCTAATTCAAATATCCAAACAATTATATCTGCCAGAAATTCCGTTAAGACCAAAATCCAACACATTTCAGCAATTGGTAGAAAACCTCAATGCAATAACATAGAAAGTCTAACCGGATCCAAATAGGACCACCATAACAACATGCCAACCAATACAAAGTCACCAAACACTCATAATACAATCAAGAAGCACCTTCAACATGATGGAAACTAATTTTGTAAGTCAAACCAAAATCGTCTGATTAAAGCATCAAATATCACTTACTAGTAAAGCTAACCGGTACCAGGAAATACCAACTAGGAACATAAGTGATAGTTACCAGAGCACCAAAACATGAACCAATAGAATATGGCAAGCATATAACCATCCAGAATAAGCATCCAAAACCGCATCCAAGGATTTGGTCATACCGGATCAGAATCAAAGCCAAAACCAAGATAAACGCCAAGACAAACTGGGATAGGTCCAACCGAGATAGAAGAACCATATCCAACTAGGATACAGTTGAACCAGTCTCAATCATATATTTCTGACTGATTCTCTACTTATTTTAAAAGGTGGTAGCTACCTTCATCAAATATTCACTGAATGATATTTTACTCAATATTGCTTTTACCTTAAAGTAAACTAAGGAAATGCTTTTAACTAGAAATCTTTGAAATGCACACATATAACAAGAATCAAATTTAAACTACTCACTTTTGAAAGGAAATATAGATCATCACCATAGAAGCATTATTCATGGATAAGTCTTTCACCGTGATAAATACTAACTAAAGATTTACCATTTCAATACTAGATAATCCATTGATAAAATATCCAACATAAGCAAAATGAATCCATATATCATAATTCAAAGATCATGTATATTTGGAATCCACTAGTGTCTTTCTATATTGAAAATAACTGAAAAATAGAAAATACTTAAAAATAACAGAAGTCTTTTACTCTAATGAGAAAATTAAAGTTTGCCCAAAAGATCCTAAACTTAATCCATGTCCTACTATTTAAAGAACATAAAAGTAATGATTTCTTGAAGACAACCGTATTAAAACCAAGTCTTTTAAAATACCATAATAGTCAATATTAAGAAAGCAATTAAAAATATGAAAGTTAAATGGTCACTCCATTTCTAGCATCTTTGACCTCGATCACTTCCACTTCCTATTGGTCTTGTGGTGCCTCTTGTGCCCTAATTCTTTGTCGGCACTCTCAGTATTTGATGACAATTATGGTGATGTTCTTGCTCCCTGGTGTAGTGGTGATTTGTAGCCTTGTTTTCCATTTTGGAAGCATGATATCTTCTTCAACAAGAGTCTTGTATACCGTCAATCTGAGCTTCAAATTATATCGCATACATTTTTATATTACTTAGCTTCTTGAATGCATCTGAGGTGGAAGCTTGAGGATCTTTGATTTCCTTATGATATATTTCATTGTATTGCTCTATCATGTCCTTGAGATATTGCACATTCTTCTCGAACCCATCCATGAGGTCTACTTCCAAGGCATTAAAATTTTCCATTATTTTCACAAGGATCTCAAAGTATTGCTCCAAAATCTTATTGATATCCTTTATGTAATCATCATATATTGTCGCCTTTCATTCTAAAGCTTTGAGCTAGGTGGGATCAATCTCCTTAGGGTTTTCTACTAGCTTTTTTGTAATTAGCACAACATGACTCAATGAGAGGAGTTTCATGATCTCTTTAGAAAGCACATAGGTTCTACCATGTTTCTTTTTGACCTGTTGAAGCTTAGCCACCAATTCTCTTCTCTTATTGGTCATATTGATGTACAACCATCTGAATTTGGTGAGATAGAGAAGACCACCTTGATATAGTTCTTCTATCCATTCGCTGGCAGCCTTGGCATATCCGAGATTCTTTTTAACTTTTTGGACAGTGTCAGAATCAATTCCTTGAACATTGAAGCTTGAGGCTTCTTTAGTAGTAAGGTTTACAATTGATGCAATATAATTATTTAGAGATTGAACTTGAGATTGCAATTCTAGATTTTGTTTTCTCTATTCTTTAGCTCTCTTAATCAATGCATTAAATGACAAGTTAGCGTGATATACATCTCCTTCCAGAGTATATGGCCCCATATCCACGTGGCTGACTTTGTAGTCATCTTCTGTTATTTCATTTTCATTCACATCTCTCACTATGTCTGCAATTTCTAATAGTTGATGTCCAGAAGTAGAATCAGAGATAATCTAGGACATCCTCTTAGCCTTTTTTGGTTTTTGAGAGCCTTGGAGTAACAAAGTGACGGTATCAATTTCATCTGTCATAGGGGAATCACTTTTTCTCTTCTTTTGTACCGCCTTTTTCAACTATGCTGGAGAACAGGTTTCAAGTTTTGTGTCCTTATTGGTTGCATCCATGCACCTTACCATTTATGTTGACTAGACATTCATAGGAGTATTTTGAATAGGAAAGGTAGGAATTTCTAGGCGTGGAGGAAAAAAATTATCATCAATTGTTTGCTGTTAAATTGCCTTGGAGTCGATGAGCACTGGTTTCTTTTTAGTCTGCAAGGATTCATCATCCTGCTCACAAATTAATTTGAGCTTAGCTCTAGCCTCTTCAGGTTTATCACCATCTCCTCCTAGCTATGAGATAAGATTAGGCAATTTTGTTATTACTTTATTTGTTGACACATTGATGGTAGTAGCAGATGCAACTCCCTGCTCTTTCCTTGATGAAGAGTTTTTGTTCTTGAGTAGGGCTAACATTTTGTCACCACTTTCTATTTAAAGAATCTAAAGTCCTAAAAAAAGAAGTAGTACAAACCATCAAATCTGAAATTTCATCTCTCGACCAATCAATTTTGAATGAGGGCTTGGTAATAAGAGTTTGGTACTTCGGGTCAATAATAATTGCATCTTCTTCTACATCATCATGAACATTGAAAGAAATACCAAAAACTTGTATTTGTTTCAAGGTTAGCCTCATGAAGCCTCTTTTGTGCACCTCACTATCTTCTAAACAATCTTCCCAAAACTCTTCAATATCTAGACGATGCATATAATTATTGTCTCCATACAGATTTTGTTTTATTTATCCCTTGCTATCAAAGCTAAGCCTTGCTGGAAAATGTGGGAAATAAAATTCATTTTAAGGTTCTTTCAACTCCCTTGGTAGCATTGTTGGTCTTACAAGAAAAGGAGGACATGGATAAAGGAAATGCATACCCCTTCTTCCCCATATTCAAATATTTGACATTAACTACAACCATTTGCTGACAAACTTCAAGGAAGATGAGGAAATCACTTGGGAACTGGGGTAACTTCAATGGAGTATCTTCAAAACCCCCAATTCTAAGGTAGGTGAATATATCAAACTAATTATAAAAACTTTCAAACTTCATTATCAGAGCGGCAACTTTATGTGAAACTCAAAGTTTGGGGTTTCCTTCCAACCTTTTGACAATTTACAAAAGAAACACATCATTGACACGAGAATAAACTTGCATCCCAACTTTCTTGGTGATCTGAGGGAATTTTCTATAAATAGGCAAATTTGACATAGGGGGACCTTGTGATTCTAATCTTGCCCAGACAGCTTCTTGGCTGGCTAAAATGTAAACCAAATATGAATAAATATGGAAAGCTATAGTTTGCTAAAAAAAATTCAACTATTCATTCAAATGATAGCTGATAATTGCAGCCCAATTAATAGAACTTTTTTTGACCAAGATGAAACAACACATCCATATTTCAAAATATTCTAAGCGAGCATTTACCACCACATGATGCAACAAAGTGATAATATCTTTAACTTCTTCCCTAAAATGCAATCGTTTGAGATTAGTAGGTAATTGAGACTTACCTCCTTTCTCAGACTTCAACCAAGATTTGGTGATGGAGTTTTAACACCAATCTTCATGGTTCTTGAAAAATTATTCCCCTGTAATCACATACATCTCTTTAGAAGCCTCCTTTTCTGGAATTCACAATGCACATGAAATATTCTCAGGAATAATCCTCATGATCACTGCTCCATCCTTGGCTCTGATTTCTCAATTTTTTGGATTATACCATTTTGCACATGAAATTACTAAATTAGAACTTGGTATACCGAATGGAAAACCTCCTGCATGAGCCAAGCCACTTTGTAGAATTTTATCCTGCAATGGGGCTCTACTATTATGTTCAAGATGCTCCAAAAACTTCTCGAAATCAAGATCTTCAATTTCAGTATCCCTTATGTTGGACCAATTATTTTGAATTCCACTCTTCATGAGTGTGGGTTGTTGAAATGAAGCAATACATGAAAATAAATAACTACAAACAAGACACAGATTCAAAAGTGTTTCACCACCTCGTCCATGTACTTATCAAGACATGACATGCATTTTATGCTACATTTAATTTTTATCCCTTGAAAAATGGTCTTTTAATTTGCATGTACCTATTAAAAGGAAAATTAAGGTTAGCCTGTACATATCATTTTACAAGGCTGCGACTCTCGAAAATCAAGGTAGTACTCATAGATCGCATGGTCGAGAGAAATTAAAACTCCAGAACCCATGATTGGGACTTCAAAATTTTCAACAACTTATGCTTGAGCGACCAAGAGAAAGTGACTTAAGGGAACAAGTCAGGTGATCAAAAACTTATGAAAACTTAGAACTCCATGACATGGTTAGGAGATAGAAGGAACTAGTGACCGGGTTCAAAAACACATAAAGGCCGCGAGTTAGGAATTTTGATTGAAAGAAGTGAATAACAAGATTCATGAAGAAGGAATTCAAGGCTCGAAAATCAAAGGAAATAGGAATATTCAGTCAAATGACACTATTTGGGTTTCACTGATAACATTACAATATAGAATAAACATGTACTAAAGGCTCTAATGGTTCTCTCATTGTCCTAGCAAGGGTCATCATTGATGAAATGGGTATTGAAGTTCCTTGTATGTAAAATGATAAGATCGCAATACAATGAATGTATATGTGTGCATATAATCATGAAATTGAGAAAATTAAAAATATATATACCTCATGCATCTCTTCTTCTAATGCATCATTAAGTACGTTCATCATTGTTGTAAATGATCCTAGCCATCATTGTACATGTACAAGACAAAAAATGTTAAACTCGATCAATCTAGATGAACGTGTATAATCAAAATGCATTTGAAAAAACAAAATCTAATTCATGCTACAATAACTCATGTAAGCTCTTAAAACTATTATATCTTGATTAAAATTATGCTCAGATACCTTTTTCTGATTAGATGTGTAATGCCCGCCAAAATATCCTAGAGAAATATAGCTAAAAACACACTAATTTAATTTTTTTTAACAATACACCACATAACATCACTTAAGAAATCCAGTGAGCACACAACAACATTTAAGTGTTATGAACATAGAATAATTCACTCAAACTATTCAAATAATTATGCAAGTGGAAAACAATAAATCATTACTACTACCTCCTTAGGGTATCTCAACAACATTACTTAATCTACCTAGATAAGAAATAAACATTTACTTTCTTCTAGATCAATACCTCATAATATTAATCATTATACACACATAGGTGCATCATAGACATACCTAACACTCATGATATGCAACCTACTTAATCTTTTATTTAATATGAGATTCTATCTTTCAATACACCACTATTTCCTTTTTCACTTAGATTCATTTTTATACACCAAGTCCAAATGTTCCTATTACCATTAACCAACCTCTGACTATAAACATAACCATACACATACCAAGATTAATCCCTTACATTTTATTAACATGATTTCCATTTACAATTAACTTCTACATAGTCATTTATAATTCTATTCTCCTAGCATACTTATTACTGCATCATGATTCCAAAAGCACATAATGCAATACTCACAAGGTCTCCTTAAACATTTAACCCATAACTCGTTTAATACTCATAAAATCTCTTACACTATATCAACTAACCAACAATCATCTCATTACAAACTAAGGTACAATATCCTAATTCCATAACAACTAATAGCATCCACCAAATGTAGATATAATTACTAAACTATAACACATGATACATTCTAATCCTTTCCTAAAAGATAAGAACTCATTTAATCGTCTTCATATACACTTACTAGTAATTTCCATTAATAAGATTAGTAATTCATTCATTAAGAACATCCATACAATATTTTCATAAGGAACATTCAACTACATCCCAAGCATTATAAGATTTTCAATCCTACCATTAGATCACTAACTATGAAGTATGATAACATAATTTTAAATTCTTTAATCATAACTCATAAACATGTCCTAATATATCTTCCAAAATTACTCAAACTCATACATCCTCTCAAGACATAACATTTCTTCTACTTAAATCATTACTTAAAGACATCATTTAAAATCTAATACCATTATCATAACATTTACCCGATTTACTTTTAACATGGTTCATCAAGAATAAAAAATACATCATTTAGTTTCGAACAACAATACTCATCCACATCTCATGCATCTATTTCATTTACTATAAATGCATTACAATACCACTCAAGGTTCATCATTACAATTATCTACCATAATCAAAAGCTATCACTATAACTAGAATAACATAGTCATTTCTCATATACATGACTTCTTTTACAACCATTACATAAGAATTTTATTACATAAATCACATCATCATTTACATTCTTGCTGCAATTATTATCCATGAATAATCTAATGAAGCATCCTCATCCATGCAAGAAGAATCCAAAGACAGGAACTTCCCAATGGTTTAAAAGCACCAACCACCCGACCATGTGGAACCAAAGGAACCACCCCCCATGCTAGGAGATGACACAAGGTCCCAACACACACTCTACATCTAGGCTGACACTCAAAACCAAAGAGACTAACCAACAAGGACTCTCAAGCAAGAACTCACATAGAGCCACAAGAATAAACTCCCCGAGGCCTAAAACCCATCAAGACATAAATTCATCCAATAAGCATAATCATAAATCATAAAGAGGGAACACATGTAGGAGTGGAGTGTCATCACATGCCATCCTCATAACACAATAACATAATAACACAAGGCACTAGCCTGATGGACATGTGGAGCCATCTCAACCTATGAGAAACCAAGGGAGATTAGCTTACTATCTTCATGGCCTTCTCATGCTTATCCTAAAACATCCTCCCTAGGACATAAGTCATGAGGCTCAAAACTATTCATTATCTCTTTTAAGTGAGTTATAATTTTCCCATCCCATTTAATTCATTATCAATATTATCACTTGTTTACAAATCATGGAAAACTCCAATGTGCCCTGGTGGTCTAGACTTCATGCATCCTTAGAAGAAACCTCATGCCAGCCTATCTCTCATGACCCCGATCATCACAAGGAAGCCCACTCCTCCAAACATGGCCCAACAATAAATCACAAGAGGTTCTAAAACAAAATACAAATCTGCAACATAACACTCATATGCATCCAATGACTTACTCCCCAAAACAAGGATATTCAAGTAGCCAGAAACACAACGAACCTCTTGGCAAAACCACATCAAAAGATACAATTAACCATCAATGAAAAACATTATAAATATCATAAAAACCTTTTAATTCACATCTGATTTAAATCTGAGACAAAACTGAAAATAGAACAACAACCAAACTCATATTCATAAAGCATTATGACAAGGAAACTTGACACAGTCAAAGCTACAACAACATAAAAAAAATGAGCCTTTTGGCCAACAATAAACATAGGCATATCAAGCCATTAAATTTGCTATCATTAATGAAAGTAAAACCATAGCAAGGCCAACTCACTTGCTACCCCAAAAGAGCAACACTTCCAACTCACCAATCATAGCACATCAATATGGATGAAAGCACAATTCTTTCCCCAATAACATAGGAAGGTAAATATGCTTAAAACCAACAAAATACATCAAATATATTCAGATATAAAACTAGAAAACTCACCAACACCCTTAACAATGCCTCTGGTACAAGAATTAATCCAGAAAGTACCACAAAATCAAGAAACTAGCAAATTAACCTACAGGAAAAACCAGTCCAAGTCTTTAAACCAATTTAAATCCAACCACTAAAAATCTTCAAATTAATCTCAGAAATTCATTCACCAAAGATGCCAACCCCCGTGAATGCACAGAAAGACCTATTTATCAAAACTAAAAATAAAAAAAACCAAGCAAAACCATGTTCCAATCAAAATATTTCAAAAATATTATATTACATACCTACCTTCCCAAAATTCAAGAAAATAAAATATATTTTCTACCTACCATAAACTTCTAGCCAATCAATTCCAAGGGTAGGTAAAATAAATTAAACCATTGACTGGGGGTGAAAATAACTTTTAAATAAAAGAATACAAATTACGCCCTTTTAATTACTTAATGGGTAAAATAATATTACCCAAAAAATAAAATTCACTTCAACATTAAATAAATAATAAAAACTCGAAGGCCAATATTAAATCAAAACTCCATGCATGACACAGACTCAGAAAGACACAGAAGGCTTTTCAGCAAACCCAAAAATACAAATATTTCCCACAAACTATAGAATAAAACCTTACAACAAATTTATGCCTTCATATATTTCCTTCCTCTCTATACAAATTTTAGATTCATTTCCCCAACCTCACACATTCAATCTGTAGACACGGAGCATACAGAAAAATTGTAAAATAAAATATAAAAAAGGTAGAATACATCTCCAACTTGCAACCTGTGTTATGGAAGAAGCTGAAGAAGAGATTCCACCAGCCAAACCAAATCCAACCCAAGCTCCAGCCAAAATTTTCTAGAGAGGAACCAACCCACGAAAACTTCACGGAAAAGAAAATAAAAAGACAAACATTAACCAAAAACCCTAGCCTCAATCTCAGCCAATCAAAATATTCCAATTTATAATATATTTTACCAACCCCACCATATAATATAATTTTACCTCCCTTTTTAAATTCAACCAATAAGAGAAGAGGGTAGGTAAGGTAAATATAAATCATGCTTTTACAATTTGGTGGGAATGTTTTATCATTTTATTATTTATACAACCCACTTAATATAAAAGTCAAACTAATAAATTAAACACGAGCCACAATTAAATAAATTAAATGGGGAAATTAAATTAAATAAACCAAAGGCTCATAAATGAATTAATGAACTAGATAAACATTAAAAGCCAAATAAATATTAAACCATAGGCAATTAAATAAATAAATAAATACCAATAAAGGTCAAATCACAAATAAATATAAAACACATCATAAGCTAAACAATAAAAATTAAATAAATATTAAATCATCATTAAAATAAATAAACATTTAAATATCAAATAATCAAATAACCAAAAAGGAAAGAATCCAATAAATTAAATTAAACATTAGATAACCAAATAATCAAATCACTATTAATCAAAGTAATTAAAATAAATATCATTAATTATTTAATCTCTCATCAATAATCAAATAGTCAATCTCAACATAAAAGGAATAATCAGCCAATACTAACATACTCACAACACAGAAGAAACCCAGCTTACTAACTATCATGACGACTTGCGCCAAGACACTAATGACTCATAGTGAACAACTTAGACATAGAGTATGTGAGGGGAAATTGTGCCAACTCCAAACCACATACCATTGGGATTTAAAGACACACTCAAACCTGTGGAGCCAGGTGGAGTCGATATCTGGTACTTGCAAATCCTACATCCACAAAGAAACGATACGACATATGCATATATATATATATAACAGACAAGGGTTAGAGAATCACAACGACACATCCTGCTTGCAATGAGTGATGTGGAATTGTCTCTATCCCGAAGACAGTCATACAATAATCAAACACACCATAAGATCAACTCATCATAGATAATCATTAAATATGGTTAGTACATAAAAACATCATCAAGTGCATGATTAGTAATTCATGATTATAGTAAGGCATGTAAAATCCATCAACAATTATGCTCATCAAATCACATGATCAATATAATCTTTCGATAGTCAATCACATAATAAGCATATGGTGTCTAATAAATCACATGATCATTAATGATAGTATCAACATCCTATAAATCATCTGAAATAGCCTATGCCCAATAGTGTTTATCACGCATGAATTAAAGGTCAACTCTAGTTAAACAAGTCAAGTCAGGGGTGGACCCTACATCCTCCCCCCCTTAGACTCGACTTACTCCTGGAAGTCATCAGAGTGTGGGTGAAAACTAGCACACATAAATCAAAAACTTCCTTTTAACACAAACACATTATAATATTTTCTAACTCTAATAAAGATAACGGCAAATAAATTTCCTCTTTATGCTTCAATTATTTGAAATAAACATGTTACACAAGAGGTAAATGAAGCACCAATTATTATTAATTATGATATGTAAACTAATTTGTTAAAATACTTACAAGGGAACTTCATTTTAACCACACTTGCAATACAAAGTTGTACTTTCAATCACTGATTCAAGCATCAATAAGAAGAAATCACTACATTTCACACTAGTAATCATAATAATACTCCCTCAACATCTAGTTGCATGCAATAAAGAGAGATATATATATACATTTACATAATATCTTACACATATGCACCTATTATATTATTGAACAAATCATGTCATAAGCTTAAATGAGTGAAATTTTCTTAGAACTAAGCTTCCTCAAATTAAATGTACTCAAGACCTCACACAATAACCAAGCATAAATAACCTATTTATTTAAAAGATCAAATTTCATGACATTCAAATGTCCTAATTTCCACCATACTTACTTTGCGCTATACTTTATACAAACATTAGCTGCAATCCTTATCCAATCAAATCATTCAAAGGGCATTCTTAATCCATTATGTGTACACAAAGATTTTGAAGGCAAGAAATCAACAATTTCTTTTATTTAACTATTCCATAAATTTCAGACTTCACAATTCCAAGGCACTTCTATCTACTATAAACTTTAGAAAGTTACCAATAAAATTCATCTTATTAACACTTTTCATGTACTCAGCTAATAACAACATTATCTAATTGTTTTCTTAGTCTAGTGCACTTTTCCACAATGTCCTCCCTCGCACACACTATCAACGGTTCAGAATGAACATGATAGAGACAACAATGGCTCAAGATTTGGGCCCACAATACATCGACACTCAAAATGACCACCATAGACAACAAAAGAGGAGGTCAAAGGAAATGTCCTCAAATCAATTCATTAAATTAAAAGAGAAGAAAAGTTGCCGGCGAAATAAATCAAGAAATTTAAGTGTGACAAGTGCCACCACAAGGGAAAAATAAAAGAAAGAAGAACTCAGTGGTCATCCAAAAGTAAAGAAATAAAAAAATACACATTAATCCCAATGACACATCACATAAATTATAAATTAACTCAAGGCAAAATAAATGATTCATCCAACTCACTTCACGAGGTGACCAACATTAGTCACACTAAAGGGAGTAATCGCTACACAACATCCAAGGGTGAAATACCTTGAATGTGTTAGAGAGTGCACGCCATATTTTAAGGCTTTTATTTTAATCCGTATGTCTATATTCTTTTCATTATTTTTATGCAATTCAATATTTTTGAAAATGTAGGCAATTATCCTTTATGAAAGTTGACATAGGTAGGAAGAGATAAAGCAACTACGCACTCACACATGCACAAGAAATATACTCATACCATTACTAATGTTCAAGATATCTTATCTATACCATGATCATACTCACCAAGTTATAATAGAAACAAAGGTTAGAGATTCAATTACTCACTTGATAGTAAACTACAACACTCATTATTTCCATTAATGCACAACTAATAACCTATAGAAGATTATAAATTCCTTCATAAGGTCTTTAAGAAATTTAGTCAATCATATATTTAAACAAGCAAAATAGGTCTCATTACAAAATCCAAAGTTTAATATCAATTTCTACTCTTACCAATAATAATCTTCTGACATACTTCTAGTTATCTAAGTTAACAATATCTTAGTCCCACTTCTAGAACTTAGTTTTCTTTTCATGTAATACCACTTAAATTACAAGAACACACGCATCATTCTATTTAAAATCACTTCCTATTATTACTTGATTACTAGCATTCATAGACTATGTATTTTTTGATATTTTAAGACAAGTTGACATTTAGAATCCCAACACAATTTTCATATAGTTAATTATCATTTTATCTCATTAGAATTCGCTAAGGAATCACTTCTTAGAATTCAATAAAGAAATGATATAGTAACCTTTCTTAATTTATCCATCTAGTTAAGAGAAAAATTTATTCAATACCACACAGTTCCTACACAAAGCTAAAACTTTTATCTTGCCAAACCAAATAAAGACACAATGATATCATTTCGATTTCTACATATGCAATGCACCAATCTTTGCTTCAATGCACATATTTATCTCCTTTTAGTTTCACAATACATTTCCTAATTAAATGATGGGATATTCTATTTAATCAATTCTTCCCTTAAAGAACAAGGATCATGAATGCAATACCTAAATTTCAGTCTCCAATGCAAATTAACTTCATCTAATCTTCCCTTTAATGTTTACGAGTCATATTCATAAATCATTATCCAATCCTTCTACTTAATATCAATAACCCCCAATTATTTGAATCCTTTACCCCAAAGAGAGAAGAGGAAGGAAGGCATATTGCCACACAAATTTATGCAAACTCAGTTTAAATTTCCTAGTCATGCCAAATGTAGCTACCACTTTTAAAGGTATGCAATTTCAACTTCCATAAGATCTCCTACCAATACACGTGCAACTAGCAATCCCAAATCCTTTGATAGCTATGATTTCCTCAAACAATCTTCTATTACATACAAAATCACACATATACCAAAATAACCAATAGTTCTATGTGGTAATCATTACATTACCAACTAACTTCCTTACATTTCACATAGGAGATTAAAATAAGGGAAAAAGGCATTCCAACTACTTTTATTAAGCACCACATACAATTTCTTTGATTTTCACATCATGATCTATGCTAAATTCTTCCTAAATGTATAATACAAATATTTAATCCTTCTATTCATAGGAAGATCAACATAACAAACTAATTTTATGATCGTTGCATTAGTTAAGAGGATACACACATTCTTTTCTCATTCTGCAACATAATTAATCATGTATAAGGAAAGCAACCCTAATCATTCAAGTAAGCACTAGAAATTTATAGAGCAAGAAAGAACATATAGACACTTCTCTTATTCTAGAGACATACATATGGAATAAATACACACTTTACTTAAAGTTATGATTCCTAAAAGGAATTAGAGAGAAACACAAGGCATAGATATCTAAGATTCTAAAAATTCCAATAACACTTCTTATAGCACAAATCTCAAAGATTAACTTGATTGAAAGGAACATCAAGGCATATTCACAAGACTAATAGCAACATCCTTAACCAGAGATCCCAATGTTGCAACATAGGCTCTGATACAAAATGTAATGCCTGCCAAAAAACCCTAGAGAAATATAGCTAAAAACACACTAATTTAATTTTTTTTTAACAATACAACACATAACATAACTTAAGTAATGCAACGAGCACACAACAACATTTAAGTGTTATGAACATAGAATAATTCACTCAAACTATTCAAACAATTATGCAAACGGAAAACAATAAATCATTACTAGTACCTCTCTAGGGTATCTCAACAACATTACCTAATCTACCTAGATAAGAAATAAACATTTACTTTCTTCTAGATCAATACCTCATAATATTAATCAGTATACACACATAGGTGCATCATAGACATACCTAACACTCATGATATGCAACCTACTTAATCTTTTATTTAATATGAGATTCTATCTTTCAATACACCACTATTTCCTTTTTCACTTAGATTCATTTTATACACCAAGTCCAAATGTTCCTATTACCATTAACCAACCTCTAACTATAAACATCACCATACACATACCAAGATTAATCCATTAAATTTCATTAACATGATTTCCATTTATAATTAACTTCTACATAGTCATTTATAATTCTATTCTCCTAGCATACTTATTACTGCATCATGATTCCAAAAGCACATAATGCAATACTCACAAGGTCTCCTTAAACATTTAACCCATAGCTCGTTTAATACTCATACAATCTCTTACACTATATCAACTAACAAACAATCATCTAATTACAAATTAAGGTACAATATCCTAATTCCATAACAACTAATAGCATCCACCAAATGTAGATATAATTCTTAAACTATAACACATGATACATTCTAATCCTTTCCTAAAAGACAAGAACTCATTTAATCATCTTCCCATACACTTACTAGTAATTTCCATTAATAAGATTAGTAATTCATTCATTAAGAACATCCATACAATATTTTCATAAGGAACATTCAACTACATCCCAAGCATTATAAGATTTTCAATCCTACCATTAGATCACTAACTACGAAGTATGATGATATAATTTTAAATTCTTTAATCACAACTCATAAACATGTCCTAAGATATCTTCCAAAATTACTCAAACTCATACATCCTATCAAGACATAACATTTCTTCTACTTAAATCATTAGTTAAAGACATCATTTCAAATCTAATACCATTGTCATAACATTTACCCGATTTACTTTTAACATAGTTCATCAACAATACAAAATACATCATTTAGTTTTGAACAACAATACTCATCCACATCTCATGCATCTATTTCATTTACTATAAATGCATTACAATACCACTCAAGGTTCATCATTACAATTATCTACCATAATCAAAAGCTATCACTATAACTAGAACAACATAGTCATTTCTCATATACATGACTTCTTTTACAACCGTTACATAAGAATTTCATTACATAAATCACATCATCATTTACATTCTTGCTGCAATTATTATCCATGAATAATCTAAAGAAGCATCCTCATCCATGCAAGAAGAATCTAAAGAGAGGAACTTCCCAATGGTTTAAAAGCACCAACCACCCGACCATGTAGAACCAAAGGAACCACCCCCCATGCTAGGAGATGACACAAGGTCCCAACACACACTCTACATCTAGGCTGACACTCAAAACCAAAGAGACTAACCAACAAGGACTCTCAAACAAGAACTCACATAGAGCCAAAAGAATAAACTCCCAAAGTCGTAAAACTCATCAAGACATAAATTCATCCAATAAGCATAATCATAAATCATAAAGGGGGAACACATGTAGGAGTGGAGTGTCATCACATGTCATCCTCATAACATAATAACATAATAACACAAGGCACTAGCCTGATGGACATGTGGAGCCATCTCATCCTATGAGAGACCAAGGGAGATTAGCTTACCGTCTTCACGGTCTTCTCATGCTTATCCTAAAACGTCCTCCCTAGGACATAAGTCATGGGGATCAAAACTATTCATTATCTTGTTTAAATGAGTTATAATTTTCCCATCCCAAGTAAATGATTATCAATGTTATCACTTATTTACAAATCATGGAAAACTCCAATGTGCCCTGGTAGTCTAGACTTCATGCATCCTTACAAGGAACCTCATGCCGGCTTATCTCTCATGACCTCGGTCATCACAAGGAAGCTCACTCCTCCTAACATGGCCCAACAATAAATCACAAGAGTCTCTAAAACAAAATACAAATCTGCAACATAACACTCATATGCATCCAATGGCTTACTCCCCAAAACAAGGATATTCAAGTAGCCAGAAACATAATGAACCTCTTGGAAATACCATATCAAAAGCTATAATTAACCATCAATGAAAAAAATCATAAATATCATAAAAACCTTTTAATTCAAATCTAATTTAAATCTGAGACAAAACTAAAAACAGAACAACAACCAAACTCATATTCATAAAGCCTTATGACAAGGAAACTTGACACAGTCAAAGCTACTACAACATAAAAAAAAATGAGCCTCTTGGCCAACAATAAACATAGGCATATCAAGCCATTAAATTTGTTGTCATTAATGAAAGTAAAACCACAGCAAGGCCAACTCACTTGCTGCCCCAAAACAACAACACTTCCAACTCACCAATCATAGCACATCAATATGGATGAAAGCACAATTCTTTCCCCAATAACATAGGAAGGTAAATATGCTTAAAACCAACAAAATATATCAAATATATTCAGATGTAAAACTAGAAAACTCACCAACACCCTTAACAATGCCTCTGGTACAAGAATTAATCCGAAAAGTACCACACAATCAAGCAACTAGCAAATTAACCTACAGGAAAAACTAGTCCAAGCCTTTAAACCAATTTAAATCCAACCACCAGAAATCTCCAAATTAATCTCAGAAATTCATTCACCAAAGATGCCAACCCCCGTGAATGAACAGGAAGGCCTATTTATAAAAAAAAAACCAAGCAAAACCATGCTCCAATCAAAATATTTCAAAAATATTATATTCCATACCTACCTTCCCAAAGTTCAAGAAAATAAAATATATTTTCTATGTACTATAAACTTCCAGCCAATCAATTCCAAGGGTAGGTAAAATAAATTAAACCATTGACCGGGGATAAAAATAACTTTTAAATAAAAAAATACAAATTACCCCCTTTTAATTACTTAATGGGTAAAATAATATTACCCAATAAATAAAATTCACTTCAACATTAAATAAATAATAAACACTTGAAGGCCAATATTAAATCAAAACTCCATGCACGACACAAACTCAGAAAGACACAGAAGACTTTTCAGCAAATCCAGAAATACAAATATTTCCCACAAACTATAGAATAAAACCTTACAACAAATTTATGCCTTCATATATTTCCTTCCTCACTATACAAATTTTAGATTCATTTCCCCAAGCTCACACATTCAATCTGCAGACATAGAGCATACAAGAAAATTGTAAAATAAAATATAAAAAATGTAGAATACATCTCCAACCTGCAACCTGTGTTATGGAAGAAGCTGAAGAAGAGATTCCACCAGCCAAACCAAATCCAACCCAAGCTCCAGCCAAAATCCAAGAGAGAAGAAAACCAAAATCAAGAAGAAAACTTGCTGGAGAAAATTTTCTAGAGAAGAACCAACCCATGAAAACTTCACGGAAAAGAAAATAAAAAGACAAACATTAACCAAAAACCCTTGCCTAAATCTCAACCAGTCAAAATATTTCAATCTATAATATATTTTACCAACCCCACCATATGACATAATTTTACCTCCCTTTTTAAATTCAACCAATAAGAGAAGAGGGTAGGTAAGGTAAATATAAATCATGCTTTTACAATTTGGTGGGAATGTTTTATCATTTTATTATTTATACAACCCACTTAATATAAAAGTTAAACTAATAAATTAAACATGAGCCACAATTAAATAAATTAAATGGGCAAATTAAATTAAATAAACCAAAGGCTCATAAATGAATTAATGAACTAGATAAACATTAAAAGCCAAATAAATATTAAACCATAGGCGATTAAATAAATAAATAAATACCAATAAAGGTCAAATCACAAATAAATATAAAACACATCATAAGCTAAATAATAAAAATTAAATAAATATTCAATCATCATTAAAATAAATAAACATTTAAATATCAAATAATCAAATAACCAAAAAAGAAAGAATCCAATAAATTAAATTAAACATTAGATAACCAAATAATCAAATCACTATTAATCAAAATAATTAAAATAAACATCATTAATTATTTAATCTCGCAACAATAATCAAATAGTCAATCTCAACATAAAAGGAATAATCAGTCAATACTAACATACCCACAACACAGAAGAAACTTAGCTTACTAACTATCATGACGACTTGCGCCAAGACAGTGATGACTCACAGTGAACAACTTAGACATAGAGTATGTGAGGGGAAATTGTGCCAACTCCGAACCACATACCATTGGGATTTAAAGACACGCTCAGACCTATGGAGCCAGGTGGAGTCGATGTCTAGTACCTACAAATCCTGCATCCACAAAGCAATGATACGACATATGCATATATATATATATATATATTATAATAGACAAGGGTTAGAAAATCACAACGATACATCCCACTCGCAATGAGTGATGTGGAATTGTCTCTATCCCGAAGATAGTCATACAACAATCAAACACACCATAAGATCAACTCATCATAGAAAATCATTAAATATGGTTAGTACATAAAAACATCATCAAGTGCATAATTAGTATAATTCACGATTATAGTAAGGCATGTAAAATCCATCAACAATTATGCTCATCAAATTACATGATCAATATAATCTTTTGATAGTCAATCATATAATAAGCATATAGTGTCTAATAAATCACATGCTCATTAATGATAGTATCAACATCTTATAAATCATCTGAAATAGCCTATGCCCAATAGTGTTTATCATGCATGAATTAAAGGTCAACTCTAGTCAAACAAGTCAAGTCAGGGGTGGACCCTACAAGATGTCCTCAAGAATGATCTTTGCAAAGAAGGAATCTCAACTACATGTTGTGTGTGTGAAAAGTGGTAATCTGCAAGCTGTAAGGCACAAACACTTCAATAAATCATTGCATGCATGGTTAGACAAATATAATCATGAATATAAAAACCATAACAAATCGATCTATTTCCTTCTAAAAGATACGAATATAGATTTTCTCTCAAATCTATCTAAGCAATATTAGTTACTAGAATACACCAAGACGAAGGATTTAATCTATGTGAACACAAAATTGAGCTAAATGGATGCAAGATTAAGCTAGATGAATGCAAGATTAAGCTCGATAGATGCGACATTAAGCTAGATATGCAAGATTAAGCTATGAATGATTAAACTAAATATGCAAAAAGATAAGATGAAATAATTTCAAAGCACAATATTCTTAATGACTCTAGAGCAAAAACTGCATAATAACAATAAATCTCTAGGGTGTCTTGAATGAGAGATGAAATGATGAATTTATAGAGAATCCAAAGAGAGACCAACAATCAAGATCAATTAATGATGAGCAGTTGAGATTCCTCAAGAGAAAGCACAATCTAGGAGAATTCAAATAATTGGATGCTTTGATTCAGTTTCAGAGAAGATTAGATTGAGTTAATCTTGAGATAAATTCCAATTAAAGCTTAATTGGATGCAATGATGTTATAAGTCTGAGTTTGCATTGGAGATAAAATTAGTTGATTTCATGCACTTGAGATAAAATTAGTTGATTCCATGCACATTCCTCTTATTTGCTCAAGATTTTTATTAGAAAAAGCCTTTTCAATACAACTAAACTTCTTTCCTCAAGATTTGCTTTGAGTTTTAATTTTAGAGAAAATGATTTATTCAATTTAATTGCTTTTCTTTCTTTTATGAGATTTCTCAAGTTATCTCAAATTTAGAAAAAGAAATATCTCAAGTTGATTTCTTTTCTCAATTTAATTCCTTTTTTATAAATTAATTCTTTTTTTGATGATTTAATGGAAAATTGATTTACTAATTAAATATGCAAGAATATTTAATTAAATAAATAGGATAATTGATTAAGATGATTTACTTGGAATGATTAATTAATTAAATAAATATTTAATTAATATAGGATTATTTATTTTCCATGTGACATTGATGATTTAGAAATTAATTAGTTAGATGTTCAAGATTGATTTAATTGCCTTTGGTTAGGACCTTGGTGATGTAGTCAAGATTAGGGGCCCATGATTTAGGTGACCATTTTTAGGGTATTTCATTTTCCCCTCTTTGAATTGATGTGCGAGCAGCGCATTGATTCAAAGAATAGTTGATGTCGAAGAGATATCAATTCTGGACTTGATGGATCACAAACCGATAAAGAGTGAGATGTTCAACTTGATTTGAAACAATGAAAATAAATAGGTTGATTAAAATGATATCGATCCTGAACTTGATTGAACTAGGATAGATGAAGAGTGAGATACCATTCTTGAACTTGATGGATCAAGAGATGAGAACTGATCTAGAACTTGATTGAACTAGAACTAGTTGAGCGAAGAGATAAAACTGAGTCCTTACTTGATTGAACAAGAACCAATTAGTGAAATAGAATGTTCGGCTTGATTTGATGTGATGAAACTAAACACCTATTTGGATTGAGCATGTGATCATTGTCAAAAAGACTCTTTAAACCCTTGGTTAGGTTTAAATGAATAACCAACTTGATGAGATGCGATGAAACTGATTACCATTAAGAGACTGATTCAGATGAAGACAATATCAGCTAGATTTGGTGCGATGAAGCTAATATGCCCCTAGAGATTGATTGAAGTTCGATTAATATTTGATTTGAAAAGATTTTCTGCTCGACTTTAGATGAAGATTTGAAAAATTTCTTGACTTTTTGATTATGTAATCACTGATAATGTTGATGTAATGAGCATGCCCCCTCTAGAGCGAAATCAAAAGATAGTGAGATCGCAGTGATTCTAGGCAATTTTGATAAAATGATTTAGTGATGATAATCTGAGCATGAAGATTAATGCAAGAATTAATTTGAGATCAGAATTGATTTGGAAAAGATTTGAGCATAGAATGATGTAAAGATTGACGCAAAGATGAAAGTCTCAAGTGGTCAACATTGTGAAAATTTTACTAGAAAATTGATGTTAGATTTTGATTTCGATCCTGAAAATTAGCGAAGAAATGATGACTGTTTCAAATTCAGGCTTTTATTCAAAGGATGAAGAGAATAATGTTATCATGCAGAAATCACTATAAATACAAAACATAGTATGAATGCAACCTAAAAATTAGTCATTGGATTTGGTATGTTTAGTTATCATCACTGAGCATTTTATAATGTCAGAGATAGACATAAGCACCAAGGCATGAAGAGCTAGGATGTCCTAAATGTCATGTCCTTTTGATCTAGCAAGCAAACATAAGCACCAAGGCATGAAGAGCCAGGATGACATGAATGTTACTTGCGTGCAAACACACCAAACAAAGCAGATTTCCTTCCTTGTCATATGTAATATTGATTATCTTATCCGCAATGACCCTTTTATCATTCATATCCTAGGACATATTAAGCATTCATCCAGATTGCATGATAAAGAAATTTACTCAAAATAGACAAGGAAATTGTTCCAACCTCCTTGTAGCATACAAATAAACAGAGTCGAGGTATATGTGGTGATTTCACCTTTATGTGAAGGAACTTATCACAGACACCCATCTTATGAGATATTTTCAGATCATCGGAATCATTCCTACAAGCAGAAAACAAAGAAAAGTATTACGCCCCCAGTCCTTGCTCCTCTTAGTCAAGATAGACTTCCTCGAGTTACTTAGAGGGAATAATAATTGAAAATAAATTTAAAAGATAACACACAAAGAAACATATCAATCATATCTCAAATAGTTTTAGCGATTGTTTACAAGCTAAAGCAAAGATGCAGGAAAGCGAGAAATAAAACAGGAAATGCCAAATTTGTGTTGATATGATTTTTAGGATTTTTTTCAGCACATTTTATGATTTTTTAAAATGTTTTTCTTGATTTTTTCAAGACTTTTTATTTGATGTTTTTGATATTTTTCTTAGCTATGCCTCCAGTATGCAGACCTATATGACATGATGATATGTAGAATGCATGTGGAGACAATGAATTTTTTATATGACCTATGTTAATGCAATATGCATGATGAAGATGCATTTCCTATTCAAACAACGATGACTATGTTTGTTTAGCATTTCATAATACACCAATTGAATTGGAGATACAAAACATTTCATAGATAAGTAGTCAATTGATCCTTAAGGTCCCTTGGAACATCCAAATTAATACACTTAGTGACTAGGATTTACAAATGGAGATGCGAGAAACTTCCCCATTGATTATTGAAACTTTGATCTTCTTTTGCCCATGTAAGTGCAAATGAGTTAATTCATGCTCTTGTGTTCACTAAAGATCCTTAGCATCCTATATGACTAGCTACATGGATTATTCTAACTTCAAAATCATCTTGAATAGAGTCTCGCTGCCAGCAAGCTTTTAGAGCTCCGACAAGGTTATAGACTATAATTTCTCAAATATTGCTCCATTGCCAGCAGGTATCCATAGCCCTAATGGAGTTACTTGCATGTTCCCACAGTCAAGATTTTTTTTGCACTTTGTATGCAGGATATTTCAATTATATATCATTGCTCTTTTTCCCTGAGATGAATATTTGGCATAGAACTTTTTCTTTTTTCTTTTTCTTGCCTTGACTTGTAAGTAATGAAACCTACTTAGGTGTGACAATTACAGCAGTGCTGAAGTAGAATTTTAGATTTTTCACTAGTCATATGATCAACTAGGTGTCCAAAATAAATTAGAGATTTTTTTAATGTGTTTGAGATATAGAAATTAATAGATTTTGGGTTAACAAGTCTCAAATAGTGAAATTTGTTGGTGTAAATAATTATTCATCTTGGATATTATTACACCTTACTTAATTTTACTTAGGAAATGCATTTCATAATAGTTTAGGTATGAGACACTTGGGTGTTTGTTCCACATTGGGATAGTGTGTGTAGGAGAATTTCCACCTTTTATGGTGTTGATCTTGTTGTTACACTCCACATTCAGTGGGTGATCCACCTCATGTGGAATATTATATTGTTTCTCCTACCTACCGACACCTATTTCCTACCTACCCTTTTTTCTTATTGAGCCACATGTCATGTTTGTGTGCTCACATATCCATATAGCCTTGCCTATATAAGGAGGCTCATATTCATTGTATGCAACGATCGATTGATGATTCAGTTGATCAGTATTTTCATCTTGATAGAATACATTTTATTTCTATCATATATTTTGTCTCTCTTATTTGTGCTTTCCATTGCCTCTTGATCTTGGCAAAATCTCACATGGTATCAGAGCCATTAGAGTGTCATTAGTTTGCTAATTGAGAGAAGTTTGATGCTATTTGGGGTTGCGTATTTTGGAGTTTTCTATTGCAGGTTATTATTGAAGCTTGATGGGTCAAATCTGAGGTTACCATTGGATTGAGGAGGTACAAGAAAGTTAGTTTTTCCTTTTGTTTCATTTAAATCCAACTTTGGAGGCTAAATCTAGAGGCATTTGAAGTTTGATGCTACGACGGAAATTTTCCAGAAATTATAATTTTGCAGACATTTTTCAAATAGCGATATCTCACTCATCCGGACTCATTTTTTCGAGCAATTTTTTTTGTTTTGGGGTAGAATTTCATGATCTATACAGTGGTGTAGGAGTTTTCTGATTTTTGGATACAGGTTTTTCAGAAATTGCGAAATCCCGATTTTTACAAATTTGGAGGCTTCGTTTGGGCTCATATGGACTCCTTTTCAGGTGCCATTTTTTTTTAAAGTGCATATTTTTTCATCTACTTTTATAATCTGCCATCTGTTTGAGTGATTTTAAGTAGAAATTGTACTTTCAGTATTTGGCCATTTTTGGCATATTTGGTACTTGCATTTTGCTTGGATCTCAGTTTAGATCACTAGCAGTATTTGTTGAAGTCTCTTAGATATCATTTTGAGAAGTTGTAAATTGAAATCAGAAGTCCACTTTGCCTTGTTTTGCAAGTGGTCCATTATATACGCACTAAGTATAAAGTGCCAAAATCACCATTTTGGGGGATTTCTTGATTGAGTATTTTGGGGGGGTGTCTTGTGTGATTGTGTCTCTCTCTATCTTGTGTTTTTTCATTTTGGTGCTATGGGTTATCCTAAATTTCCACTTTTAACTCCTCATAATTATGCATCATGCAAAATTAAGGCATAGAGTAAACTAATGGAAAAAGGACTCATTCGTTATGTAAATGAAACTATTATAGCACCACCTGATCCTAAGGTTGATCCTAATGCTCAAATTGAATGGCTTACTAAGAATGCTATGGCACTTGGAACTCTTAGAAAGTATGTATCAGATGACCTCATTTTCCACATTGATAAGTGTACAACAATTAAAGAGGCTTGGGATATTTTTAAGAAATTGTATGGTCAACTTGATGAGATTAAGGGCTACAAGCTTGATAGTGAACTCACAACTTTGGATCCCAAAGATTTTGATACAATCCAAGATTATGTCACAAAAGCCACTGAGTTAAGAGCAAAGCTAAAGGATTGTGGAATTGACAAAAAGGATGCTCAATTGGTTTATAACTTGTTGGACAAGCTTCCTTCAGAGTATGCAGCCTTTGTATCTAGCTTTCACACCCATAGGTTAACTCAAGGTTCCTCATACACTTCTCCCTCATTTGATTCATTCACGGAGATGTTGATACTTGAGCAATATAAGTTGACCATGATGGGGATTCTCAAATCTTCAAAGTCACAAACTTTGGTGGCTAACAAAGGGAATCAAAGTAATCAAGGAAAAGGAAAGAATCAAAAGCAACCTAAGTCAAAACCACAACAAGATGGAGCACAATCTTCCTCTCCACAACAAGGTGATTCACCATTCTCACCTAAAAGAAATCATATAAGGACAATCTTTTTTGTGGATATTGCAACAAGTTAGGACATGATGAACATCATTGTTATAAGAAGGCTACTGATGAGTTGAAGAATCTTCTTGAGAAGAATAGAATCAACCTACCTTCTAGAATGTCTACATCGGCTTCTTCTTCCCAGGATAAAGGAAAGGATCACTCTTTTGGGATAGATAAAGGAAAGGGACAAGCTCTTTATGCTACTATAAGTCATAATTCAGGGAGATGGCTTCTAGATTCAGGGGCTTCTCATCATATGGCATCTTTGCAGTCTATGTTTTCTACATTTGAGCCTTGCCACATGCCACAGATTTTGATGGGCAATCATACATACATGGATGTGATTGGGAAAGGATCTATTGCCATTGGGAATAACTCCTTCAATGATGTGTTGTGTGTACCCCACTTGACAAATAATCTTCTTTCCATCTATCAAGTCACACATGGGGCAACTAGGAAAACTGTGGAGTTCACACCTAATTTAGTTATCATTAGAGACTTGGAGAGTGGAGCTATCATTGTGACTGGGGTGGTTGATCATGCATATCGGTTGTACTCTTTTTCAGATTTTGGTCCTATTGATAAGGTTGATTCTTCCTATGTTAATGATTCAGATTTTGAGGAGAACTTTGGGCATTTGAACTTGGGGATTCTCACATGTGACCCCATTCTTGAGCCTTGCATTTCATCTCCTTCTATTGATATCACACCACCTATTGCACCTGATGATGCAGATAGTGCGACAATTTTGCCTTCATGTGATTCAGTGCAGCAGGATATTCATTGTCTTCCAACTTCAGATTCATGGGATGATTACTTGATAGACATTGTAGGTTTGTTTGTGGAATCCTACATTACAGATTTGGGAGACATCATTGATGACATTCATCTTCTCTTTGATGAAGATGATCCTTCTTCAATTGTTGTGAGGGATCACTCTGACCCTCTTGTGCATTCTCTACATGATCAATCTTTAGAGGTTGACATGATTGTGGATACTTTTGTGCAACACTTGGAGGAGGTCTCTTTATCTTTTGAGGAGACATATGAGTCTTTGGATATTGTTCTACATTCTTCTCCAGTAGATCTTAGAGTGCCTTTTTCAGCAGTGTGGCACAATTTACCACCTTTGGAGGGGGTATCTTTCAGCATCGACATGGGGACTCTTGAGTAGTTTTCAGAGATTCCTTTCATCATGAGTTTTCTTCATACATCTTCCCTTCATGGTTGGGGAGACTTCATGGATACACCTTTGGTTTTGTTTCTTCCTAAGGGGAGGAATGTTGTTCGACATTCATGAAGCAATTTCTTCATTCATCTTCGAGCTTCTATCATTGGTGCAAATTTCATATTGAGGGGGGGCTTCCTAGTCTCTCTTCTTCTTCTCTCATATGGGGGGGACTTTTTCCTCATGGGGTTTTGTCCTTCACATACTTCTATGAGAGTTATTTGTATCTAGTTTTCATCTCTCTTTTGGGGGAGGGTTTTTTCCCATTGGGTTTTTCTCTCTTTTCCCGCTTTGTGAGAGATTTCATTGCATTGGTTTGCATGCATTTGCATTTGTGGGTACCTAACATGGCCTCGTAGCCGGGACCCATATTGCATTGCTTAGTTGCATTGTTGACTTAAGTGCATTCCACTAAGTTGCACTTAAGGGAGGGTGTTGGTGTAAATAATTATTCATCTTGGATATTATTACACCTTACTTAAGTTTACTTAGAAAATGCATTTCATAGTAGTTTGGGTATGAGACACTTGGGTGTTTGTGCCACATTGGGATAGTGTGTGTAGGATAATTTCCACCTTTTATGGTGTTGATCTTGTTGTTACACTCCACATTCAGTGGATGATCCACCTCATGTGGAATATTATATTGTTTCTCCTACCTACCAACACCTATTTCCTACCTACCCTTGTTTCTTATTGAGCCACATGTCATGTTTGTGTGCTTACATATCCATATAGCCTTGCCTATATAAGGAAGCTCATATTCATTGTATGCAATGATCAATTGATGATCCAGTTGATCAGTATTTTCATCTTGATAGAATACAGTTTATTTCTATCATATATTTTGTATCTCTTATTTGTGCTTTCTATTGCCTCTTGATCTTGGCAAAATCTCACAAAATCACTACCCAACCATAAGTAAAGCATCGTCATAGGGTGATGTTGAAAATGAATGGCCTTAGGAACTCAAATAATTCATGTCTGAATATCTAAGAAAAGAGAAGACCCTTGTTTGTCTTGAATGCAAACAAATTATAAACTTGGGTCTAGTTGCCTTGTTTTATTAATGTTGCTATATGCCAATGCAGAAATTTTGAGAATGTGATGTAGTGCTTTGAATAAAATGATATGCAATGCAAATTTTATTTTTGTTGTTTATATTTTTTATTTATTTTTACTTTTGACTTTTTAGTTGTATAGGTTGCTAGAGAAAAGAATGCTAAGTGTATAATTTCTTCAAGAGGATAGTGTTGATCGGTTCATAGAGTTGTTCTCCTTTTGGTGTTGAGAGTTGATAAGTGCTAGAGCCAAAGACTGCAATAACAATGTAGGGACCCAACCAGTTGGGTTCAAACTTCCCTTTTTGTTCTCGAAACTATTGATTTTTAGGATTCTCTCTCAAAACAAGGTCACCAACCTAAAATTCTCTTTGTCAAACTTTCTTGTTATACCCTCTAGACATTCTCTTTTAGTAATCTCTAAGATGATCAAAAGCCAATTGTTGACGTTCATCTAGCAACTCGAGTTCTTGTAATCTAGATATTATGTTATCTTCATTAATAATAAGACCTTGCAAGGAAACTCTCAAATAATGAATTTCAACCTCAATAGGAAAGAGTGCTTCAACCCCATACACCAAAGAAGAAGGTGTAGCCCCAGTAGGTGTTCTGATACTTGTTCAATAAGCCCATAGTGCAGGATTGAGCTGCACATGCCAATCCTTCCCATATTTGTTTACTGTTTAGTGCAATATGGTTAACAAAGTTTTGTTAGATGCTTCAGCTTGTCCATTACATTGAGGGTAATATATAGAAGAACAATGCTATTTCATTTTGAGCTTGTCATAGAGCTCATCTATATCTTTTTTTTTGAACTGTGTGTGAAAAGTGGTAATCTATAAGTTGTAAGGCACAAACACTTCAATAAATCATTGCATGCATGGTTAGATAGATATAATCATGAATATAAAAACCATAACAAATCGATCTATTGTCTTCTAAAATATGCGAGTATAGACTTGCTCTCAGATTTATCTAACCAATACCAGTGACTAGACTACACCAAGATGAAGAATTTAATCTAAATGAATACAAAATTGAGCTAAATGGATGCAAGATTAAGCTATGAATGATTAAACTAAATATGCAAAAAACTAAGATGCAATAATCTCAAGCACAATATTCTCAATGACTAGAGAAAAAACTACATAATAACAATAAATCTCAGGGTGTCTTGAATGAGAGATGAAAGGCTAAATTTATAGAGAATCCAAAGAGAGACCAACGGTCAAGATCAATTAATGATGAGCAGTTGAGATTCCTCAAGAGAAAGCACAGTCTAGGCGAATTGAAATAATTGGATGCTTTGATTCAATTTTAGAGAAGATTAGATTGAGTTAATCTTGAGATAAATTCCAATTAAAGCTTGATTGAATGAATTGAGATTATAAGTCTAAGTTTGCATTGGAGATAAAATTAGTTGATTCCATGCACATGAGATAAAATTAATTGATTCCATGCACAGTCCTCTTATTTGCTCAAGATTTTTATTAGAAAAAGCCTTTTCAATGCAACTAAACTTTTTTCCTCAAGATAAGCTTTGGATTTTTAATTTTAGAGAAAATGATTTATTCAATTTAATTGCCTTTCTTGCTTTTTTGAGATTTCTCAAGTTATCTCAAATTTAGAAAAGGAAATATTTCAAGTTGATTTCTTTTCTCAATTTAATTCCTTTTTATTTTTCAAATTAATTCCTTTTTTATGATTTAATGGCAAATTGATTTATTAATTAGACATGCTAGGATACTTAATTAAATAAATAGGATAATTGATTAAAATGATTTACTTGGAATGATTAATTAATTAAGTAAACATTTAATTAATTTAGAATGATTTATTTTCCATGTGACATTGATGATTCAAGAATCAATTAATTAGGTCTCAAGATTGATTTAATTGCCTTTGGTTAGGACCTTGGTGATGTAGTCAAGATTAGGGGCCCATGGTTTAGATGACCATTTTTAGGGTATTACACATGTGACATACCCTAAAAGAGTAACATAATTAATATACACCAACATATAATATTGGCATATAAGTTAACTAATCACAATTCAAATAAGATGCATATTCAATACAAATTGTAAACAAGATATGTACAAAGAAGAATATCATATAGCTTCGTAGGCCAAATGAAATGGTCATAATGGTGAGATCATGAACCTATGAAATCTGGTCCATAATCAACACCTATCAAACCCCACACAAATATACATTAGAAATTTAATAAACATTATAAAACATTAATTTTAATTCAATGTCTTATTCTATTTTGACATTAACTATAAAAATTTACGTCTGGTGAAAATACACGTGCATGAGTTGTGGCGGGAATGGTCGATGATGCACCAAAATCTACTGCTACATCCTGAAATGCATAATATTTGCATTAGTTTAATTTAATTATAAATATATTTAAATTTGGAAATTAAAAGTATTTATTAAATAAAATATTATAAATTCAAATCAACATACCTGAGTAGCAAAGACCTGCTCCATTAGATCATATGTCAATGTCACATCATCTAGTCTGCCAGCCTAACAACTAGCTCCACAACATGTGCACTCATGGTAGATTAAACCATCTATTGGCATTAGATTATCATTGATGTCAATAGTTGAGTTGATGTAGAAAATGATGAGGTGTCCCAAAATGTAGATGTAGCAGAGAACAGATTAGTCAAATATGCAAAGTCATGCAGAGCTGATTAATGTCGATAGTTGCATTACTTGATAGAGTGTTAGTGTAGCATCATGTAACACATTGTGTTAGTCCCACATGGAGATATAGAAGGAAATCATGTGATGTTCTATTGGGACTAAAAATTGGACGAAGAAGTCATCAGCCATTGAGCTGGCAAGGGATTCTGAAATCTGGTCTAACTGAGAAAAAGTTAGTTGCACTTGTGTATAACATGCCATGCTAGTCGCATGCAGTTATAGGGAGTATCAGTCATAGTTGTATATAACATGTTGTGTTAGTTACAAAAATGTTACAGGCAGAGTGCATAACATGTAGGTTATCGCTAGTGTTATCTCACGGTCAACTTGTTGCATTGACCAAAGGGCTGTTGTGAAACTGCAATGATGAAGTGCATAACACGATGGTTATGTGATGGGGGATGCACATACCATGATAGGTTATTGTGCCCCGCTATCTCATGGTAGGAATGGTTGAAGTAAAATAAAACTGCTAAGTAACATCAAAGTGAAGCAAACGGTGCATCCTGCTATCCCACAATAGGAATGGTCAAAGAAATGTGACCTTGCGGGGTAACACAAAAGCAAAGTAAATGACTTCCCCTGCTATCCCACGTTGGGGAAACTTAAGGGAGATGACTGTATGGGGTAGAATAAAAAAGAGGAGGTTAGGGCTCCCTGCCATCCCATAGCATAAAAATCCAAAGTAGGAAAGGTCACACATGGTAACAAACATGAAGAAATGCACCCCACTAGCTTGCACCCCTACTATCCCGCAATGAAAAAGATAGAAAAAGGTTGAACTTTTCGGGATAACATAACAGTGAAATAAGTGGTAGCTCTTGCTATCCCACGATGAGAAAATCTTAAGAAAGTTGGGCATGTGGGATAAAAAAATCAAAGTAGATAAAGGCATCCCGCCACCCCACAAGAGTATGGAGGCCAACATGAAACCAGTGTGAGGCAAAAAATTCAAAGGGGAAATGGTGTCTCTCACTATCCCATAATATGGAAAAGAGAAAAGTGATGGTTGCACAAGGTAAGTAAGAATAAAGAGAATGCTATATCTTGCTATAGCGCACATGTAAAATGGGTGTATGATGATCTTGCGGGGTAACACAAGGTGAAGGGAGGGATGTCTCCCACTATCCCACACCAAGAAAAACCAAAGAAAGAAGACCTTGCAGGGAAACAAAAGAAGAAACAAAAGATGGAGACCACTATCCTATGGCACCAAAGACCAAAGGCTAGAAGCACTATTAATTAAGATAAAATAAAGACGAACAAGGCTCCCGTTGTCCCACACCAAGTAAGATGGTCCTACAGGGTGAAGGAAGAGGTAATTCTTGCTATCCTGCATCAAGAGCATAGAGGAAAAACTTCATTGAAGCTTACCCCACATGAGTAAAATGGGCTTGTAAATGATGATGCACGATAATGAGGGGAAAGAAGATAATGGCTCCCACCATCCCATAGGTATACATGTGATGCAGGTATGCGGTGACATAGTTTAAGGTCATTGTGATTGTTAGAGGTGATTATGTCGAAACGTTGGCAGCCTGATAGATACAGAGGTCCACGTGGTAGGTTTATTGAAGTTGACCATATGACTTTGAAGGCAGATTTTGATGCCACATATGTAGCTCGATAGATAAATTGCTCATGCAGATAGTCAACTGAAGCTAATTAGGCAATTTCAACATCCAATAAGAAGATTTTGATGATACATTTGCATGTCGATAGGGAAGATGATCCACATGGCAGTTTACCAAATTTAACCAGGTGATTTCAACGTTGAATGTGAAGACATGTGGCTTCTTGGCGATCAAAGAGGAGATCTGATATGATGAAGTCAATGATAAAGATGATTTTAATAAGGTAGTTGTCGATCTTTTTAGGGCAGGTTGAGAAAGAGTGAAGAACTCATTAATGGTGACCCTGTTGCAGACTAGTGTGTGGCTCAAGGTGATCTAGGAAGAAAATATCAGATCTTACATCTAGATAGAGATTACTAATTTAAGTAATGTGAGTATAGAGAATGTTCAGAAGACATGAAGAATGCATTTAATAAGTGCGGTAAATCTGAAATAGATAATCAAATCTTCTATTGTTGTGATTCCCTAGATGTCAAAAAGGGATTCTTTTAAAAAATTCTAATTTGGAGGGAAAATATTGTATATAATGATGATCAAATGAAGAGATGATTGAGGAGATCTGACCGTGGTAGTTGAGGTTTCTATATTGGCAGGCATATCTAATTGTGCAGTAGATTTCTTGGAAGCTCAAGAAGATTATTTTTTATTTTTATTTTTGGTAGGAAGATCTGTGTATTCTCAAGATAGAAGGTAGTTGAAAAGATTGTAGAGGTTACTAAAAGAAGAAAAAAGGCAACATTAAATGTGGATGGCTACCAGACTGGAATGATGAGACAAGGTAGATCATTCAATGGCTCGAGAAGATTTTGTTTGATTTTCTTTTTGGAGGGAAAATATTTGGAATAAGTAGTTGACCACCAAGGAAGAAAAAAAGGTGTGTGTAGTTGTTGAATGTAGAAGAAAGAGTGAGTTGCAAATGTGTAAGTGTAGAAGCTCTACAAAAATAGAGGTGACAAAATAGATGAGAAAGTAGAGGGCCTTAGGTGTGCATAACACGATGCCAGTGCAAACATAGCATTGCAGAAAAAGATTGCATGCAGAATGATCAGAAGGTGAAGAGGAGATAAGAGGGAGCCAAAAAGAAAGATCAGATAGAGAAGAGCACAAAGGTGAAGAGAAGAGATTAAAGACCAGAGGGTGTAGAGTCAAGGTAGACAACAAAGAAGGTTAGTCATTCAGAGTGAGGCTAAGAAAGTGACCAAAGCATAGCAGAGAGCAGAGAGCAGCAGAGACCAAAGATTGGAGAGCAGAGAACTGAGATTGAGGACTAAGATTAGAGAGTAGAAAAGAATTAGATCAATCTTAAGAGCATAACATTTGTGAGTTACAAAACTTCATTTGTAACAAGGTGCTTATTTGTTATTGAATATTTCTTTATTTTAATTCTCTGAGTGGGTTCTCAGAATAGAGGTAGGTGCTCCTTTGGGTTAGTGCCCATAAAATTTGTAAATAGTTTTTCATTGTGAGGCTGGATTGGAGCAATAGACTCCAACAACATTTCTCACTGAGGTTTTTACCCACCGTGGGTTTTCCTCATATATCTTGTGTTATGAGTTTGTCTTGTGCGTGTGTGCAAATATGTTTAATATCTCTACGCATAGCTTCTTGAATTCTATTATTAAAGCTTTGTTTATTTACAAAGTTAAAGTTTTTTATTATCATTGATTCACCTCCTCTCAGTGGTCTATTCATGTTCATCACCATCTACACATGCAGTGGTATCTACCCCATAGCACACATCATAGCGAGTGATGCATTGGTGACCACTAGGCATGCTAGAAGTTGATGGTCTAGCTGCAACACCATCATCTGTTGTTGCACCATCATCTTGGCCAAGAGGCTAGGATAATTGTGTCCCATGCTAGATGATGGTGTCAGTTAGTGTGGTAGCTTCCTAAGAGTGTCCATCTCTATAGACTCCTTCAAGGCTACAAGGATTGTCATGTGCGCAAGGGGTTTCATAGCTAGTGGAGCCCGATTTTGGGGGTTTTGTACCTCTTGAGACCCTAGTCTATCCTAGGTAGAGCCTCTACCCCTACCCTGGAACTCCCTCATATCAAAATATAAAGGCACCTATGTTAGGTCCCAAAAACAACTGAGAGGGGCGGTGAATCAGTTGTCCAATAAATTCAACCAAAATTAACTTAACCAAAACTTAATTCTTAATGCTGGTAAACCAAACTTTATGCTGGTAGACAATTTTATTAGTTAATTGCAGTACCGATAAAGATTAATGCATGAAACAGAAAGATAATAACATACACAACACATAACACAAATATTTGTACGTGGAAACCCTATAAGAGGAAAAACCACGGTGGGAAGCCTTACCCACAATCAAATGATACTACTACAGATAGTATGTGTATACAATATGGAGTCTGTACATGCAGAAAGGCCAGGTGCCTAGAGCTCACTACTCAATCACAAAATGAGTCACACTGACTACAATTGGATGGTTAAATCCAATGATAATGTACCACTTAAAATAGCATCTTCATATGTTGGATTCAGTATCGGTTTAGTTTTGATTATCTTCCTCAAAACCTTCCTTCAACCTTCAAATGATGTTTGTATGTATAGCTCTACTTATTTTCGCATATACCCTATTACAATCCTTTTTCAAATGCATGTCAATCTCACAAATGAGATCTTACATTTATACCGAAAGCTAAGACCAAATGAATAGGTCAGCTCACTAAAAGATATTACAATAATTACAAATAAATCAATAAGAGATGCATCATGTCGGCTCAATGCATTTATAATAATAATAAATAATCTCCATAACGTGTCATGTTGATCTGGAATAGATATGCTTGTCGGTGCATAACTTGGACCTATTTGCCGGTAACAACAAATATGCAAACCCAAATAGATCAATAACCAAATTGCCAAAACCAAGAGATCAAATAATGTCTTCAACATAACCAAGTAGTCTCCAAGTCATTCCAAGTGTCAGTGAATAATATAACCTATTGGTGAACCAAATACTGGTGATTGTGCATAAGTCTCTGACTTGCCGGTGAATGAAACAAAGATCTCCAAGTGCTAATAAGTGTTGACAAGTGTTGACAAGTGTTGACATCAATGACAAAACCATATCAACATACAAAGTGAACTGAACTGTTATGTTGGAATGTGAATAGGTATGTGAACCGGTACATACAAAGTTTGTATTAGGGTTTCATTTGATATGACTACTGGTTGGTAGTCTCAGCTTCAGGGTTTTTGGTTGATGCATTCCAAGTCTATTTGATTCAATTGATGACATCCTGTGACGAGTTAGCATTGAAATGAAGATTAGACCATGTTACCATGTCAACCTTGTGCGCATGAATAATCTCCTTGAGGATCTTACATGAAAAAGATTGATTCTATCTACCTCACGAATGTGCAAAATCTTAGTAAATGGTGGAGAACGCGTGATGGGTTATCAACTTCTAGAAGCAACAAAGAATGAATGATGCAGAATGTCTTGAGATTTGTTCAAGATTGTTTTACCCTATGTAATGTGTTTAAACGGTCAAGATTGGACCAACTATATTGTTAACCTAGATGCTTAGGGTTTTAGGTTTTGACTACCGACCTAATTGTTATCTATAAGGTTGATGGTGATTCTCATTTGAAGTTGTTGGCAAATGAATGTATCTGTGAGGTGATTCTTGCCAGACCAAGAAGTGAGTAGAGATCTACAGAGTGTGATTGCAGATGTAAAGGAACTGAAGTGGATCTGCCTTGGCATTAAGTGTTGTTATCATATTAGTCTATTACCTGTTGACTTCTAACCATTTCAGCAGATGGAAAATCCCTTTACCGGGTAGCTTTAACAAGCTTTTTGTAAATCCTTTAACAAGGTGACTCAAAATCATTGAGTTCTTTAAATCCTCTGACAAGGTAACCTTTAACAGGGTTTTAACCTCTAACCGGGTATTTAGCCATCCCTTAACTGGGTGATCCCTAGTAGGATCGATTCCTAGCAGAACCTATTGTAAAGTTTATAACCGGACTAGGCTCCTAACAGAGCGAACTTCAGAAGAGTTCAAGAACAACTTGTGGGTATTCATCCCCACCATGATTTTTCCCAGTTGGGTTTCCACGTGAAAAATAAGTGTGTCATGTGTGATGCTTTTTCATGTGATGTTTTAGTGTTTTCTTATAAGCGGTAATGCAAGCTGATCCAGTGGTCATTATATTTCTGATTTATTACTTGTTTAAGCATATGGGTGAAGTGGAAATGGGATATTAGGTTTTGTGAAGATCTAAGTGTTACCCGTTTATGTCTTTCACAGTCATACTGTGTTTTATCGGTATTGCCTTGATTTAGATCAGTGATGTTGTTTACCAGTTAGTACAGTCTTTGCAGTTTAAGTTGTTAAAGAAGTTTTTGTCTATATTGATTCACCCCTCCTCTCAGTATATGTTGAGTATTTACTGTTCATCATTATTCATCAATTGGTATCAGAGCATCCTCTAGATCCTCTATGTTGTAAGCTTAACCTCTTGAGGAAAAGATCCTATTCTAATGATGAAGAGGGAATGTCCTAAGTTCAACAGAGATAAATTTAAGATATGGAAGGACAGAATGAAGATATACATTAAAATCATGGGTGCTCAACACTGGAACTATGTTGAGAATACTTATGTTGTCCCTACCGGTACTCCCACCAATGATCAAAGAAGAGAAATTCAGGTGAATGGGCAAGTCATGGAAGCTCTTATCAGCAGTCTATCTGATATTGAGTTTATAGATGTTCAGGATAAAGACAATCCCAAAGATGTATGGGATACTCTGGAGTCTATCTATGGCGGTGATGAGCATGTGAAGCAAGCTAAGGAAGAAAGCCTTAGAGGAAAATTTGAAGACATGCAGATGGTTGAAGGAGAGACCATTCAACAATATTGGATAAGGATTAAAACTATTGTTGGAGACATCAAGAGTGCAGGAGGTACAATGGATGATTCCACCATTGTTAGCAAAGTTTTGAGATCCATATTACCGGTCTATGCAATAAGGGTTGCCAGTATTCAAGAGTTGAGATCTATTGACAAGGCAAAGGTATCCCTAGATTTCATCATTGCTAAGTTGACCGCTATGAGCTAAATAGTTACGATGGTAGTGTTCAAAAGATTGATTCACCCTTTAGAGAATCTGTTACACTATCTAGAAAGGGTAAAAGGGTTAGTACCAGATGTGAGCCAAGACAAAGTAGAGATATGGATGATGAGGAGATCTTGATGGAATTTGAAGCTCTTCTTGCCAAGAAACTTCCTAAGGGAATTGGAAAATACAGAGGTAAGCCCCCTTTTGTAAGGCCCTCCCCAACCAAGCTTTGATTAACTTAGTTGACCATGTTTGACCCTACTAATAAATGCTATAATTCAATAGGATGGGCTATGTTAGACAGATAGATTGGTGCGAAAAGTAATTGAACCAGGTTACAGAATCATTTCACCTTGAGGTGTATATTTTTAGGCATTATGGATTTAGAACTTATATGATTCCATGATTTGGATAACATTCCTATATGTTGATGCTTCATTTATATGCTTTATGATATAGAACTCTATATGATTCTAGAATAGGATGAATTTGAGATGATATATGTCATAATTGGATTTGTAGGACTTTACTATGATGATAAAAATAGGATGCATATTTTATGTGTGAATCAAAATTATGAGAATTATGATAATTGCTTATGTGGATTTATTTGGATATAAGATGTATTGATTTGTTTAGGTGTAAATTGTATGCAGAGTGTTTTATGTGTATTCTTATTCGTGTGTTTTATATTATATGAGGTTATTTGGAATTATTAATGTGTAATTGAGATGCGTAGGAAAATTATCCATGTGACCATGGAAATATTATGGAGAAGCAAACCTAGACCTATGTACGTTCGTAAACAAACCAGGGTTTGTCTATTTGGATAGACAACACCCCGTTTGTATCGTATTTTATTCATGAAAGTGATTGTTGCATGAATGTTAAATTGAATTTTGTTAATTTGTATAAATCCAACAAGAGACAAGATTTCATGTATAATTTTGTAAAAGTATTTTTATTGTGTCACTTGACACGTGTTGATTTATGTTTTGGTTTTTTTTTTTAAATTGTCTCTTGGAGGGAGTTGTTTAACCATAGCTTTTTCAATTAAATTAATGAGATTCTATAATTGCCTCGGGAAGAGAATCTTTGGGGTGGTCAACTTAAGTTTGACCCGAAAATTAACTTCAGAGGGGTTTAAAGGGGTTAAATGGACACCTAGGGGTAGTTTAAGAGTGTTTCCCAGAGCCCATAAGGTATACCTAAGGGTTAGAAGTAATTTTAGGCATGTTTCAACTCCCATGTGACCATTTAGACACCCTAAAAGTGACTTTTCTAAGTTGTGCGAAAATTGAAATTAGAAGGATCATCTAAGTTGTAAACTTTTCTTTTGGATGTGAGATTCCTTTCCCATTCTCTCCTACCTTTCCCTTTCAGTTTTAGAAACTTGTGAGAATTCTCACTAGGGTCTTCTTAAGCAAGAATGAGAGATTTTGTGGCTAATCACCCACTCTCCATTTTTGGAGACAAGATTTTGAAACAAAGACAAATTTGGTTTTAGAAAATTTGGCTAAGTGTAGAGAGGCAAGGGTTTGTGGAATTGGGCTGCTCATCTTCAACCAATCTAGCATACCTTTGGGCAGTTGAAAGTTGGTCATATTTTCTCCTTGTATTGTTTTATATTGCATGTTGTGTTGAAAGGATTTGCTTGTGTAAAAAGGCTAGTTTCTTGCATGTTTTCCTTGGAAAATTATTGTGTTCTATGTTTTATTTTTATATGCATTTTATGTGCTTTGGGAGTAATCAAGGCCTCCTACTCTTGGGAGAGAGGATGGTCTTGTGGGTGGTAGAAGTGACAACCCTCGAGTGAGAGGCTCTTGTTATGAGAGTGTTCACAAGGGATTTTACGTGACCCTTGCTGCATGGCTTGTTTATGCATTTGGGGGTCATAAGGAGGGAAATAAGGTATGAATGCTTTGGGGAGCATAAGGATGTGGGGTTGATATACTTATGATGTATTTGTTTTTGCATGAGGTGGCTATATATTTTACCATACTTGCAGTATCCTCAAGGTACTTAGTCCACTACCACCCTTGAAAAGACATCACAATGTGTGGTGCAGTGTAGATTGTGGTTGTTTCCCCTTGTTTATTTGTGTTTGCATGTGTGTTACCTATCTAGGGCTTGGTTCTCCAAGCTTGGGGGTGGCTACTAGTTAGCCTAGGCTAGGAGGTGAGCACTCCATGGTCATATCCTTTGATTATTTGCAAGTTGTTGGAAGGAACGAATTAGGACAAATAGAAATTTGATGGAGTTATTTGTTGCAGAAAAACTATTTGGAAATACATTTATTATTTTGTTTAAAGTCCTCATTTATTAATCATGAGAGACCTATTTGTAATATGATGATAGTGTCTTTTAAAAGTAATTTAAAGGAATGTAATATTTAGATACTGCAACAATGAAGTGACTAATTCTGGATTTAGTTCCTAAAGTTTTGAAATTGATATTTGTTGAGTATATAATATTTGGCAAAGCAAGAAATTTATTTCATCCCTTTATGCTTATGAAATAAATTAGGAAAATAAAGAATTAATTTAAAGATTGCATGCATGTTACTCTGAATATAAATGTTTCAGTTTAATTCCTAATTGCATGTTTAAATTTAAAGGATTTTAGATAAATAAAGTTGTTAGAATTTAGTTAAATCTGTCAATTTATTAACTTGTAGAAAAAATAAATAAAAATAAAAATCTAAAGTTTATTACAGTCATCCTTAAAGATGTATTTTAAATTTCTAGTTTTTTTAATAGTTGTTGTTCTAAGTATATTTAATCCTGTTATTGACTTTATTCTTGCAGAAAGTAAATCTATATTTAAACGATATATCTATGTTATTTTAGCAAATAGAATTTTGATAAAAAGGAAATAAATACGATTATCTAAGTCTGGGGAATTTATCAGATTGTTAAAGTGTTTCAAAATAAAAGTAGATCAGCATTTATTTACAAAGAAAATGCCCTAGATCTAATACTCAATTAAAATAGATTTAAGTATATATATAAATATATATGTATATATATATATGTAAATATATATATATATGTAAATATATATATATATACATATATATATATATATATATATATTTATATATATATATATATGTGTGTGTGTGTGTGTGTAAATTTATTTACATTTAAATATGTTTAAATGAGTCTCCTTCAAAGGAAAAACCTATTGCCTTAAATATAAAAATGTATATATACAAATATATATATATATATAAAAAAAAAATTTAATAATAAAAAAAATTATTAAATGAAAATATTTTTATTAAGAAAAATATATATTATAAAAAAAACAAAACTGGTGGCTAGGGCTCGGGCTGAACCCACTGTGTGAAGCACAGTGGCCGGCGGGAAAGCTAAACCACTGTGGTTTGCACAGTGGTTGGCGTGGCCTACAACTGCCACTATGGGAGACCACAGTGGATGGCGCCACTGTGGCATCCACAGTGGATGGCCTGAGGGTCGCCACTGTGGGCAGCCACAGTGGTCGCCGCCATTGTGGAAACCCACATTGAACAACACCCATGGGAAATGTCGCCGCCCGCCTCCGTTTCAAGGAACCTCTACCATGGCCGTCGCTAGGTGAGCCCGCCTTGCACAACCGACACAAAGTGGAAAACCCTAGCCCGGTTAGGGCTAGGGAAAGAAAGGGAAAAAAAATATAAAAGGGCTTATTTTATAATAAATAAAGGATTAGGGTTTTCATATTGTAATATTCCTTTAATTTTTGTTTATATTTAATATATATATATATATATGTATATTTTATATATAGGGCTATGAATATGGGTTGGACAAAATTGTAGAGTTTTTATATTATGAGCAAATTTGAGTAAGTTGAATAAATTTTGTTTAAGGAAAATTATTTATATAATTTATATATATATATAAGATATTTTATAATTTATTAAATATATTAGTGTTTATTTTAAACATTAATAATGTTGTTGTTAAAGGGCAACTAGTAGGTCAAATATTTTATTAGAAATTTGTTGTCAAACATAAGGATATAAAAGAAAAGAGATTTTTTTAGATGATATTATTAATAAACTTGTGGAAGATATTCCTTTGAAATTAATTTCCTCATTAGTCGATTTATTTTAATAATTGATTAAAATGTAATTTTAGATATTATAAATAACAGTGCTAGGTCTAAATTAATTGGGCTCCTGAAAGTAATTAATGTTTATTAGTGATCAACATTATCTTTGTGAATTATTTTGGGGAGTTTGATATAATTAACTATTAACCAATTTTAATGAGAAAATAAACTAATTATTTTAGCAATCTGCATTTAATTCTAAATTATTCTCGTTTACTTGAGTATGAGTTTAAGTTAACTCAACCATAGTTAAGACAAAACTTGTTAGTGCATTTCTTATTAGCATTTTAATGTTACTTAGTTTCAATTTTTTTAAAAAAAATTATCCCCTTCTTGCCTTAAATTTTGGGCATGACACCTTTGAAATGATTTTCTTGCAATAAGATAGGAGACATTACTGTCAACTGTCCTAATAGTGATAATAAGGACAAACCAGAGAAGTTTAAAAAGTTCAAAGGAGGAAATAAGAGAAACTATCTTATTGCAGTTGATGAAGGTGTCACTGATGATGAATTAGAAGATGAAGAAAGCAAAGACATAGTATTTGTAGTTGTTAAGGAAGATGTGTTAGACAAGAAGGCTCTTGTCTCCCGCTTTAATAATTCTAATGAGTAGATTATTGATAGTGGACGTTCTCACCACATGACTGGTGACCGGAAAAAGTTTTTGTCTCTAGAAGAGTATGATGGAGGTGTAGTCCGATTTGGTAATGATGCACCATGTATGGTAAAAGGAAAAGGGTCCATCTCTCTAAATGGAAAAAGTAGTGTTGATAATGTGTATTGGGTAGAAGGTATCACACATGACCTTTTGAGTGTTGCTCAATTGAATGATAAAGGACTCACTCTAGAATTCAAAGATGGAGTATGCAAAATAAATGGAAAGAGTGGTGAACTGATGGCCACCGGTATGCAGACCAGAGGTAACTTATTTCAGTTAAATACAAATATTAGTCAATGTCTAATGGCTAAGTTTGATGACAGTTGGATATGGCATAGGAGACTCTGCCATGTAAATTTTGATAATATTATGAAGGCCAGTAAAATCAAGGCAGTTAGAGGACTGCATGTGCTAAACAAACCAAAGAATCCTTTGTGCAGAGAATGTCAACTGGGGAAAACGTCTTCCTCAACCTTCAAAGGTAAATCTTTCACAGCAGATAATTTACATGATCTTGTGCATACTAATTTGTGTGGTCCTATGAAAATTAGGATTGTTCAGGGAGATAGGTACTTTATGATTTTTACTAATGATTTCTCAAGAATGATGTGGGTCACATTCTTGAAAGACAAGTCTGAAGCTTTTGGAAAGTTTAAAGCCTTCAGAGCGCTAGTTGAAAAGGAAAGCAGTAAGAGAATCAAATGCCTTAAAACCGACCAAGGAGGTGAGTTCACTTCTGTATAATTCAATAAGTAATATGAAGAGAATGGCATCAAGAGGCAACTATCTACCCCCGGGACTCCACAACAAAATGGCCTAGCAGAAAGGAACAATTAGACTGTAGTTGAATCTGCCAGAACGATGTTGATTCAAGGGAAGGTTGCTCACACTTTTTGGAGAGAAGAAATGAGCACTGCAGTCTACACTATGAACCAAGTACTCATCAAGAAAGGTAAGGATAAAACTCCTTATGAGTATTGGACTGGTAAGACTCCAGTAGTAAGCTACTTTAGAGTGTTTGGTAGCAAGTGTTATATCAAGAGAAGTGAAGACCAGAGCAAGTTTGATGCAAAATGTGATGAGGGAATATTCCTAGGGTATTCCACCAAGAGAAAAGCTCTCAAGTGTTTTAACAATAGGACTCAGAGAATTGTTGAAATTATCAATGTTAGAATTGATGAGACCACTGAGAAACTTGAGGAAACCGGTAGTGAGCGAGCGGTAGATGAACCAAATGTAACCTTCTGGGAATCGGTTGCAAAACAACCAAGTACAAGTAACAGTACTCCTACACCTATAGATGCTGATGAAGATGAGGATGAAGAGGAAAAGAAAGAGGAATCAGTTAAGATCATTCCTAGGTATGTAAAGCTACATCATGATCCAAAGCAAATCATAGGGGATAAGGATGTAGGAATACTTACAAGAAGAAAGGTCAGAGAGAATTCTTGCATGATTTCTAAATTTGAGCCCAAAACATTTAAAGAGGCACACAAAGATGAAGACTAGATTAACGTTATGGAAGAGGAACTTGACCAGATAGAAAAGAATGGTAAATGGTCTTTAGTACCTAGACCTGAGCACAAAAATATTATTGGCACCAAATGGGTTTTCAGAAACAAGATGAATGAAGATGGCACAGTGGTAAGAAACAAAGCAAGATTGGTATGTAAGGGATATGCTCAAGAAGCAGGAGAAGACTATGGAGAAACCTTTGCTCTAATAGATAGATTGGAAGGAGTTCGAAAGCTACTTGCATATGCAGCCTTCAAGGATTCAAAGTGTATCAGATGGATGTGAAATCTACATTCCTGAATGGAATACTTGAAGAGGAAGTGTATATAGAGAAACTAGATGGGTTTGCCCTATCAAAAGACATTGATATGATATGTAGGCTACATAAATCCTTGTATGGATTTAAGCAAGCACCCAGAGCATGGTATGAACATTTACACTCCCATCTTGTGAAGATTAGATTTGAAAGAACAAGTGAAGATAGAAATATCTATTTGAAGTCAGAAGGAGATCAGATTCTGATCTATGAAGTGTTTGTTTGATAACATAATTTTTGGTGGAGATGACAAGATGAGCCATACATTTGCAGATGAAATGAAGAAGGAATTTGAGATGTCACTAATCGGAGAGATTAAGTTCTTCATTGGACTACGGATTCAACAAATGAAAGATGGTATATTTATCACCCAGTCCAAGTATGTCAAAGAGGTGTTGAAGACCTTTGGCATAGAAGACAGCAAACCGGTTGGTACATTGATGATGACCGGTTGTAAATTATCAAAAGAAGATGACTCAACATTGGTGAATGAGAAGGAATACCAGTCAATGATTGGTAAGTTGCACTATGTAGTACATAGAAAACTGGACATTGCACATGCAGTGGGCATTGCTGCACATTTTCAAAAAATTCCAAGAGAATCCCACTTGGTAGCAGTCAAGCAGATTCTTAGATATCTGAAGGGAACTATAGATTATGGATTGTGGTATCCATACAATAATGATTTCAATCTCAAAGTGTTTACTGATGTCGATTGGGCTGGTAATGTGGATGACTGAAAGAGCACAACCAGTGGTGCATTCTTTCTCGACGGCAGACTAGTCTCATGGATGAGCAAGAAGCAGAGTTCTATCTCTCATTCTATAGCAGAAGCAGAATATGTAGCAGCAGTTATGAACTGTGCTCAGACAATTTGGATGAAGCATGTATTAAGTGGTTTCAAAGTCCCTGTATCTGAACCAGTGAGTATATTTTGTGACAACACAAGTGCAATTAATATTTCCAAGAATCTGGTATTGCATGCTAGAATCAAGCTCTTCGAGCTCAAGTATCATTTCTTGAGGGAGAAAGTTCAGAACAAAGAGGTTGTATTGGAACATGTTTCCAGTAAGGAGCAGTTAGCAGATATATTCACCAAGCCTCTACCAAAGGCTACATTTACCTATTTAAGAGGTGAATTAGGGGTGTTGCCCCTTCAAGAGATGAACTAAAGGTATGTGCTCCACATCAGTCAGGTATTGCATTGTCAAAACTTTTCAGGATTGATGTGTTAAAGGATGTTACTCCTCAAGGGGAACAACATAATGGAACATGGATGTTTGTGCCTCCACTTTGGCATTGTTGTCAAAGGGGGAGAAGATGTGAAGCAGAAAAGATATTTGTAGTATTGAAGATATATTATATGAAAGAAGGTGTAGAGATATCTTTTTGTATTGCCATCAATGCCAAAGAGGGAGATTATTAGCATATGTGCAGAGTTTGATGACATGATAGGATTGTATGTTGTCATTGATGTCAATATGTTGAAGCATGAACCAGATCAATGAAGTAAGCAAACTAGAAAGAGAACCCGTATGATGGTATGAAGTGAACCAATATGATGATGTGAACTGGTATATGCAAAAAGGTGAATCAGTATGTTGGAATGTGAACTGGTATATGCAAAGTTTGTATCGGGGTTTCATTTGATATGACTATCGGTTGGTAGTCTCAGCTTCAAGGTTTCCGACTGATGCATTCCAAGTTTGTGTGATTTGACCGACAACATCCTGTGATTAGTTAGCATTGAAATGAAGATCAGATCATGTTGCCATGTCAGCCTTGTGCACGTGAAGGATTTCCTTGAGGATCTTGCATGAATAAGATTGATTCTATCTACCTCGAGAATGTGCAAAATCTTAGTAAACGGTGGAGAGCGCGTGATGGGTTATCAGCTTCTAGAAGCGGCAAAGAAAAAATGATGCAGAATGTCTTGAGATTTGTTCAAGATTGTTTTACCCTATGTAATGTGTTTAAATGGTCAGGATTGGACCGACTGTATTGTTATCCTAGATGCTTAGGGTTTTAGGTTTTTGCCACCGACCTAATTGTTGTCTATAAGGTCGATGATTATTCTCATTTGAAGTTGTTGGCAAATGAATTTGTGTGAAGTGATTCTTGCCAGATTGAAGCAGTGAGTAGAGATCTACAGAGTATGATTGTAGATGTAAAGGAACTGAAGTGGATCTGCCTTGGCATTAAGTGCTATTATCAGATCAGTGTATTACCTGTTGACTTCTAACCATTTCAGCAGATGGAAAATCCCTTTACCAAGTAGCTTTAACAGGATTTTTGTAAATCCTTTAACAGGGTTTCTCAACATCATTGAGTTCTTTAAATCCTCTAACAAGGTAACCTTTAACAGGGTTTTAACCTTTAACTGAGTATTTAGCCATCCCTTAACTAGGTGATCCCTAGCAAGATCGGTTCCTAGAAGAACCTATTGTAAAGTCCTTAACCAGACTAGGCTCCTAACAGAGTGGACTTCAGAAGAGTTCAAGAACAACTTGTGGGTATTCATCCCCACCGTGGTTTTTCACAATTGGGTTTCCACGTGAAAAATAAGTGTGTCATGTGTGATGCTTTTTCATGTGATATTTTAGTGGTTTTTGTTAAGTAGTAAAAGTATGTTGATCCAATGGTCATTATATTTCTGATGTTTTACTTGCTTAAGCATATGGGTGAAGTTGAGTTGAGATATTAGGTTTTGTGAAGATCTAAGTGTTACCGGTTTATTTCTTTCACAGTAATACTGTGTTTTATCGATATTGCCTTGATTTAGATCGGTGATATTGCTTGCCAGATAGTGTAGTCTTTTTAGTTTAAGTTGTTTAAGAAGTTTTTATATGTACTAATTCACCCCCCACCCCCCTCTCAGTACCTGTTAGATATTTATTGTTCATCATTATTCATCACCATAACCCTTATGTATTTCTCTCCTCCAAGAAGAGAGTCTCTACACTCTTAGGCTATCAAGCATCCCTTCACCCCAAGGCTACTCTTCCCTCCCAAGGGTGAGTATGGACTTGAAACACCCATATCACAAGATAATCACAAAAATAACACAAAAGACAATCACAAAGAAGGATTTCAACAACCAACACCACAACTCACATATACAACAAAATCTAATACAAAAGCAATTTTCCTCCATATATAACAATGGTAATCAAAATGCATGGAAGAACACTACCAACCTTTTATCCTGCAAATAGTATGAGGGATGGTTGTAGAAGAGTTGCCCAATCCACTAGTCTTTTCTTCCCAAAAACCAAAACTGCATCTCCTATCCCAAATTTTCAAAAAAAACTCCAAGTCTCCAAGATTGGAGAGTGGGTGATCAAAGTCCTAAGTTTGAATCCCTTCCCTAAGTAGGCTCTCCTCACACTTTCCAACTTCCTTGGAAAGGATGTGAGAACCCATAGGTTGGTTTTCCCAACTTCTTACATGGTTTCTAAAAATAGAAACTGAAAAATGTAAGAGAAAGGGGGGAAGAGAAACTATCACTCAAATGGAAGGTTGTATAACCAAGGAGCAATCTTCAAAAGTTGAATTTTTGTCCATCTTGGAAAACCCACTTTTGAGGTGACTTGACAGTCACATGTGAGTGGTCACATGGCTAAAATTGACCTTTACCCATAGGTATATCATATGGGTCTTCAAAAGTGCCCTAAACCTAACCTTAGGAGTTAGTTTGACCCTCTAGAAACCCACCTAAAGTTTGTCTACGGGTCAAACTTGAGTTGACCAAACTAATGGCTCTCTAACCAAGACTCTTTTGGGACCACAACAAGATATTTGAATAATGCATTGGTTACACAAATTCCCTTCAAAGGATATGTCATTGCCAACTTACATCACAACACAAGTGTCAAGTGACACCATAATATACACATCACTGTAATACGCTTGGCATGTCCTTTTTTGGAATTAACCAAATTAACAATTAAAAATTAAAAATTGAACACACATTCAAACATTCACATTTATGAATTTAAACACATCACATACAAGGTGTTGTCTCTCCAAATAGACAACCCTTGGCTTTACTAATGCACATAGGTTTAGTTTGATTCTCTGAATAGTTTCCATGGTCACATGGATTAGTTTTCCTGCACATCCCATTTTGCACATTAGTAATCTCAAATAATCACATGCAATATTAATATATGAAAATAATACAAATCAGACACTTTGCATATAATTTACATCATAAAAATCAAATTCTCAATTATCCAATAAAATCCACATGAAATAATTTACTCAATGGCATCATAATAATCATCATGAAATTCAATCATTTGTAAGGCATACATCCATGTTTTTTAACATCATAAATGAAATACTGAAAATCAAAAATAGATGACATACATCATATCAATTTTATCCAATCACAGGATCATATAGAATCCAAATCCATAATGCATCATATAGAATCCAAATCTAACATTTATGATATCAGAGTTATCTATGATGAGCCTACTGTCATATATTGTGATAATTCCAGTGCTATTAACATGTCAAAGAATCTGGTGCAACATTCAAAGACTAAACATTTCTCAATCAAATATCATTACTTGAGAGAAAAAGTCAATGAAGAGAAAGTGAAGCTGGAATATGTGTCTATAGAGAAACAAATTGTTGATATTTTCACTAAGCCTTTTCATGCATATACATTTGTCTATTTGAGAGACAAGATGAGGGTATCCACCCCTCCTGATGAGAACTGATGCATTGAGTTGCATCAATCCGGTGGACTTTACTATCTTATTTCTTTATCTAGATTGATGAGTTGGTGTTTCTCCTTTGGTGGAGTAGTCTGTTGGTCTGGTTATTGGGGGAGAGATTCATGTTTTATGAGAGAGAGAGTTTGGTTTTCAATTTTGAGATCTTTGCCATTGTTATCAAAGGGGGAGAGAAGCATGTGAAAAACTATTTTATCTAATTGATCTTAGGGGAAGTTTGTTGGAGTTATTTTCTTTCTTTGCATTGATTGTTTTTCACATTCATATGTTGTCATCAATTCCAAAGGGGGATATTGTTGCACATTGTTGCTACTAGGATATTTTGTTGTCATTGATGTCAACATATTCCTACTTCAGTGAATCCAGATTGGTTTATTGGGATCATGTTTTGGTGTATGAAGTATTTATTGTATCATTATATTCTTTTGTATTGGTTTTGGTGATCCCAGAAGCATAATTGATCATATCAGATGATCCGGTTTTGCAGTTTGTTTATCTGACCAGTGCTTTGCAAAGTTCAGTATTTCCTCTAGTATATTTCGATGTGATCAACTCAAGATCTAAGTCTTTGCGAGATTTTTTGGGATGGTCTTGTGTATCTTTATTTAAAATGGTTTTTGATTTGGTGCTCCGCAAGTTATCTTTCTTCATGACAGTTGCTATTGTTTGAGTGTTCTTGAGGTTCAGATGTTGACCGATGAAGATTTGATAAGTAGTGTTGGTGCAGTTGTTGTTGATGATTCTAATGTGCTTGTTGGTGTTTCTTAATTGTGTCCTATTTATTTTGGTGATCCACATTGATCATTATGTGAGTTCTTGGTGATTTTGCTGAATCGGTGATGTTCTTCGTGTTATGCATTTTTTTCTGGTGGTGTAGAGTATTGTGGTTGATCTTCACTTGATTTTTGATGGTTTTGTGTGTTTGGAGATTTGAATTAGGTCCATGTTATGACATGTATATCATTTTATTGTTTTGGTGGTCGATCTTTGTATCATGTGATGTAATTTTGTAATTATGAGTTGAGGGTTTAGCCGACCTTGTTGTCAAGGTTGATGAATTGTATAAATAGGTGATATAGTCATGTAAATTAGGTGTCGTGATTGTGTCTGAATTATCAGAGAGTAGTGTATGAGAGAACAAGTGATTCATCTTTCGATGTAGTGATTTAGCAGAGATTGGTGTTGCAGGGCACACAATTGTGTTTAACCAAAACTGTCATTAGGCATTTGAAGATGTTATTATTGTAGTTCATTCCTTCCAGATTGTAGTTTGAATCTTGTTGTAAGTCTGTGAGACTTCCTTGAGGGTTGGAACATTCTGGGTCATTATCTTTTGAGTAGTGAGCTTTAGGTAGTGTGCCTGAATGCATGTGCATTCCCCATTGTAATATTTACACATACTACTGCATAGTATCATCTTATTGTGGGTAAGTTCCCACTGTGGTTTTTCCCTTAACCAAGTTTTCCACGTCAAAATATTGGTGTTGTGTGTTGTTCTTTCAATTTTCTCATATTTGTTATTGCTACAGTCTATCATATCTATATTTGTGATTAAGTTTGTAGATCAGGTGAAAACTGGTTCACCGCCCCCCTCTCAGTTTTCCTTCATTGTTGTTGCCAACAATCCATTTTATCTTTCTCTTTTGATTTTTTAAGGTTACCTCTAGTTCTTGCACACAAGCCCTTCTCATCCAAAACCCGATTTGTTTTTCATTTGTCCACCAAAATTTTAATACTATCAACACTATGAAGGATGGACTTAAAACTCATATTAACTAGGTTAATGAGATTATCATCAACCCTCTTAATTTTGTCTTCCAGAATGCCAATGAGACCTTCATACTCATTTTGCAATAAACTAACATCATTAACAACTTTTTCCATCATTGGAATCATTTTCTTAACATCGCCTTGCATATCAATCTTACCTTCACCCTTCTCAAGAGATTGAATCTTACTCTTAATGGAGCGAAGAGTGATGTTAACCTGGTTAATTTCTAAAAAGAGCCATTTCAAAATCCTAAATTGATCAACAACAGCATCACAAGCTACTCCCAGTAAATCCTCCAAATGCTCCTACTCAAAATTCAAAGGATGAGAGTCCTTATTCAAAATATTAAGGAAAGGAGGACAATTAGAATTACCCATATTCCTTGGAGAAGAAGAAGAAGAAGGAAAATTTGCACCCTTTGCAAGGGCTTTCAAACCAATATTATCACTTAAATCAGCAATACCTTCTAATTCATCTCCCACAATGCCCTCAAATTGAGATAAAGGGGGAGGGGAGTCCCTTTTCTTCCTTTTCTTGAATCCGCCCTTCTCATCATGCAGAGGATTTAGTGACTTCCTCTTGTTAGAAGAGGCATTGCCCTCTATTTCCTAATCCAAAGCACCCCTCCTCTTCCTCCTCAGAACCCTCTTCCAGTGTGCCCTTTAAACCAAAATCTAAACCACCTATAGCACTGACCCAAAGAGGGGCCTTAAGAGTACCCTTTCCAAAAGAGGTCGAGGGCAATGACTTCAAATGTTCCACAATCATGATAATTAAGCCACTAAGAGTCATAGGGTTTATGTTGTTCTTTCGATGTTCTTGAATCCCATACTCCAAAGATGAAAGCCAAAATGTTGCTTGTTTAAAATTTACTAACTATGAAAATATAAACAATGTACTCTTAAAAAAATTAAATACTAGTTACTAATTAATGAAAAATAAATTGATAATTTAATGCGATATTAATTACTATAAAATAAACTCTTAACTAGTTTAAGATTTTTCAAAATAAAATAAAATAATATTAATTTTTAACTAAAAGATAATAAAGAAAATCAATAACAAATTTCATTTACTTTATATCAATTATAAATTTCACAACATAATTAAATTTAGAATGAATTATCTAATCAATCAATTATCACTACTATATACTAACTACTTAATTATCACTACTATATATCTTGTGGTGTAAGAATCTTCTGATTCTTTTGCTATATTTTTAGTCTCCACACTAACTCTTTTTTTCAATCTTCTTCTTCTATAGTTCATCTATACTCTTTACTATTTCTTATGTATATTTCTCTTTGTCTGCTCCCGTATTTATACTATTTTCTAATACTTTGCTTGAATTATCTTACAATAAATTAATTGTTTTAATGTTTATTTTAAAGTTTTTTAAGAGGATTTTTTAGATAATAGAAAATAATATTTTTAATTAAATATGATTTCATTCTTTTAATATGAAGATTTATTTCTTAAGTAAATGAGAATAAAATATTCTACTAAATAAAGATAATTCAATAGTATTATTTAGATTAATTATTGAGATCAAAATTTTAAACAAAAGAATCAATATTAAATTTAATTTCGATAATTCAAAAATATTATTTAGAATAATAATCAAGATTGTAGATACCTAATTTTGGTTAGGACATTAATTTTCATCATGCGTCCTAGGAGAATAATAAATTAATTATTTGCCCCTTATTCTAATATTTCCTCTCAATAATCAAATGAATTCAATTTATTTGATTAACTAATTCTCAAATATAAATAGTAAATTAATAAATTTAATTTATTAATTTATCAGATCTATATTCTCATATATAGATAATTAATTAATTTTATTTATTAATTATCCTATATTTATCTTTTCAACCTGCCAATTTGAATAAAATATGAGGATAATCAATTTATATATTTAATAAATCCCCATATTGTCTTCCTTGATTTGATTCCATCTTCCTCGATTTGATTTTGGATTTCTTCCTTTTTCTTTGTCTCCTAATGGAAACTCTGCTATGTGTTTGATCCTAGCCATTGATTCTTCTTGTCTCTAGATTAATCTCATTTGTTCATTCAAAATCCTCTTTTCTATAAATTGAGTTCTCATTGCTCATTTTCAGCAACCACACTTTGAGTATCCTTACGCTGTCAATTTTAATTTTCTTTTACCATCATTTTTCCATCAATTGCTTTCAATACACTTGCTTCGTAGGTGAGAGACATATATATTTGAAGGAGAAAAAAGAACAATGAAGTACATACTTTTGGTTTTCATCTTGATTTTAGTTTCATCTTCATTTCCTTTATTGAATGTTTTAGAAATATTTTATAGCATTTTAGTTTTGCGGTTGACTAATTAAATATGCTATGAATCCTTTAGCTAATTTCCTACATCACATTTTTTGGTGACCCTGACGTGAACATGCAAAATCTAACAATTCTATGAATCTATTTGTATGCAGGTGTTTTGAACTAATTTGTTGTTGCATGTAGGTTTTATGTGATGATCTATTGTCGAATGCAAGTTTTTTTCACTAATTTATTGTTGCATGCAGGTTTTTTACACTAATCCATTGTTTTGTTTTGTTTTTTATCGATAAAAGGCCGAGGCCAAAGAATTTTATTAATTTTAAAAAATAGATAGAATTACATTTACACCTCCATTCGGTGTGGGCACTGGTAGGAAAGAATGGAGGGAAGAAAACCTCCGGTCTAGCCCAGATCCCTCAAGGATCATAAAAAATTAAGAATGCGATACAAAATGGAGATACAAGATCACAAAGGGAACTTGTCCAGAATAATGAAGATTGTTTGTAGAAATCCTCTATGTAAGGTTGAGCATCAGATTGCCCATTTGTTGGGGTGTTGCTGCCATTTGTGGGTGAAAGTTCTTGCTATTCCTAAAACATAGGGTTAAGCATGCTCTGCTCCATATGCTGCACAAAATCTTGAGAAAATCTCTCACCAGAATGTTAGGAAAAGGAAAACTGAACATGTCAACTTATACAATATATCATACCTGCCTGGATGGTCCCTTGATAGGATACATAGCTCAAAATATTAGTCTCAAAAAATCTATAGAACATAATGCAAGAGTGATTACCCATCAGAGAGCATAAACTCAATAAATATTAATGAGGCAAATTCCATAAGTATGCCTGCAAAGAGATCGCGGGGAGCTACCATCTTAAAGAATGTACATAGCTTAACAAGATTACGAAGCTAAGTTAAAGCAACCTAGAGACACTGAGGCCTGGAAGCTTCTTAAGAACAAAACAAGAGATAAAACGTCAAGAATATAGGGGACCGAAAAAGGTAAAATAGAGATGAGGATAGCTTAGTAAGTGTTAGTCCTAAAAGAAGGCAATATCTACATAAATAATAATACCTATATATCCGTGATTAATATTCGAGAGAGATATACCAACATGTTTATATACCTATGCTCATTAATGTAAGGTCTTGCCTCCTTCTAGTCTTAAAACTTACCCTGGCCAAGCAACGATGAACCTCATAAAAGACTCATCGAAGACATAAATTCCATCATCAAAAGATAATGAAGAGAGCGAAGATGGTTTTCATCAATGGGAGAAGGTCTTCGAGGAGATAATACCATCGATGTAACATAAAAAGGGCTCACCAAAAGGAAAGTTCTAATCGAAAGAAAAATGTCGATCAGACAAAAGGAAGTTGATCGATAAAGATATCGATGAGGAAATAGGTATCGCGGATGCTAAAAGGCATGCCTCTAATACGCATGGTTTCACTGAAGTGCCTATATCAGTGGAAGATGATAAGGGAGGATAAAGAAAGGCTTCAGTGAGACAATAGATCTATTCATTGACAACGCATGATGATTTTGATGGAAGGAGTGTTTCGGTGGAAAAATGGTCACCGGAGCCTAGGGTTTCTTTGACATAAAAACCTAATGGATATCAAATAGGTATCGGTGGGGAGACAACCATAGTGACCTCACACAGTATATCAATGAAGAAGGATTATCTGTGAAGTTAAATTAAAAAGCCCCCTATTGTTAAAAGAAATTGTCATTTTCATGAATACCAAGGTAGCCCATAAGTCATCAAGCAGGTTAAATAGCATCCTAATTAAGAGATCCGGGTTCAAATAAAAATGATGGGACCCAATGATGTCTCATCGTTATAGAAGGGCCATCGAAGAAAGGAAGCACCGATGAACTTCAGAAAAAAACTCATCGATGGTAGTAATTCCATCGACAAAAGATATCGAGGAAATCAGAGACGGTTTTTATGAACAGGAAATGGGCTTTGAGGGGATAGAACCATCAGTGAAACATAATTGCCGAAAGGAAAGATCTCATCGAAAGAATAAAGTCAATCAGACAAAAGGAAGCTACATCGATAAAAGATATCGATGAGAAAATAGGTTTTGAGGAAGCAGAAAGGCACACCTCTGATACGCATGGTTTCAATGATGCGACTTTATTGGTGAAGGATGATAAGGGAGGGTGAAAAAATTGATGAGACCCAACAATAACATCATCAATATAGAAGGGCCATCGAAGAAAGGAAGTGTCGATGAACTTCAGAAAAGACTCATCAAAGACAGAAGTTCCATCGACAAAAGATATCAAGGAAAGCGAAGATGGTTTTCATCGACGGGAGAAGGTCTATGAGGAGATAATACCATCGGTGTGACTTCACTGAAAGGAATGTTCTCATTGAAAGAATAAAGTTGATTAGACAAAAGGAGGCTACCTCGATAAAAGATATCGATGAGGAAATAGGTTACGAGGAGGCTAAAAGGCATGCTTCCGATACGCAAGGTTTCATCGAAGCAACTTAAAGAGAGGATAAAGAAAGGCTATGGTGAGGCAAAAGATCCATTCTGACAGGGCTTTTTGATGGAAGAAGTGTTTCAGTGGAGAAAATAAAGGAGGTCACCAAAGCTTGCGGTTTTTTCGACATAAAAACCCACTGGATATCATATAGGTGTCAGTGAGGAGATAGCCATTAGCCCACAAGTCATCAAGCGGGTGAAATAGCATCTTATTTAAGATATCTAGGTTCAAATAATATCGATGAGACCCAATGATGTCCCATCGATATAGAAGGGCCATCAAAGAAAGGAAGCATCAATGAACTTTAGAAAAGGCTCATCGAGGACAAAAATTCCATTGACAAAAGATATCAAGGAAAGCGGAGACGGTTTTCATCGACGGGAAGGTCTACGAGGAGATAGTACCATTGGTGTAACATAAAAAGGACTCACCGAAAGGAATGTTCTCATCAAAAGAAAAATATCGATCAGACAAAAGAAGGATACATCGATAAAAGATATCGATGAGGAAAAAGGTTTCAAGGAAGCAAAAAGGCATGCCTTCGAAACGCATGGTTTCACCGATGTGAATTTATCGATGGAAGAAGATAAGGGAAGAAAAAGAAAGGCTACGATGAGACAATAGAGCCATTCACCGACAGGGCATGTGTCGGTGAGAAACAACCATAGTGATCGAAAACAGATACCATGGTAGCCCACAAGTCATCAACCAGGTGTAAAAGCATCCTATTTAAGATATCTGGGTTCAAAAAATATCAATGAGACCCAATGATGTCTCATCGATATAGAAGGGCCATCGAAGAAAGGAAGTGCCAATGAACTTTAGAAAAGACTCATCGAAGATAGTAAATCCATCGAAAAAAGATATCGAGGAGAGCAAAGATGGTTTTTATCAATGGAAAAAGGTCTTCGAGGAGATAGTACCCTCAGTGTAACATAAAAAGGACTCACCGAAAGGAATATTCTCATCAAAAGAATAAAGTCAATTAGACCAAAGGAAGCTACATCGATAAAAGGTATCGATGAGGAAATAGGTTTCGAGGAAGCAAAAAGGAATGCCTCCGATACGCAAGATTTCACTGATGCGACTTTATCGGTGGGGGATGATAAGGGAGGATAAAGAAAGGCTTTGGTGTGACAATAGACCCATTCACCGAGAGGGCATGATGATTTCGATGGAAGAAGTGTTTCGGTGGAAAAATGAAGGAGGTCACCGAAGCTTGAGGTTTCATCGAAATAAAACCCAATGGATAACAGATAGGGAGGATAAAGAAAGGCTTTGGTGAGACAATAGACCCATTCACCGATAGGGCATGATGATTTCGATGGAAGAAGTGTTTCAGTGGAAAAATAAAGGAGGTCACCGAAGCATGAGGTTTCATCATGTTGGTATTATGGTATGGTTTTGCCATTGATGTCAACACTTACTAAACACTTATCAACTCTGGCATTTTGGAGTATCAGTAACATTCACCGGCAAGCAAGTGACTTTTGGACAGTCATTAGTATATGGTACACTGATAAGATATAATGATCACCAGCACTTGGAATGTTATGGAAAACACTTGGTTATGTCGAAGACATCGTGTGGACACTTTGTCTTGGAGTTTTATTTATTGGCATATTAGCATTTGCATATTTGTTGTTACCGGCAAATAAGTCTAGGGTATACACCAGTAGGTTTATCTTTTCCAGACCAGCATGGCATGCTTTGGAGATGATTAATTATTATTGTAAATGCATTAAGCCGACATGTTGAATTAGTTATTGCATCAGATATTGTATTGTTTGTAAAATATTTTTATTGTAATATCTTGTAGAGCCGACCTACTAAAATTGGTCTTAGGGTATGGTATAAATGTAAGATCTTATTTGTAAGATCAAATGTGGAATGCAAAAAAGGATTGTGTGAAGGTATATGCGAGAATAAGCAGAGCTATACACGCAGACAACATTTGAAAATTGAAGGAGGTTTTTGTGAAGACAATCAGAACTACACCAGTACTGAATCCAACATATGAAGATGCTATTTTGTGTAGTACATTCTTATTGGATTTAACCATCCAACTGTAGTCAGTGTGACTCCCTTTTTGTGATTGAGCAGTGAGCTCTAGGCGCTTGGCCTTTCTGCATGTGCAGACCCCATTTATGTACACTTACTATCTACAGTAGTATCATCTGATTGTGGGTAAGGTTTCCCACCATGGTTTTTCCCCTTACAGTTTTTCCATGTACAAATATTGGTGTTATGTGTTTTGGATGAATTTATCTTTATGTTTCATGTACTAATCCTTACCGGTATAGCAATTAACTGTTAGAGCTGTCTACCAGCATATTAAACCGATTTACCAGTATTATGCATTAAGTTGGTTAAGTTGTTTTTGGTTTGAATTTATTTGACAACTGATTCACCCCCCTCCCTCTCAGTTGTCTCCAAGACCTAACAATTGGTATCAGAGCCTAGTCCTCTTTTTGCAGAAGTTTAATAGCTCAAGGAGATCCAATGTCTACTAACTATTTCAGGAAGAACAATCCTAAACTTGATGGAACCAATTATGGCATATGGAAGATCAGAATGGAGACACATCTAAATTGCATTGGAAAGGACATCTGGGATGTTACAAAGAATGGTTATACTGCTCCTACTAAGAGTCAGCCCAATCCATCCAACTTGACAAAAGATGAAGAAAATGATTGCAAAGCAAGAGAAGCACTTTTGAGCACATTATTAGATCAACAAATCATGGGACTATCAGATAGGTCTACTGCTAAAGCTATTTGGGATCATTTGGAAACACTGAATGAAGGAGATTCCACAATCAAAATTGCAAAACTTGAAAGCTTTTGGGTCAGGTATGAACATCTGAAAATGGAAGAAGATGAAAGGATTTCTACTTTTATGGAAAGAGTAAATGAGATTGTTTTAGGTATTAAATGTTGTGGAGGAACCTTAAGTGAGGATGAAATTGTTTCAAAAATTTTAAGAGGATTGCCACCAACATATAAAATGAAAGTCACTTCTATAAATGAGTTAAGAACAATGCCTAATACATCAGTAACTAGGGATAGATTGATTGGAAAACTTTCAACTTTTGAAATTGAAGAATTTGGTCTTGTTGCTACTATAAAGACAGATTTGGCCTTTAAAGCATCAACATCATCTGCTCCATCATTTGACAAATCTGATTGGAAAGCCTTTTATGCAAGATAACTTGAAGAAAGAAGGAAATAAAATGAAGAACTTGAAGAACTTGAAGCACTATTTGCAAGGAAAATGCCTAAAGGTCCAACTGGAAGTAAGTATGAAGGTAAAGTACCCTTTAAATGTTTTAACTGCAATAAGATTGATCATATGGCTTCAAGATGCCTTGATAGACATGCTAGACAAAGAGAAGAAGCTAGAAGAACATACAATCCTAACCTTGAATATCAGAGATACAAATTTAAGAAGAATAAAGACAAATCTTGTTACATTGTTGATGAAGGTGTGACTGATGATTCTGATGAGGATTCGGTAGACACTGGATGGGTTTTTGTTCCTATAACAAAAGATCAACTAGCACCTACTACTCAACCAGTAGAATAGGCCTTGGCAGCTAAAGTTGAAGTAAAGGATGAATGGATCATTGATTCAGGATGCTCACATCATATGATAGGAGACAAAGGTAAATTCTTGAACTTTCAAGAATACAATGGAGGCTTAGTGAGATTTGGAGATGACAAAGCTTATTTGATAAAAGGTAAGGGTACAATATCTCTTGATGGTAAGCATAACACTAACAATGTTTACTATGTTGAAGGATTAAAGCATAATCTTTTGAGTGTTGGTCAATTAGTTGAGAAAGGATTTCAGGTACAATTCAAAAAAGGAAAATGCAAAATCATGAATAGAACTGGCTTAGAAATTGCAACTGGTAATCAAACTAGAGGCAATATATTTCATTTGAATAACAATGAAAATACATGCTTGATTGCTCATATTGATGAAAGTTGGCTATGGCATAAGAGACTCTGTCATGTAAACTTTGATTGCATGGTGAAGATAAATACTATTAAGGCAGTTAGAGATTTACCTAGATTTGTCAAACCTCACAATACAGTATGTAAGGAATATCAATTTGGAAAACAAGTTAGAGCTAGTTTCAAAAGTATTCCAGAAAAATCCAATAATGCTCTTTATTTGATTCACACTGATTTATGTGGTCCAGCTAGAACTAAAAGCTTACAAGGTGATAGATATTTCATGCTAATCATTGATGACTACTCTAGAATGTGTTGGGTTACCTTTCTTAAAGAAAAATCAGAAGCACTTGGAAAGTTCAAACGGTTCAAAGCAATGGTAGAAAATGAAACCAGTAAGAAAATCAAATGTTTAAGATCAGATCAAGGAGGAGAGTTTACATCTAAGGAATTTAATACATTTTGTGAAGTAAATGGAATCAGAAGACAACTATCTGCACCTCAGACACCACAGCAGAATGGAGTTGTTGAAAGGAAAAATAGAACTATCTTGGATGCAACAAGAAGTATGTTATCAGAAGCAAACCTACCAAATGTATATTGGAGAGAGGCAGCCTGTAATGGTACTTTTCCCCTATGATTAATTAACTATTTACAATGGATTAAATAAATCAAATATTAAGTTAAACCTAATGTAATTAACCTTTTTCTTAAGGTAAATAATTTAAAAGAAAGGTATGTACATCAATAATCAATAATAAAACATTGAGATAATAATTTGCAGAAATGAAATATTAGGGCAATGACAATATGAAATTGATTAATACATATCTATAAATCACAGAGATGTTGCTTTCCTGCACGTAGAGGATTAGTTATAGGTATAGGGTTTCCAGGCAAGGGAGCACTCTAGGAGGACACGATTCTTACACAGAACCCCACATGCCTTCACGACATGAAATAAACATAGTTCTTACACAGAACACCACATGCCTTCACGACATGAAATAAACACAGCCCTAGCCAGGACACTCCCGGATGTACGTTGTACTCCGGGTTGGACACACACTATATGCCCCTTCTCTAATGCCCACTGCCCACCCACCAGACCTTAACTATCCCCTCTCTTGTGCTTCCTTTAATTTATCCTTCTCTTCTCTTCTTCTCCCATATGCACCTTCTCTATTAATTCATATGTTTATATAATTTCACAAGGGTGTTTACCAAAAATCACACCCTTTCATTATAATAATATTTTTTAATTGCTTTGATTCATATATTCTTTTATTAAAAATTCTTTCACGGGAAAAACTCCCATAACATTTCTCCCCCTGTAATTTAGCTATTGTCCTCAATAGTAGGAGATGCATCTACATCAAAACTCAAAATAAAGCCTGATTAATAAATAAAATTACTAATATTGAATATTTGTATACTCCATTATAATTACATGTTCTATTTTACTCCATCTATATCTTTTGATTCAACGAAATTCAGAAGTTCAATAATCATATTTCTAATTAAAATTATGACAAATTTTCATACATGTCTTATGAAACATATCATGAGTTTTTTTTTGTTTTTTTTGAAGAGTCAATCATAATTTATACATTTTCATCTCCTATATTTTTAACTTTACCACTTTGCTCATTTATTCAACTCCTCTTCTTTTTATAAACTTATTATCACGTGGTCACACAACACTCATCATGGATGTCCCATATATGGTCACTCATGATTTATAGAAGTGTAATCTTTATATTCAACACACATGACAAGATGATATTCATGTATTCCGGACTACACGAGCATCATCTTTTACTATAAAATAAAGCACACGTACAAGGTTATTGGGTTGATCAAGTCCAATAACAAGGTACAATGAAATAAAACATGGTAATATTGCTAGGCATCTCAACACTAATAGAACAAAGGTAACTATTAGCGTGTATTGAGAACTTCATAAAAATTTGGTCTAGTGTTTCCTTTATAAAAAATGATTAATTATTTAATAAAAATGATCATTTGATCAAGTAGTAATGGTCCACTCTCAATTATAATTATGTAGGAAAACTTTCCATGAAATAGAATTGGAAACTATTAGATTATATATAACATGGATTACATGAGATATAAGACAAAATAGTGGAGGATAAGGATTTTAAATTTACCTAGCCATATGTTCAGAAATATAATGTAATATGTATTTGGAGGTTTGTGTACCCACTTGAGATCATACGAACCCTTGATTAAACACATTTCTATTATTAAGTGAAATTATTAACACCAACCTAAAACAACATTTATGTTGAATACAATGCACCTAATATATGTAGCTAACCTATCTATTATTATTGCTTAATATTGTTGCTACTATAAAATCTTCAAAATGCATATCATTAAATGAAGTTCTAAATATATTTGATAAATCTATCCCACATATATTATTTTAGAGGTGGTTTCTCCCCCTGTAAAAATTGTACATGTCCCCATGTCTAAGTGTAATAAGAACATTTTAGTTCTAAAACTTTTTAGCCATTGTATTATTTAACTAGCATATTCTAGTAGCTAAAGTATTTTACCAATTTTTAAAATGATCTTAGGACCTATGGGTTATGGGCCCACAATGCAACCTAGGTCAGACTTAAGTAAATCTAGATGCGATATTTTATTTTTATTTTTATTTTTCTAACAATGTATGGATTATAAATACCCTTTAAAAAACACTTGTCAACTTCCTAGATACAAAAACTCAAGGTTTTAGTTTTTATAATCCTTTTTAATTTTATAGCTAATAAGATCCCAATATAGATAAACTATGTTGGATAAGAATAACTCATTGATTACTTTGAGTATGACTTATATCCTTGACTACAAAATATAAATCCTTCAAGTTTATTCCAATAGAAGTGCATATGCATTAAAGAACATTTCTAGTGAGATTTAGGTAATAACCCCTTGAAACTAGATGATAGATTTATTTTAACCTTGGTAAGCAAAAAAAATAGAGACAAGGTACTTGAACCGTTTAACAGATCACCTCAAAAAGTTATCATCTCACCAAAATGGAAAATGTATGTGAAAATGACTATGTGGTTATGGTTGAGGGCAAATGTCACATCAAACACAGGGTTTTAGAGCTACTAAATTTTTTAGATGGAAAAAATTGCAGCCTTTTAAATGAGAATACTAATTGCAAGTTGAAGTTTGTTTTTAGGTATGGGGTAAGAAATGTTCAGCTGTTTTGAAGTTGTTTTTGCAACCTATTAAATGAAAATTTTGGTTCGATTTGAGATTTGGTTTCAATATATTCCTATCTTATATTGTTCTTTTAATACTTTCTTGTGAATTTGTATGCTAACAACTATGCTATATGAATATTGAGATGAATTTACTAGTATAAGTGAAACCATATCATTCTTGTTGTTATAAATACGAGGGTAAATTATGTTTTTTTAAATTTGATTAGAATTTATCTCATTCATTTTCAAGATTAAAATCTCTAGCGATTCACTCATTCACTAAAACTTATGTTCTGTAGGTAGTCACAATTTCTTGTTCTTGAGCTGATATTTCAAAGTCTTGATTCCTATTCAATTATAAAATTCTTGAAATGCAAACTAGACCTTAAGAACACGAAACAAGTTTAAATTATAAATTTTAGAGCTCTATTTTGGGGATCGATAGAGGAGGATACCTTTTGTCAAACTTTAAGAATGCAACACCGTTATTTTTCTTATGACAACATGGTGTTCAGAAATGGGTAATGGACATGATTATAAAATATGGAAGCATGTATAATACAATGCATAATGCCTCAAAAGAATGTAGTCACAAGGCATGCTATGATTGGAGGATGTGCCGAAAATGAATTTTGTTGAAATGCCTATGGAAATTAATACAACATGCAATAAATTTTATCGGTAGAGAATATTTGTTGTTATTTGCAAATTATATGAAATAAATTTCAAGCATGAGGTACTACGAAATATAGCCTATTATTAAATTCTTTTTTTTTTCCTCACTGTGTTCGTAAGTAAATTGCAAGGGCATTCACCAATGCATATAATGTGCAGATTTACTGCAACCTCTATACCTACATTTTCAAAATTTTCACTAGATGATTCCAAATGTCATAAGTTTTTAAATATATATATATATATTTTTAATTTTATTTCATTTTATTTTTTTCTTCTTTTTATGGTTTCAAAAAGAAAATTCGTCCTCAAGTGGAATTTTGAGTCTTTAGCTTTAAATCTTTCATGAAATAATTTTATTTAAATTATATATCAAATAGAAATCTTTATGCAACGGATTAGGGTTCTAATTTGGGTTGGTAAAATTTTATATATAAAATAACAGTAACCCAAAACTAATAACTAGTAGAGTAAAGATCATTGAGGCTCTGATACCAAAATGTAATGGTACTTTTCCCCTATGATTAATTAAGTATTTGCAGCGGATTAAATAAATCAAAAATTAAGTTAAACCTAATGTAATTAACCTTTTTCTTAAGGTAAATAATTTAAAAGAAAGGTATGTACATCAATAATCAATAATAAAACATTGAGATAATAATTTGCAGCAATGAAATATTAGGGCAATGACAATATGAAATTGATTAATACATATCTGTAAATCACGAAGATGCTGCTTTCCTACACGCAGAGGATTAGTTATAGATATAGGGTTTCTAGGCAAGGGAGCACTCCAGGAGGACACGGTTCTTACACAGAACCCCACATGCCTTCACGGCATGAAATAAACATGGTTCTTACACAGAACCCCACATGCCTTCACGACATGAAATAAACACAACCCTAGCCAGGACACTCCCGGATGTATGTTGTACTTTGGGTTGGACACACACTATATGCCCCTTCTCCAATGCCCACTACCCACCCACCAGACCTTAACTATCCCCTCTCTTATGCTTCCTTTAATTTATCCTTCTCTTCTCTTCTTCTCCCATATGCACCTTCTCTATTAATTCATATGTTTATATAATTTCACAAGGGTGTTTACCAAAAATCACACCCTTTCATTATAATAATATTTTTTAATTGCTTTGATTTATATATTCTTTTATTAAAAATTCTTTCATGGGAAAAAGTCCCATAACACAACCAATACAGTGGTCTATACATTCAACAAAGTTCACATCAAAGGTGCAACCGGTAAGACCCCTCATGAACTATGGTTTGGTATTACTCCTACTCTGAAATATTTTAGAATTTTTGGAAGTAAATGTTATATCGGAAGAGATGAGTATATTGGAAAATTTGATCCTAGAAGTGATGAAGGAATATTTCTTGGTTATTCATCTAAAAGCAAGGCATATAGATGTTTTAACAAAAGATTGCAGAAAATTGTTGAAAGTACAAATGTAAAGATTGATGAAAAATTCAGAGGAACTTCAAGGTATATAGACTCTGAACCTGCAACAAAAATTTTGACAAATGAACCTACACTGAATCCACCGGTACAGAATGAAGATCTTATTACCCCGGTATCATCTGAGGATTCCATGGTAACTGAGGAACAACAACAAACAAAGACAACCCGGTATGTAAGACTGAATCATTTTGAAAATTAGATAATTGGAAGCAAGTTTAAAGGAGTTATGACAAGAGGAAGATTGGAAAATGAAGAGGTATGTCTTATTTCTCAAATTGAACCATAATCTGTTAATGAGGCATATGAAGATAAACACTGGATTAAAGCTATGGAAGAAGAATTAGAACAAATTGAGAAGAATAACACTTGGACATTAGTTCCCCGGCCTAAAGATAAAAATGTAATTGGAACCAAATGGGTATTCAAAAACAAACTTAATGAAGATGGTAAGGTTATCAGAAATAAAGCAAGACTAGTGTGTAAAGGATATTCTCAGAAGGAAGGAATTGATTACAATGAAACCTTTGCACCGGTACCTAGAATAGAGGCAATTAGATTATTCTTGGCTTTTGCAGCACACAAGAACTACAAAGTTTATCAAATGGATATTAAATGTGCATTTTTTAATGGAGATCTTGAAGAGGAAGTCTACATTGAACAACCTGATGGATTTTATTTGACAGATAACAAATATATGGTTTGCAAGTTAAGAAAAACTTTGTATGGATTGAAGCAAGCTCCAAGAGCTTGGTATGAAAGATTGGATAAGTATCTTTTGAAGATTGGTTTTTCTAAAGGAAATGCAGACAACAATTTATACTATAAAGTGACTAATGATGACATCTTGGTTATAGAAGTATTTGTTGATGATATAATCTTTGGAGGAGAAGACGGATTATGCAAAGAATTTTCTATTAAAATGCAGCAAGAATTTGAAATGTCTATGATTGGAGAAATAAAATTCTTTTTTAGGACTGCTGATTTCACAGACTGATAAAGGTATATTCTTGAGTCAATCCAATTACTTAAAAGAGTTACTAAATAAATTTGGGATGGAGAACTCTAAACCGGTAAGCACACCTATGACAAAAAATGACAAATTATCACTAAGGGATGAATCTACACCCATTAATCCAACTAGATACAAATATATGATAGGAGGTTTACTGTATTTGACACAAACCAGACTTGATATTATGAATGCAGTATGTATTGTTTCAAGATTTCAAAGTAATCCTAGAGAAAATCATGAATCGGCAGTAAAAAGGATTTTTTGGTACTTACAAGGTACTATAAATCTGGGATTATGGTATCCTAGAGATGAAAACTTTGAATTATGTGCATACACAGATGCAAATTGGGCAGAAGATGTGGATGATAGAAAAAACACCACCGCCGGAGCATTCTTTCTTGGAAACAGACCAGTTTCTTGGTTGAGTAAGAAACAAAGTTGTACATCTTTATCAACAGTAGAATTAGAATATGTTGCAGCAGTAACTAACTGTACACAGGTACTATGGCTTAAGCAAATGTTAAAAGACATAAAGGTAAAATGCAAGGAACTTATTACTATCTATTGTGATAATATTGTAGCAATTGATATATCTAAGAATCTGATATTACATTCTAAAACCAAACATGTTTCTATCAAACTGATTTTTCTAAAGGAAAATGTTGAAGCAAAAGAAATAAAACTGGTTTATGTGAATACTAAAGAGTAGATTGCTAATATCTTTACTAAACCTCTGCCTAAGGAGACTTTTGAATATCTCATAGATCAGCTTGGGGTCATACCCCCACCGGTATAGACTTAGGAAGTTGATGACAATCATCAACTGACAGAATTAACAGAGAAATCTTTTATTCTGGCTTTGATGGGAAGCTACTTCTCAGGGGGAGTAGTTAGTAAACTAAATTGATTGGTATTTTGTATATGCACTTGTCTTGGTAAGAACTTTGGCATTTGATGTCAAAGGGGGAGAGATTGGTATGGAAAAACACAAGGAAAACACATGTTGCTCCCAGGGGGAGAGATTGTTGTTTGGGAGACATTATTACTCTCTGTATCTATATTTTGATTTTTGGTTATGATATCTTTTTGGAGATTGTTGGTTTTTGGTATTTGGCATTTCTGTTTTGGCACTTTGATGGTTTTTCCATCTTGTGTTGCCATTAATGCCAAAGGGGGAGATTGTTGGTATTTTGGTATGGTTTTGTCATTGATGTCAACACCTACTAAACACTTATCAACTCTGGCATTTTGGAGTATCAACAACATTCACTGGCAAGCAAGTGACTTTTGCACAGTCACTGGTATATGGTACACTGGCAAGATATAATGATCACTGGCACTTGGAATGATATGGAAAACACTTTGTTATGTCGAAGACATCGTGTGGACACTTTGTCTTGGAGTTTTGTTTATAGGCATATTAGCATTTGCATATTTGTTGTTACCGGCAAATAAGTCCAAGGTATACACCGACAGGTTTATCTTTTCCAGATCAGCATGACATGCTTTGGAGATGATTAATTATTGTTGTAAATGCATTAAGCCAACATGTTGAATCAGTTATTGCATCTGATATTGTATTGTTTGTAAAATGTTTCTATTATAATATCTTCTAGAGCCAACCTACTAAAATTGGTCTTAGGGTATGGTATAAAAGTAAGATCTTATTTGTAAGATCAAATGTGGAATGCGAAAAAGGATTGTGTGAAGGTATATGTGAGAATAAGCAGAGCTATACACATAGACATCATTTGAAGATTGAAGGAGGTTTTTGTGAAGACAATCAAAACTACACTGGTACTAAATCCAGCAAATGAAGATACTATTTTGTGCAATACATTCTTATTGGATTTAACCATCCAACTGTAGTCAATTTGACTCCCTTTTTGTGATTGAGCAGTGACCTATAGGTGCTTGGCCTTTCTGCATGTGCAAACCCCATTTATGTACACTTACTATCTGCAGTAGTATCATCTTATTGTGGGTAAGGTTTCCCACCGTGGTTTTTCCCCTTATAGGGTTTCCACGTACAAATATTGGTGTTATGTGTTGTGGATGACTTTATCTTTATGTTTCATGCACTAATCCTTACCGGTATAGCAATTAACTATTAAAACTGTCTACCGACATATTAAACTAGTTTACCGGTATTAAGCATTAACCTGGTTAAGTTGTTTTTGGTTTTAATTTATTTGACAATTGATTCACCCCCCCTCTCAGTTGTCTCTGGGACCTAACACATCAAAATAAAACCCAATGGATAACCCATTGTTGCATGCAAGTTTTTTGAACTAATTTGTTGTTGCATGCAGGTTTTATGTGAGGATCTATTGTTGCATGTGGGCTTTATGGAGTCTAAACAATGATTTATGCAAGATTTATTAACATGCAATGAAAAAAAAATTTCACATAGCCTAATTAGGAGGTTTTAATGAACATCAATTTTTCACATAGCCTAATTAGGAGGTTTTAATAAACAACAATTCTTCACATAGCCTAATTGGGAGGTTTTAAGAACAACAATTCCTCACATGGCCTAATTAGGAGGTTTGAATGAACAACAATTTCTCACATAGCTTAATTAGGAGGTCAATCAACACCAATCTCTCATTACAATCTACTAAGGGTTTCAAAATGAAACATCACATAGTCTAATTAGGGGATTGAATGAACAACAAATTCTCATTTCATTTCATAGTGTTAAAATGAACCCCACAATCTTCATATAGCTTTTTAAGTAGGGGTACAAATTGGATAGTTTATTGATGATTTGTACAACATATTGGCATTCATGGGCAATATATTTCATTGAAACTACTAATTCATTTGGTGCAAGACCCTGCCAAAGAATCTTATAAAAAAATAGAGTGCTTGTGTTTTCTAGATTAGTGCACACTTCAATTTCCTAAAGGATAAAGAACACCATGTTTTCCATGTATTATTTTAGATTGTGTGTGTGTTTTTACCTTTAGAGGGCTTGCCTCCCGAGAATCCTTTAAGGCTCGAGTAAGAGGGAATGACCCAAGTGGCAATGAGCTAAAGCCAAGATCTTCTGAGCCACTACAATCAAATGTGTTTGTGATGAAAGTTGTAGGTGACGAGTGTTACATGTTTTCATAATGGCGTCATGTCTCCCTTAGTGTCCGTGTGGCATGTAAAAACCTATAGAGGATAACCTCTATAGGCTAGGAGGCTCCTTTAATGGAGTGGAAAACACTGCTGATTATGGCCACTTGAACAAAGACCTTGACTACAACCTTTTTTGTTTAGAGGCCAAACACCTTCTATTTGTTGACTCAGGCATTGTGATAGGCACATGCCAAAGATACCCCTTAGGTGGTGCCCCTCAATTTGAGATAGTAAATTTCTTGGGAAGTGATGACCCAAAAATTTGAAGCTTGGTATGCCCGTAGAAGTGATTGTTGTGCAGGGGAGCCAGTGCTACCAAGCTTCTAACTATCCAGGTGAATGTGGTATTTTATTGTAAGGGGATTCAACAAATATTGTCCTTGTCAACCTTAGGATTCATTGTTGAATGTGCATGAATTTCTTTTGTCAAATTCAAACAAACATTTTGTCCTCCGTGTTTGTCAAAAAGTGAACTACAAACAAAGCACATAATCAACATCTCAAACATTGGAAATCAAAACAATTTTCACAATCAATCTTGGTTTTGCAAAAGCAAACAAAGTCCAAACAAATAGTCAAATTTTGTCCACATATTCATCCAACATTTATGAACATGGCTTGTCAAAACATTGGATATCCTTGTTTCAAAATTCATGTCACTTAGGCTTTGCATGGTCCAAACTTAGGTCTTAGGACACATAGTCATTACCCTTCATTTTAGTCCATTTCATTGTAAGTATTCTCATTTTGCACTTAGGTTTAAAATTGTTTTCCCTAAGTCTTCATTGCATTATCATACCAAAGCTAGGTTTTCACTTAGGTTATATCATTTACATCTCACAAATCATTGTCTTGCATATGTATTTGTTGCATTAGGTTATATCATTGCATAGTCTAAAACCTAGGTCTTGTCTTAGGTTGACATTGTCATATATTTGCATTCATAACCTTAGTTCACATCATTAGCTCATATTGTATCATTTCCCCAAGTCATATCATACAATATCATTAGGTCATATCATAACATGAGTTCATATCATAGCATAATATAATTGAGTCATAGCATACCTTAAGTCATCTCATATATGATGAATAATAAGAGGGGGGGGGGGTGAATTAGTATATAGAAAAATACTGAACTTAAACACTTAAATAGTCTAGTAGTAAACCTGTAAAACAGTTTAACAAACAAACCGGTTGACACACATGCAAACCAAATAGAAAATAAGGCATTCACCCACAAGAGCAGTAACACCATAACACAAGATATTTGACGTGGAAACCCAAATGGGAAAAACCACTGTGAGATGAAACTCACAAGTAACTATCTGCAGAATAGAAACTGTTAGGTCCAACTAGGAAAGCTAATGTACTGAGAGGGGAGGGGTGAATCAGTACTTCAAAAATTTTCTCCAAAAAACAATCTTACTGATAAACATAAATTGTAAACTGTTGATTTCATAATATAAAGCTAACACATAATTATAGAAATGACATTCATACACATTTCACTCCATAGCACAAATATTTTGGTTATGCAGAAACTCTTTGTTAGAGAGAAAAACTATGGTGGGGATGACACCCACAACTTCACTACTACAATAATAAAGGTTGCTCGGTTAGAGCTACATGTTTAACTATTTCTGATAGCTTACCCTATTAGGAGTATCAAGATCTTTAGATCTACCTTGCTAAAGGATTTTACAACACTTATACAAAATGTTGCACCTGGTTAAAGGCTTTACAATTTATAGAATTTGTTGGAGTCTTTTACCCTGTTAAAGGTTTCTATTACAACTCAAATGATTCAATAAAATCCTTACAAATATCTGCAACTTTACATCTGAAATGTCATAGCAGATTCTTTGTGCTCAATATGAAATTACCTTGCTCATAGCATACCTCGGTAATTGATAAATCAACTCGGTAAACCCTTCTATTTACTCTGTCCCTTAAACTGTTCTCTAAAGACTTTCTTGGTGACCTCTGAATATCTCTGTCAATCGTAGCAGTCACAACTCAATGTGTCCTCTTATGATTTTCCTTTTAACTCTTCTATCACACATGTCTCTCTTTTTTTAATTCTCAAATCACTTTGTATAAATAGATCTCTGGGATGGTGATCTATTCATGCTTTGATCTTACAAACAAGATTCATCGAATGAATAAATCATAGAAATTATTTCATTGGATAAACTTTCTCAAAATCATACAAAATCTTGAAGTGCAATTTCCTATGTGATAAAGGTTCCCTATTCCTCGATTCTTGTAACACGTTTCCACATATGTGTCCAGGTTCATTGAATCTGGTAACATGTTTCTACTCGATTCAGATTACTCGGTATACCTTCTTTGTTGCTTGGTAGACATAGAACATTACTCGATAGACAGCTCGGTGTATACTTAACTCTATGACTCCTTTCTTCTGTAACCGACTGCTTTTGTGCTTATCGATTGAATATTTCAGTAGTATTAACTGACTAGAGTATATAGGATGACTTTGGACATAAAACTAATGACAACTTAGTAAATAATAACAATCTCCCCTTTTGACATTAGTTTGGTATGTTTGACAAAACTCCTTTCAAAGTTATAACTCAGAATCTATATACTTACAAAATTTGACTAAAATGACAGTATATACAATTGTCAATAAATAGTAATCTACTCAAATATATACTCCCCTTATCAATATACTATACATAACTTAAGTTGCATGCTCTTGTGATCAATGCTCAGTGTTCACTACCCTGTCAAATTCAACTATACATTCGGATACTCTATTCTGCTTGGTACACTCCCTCTTATACTCGGTACACTCCCCCTTTTTGACAAACATCAAAACTAGTTACTATTAGGTGGAGGCAACTAGTCAAAAATATATTTATACTTTGTAATAGCATTGGTGAGAGAAGTGGAGAGTACATCCTTGACACTGTCCATTAGGAAATTCTGAGCTGTAATATCAGCTAATAGTGAAATCTGTTGGTATTTTGGTATGGTTTTGTCATTGATGTCAACACCTACTAAATACATCTACTTTGGAGATCCAACAACATTCACCAGCAAACAATAAACTGTGCAACAGTTACCGGTATATGGTTAACTGGCAGGATATAATGTTCACCGGTACCTGAAATGACATGGAAGACACTTGGTAATGTCGAAGACATCACGTGGACACTTTATTTTAAGTAATAATCATTGGTATATTCTTATTTGCATATTTGCTTTTATCGGCAAATAGGTCCAGGTTATCTAGGGTTACACCGGCAGGTTTATCTTTTCCAGATCAACATGGCATGCTATGCAGATGATTTATTATTGTTGTAAATGCATTAAGCCGACATGTTCAATCGGTTATTGCATCGGATATTGTATTGTTTGTAAAATGTTTTTTATTGTAATATCTTGTAGAGTCGACCTACTAAAATTGGTCTTAGGGTATGATATAAATGTAAGATCTTATTTGTAAGATCAATTGTGGAATGTGAAAAAGATTTAAGGAAGGGTATATGCGAGATCAAGCAGGGATATTCACGCAGACATCATTTGAAGGTGAAGTTAGGTTTTTGTAGAAGCATATCAGCACTACACCATACTAAATCTAGCATATGAAGATGCTATTTTGTGCAGTACATTCTTATTGGATTTAACCATCCAACTGTAGTCAGTGTGACTCCCATTTGTGATTGAGCAGTGAGCTCTAGGCTGTTGGCCTTTCTACATGTGCAGACCCCTCTTTGTACACTTACTATCTGCAGTAGTATCATCTGATTGTTGGTAAGGTTTCCCACCGTGGTTTTTCCCCTTACAGGGTTTCCACATACAAATATTGGTGTCATGTGTTGTGGATGACTTTGTGCTTATGTTTCATGCATTAATTCTTACCGGTACAGCAATTTTCTATTAACATTGTCTATCGGCATACTTAACTGATTTACCAATATTAAGCATTAAGTTGGTTAATAAGTTTTTGGTTTGAATTTATTTGATAACTGATTCACCCCCCCCTCTCAGTTATCTCCGGGACCTACAATTGGTATGAGAGCCTAGTCCTCCTTTTGCATAAGTTTAACAACTTGAGGAGATCCAATGTCTACTAATTATTTCAGAAAGGATAGTCCTAAACTTGATGGAACCAACTATGGGATATGAAAAATCAGAATGGAGACACATCTGAATTGCATTGGTAAAGACATCTGGGAAGTTACTAAGAATGGTTATACTACTACTGTAGCTAGTCAGATTGCTCCCATTACTTTAGCTAAAGATGAAGAAAATGATTACAAAGCAAGAGAAGCACTTTTGAGCGCATTATCAGATAAACAAATCATGGGATTATCAGATAGGTCCACTGCAAAAGCTATCTGGGATCATTTGGAAACACTTAATGAAGGGGATTCCATAGTCAAAATTGCAAAACTTGAAAGCTTCCGAGTCAGGTATGAACATCTGAAAATGGAAGAAGATGAAAGGATTTTTGCTTTTATGGAAAGAGTAAATGAAATTGTTTTGGGTATCAAATGTTGTGGAGGAACCTTGAGTGAAGATGAGATTGTTTCAAAAATCTTAAGAGGTTTGCCACCGGCATATAAAATGAAGGTTACTGCTATAAATGAGTTGAGAACAATGCCTAATACATCAATAACTAGGGATACATTGATTGGAAAACTTTCAGCTTTTGAAATTGAGGAATTTGGTCTTGTTGCTACTATAAAAACTGATTTGGCCTTCAAATCATCAACATCATCTGCTCCATCCTTTGACAAATCAGATTGGAGAGCCTTTTATGCAAGAGAACTTGAAGAAACCAGGAAGGAGAATGAAGAGCTTGAAGAACTTGAAGCACTATTTGCAAGAAAAATGCCAAAAGGTCCAATTGGAAGTAAGTATGAAGGTAAAGCACCCTTTAAATGTTTCAACTGCAATAAGATTGGTCATAAGGCTTCAAGATGCCCTGATAGACATGCTAGACTAAGAGAAGAAGCTAGAAGGACATACAAACCTAATCCGGAATAACAGAGATACAGATTTAAGAAAAACAAAGATAAATCTTGTTACATTGTTGATGAAGGTGTGACTAATGATTCTGATGAGGATCCAGCAGACAACAAATGGGTCTTTGTTGCTATAACAGAAGATCAACCAGTACCTATTGCTCAACCAATAGAACAAGCCCTAACAACTAAAGTTGAATCAAAGGATGAATGGATTATTGACTCAGGATGCTCAAATCACATGACTGGAGACAAAGGTAAATTCTTGAACTTTCAAGAATACAATGGAGGTTTAGTAAGATTCGGAGATGACAAAGCCTGTTCAATCAAAGGTAAGGGTTCAATATCTCTTGATGGTAAACATAACACTGACAATGTCTACTATGTTGAAGGATTAAAACATAATCTTTTAAGTGTTCGTCAATTAGTTGAGAAAGGTTTTCAGTTACAATTTAAAAATGGAAAATGCAAAATCATGAATAGAACTGGTTTTGAAATTGCAAGCGGTAATCAGACTAGAGGTAATATCTTTCATTTGAATAACAGTGAAAAGGCATGCTTAATTGCACACATAGATGAAAGTTGGCTATGGCATAAGAGACTATGTCATGTAAATTTTGATTGCATGGTAAAAATCAGTACTTCTAAGGCAGTTAGAGATCTACCTAAAATTGTGAAACCTCAGAATACAATTTGCAAGGAATGTCAATTTGGAAAACAAGTTAGAGCTAGTTTCAAAAGTATTCTAGAAAAATCCAATAATGCCCTTTATTTAATTTACACTAATTTATGTGGTCCAGCTAGAACTAAAAGCTTACAAGGTGATAGATATTTCATGCTAATTATTGATGATTATTCTAGAATGTGTTGGGTTACTTTTCTCAAAGAAAAATCAGAAGCACTTGGGAAGTTCAAGCTATTCAAAGCAATGGTTGAAAATGAAACTGGTAAGAAAATTAAATGTTTAAAATTAGATCAAGGAGGAGAATTCACATCTAGAGATTTTAATACATTCTGTGAAGTAAATGGAATCAAAAGATAGTTATCAGCACCTCAGTCACCACAACACAATGGAGTTGTTGAAAGGAAAAATAGAACTATTTTGGATGCAATAAGAAGTATGTTATCAAAAGCAAATCTACCACATGTGTACTCGAGAGAGGCAGTAAGCACTACTGTCTATACATTCAACAAAGTTCACATCAAAGGTGAAACCGGTAAGACCCCTCATGAACTATGGTTTGGTAATACTCCTACTCTTAAGTATTTCAGAATCTTTGGAAGTAAATGTTATATTAGAAAAGATGAGTATAATGGCAAGTTTGATCTTAGAAGTGATGAAGGAATATTTCTTGGTTATTCATCTAAGATGTAATGCCCCGCCAGGAAACCCCTAAGGGTTTAAGTTTAAAACACTCAAATAGAGTGTAAATTTTTATTTATTTTTAATATAATTAAGTGCGTTAATGAAACGTTACAACGTTAAGATAGTTTGAAGTTGTCTCAGTTCATAATTAGACACAACATTAAGATACATTGGAGTTATCTGTCAACTTAGTTATCACAGCGGAAGGCTCAAACAATCCTAAGGAGTTCCTAACGCGATTACACAACCTTACACCTAACTCAACTTGCGTCTTTAGACCCATTAATCTGGATATCTTAATTACGAGATAAAGCATAGATCTTAATTACATATGTGTTCAAAGATATGACGTCTTAAAATTTTAGGGGGCGTTCATTTACTTTAGTGGCTAGGAGGCCATCGAGGAGTTTTTTTTTTTTTTTTTATTCAATGCACTTAATTTCATAATTACATTAAGAGGTCTCCGAATAGGTTCAAGCGTTTTAAATATAACAAAGTTCATTCATTAGAGTTTTAAAATAACCATCCACACTTGACATCATCCTTTATTGCTATAAATGTGCTTAATGAGATACGTTCGTTCAAGGTTAAACTATGATTAGTACAGCAAGGGTTCCATCATTTGATTTTAAAACATACACCCACATTTGATCTCCTTCTTAAATATTTAAAGCATGGTTGATAAGAGAAATTCATTCCTTAAAGATTAACTACAGTTAATAGAATGAGATTCCCTTCATTAGATTTCGTGCATAGCCAACTGATGAGTTGAAGTTCTTTTATGAAGGGTATAATGTGAGTAGCCATAGGATTCATTTGATGTTTTAATAATGCAAAGAGATGGACTAACTTCATTTAGATGAGAGTGTATTAGGAATCCCATGAGTTCATCCTTTAAATTAAGATATATTTAGCAAGGTGATATTCATCATTTCAAGATTGGAGTAACAAGATCAAACGACGTTCTTCTTTTAGAATTAAAATACAAATTATCTTATTGCATATGACTTTTTTTTTATTTGTTAGATGATAGTAATAGGAGAGACATCACTCTTTCCTTTTCTTTTTGTTAAATGAATTAATATGCGAGGAATGCTTTTGCTAAGATTTAATGTATAAACAACTGATCAATTATTTCCCATTCTAGTTCAATTATAGCTATCATGAGGGATTCCTTCTATGAGGATTAAAATATGGACATCTAAATTGAGTTTTTTTTTTTCATTCATAAATAAATCGGGTGAGGGTATATTGGTTATGATTACAACATAAATTACTAAGTAAATTCATTCAACATTCAACATGAATACCTAATTGCGTCCTCACGATTATCGAATTAATCTATGAGGATTATTGTTAAGATTTAAACGTGAAATAACTTATCAAATTCATTCAATGTAATGAAACATAAATGACATGGCGTGATTCATTTACTAAGGTAAGCAGATAGATATTTATATGATGTTCATTCTTTAGTTTTAAATCTAGGAATTATGACATGAATTTTAACTTTATTTCCTTTTTACATTCATTCCATTGATATACTTAATATCAAGTTAATCCCATAAAGTAATTCTAATTAAATTTCTTCCACTATTACATTTTAAATTAACATTACCAATTTACTTTTTCCCACACTTTAATTTCAATATTTAAATACCATGCCATATTCATAATTCACAACATTTTATGAACTTGAATAACTACGTTTATCCATATGAAAAATGTTATACATTTAAATTTGAATTCATTTAATTTACACTTTACACTTTGCAAGAATACAACCATTCAAGATAATTTAAAACATAAAACAAAGTACGCTATGAACATTGCATGACACAGAATATGATCTCGGAGTTCACCCCGGATGGGCTACATCTCCGGGTCTGCTCAACTGCAAGACCCCTTTGGTATTATGTTGTTAGAAATACATGATTTATGAGTCTTTTACATCTTGCCACTTAGGCGAATAAAATCAATATACAACAGACACCTCGGACGTTAAATACATAAAGATCCCTTTTAGAAGCGGGTCAAAATGAGTCATAACAAACAAAAAGAAACAAACGATCCTGGATACTCTTGTTTGACGGTTTCCTAATTAGGGGCTTGACCAACTTATGACCAAACACTATCCTAGCAAGTTCTACCATTACATAACCAAATTCGATAGTAGAAATTTAATTCAGCATAGGCATTGTCCGGTCAAGGTATTCGTTTACCGTAATGCTCTAACTAGTAATGTCAATCCATTGGTAGACTTGCTAAATCAACTTTTATTTAAAAATTCATATTAATACACCATTACTATTTAGTCTATGTTAATAACAAGTATAACCCGAGTATGATGTAATCAAAATGATATTAATAGCTTGAATTATAGTGAGGATTTTCTAAATGCTAAATCTCTAAATTTCCAAATCTATGATTTAGCAATCTGAGGTTAAGTAACATAAAAGAAACGGATTTTGGATAATATAAAAAAAAACTAAATCTAATTCACTTATACTAATTTTAAAATCACTTATCAATTGACTCTTCTTTATTTTTACATATTGAACACATACGCATTTTTTTTTTTACCTTAAAACAATCATTTAAAATAATAAAATTATATATATTATTAAATATAAATAAAAATGGAATAACTATATTTTTCTGTTTTAACTTTTTTTTTAAAAAAGTGTGGGAGGGTACCCACGTGGACAGCCACGTGGGCCCCCCCTTTTTGCATTCCCTGCTACCATTTGGTAGCGCAGCTACCATTTGGTAGCAGTGCACTACCAATGGTAGCACTGCTACCAAATGGTAGCAGTGCTGCCATTGCAGCTACTCCCTCCCAGCCATATGGGGGGGTAGAGTGTGTAGGGTTTCTTTTTTTTATATATATATTTTTTTTCTTATTTATTTTTGTTAAGAAAATTTACTGTTAAATATACAGTAACAAACACAGTCTCAGCTGCCAATATGTGCAGACCAGTTTTAATTTTATTGAATCTAAATACATATTTTTTGTTTTTCTAACTAATTAGAATGTGTAGTAATACAAAAAATATATATATGAACATCTCTTCAAAACACAGTCTAAAATCACAAAACTTATAGTATTTTCCAGCAACCCCATTTTTGAAAAAAAAACAAACACACTCACAGCCATTCCTCCCTTTCTTTTTTTTCTTTTCTCTCTTTTTTTATTCTCAGAATATTATGGATTTCAAAAGAGGGCAAAATAGAAGAGTCTTTGAAGAATAACCAAGCCTTCAACCAACTGAAAACTAAATCTTAATAAACACTCATGGGTAGCAATCCTCTCTATTTTTCCAGCATTTCATGGAGGGCATAACAATAAACAAAAGGGGAGATTAAAATTTCTTACCTCCAAACGCTTTCCAGGAAGAGATTTTGATGAAGATGAGCTCCCAAATCAGCTGCTCTCATTCCTCATCCCTCTCCCAAAATCCCCAATCTCCCTTGCAAGAACCATGTTTTTCCAAAAAAAAAAAAAAAAAAGACCAAAAGCCAAGAAGCCCCCAAAATGCTTACCAAACAAGATTAAAAAGAAACCCTAATTTTTGCCCTAATTTCAATTTCGAAATTAGGTATTTATTTTTAAAAATAAAATGATTGAAAATCCCAAATGGAAGTCATTCATTACCATTATTTATTAATCTTATATGTTTTCCCCTATTAAAATTAAAATGCTTCTTTTTCTTATTGAGTTTTAAATTTTAATTTCTTAATATCGATTTAGGCCTACATTTATATTTTGGGACTACTTACCGGGTAAGGCGTTTTGATTAAATTTTAATTTTCTAAAAATCAATCTTTTTATACTATGTCAACTATACAAGTAAAAAGGAAATAATTTCGTTTAAATAATAATAATTTATCCCCTTTCTTCCAAAATGCGAAAATGAGTAATTTATTACTATCTCCCAAACGACTTTAAAAATTTTCCTTTCTAAAATGCATAATTTATTAAAATCGTAGTTATTAAAATTAACTATTAAATTAACTCGCTATAACTTAATAAAGCGACATTTTTAAATAAAGGACTAATCTAATGCAAGAGTCTTGTTTATTCAAATTTCTCAATTACAAATGCATAAAAGTTACAAATGCGTAAATGAGCACACTAACCTCAGTTAAATACCTTAAGCTTGCTACAATAACAATTTAAAGCAATCTCTTAAATTAGTGATTAATCATAAAAAAAGGAACTACCTATTTAAATTCCTATATCACTATTGTGTACGCCTACTCATAAATTTAAATTTGATACTTAGGATCACAAACCTCACTTACCTCGCGCATGGCATGCAAATCGAGGGAGTCCTCCAAATCTCTCGACATGCATCCCAATGAAATGCAAGCCCCACGAATCCACACACGATGCTCACCTAACCATGGCTAAGGCAAGACGAGAGTTATATGACCACTAAATCCGAATTCAAAAGATGAAAGAGCATACTCAACCTTGCAAATTCCAAAGGAGATGAACCTTGCCCTAAGCGATGTTGTACCTGCAAATCTCCTGCACCCATGAATTCATACAAGCATGCATATACAAATACATATTCAATGAAGACATTAGCTCAAGATTTATCACAAGGGTTAGGAACAAGTACATTTACACGAAAATCGATGCAAAAGCACAATAATAAGTATGCACAATTTATTTATATTATCTAAACTACACATTGCATATTGGTAAATCTACCATTCAAGAATGCCACATAGGAAGTCAATCAAGGTTAAATGGGTTTTAAAAGTCCGACTAGGGTATGGGCATTACATTCTCCCCCCCTAGGTTCCGACTTACTCCTGGAAGTCGCAAAGTTAAACGGAAGTCCTGCAACACTTTATTAGTCCTTAAACTCAATTAACAATTATCAATTTGCACAAACAACTCTTTAGTCAACAATTTAAAACATTATTCATCAACAAAAATGCATCTAACATCATTCACACCTTCAAATATTCTATAATTTTCACACAATTATAGCAAAGATACGAGACTTTTCCCTTCTTATTACACCAAATTAAAGCAATTAAAATACACATAGACACAGTTATCCTTCTCATTTATCAATCATGACAAGAAAACAGGCTCTCAAGGTCAATTTCTTCCATCAATTCCTCTCTTTCACAAGATTTTATCACATAGAACTAGTTTTCACATATCAATTTTTTTACAATCAAGTTAACTTTTCAACATATAAGAACTTTTCCAATGACTATGCCCCATAACATAGTGACAAGTTAATACCATTTAATCCATGATTACACATAATTTCCATCCACAAGACTGGTTTGCACAACACAATAGGCCACATGTGAGCATGTCAAATGCTCGGTCGAAGGTAACATATATGATCCACATCTCAATGCCTGCTCTCAGAACAAATACATGATCAACAAATATCCAACATCTCACTCGAGGGCTTGATGGTGATAGGGTACACCATAGCGGTGCTTCCTTCCATACAAGTCCCTTGTGAATATCCCTTGTTGTGTAAGGTGTTTAGCCTCCAAGAGATAGTCACCACTCATAGGTAGGTAGTGGATCTTAGCTGTTTTCACAGCCTCACATACCTCCATCCTCAAGGTTCCTTGCGTCTACTTCCTCGTATACACTCATCCAAGCCCATCTCCTACATTCTTGGAGAGGAATTCACATTACAACACAAGACCAGCATACGAAAACAACAAGGATAAACTGGTTTAGCCACTAAAGTACAATAGATTAAAGATAATAATTGTCAATTCCAACAATAAAACAAGAAAATAATTTCCGGATTTGCAACATCAAATCAAGTAAAATCAAGATCGCAAGATCGTGGCTAAACTGTCAAGGTCAAGGTAAAATAAATTGCTGGCCCACAAGGAAATCAATAAATAATTACAAGAAAATCATAATTGCACATTACATCACTACGTGACTAGTAGCTAGCCACCAACAAGGAAGGAAGGAACAATCGTCTAGCTACCCTAGTAGCTCATCATGTGGTGTGACCAAGTCACACATCCACATGGCATGGCAGTGTGCACCTCGGCATCACCCCGCATCACGTCGTCACGTGGCATGGCTCTACCCAATACATAGCGGTAGACCGCATGGAAATGTCTACTACATCCCGCATCGTGTCTCAGCACGGCATGGCAATACTCCAAGCGGACAAAGCACGCAATGGACGTATCCCGCATGGCAGTGTACCCCGCGGATAAGGCACGTGCTGGTCACACTCCGCATAGCGATGTTCCTCTCAGGATACTCACCGTAAGCCAGAGGTATACATGGCTAAGGTCTACCCATAAGTCTACCAACACTAGCCAGTTGGTAACTTATGTAGAACAATAACACGCCTCTCATGAAGACAAGGCAACAAATGCTCCAATGGAATCCAACAATATGCTCAAAAACTGTCATCTATATGCTCAAGATAAAGGATAGGAATAAGGCTGGCACACATGAACCTCATAAATCGGTTCATCACAAGGGGAAGTATTGAGTACACCTATGTTATAGTTTCGTTACAAAACCATACTTTTCCCTCAAAATAGGGAAGCTAAAGTCGCTTCGCGTCGACATTACTCGTACGCTGTTCATACTATTCGAGGAATGGTGACTTCTACTACTACCCCTTCACATACTGACTTATCAACAACCCGTGGGTTGGCACTCAGTAAGGGAAACAAACAAGAAACATCACATAGATAGGTATGGTTTCCCCATACTCATAATCAAACACATTCCCCATGGTTGATTACTTCACCATCCCATGGGCACACAAAGCAAGTACGGGTTTTCTCACAACACACACAGAATAGCACTGTTACTAGTTTAGTTACATTTACGGGGAGTACTTTACATTATACTAACATATACTTAAGGGAAATTTTAATTATGCTTTACGCATGAATCACCCAACAAAGTTTACTCTAGATCCACGTTCTGAAATTTTCAACAATTCAAATTTACACAACGAGATAACATCATTCTAATATCTTTCTCAATCTTCCCTAAGCATTATCATTCACATTATTAACTATGCAATTTCCCTTTTCAAGATGAAAAACTTTCCCCTTTCAATTAGAAGCCCAAAGCAACATAAAATTTCACATGATTATAGAAAAACTTCTTCTTACATCACTACATTCTAAATAGTGTTTCAAAAACTACAATTCCTATATTTTAAACGAGAGGAGGAAGAGAGTTGGAAAATCAACTATTCCCTACGAATACACAAGAATTTCAAAATCACACCATATGCTCGGACATAAGTTTATCATTTGAGTTGCACGGTTTTCATTTTTTTTTTTTATCCCTTAGGAAGGTTCCAAAACATCCTAACATGACCTTTCTAATCACTATTGCTGCACTATAATGTTCTAGTCTTCCGAACAAGAATTCAAAACAATCAATTTTTCTTTTGTAATACAAGTCTTCTAAAGCACAATCACTATTCGTAATACGTTACAATACAATAATGCCTCAAATTTAACATTGAAACTTCATAATATGATAAGGAGGTAAATAAAGAGCTATCTACTAGATCTTACACATTTAGTGCATACAATTCCACAAGTCTTTTATTTACTCCTTTCGAAACATAATAAGGCAATTATCTAATTCCAAAACAAGTTAAATGGTGCATCATTTAATAGGTCCTAATCACACTAATTGAATACGCACATAAAACAATCTTTCAAGAAGCACATCAATTTACTCTTGAAGCTACTACAGTATGTCCTCTTTTGGTTTTCCTTTCACATCAAGCAATTTGCACAAAATCAACTATACGCATTTGAAGCACCTTACTTAAGATGAAATTTGATTATATTACTCCTACCAAGCACATGGAGCGCCCTTTAATTCAAACATACAATTTTCTATCATTAACCAAAAATTAACTCCTAAATCAATCCTTTTCACAATCTAAAGCACAAAAACGTTATGAAACTCACACAAGGCTCAAGAAATATCATCCCTTCTCTTGCAATTAGAAAACTTAACTAAGAGGTAACTACACATAGCAATTACTTTTAATTTTTCCAGAGATAGAAGAGGAAGAGTCATAATCTCTAAATTTTCTACATAATAAGCATTACTACTTGCCATACTAGTTTTTTTTTTAAAGTGGGCAATCATTAAGATAGAGCCAAAACCGCAAACAAACACAATTCGTACTTTTAGGTTCAAGACATTAACAACCAACTTAGATGGATTAGTCAAAGAGGGAAAATAAATCGAAAATGAAGGTACATACGACTCCCTTTTGAAGTAAGAGAAATCGTAGACCAAGACCTCATTAGGTAGACAAAACACCCATAATTATTTCCAAAACACCCACATCAATAAGGTGAAAACAAAGTGTGAATCATACATGTTACACACAAATAGGGTTTGTTAAATCACGCTCTCACATCAAGGTGGGCAAGCGCACAACATAAGGTAGGTACACACACACCAACTAAGAGCACAAGTGAAACCAGAGATCCCAGTGTTGCAACATGGGCTCTGATACCAAGTGTAATGCCCCACAAGGAAACCCCTAAGGGTTTAAGTTTAAAACACTCAAATAGAGTGTAAAATTTTATTTTTTTTTAATATAATTAAGTGCGTTAATGAAACGTTACAACGTTAAGATAGTTTGAAGTTGTCTCAGTTCATAATTAGACACACCATTAAGATACATTGGAGTTATCTGTCAACTTAGTTATCACAGCGGAAGGCTCAAACAATCCTAAGGAGTTCCTAACGCGATTACACAACCTTACACCTAACTCAACTTGCGTCTTTAGACCCATTAATCTGGATATCTTAATTACGAGATAAAGCATAGATCTTAATTACATATGTGTTCAAAGATATGACGTCTTAAAATTTTAGGGGGCGTTCATTTACTTTAGTGGTTAGGAGGCCATCGAGGAGTTTTTTTTTTTTTTTTTATTCAATGCACTTAATTTCATAATTACATTAAGAGGTCTCCGAATAGGTTCAAGCGTTTTAAATATAACAAAGTTCATTCATTAGAGTTTTAAAATAACCATCCACACTTGACATCATCCTTTATTGCTATAAATGTGCTTAATGAGATACGTTCGTTCAAGGTTAAACTATGATTAGTACAGCGAGGGTTCCATCATTTGATTTTAAAATATACACCCACATTTGATCTCCTTCTTAAATATTTAAAGCATGGTTGATAAGAGAAATTCATTCCTTAAAGATTAACTACAGTTAATAGAATGAGATTCCCTTCATTAGATTTCGTGCATAGCCAACTGATGAGTTGAAGTTCTTTTATGAAGGGTATAATGTGAGTAGCCATAGGATTCATTTGATGTTTTAATAATGCAAAGAGATGGACTAACTTCATTTAGATGAGAGTGTATTAGGAATCCCATGAGTTCATCCTTTAAATTAAGATATATTTAGCAAGGTGATATTCATCATTTCAAGATTGGAGTAACAAGATCAAACGACGTTCTTCTTTTAGAATTAAAATACAAATTATCTTATTGCATATCTCTTTTTTTTAATTTGTTAGATGATAGTAATAGGAGAGACATCACTCTTTCCTTTTCTTTTTGTTAAATGAATTAATATGCGAGGAATGCTTTTGCTAAGATTTAATGTATAAACAACTGATCAATTATTTCCCATTCTAGTTCAATTATAGCTATCATGAGGGATTCCTTCTATGAGGATTAAAATATGGACATCTAAATTGAGTTTTTTTTTTTCATTCATAAATAAATCGAGTGAGGGTATATTGGTTATGATTACAACATAAATTACTAAGTAAATTCATTCAACATTCAACATGAATACCTAATTGCGTCCTCACGATTATCGAATTAATCTATGAGGATTATTGTTAAGATTTAAACGTGAAATAACTTATCAAATTCATTCAATGTAATGAAACATAAATGACATGGCGTGATTCATTTACTAAGGTAAGCAGATAGATATTTATATGATGTTCATTCTTTAGTTTTAAATCTAGGAATTATGACATGAATTTTAACTTTATTTCCTTTTTACATTCATTCCATTGATATACTTAATATCAAGTTAATCCCATAAAGTAATTCTAATTAAATTTCTTCCACTATTACATTTTAAATTAACATTACCAATTTACTTTTTCCCACACTTTAATTTCAATATTTAAATACCATGCCATATTCATAATTCACAACATTTTATGAACTTGAATAACTACGTTTATCCATATGAAAAATGTTATACATTTAAATTTGAATTCATTTAATTTACACTTTACACTTTGCAAGAATACAACCATTCAAGATAATTTAAAACATAAAACAAAGTACGCTATGAACATTGCATGACACAGAATATGATCCCGGAGTTCACCCCGGATGGGCTACATCTCCGGGTCTGCTCAACTGCAAGACCCCTTTGGTATTATGTTGTTAGAAATACATGATTTATGAGTCTTTTACATCTTGCCACTTAGGTGAATAAAATCAATATACAACAGACACCTCAGACGTTAAATACATAAAGATCCCTTTTAGAAGCGGGTCAAAATGAGTCATAACAAACAAAAAGAAACAAACGATCCTGGATACTCTTGTTTGACGGTTTCCTAATTAGGGGCTTGACCAACTTATGACCAAACACTATCCTAGCAAGTTCTACCATTACATAACCAAATTCGATAGTAGAAATTTAATTCAGCATAGGCATTGTCCGGTCGAGGTATTCGTTTACCGTAATGCTCTAACTAGTAATGTCAATCCATTGGTAGACTTGCTAAATCAACTTTTATTTAAAAATTCATATTAATACACCATTACTATTTAGTCTATGTTAATAACAAGTATAACCCGAGTATGATGTAATCAAAATGATATTAATAGCTTGAATTATAGTGAGGATTTTCTAAATGCTAAATCTCTAAATTTCCAAATCTATGATTTAGCAATCTGAGGTTAAGTAACATAAAAGAAACGGATTTTGGATAATATAAAAAAAAACTAAATCTAATTCACTTATACTATTTTAAAATCACTTATCAATTGACTCTTCTTTATTTTTACATATTGAACACATACGCATTTTTTTTTTTTACCTTAAAACAATCATTTAAAATAATAAAATTATATATATTATTAAATATAAATAAAAATGGAATAACTATATTTTTCTGTTTTAACTTTTTTTTTAAAAAAGTGTGGGAGGGTACCCACGTGGACAGCCACGTGGGCCCCCCCTTTTTGCATTCCCTGCTACCATTTGGTAGCGCAGCTACCATTTGGTAGCAGTGCACTACCAATGGTAGCGCTGCTACCAAATGGTAGCAGTGCTGCCATTGCAGCTACTCCCTCCCAGCCATATGGGGGGGTAGAGTGTGTAGGGTTTCTTTTTTTTATATATATATTTTTTTTCTTATTTATTTTTGTTAAGAAAATTTACTGTTAAATATACAGTAACAAACACAGTCTCAGCTGCCAATATGTGCAGACCAGTTTTAATTTTATTGAATCTAAATACATATTTTTTGTTTTTCTAACTAATTAGAATGTGTAGTAATACAAAAAATATATATATGAACATCTCTTCAAAACACAGTCTAAAATCACAAAACTTATAGTATTTTCCAGCAACCCCATTTTTGAAAAAAAAAAAAACACACTCACAGCCATTCCTCCCTTTCTTTTTTTTCTTTTCTCTCTTTTTTTTATTCTCAGAATATTATGGATTTCAAAAGAGGGCAAAATAGAAGAGTCTTTGAAGAATAACCAAGCCTTCAACCAACTGAAAACTAAATCTTAATAAACACTCATGGGTAGCAATCCTCTCTATTTTTCCAGCATTTCATGGAGGGCATAACAATAAACAAAAGGGGAGATTAAAATTTCTTACCTCCAAATGCTTTCCAGGAAGAGATTTTGATGAAGATGAGCTCCCAAATCAGCTGCTCTCATTCCTCATCCCTCTCCCAAAATCCCCAATCTCCCTTGCAAGAACCATGTTTTTCCAAAAAAAAAAAAAAAAAAGACCAAAAGCCAAGAAGCCCCCAAAATGCTTACCAAACAAGATTAAAAAGAAACCCTAATTTTTGCCCTAATTTCAATTTCGAAATTAGGTATTTATTTTTAAAAATAAAATGATTGAAAATCCCAAATGGAAGTCATTCATTACCATTATTTATTAATCTTATATGTTTTCCCCTATTAAAATTAAAATGCTTCTTTTTCTTATTGAGTTTTAAATTTTAATTTCTTAATATCGATTTAGGCCTACATTTATATTTTGGGACTACTTACCGGGTAAGGCGTTTTGATTAAATTTTAATTTTCTAAAAATCAATCTTTTTATACTATGTCAACTATACAAGTAAAAAGGAAATAATTTCGTTTAAATAATAATAATTTATCCCCTTTCTTCCAAAATGCGAAAATGAGTAATTTATTACTATCTCCCAAATGACTTTAAAAATTTTCCTTTCTAAAATGCATAATTTATTAAAATTAACTATTAAATTAACTCGCTATAACTTAATAAAGCGACATTTTTAAATAAAGGACTAATCTAATGCAAGAGTCTTGTTTATTCAAATTTCTCAATTACAAATGCGTAAATGAGCACACTAACCTCAGTTAAATACCTTAAGCTTGCTACAATAAGAATTTAAAGCAATCTCTTAAATTAGTGATTAATCATAAAAAAAGGAACTACCTATTTAAATTCCTATATCACTATTGTGTACGCCTACTCATAAATTTAAATTTGATACTTAGGATCACAAACCTCACTTACCTCACGCATGGCACGCAAATCGAGGGAGTCCTCCAAATCTCTCGACATGCATCCCAATGAAACGCAAGCCCCACGAATCCACACACGATGCTCACCTAACCATGGCTAAGGCAAGATGAGAGTTATATGACCACTAAATCTGAATTCAAAAGATGAAAGAGCATACTCAACCTTGCAAATTCCAAAGGAGATGAACCTTGCCCTAAGCGATGTTGTACCTGCAAATCTCCTGCACCCATGAATTCATACAAGCATGCATATACAAATACATATTCAATGAAGACGTTAGCTCAAGATTTATCACAAGGGTTAGGAACAAGTACATTTACATGAAAATCGATGCAAAAGCACAATAATAAGTATGCACAATTTATTTATATTATCTAAACTACACATTGCATATCGGTAAATCTACCATTCAAGAATGCCACATAGGAAGTCAATCAAGGTTAAATGGGTTTTAAAAGTCCGACTAGGGTATGGGCATTACATAAGAGTAAAGCATATAGATGTTTTAATAAAAGATTACAGAAAATTGTTGAGAGTACAAATGTAAAGATTGATGAACAATTTAGAGGAACTTCAAGGTATATAGACTATGAATCGGTAACAGAAATTATGACAAATGAACCTATAATAAATCCACCGGTACAGAATGATGATCCAGTTACTCCGGTATCATCAGAGGATTCCACAGTAATTGAAGAACAACAACAGACTAAGACACCCCTGTATGTAAGACTGAATTATTCTGAAGATTAGATAATTGGAAGCAAATTTAAAGGAGTCATGACAAGAGGAAGATTGGCAAATGAAGAGGTATGTCTTATTTCTGAAATTGAACCATTATCTATCAATGAGGCATGTGAAGATAAATTTTGGATTAAAGCTATGGAAGAAGAATTAGGACAAATTGAGAAAAATAATACTTGGACATTAGTTCCCTGGCCTAAAAATAAAAATGTAATTGGAACCAAATGGGTTTTTAGAAACAAACTCAATGAAGATGGTAAGGTTGTCAGAAATAAAGCAAGACTAGTGTGTAAGGGATATTCTCAGAAAGAAGGAGTTGATTACAATGAAACCTTTGCACCGGTAGCCAGAATTGAGGCAGTTAGATTATTCTTGGCCTTTGCAGCTCACAAGGATTACAAAGTTTATCAAATGGATATTAAATGTGCATTTTTGAATCGAGATATTGAAGAGGAAGTCTATATTGAACAACCTGATGGATTTTCCTTGACAGATGACAATGATATGGTTTGCAGATTAAGAAAAGCTTTGTATGGATTAAAACAAGCTCCAAGAGCTTGGTATGCAAGATTGGATAAGTATCTTTTAAAGATTGGTTTTACTAAAGGAAATGCAGATAGCAATTTATATTACAAAGTAACTAATGATGACATCTTGATTATGGAAGTATTTGTTGATGATATAATCTTTTGAGGAGAAGATCGATTATGCAAAGAATTTTCTCTTGAAATGCAGCATGAATTTGAAATGTCTATGATCAAAGAAATAAAATTCTTTTTAGGATTGCAGATTTTACAGACTGATAAAGGCATATTTTTGAGTCAATCCAAGTACTTGAAAGAACTACTTAAGAAATTTGGGATGGAAAACTCTAAACCGGTAAGCACACCTATGACTACAAATGACAAATTATCTCAAAGGGATGAATCTACACTTGTTAATCCAACTAGATACAAATCTATGATAGGAGGTTTACTGTATTTGACACAAACCAGACCTGATATTATGCATGCAGTATGTATAGTTTCTAGATTTCAGAGTAATCCTAAGGAAAATCATGAATCAGTAGTAAAAAGGATTTTCTGGTACTTACAAGGCACAACAAATCTTGGATTATGGTATCCTAAAGATGAAAATTTTGAATTATATGCATACACAGATGCAAATTGGGCAGGAGATGTGGATGATAGAAAAAGCACCACTGGAGGAGAATTCTTTCTTGGGAAAAGATTAGTTTCTTGGTTAAGTAAGAAACAAAGTTGTACATCTTTATCAATAGCAGAATCAAAATATGTTGCAGCAACAACAAACTATACATAGGTACTTTGGCTTAAGCAAATGTTGAAAGACATAAAGGTAAAATGCAAGGAACCTATTACTATATATTGTGATAACACTATAGCAACTGATATATCTAAGAATCTAGTATTACATACTAAAACAAAACATGTTTCTATCAAACTAAATTTTCTAAGGGAAAAAGTTGAAGAAAAGGAGATAAAACTGGTTTATGTGAATACTAAAGAACAGCTTGCAGATATTTTCACAAAACCTTTGCCTAAGGAAATTTTTGAGTATCTTAGAGATCAGCTCAGAGTCTTACCTCCACCGGTAGAGACTTAGACAATTGATGGTTGTCATCAACCGGTAGAATTAAATGAACAAATCTTTTATTCTGGTATTTGATGAGGAAGCTACTTCCTAGGGGGAGTAGTTGGTATATTGAATTGGTTGGTATTTTGTATGAACTTGACTGATTTGTGACTTTGGCATTTGATGTCAAAGGGGGAGAGATATATGGAAAAAAATTGGGGAGAGATGTATGAAAAATGCATTATCTATTTGAGGAGAGATTGGTATGAGAGATTGGTATTGAAAATAAATCTTTGAATAAACACATGTTACTCCCAGGGGGAGAAATGGAGATTGTTGGTTTTTGTACTTGGCATTTCTGTTTTGGCACTTTGATGGTTTTTCCATCTTGTGTTGCCATCAATGCCAAAGGGGGAGATTGTTGGTATTTTGGTATGGTTTTGTCATTGATGTCAACACCTACTAAATACATCTACTTTGGAGATCCAGCAACATTCACCGGCAAATAGTAAATTGTGCAACAGTTACCGGTATATGGTTAACCGATAGGATATAATGTTCACCGGTACCTGGAATGACATGGAAGACACTTGGTAATGTCAAAGACATCATGTGGACACTTTATTTTAAGTAATAATCATTGGTATATTCTTATTTGCATATTTGCTTTTACTGGCAAATAGGTCCAGGTTATCTAGGGTTACACCAGCAGGTTTATCTTTTCCAGATCAGCATGGCACGCTATGGAGATGATTTATTATTTTTGTAAATGCATTAAGCCGACATGTTCAATCAGTTATTGCATCAGATATTGTATTGTTTGTAAAATGTTTTTATTGTAATATCTTGTAGAGCCGACCTACTAAAATTGGTCTTAGGGTATGATATAAATGTAAGATCTTATTTGTAAGATCAAGTGTAGAATGTGAAAAAGATTTAAGGAAGGGTATATGCGAGATCAAGAAGGGATATTCACGAAGACATCATTTGAAGGTGAAGTTAGGTTTTTGTAGAAGCATATCAGCACTACACCGGTACTGAATCCATCATATGAAGATGCTATTTTGTGCAGTACATTCTTATTGGATTTAACCATCCAATTGTAGTCAGTGTGACTCCCATTTGTGATTGAGTAGTGAGCTCTAGGCTATTGGCCTTTCTGTATGTGCAAACCCCTCTTTGTACACTTACTATTAGTAGTAGTATCATCTAATTGTGGGTAAGGTTTCCCACCATGGTTTTTCCCCTTATAGGGTTTCCACGTACAAATATTGGTGTCATGTGTTGTGGATGACTTTGTGCTTATGTTTCATGCATTAATTCTTACTGGTACAACAATTTTCTATTAACATTGTCTACCAGCATACTTAACTGATTTACTGATATTAAGAATTAAGTTGGTTAATAAGTTTTTGGTTTGAATTTATTTGATAATTGATTCACCCCCCCTCTTAGTTATCTCCGGGACCTACAAAATCAAACCATCTAAAGTGCTTTCCTCTGGTTGAGTTGATAAGTGGGTAGCTCGGTTGATCTGCTCTTGGACTGATGATAAGTGGCAAATAAATAAGGTCTGAAGAGTCATGATATCCATCCTTATTTTGTGCTCTTCATTCTGAAGTTCTAATTGTTGATACATAAGAGTTTGCAGCTTGGTATAGAAATTCTGAACAGAATTTGGCTCGATGGTCAATTTATTGGAGAGATCGGTAATCTCTTATTCAATGACTTTGGTCTTATGCTTGATATCCTTAAGAAATAATGAAAATGTATAGAGCTTCTGAAATAAATAAAGAATATGTTTGATTTGAGGGGACAACTCAGCAATGAGTCTAACAAGCTTGACTTTACCTATAGCAATTGCTTTCTACACTTCTTCAATCATTTTGGCAGTTAGCTCTTTGTCCTTCAACTTGCTAAGGTATTCTGATGCGTCTACTCCTGATGCTTCTAATTTAGTGAGTAGTTCATCCAGTTTCATATGGATGGTAGCATCTTTATTCATGGTAGCTTCAGGTAGCATGTCTGTCAATAATGCTTTAACCTTCTGAAGTACTTAGTTCTTCTTCTGAATAGCCATTTGTCTTTCTTGTTCTACTTTGGCTTTACATAATTCTCTGAATTCAATAAGTGCTTGCCCTTTCAGTTTTGAAATGTCAACATTTGGCAACATAATAGGCTTTGACAGATTTACCTTGAAACTATGCTTCTTCACTTTCTTTTTTTTGGATGATGAGGCTTTCACCGGTTGAATGAGTACAATGGCTTTGGAGGCTTGTTCACCCTTGGTAGGTTGCTCAGTAGAGGTAACACTTTTGTCAGTTCCCTTAGCCTCTAATGTGCCCTTTGGTGATTCCTTTCTTGGGGTCTTAGTGGCAACAGTTTCAGTGCATGCAGGTGCTTGAGAAGTTTGTTCCCCGGTGACCTGAGAAGTAGATTCTCCTTTTGTAGACTGTTGACCCTCTTTTCCTTGATCAGTGTCCTGAGGTTTCTCATCTAAAACTTGCTGAGTTACTGGAGGATAGGACTTGACTTGTTCCAAAACTGATTCACTTGATACCAGTTTGGCATAAGCATTTCCTTCTATCATCTCTTGTTCTTGTGCCTCAGTGTCCATGACATCCTCATATTGTTGAATAGTTCAAGCAAGATCTTGCTCAGTAGTGTCAATTATTTCCACTTCACCTTGAGTTTCTTCAATCTGAATTCTAAAGATTTCTTGCCATTTTTCTTTGGTTTCTTTTTCGAGTTCAAGATAAATTCCATTCATCATTTTCAAGGCTTTATGCTTCACTTGAAAATTTGTTTGGTAGTTTTTCAAATGGTTTCTAATATCATCTACCGACATGTCTGGAATCTTTCTCTTATCTACTTCTTCGAGTCCATAGCATATTTCCATTTGTTGTCAATGTGAGAGTATAATGCATTTGGAAGAAAATTACTTACTTCCAATGGAACTAATCAGAATTTGAGAAGTGTGCATACAACTGATTCTTCTATTTGCCTCTTCTCATCTTCTATTCTAGAGTCATATTTTACATACCTGAATGACCCAAATCGTCCATATTGTTTCAATTTGGCACAAAAGTTGTCAACACTGTGTACATCTTCCTTTATGCTTTTAGCAATCTGAAATTTGTTTTTATCTTCAGATTTTGTGTCACTTGACTATTTATTCAAAATGAGCCTGCTGGTCGACTTTCTATAAGTCTTTGTAACTTTAGGCAATTCAACATTTTTCTGCCTCTTACCGGGTGACACTGCAGATGATCTAGTGTTAGGTCATTTCACTGGTGGAGTCGATGATACCTTAGGTGTATCTTGTTTCTTCCTTTTCAATATTTTTCCCTTTGGCAACTCGGTGCTCAAAGTAATTGTTGCTTCTTGAGCCTTAGATTCTTCCTCAATTGTAAGTTGATCACTCTTGATAGGAGTGGAGGTAGAACCTTCTCCAAATTTCTCAGTTAGCACTTTGATCATTTTAGTGGCTTTTCTTGTAGCCTTCGGTACTACTATGCTCATTTTTACTTTTTCTTTGACCTCTTCATAGGTACCATACCTAATCTCGATCGAGTGCCTTGGAAGTGTCAAAAAGGCATCTATCTATTGTTGAGAAATATCAAGATCTATCTCGTAACCCATGGATGGTAGAGATTGAGTTCTAGGATCTACTGCATTGATATAACAGTAGTCGGTGTCCACTTCAAAACATATATCATCCTTATATTTTTCCACTAACTGAGGTGGGATTTTGTACCTGTTATGCATCTTTTCTTGAAATTTTCTGAAGTAATCATCCATTATCTCATTGAAATTATCACCTAGCTGATTGATAAAGTCATTTATTTGATGGGTGATTGGTCGATGTAACTCCCAAACTATGTTACCGACTGATGGGAAGAATTTCTAAAAATAGAAAAACATGCACACTAAGAGTGACCCAAACTTTAGTGTGTTTGCCGAGTTATTATTCTTAGGTTTCCTTATAGTGTTGATACTTTCAAATAGGTTTTTCAACAACACTTCACATAGATCAATCTTCATACCCCTTTTCACAATCTTGTAGGCCAAATCTATAGCTACACATGGTACACTATTTTCTCTTGCCGATTGGAAGAAACAATAACCAATGACTCTAATTGCAAACTTTAGCTCTGCAGCTGTAACATTATTCAATTTAAGACCTCTGCAATCAGACTCAACTCTGATTAAAGTTATCAATTCCTTCTATGAAATCATTTTTTGTGCTCGGGCGTGGTCGTATATAGGGTATTCGGTTATTATGTGAATGATCTCCTTGGTGATTTTGAACGGTTGCTCCTCTAACCACATAAGTGATCATGAAATCTGCTCAAAACAAATTTAACCCATTGGGGTTTGAAAACTCGAGGGTAGGTTAGGGCTTTGGTCAATCCCTTGACTTTGATATGCTCATACTTTCTATCTAGGATTCCATCGGTGCATAACTCATCATACATGTCCTTGATCTCGGTATGACCTTGATCTTCAACATGGCACTTAGTGTAGAATCAGACATCTTCAACCAATAGAACCCTATCCAGAATAAGAGAAAATGCACTTTTCTCATTGGGTTCAGATGCAACTTTGGGAGGTAAGGAATACTTCAGTGAGGGCTTCTCAATAGTCTCAACTACAATAGGTTTCTACAACTTAGGAGTCATTTCAAACTTGGATTTCTACTAATGAAAGAGCTTAGGGTTTTAACTAACCAGAAAATGCTTTCAACTTAGTAAATATAATGCAGATGTTCACAACTAATATTTACCGGTTAGCTGGCTTAAATAATGTGTTTGAGATTGCTGTATAAATACCTTGAAATTCGCTTAGGGGATGATTGATCAGCTTTGAATCACCTAGCTCTACTCTTTGATAACTGGTAAGTGTAAAATGACCGCGTGAAGAACTTTAAGTACACATTTTACCTTTTCGGGCTTTGTGCAGTTATGTAAGAAAACATTAAATGCACTTGGTTCCACTAAACCGATTAACTTCCTCTAACGCTTTTACCGACTAGACAAGCTTCCTGCACTTACCGACTTCTCTAGTTCTCCACAAGACTAGATAGAATTTCAAACTTGCTAATGCATCTTAGCTATGCAGATTTTGAAATTAAGTACATGATAAAATAGAAACTGTTAAGATCTAACCTTGAGAGAATGCAGTCCCTTCATACCTTTACTAATTAATTCGAAGTAGATGCACCTAACTCGGTAGGTAAGGTGCTTTCTTCATTTTTTGACTCAATTTCCTTCTTTTTCCAGATTTTTTGTAGTTTGATTTTTATCTCTTTAGTATCTCCTCTGGGTTGATCTCTACAATTCTTAGCCAAGTGTCCAGGTTTATGACAATGAAAGCATGCCATTCCAGGATTTCTCCATGATCTTTGGTTGTTCATTCCAAACCTTATCATGCAGTTGGCACTTATATGTCCATATCTTCCACAACATTCACACCATATCCCTGTATTGTAATCCCATGGTACTATAATATACTGTCGGTTAAGATCTATGTGAGTTTGGTAGCTTCTAGTATTTGCTCAGTGTGAAGACCTCATATAGTTTTTCTGCTTAAACCAACACTTCTCGGTACTATGTCCATATCTATTGCAGTTTTTGCAAAACCCCTTGAATTTTGCCTTCTAAAAATTGCTAGCAGACTTTGTCCTACATTGTTTAGATGTGTGACCATACTTATTGCAATTGTAACAATAACCATCAGACCTAGTGACATTCGGTTGCTTACCTTTTCTGATTTGGCACATGTTGGCAGTATGTCCTTGTTTTCCATAGTAGTTGCAGATAGGCTTCTTTCCTTTGATATTCTCCTTGTTTCCAACTTTCTTTGATGATTCCTCTCTCTCTCGGTGGTGTTGATCCCTTTCTTGGTAGAGTTTTTTCTTTGTAACCGAGTCCTGCCTCTTTGTTGGGTCTTCTTATATTTAGTTGCTCATCCAACATCCTTAATGCTTCATAACTTTTCTTCAGTGTTTCTTTTGATTTCTTCTCTACTTCAAGTTCATTGGTCAGTCTTGATAATTCAAGTTTCAATGCTTGATTCTCATTTTCTTTTAGATTTGCTTCATGATGTGCATAACCCAATTGATCAGAAAGATTGTATTGAATTCTAGTCATTCTTGTGATTTCATCATTCTTTTCAGACACTAATGCTTCTAGCTGTTGTTTTTCCCTTTCCATGTCTCTTATGTTATCCTCAACTGTTCTTAATGCATGAAGATTTTCAGTCATCTATGTGCTGAAATGCTCATGTTCTCTTTTCATTGCTTTCAGCTGTTTAGTCAGTGCTTTGTTCTTTTCTTTTAGTTCTCCAATCATTTCTTCAGTCTCTTCTGATATATTGTTCTGAGATGATGTCTCAATTTGTTCCACCAACTCTTGTGAGTCCTATAAATCATCAGAAAACCTTCTTTTGACTTTCAATGATATTTGCATTTGTCTCTACATATCTGCAATCACTTGATTAGCATGATCCAATTCTTCTTGAAGATTCACAATTCTTTGAGATTGTTTGTAGCCTTCCATTGATAAAATCTTTCTCTTTAGGCTATTAAACCCTTTTCCAAAATTGAGGCTCTGATACCAATTGTTAGGTCCAACTAGGAAAGATAATGTACTAAGAGGGGAGGGGTGAATCAGTACTTCAAAACTTTTCTCCAAAAAACAATCTTACTAATAAACATAAATTGTAAACTATTGATTTCATAATATAAAGCTAACACATAATTATAGAAATGACATTCATACACATTTCACTCCATAGCACAAATATTTTGGTTACACAAAAACTCTTTGTTAGAGAGAAAAACTGCGGTGGGGATGGCACCCACAACTTCACTATTGCAATAATAAAGGTTGTTCGGTTAGAGATACATGTTTAGCTATTTCTGATAGATTACCCTGTTAGGAGTATCAAGATCTTTAGATCTACCTTGCTAAAGGATTTTACAACACTTATACAAAATGTTGCACCTGGTTAAAGGCTTTACAATTTATAGACTTTGTTAGAGTCTTTTACCCTATTAAAGGTTTCTATTACAACTCAAATGATTCAATAAAATCTTTACAAATATCTGCAACTTTACATTTGAAATGTTATAGTAGATTCTATGTGCTCAATATGAAATTACCTTGCTCATAGCATACCTCGGTAATTGATAAATCAACTCAGTAAACCCTTCTGTTTACTTTGTCCCTTAAATTGTTCTCTGAAGACTTTCTCAGTGACCTCTGAATACCTCTGTCACTCATAGCAGTCACAACTCAATGTGTCTTCTTATGATTTTCCTTTTGACTCTTCTATCACACATGTCTCTCTTTTTTTGATTCTCAAATCACTCTATATAAATAGATCTCTAGGACAGTGATCTGTTCATGCTTTGATCTTACAAACAAGATTCATCGAATGAATAAATCATAGAAATTATTTCATTGGATAAACTTCCTCAAAACCATACAAAATATTGAAGTGTAATTTCCTATCTGATAACGGTTCCCCATTCCTTGATTCTTGTAACATGTTTCCACATATGTGTCCAGTTTCATTGGATCTAGTAACACATTTCTACTCGGTTCAGATTACTCGATATATCTTCTTTGCTGCTCAGTAGACATAGAACGTTACTTGGTAGACAACTCGGTGTATACTTAACTCTATGACTCCTTTCTTCTGTAACCGGTTGCTTTAGTGCTTACCAACTAAATATTTTGGTAGTATTAACCAACTAGAGTATATAGGATGACTTTGGACATAAAACTAATGACAACTTAGTAAATAATAATAGAAACCAGACCGGTTAAGGTCATACAATGTTCTTTACCAGAATAGATCCTGTTAGGAATCTCAATCTCTGTTAGGAGATAAGTCTTATTAAAGACTATCTTGTGAGAGGATTTTAGATCCATAGATGTTAACCACCTTGTTAGAGGATTTACAAAGGCTTTTCTAGGCCTACTCGATTAAGGGTTTCTAACTTGTCAAAGATGTGAGTAATCAACAAGTGAGTGATCTAGCAAATAGCACAGATTGCTTGGTTAGATCCTTGATAGCTCATCCTTAATGCATTCCTGCATTACTTCAGTCTTCAACACATTCACACTCTACCTTCTCTCACAAACCTACACTTCTCTTCTCTAATCACACTTACAAAAAATCATCAACCACTTTCAAAAACCCTTACAACCACCTAAGACCCTAGACGTGATGTCCTTATAAAGGAATCTGATTTCATGTCGATCCAATAGGTTTACAATACAATTTTCTAGGTTTAGTGCATCTAGACATATTTGGTAACATGACACAAAAAGCACCGCTAGAGTGTCAGCACTGCCAAACAATCAGTGGATCGAAACTCATCGCAAAATGTCGGTTGGTAACTCATCACAGAGTATTACCGATTTATACAAAATACCGGTTTACACAAAATATCGGTTGCCAGTTTGTCGAAAATGAAGATTGGGAAATATGTGTTCTATCGCTTTGATCCTTCGTGTCGCTTGAGATCCGAGAACCGCTTGGGGTCTTCATACTGCTTGAGATTGGTAAACACTTTCTGCAAAAAACCGATAGTCTAAAGACTAACACATGATACCGGTTTGGAACAATTACCGATTGAATATAATTCATACATTCAAAAAGTGATCTCATAGAAAGTGTGTGACCATCAATGACAATTACAACATAATCATCAAAAATGCCAACAATCTCCCCCTTTGGCATTGATGGCAACACTTAGGAAAATTTTGACATCTAAGTGTTTTTACAAAATCATGTCATAAACAAAATTACTCCCCCTAAGCATATACACTATCCCTTTTGCAGAAAATACTATGTATACTACTCTTTATCAGAGATAAACATGAAAGTATACATCAAAACATCATAATTTATATACTTCTCCCCCTTTGCCAACAATGAAAAAAACATTGCAAACTAACCCCTATTTCATTAGTATTAAAATAATAAGTGTTTATGATAGTAAAGAGTAAAACTTGTCAAAAATTGATTTAAAGTCCTGCAAAAATTGCTTCATGGATAAGGACCATGACTCAAGTAGGGAGGTAGCCACCTCTTTCCCTATTTGCATCTGGGAGACCTATTCTTCCATGACATCTATCATGCTCATCTCTTGAGTGACCATTAGGGCATCAAGATTTAGATAGCATTTCTAGAGAATTTGCAGTCGTGGCAGTAGGATCAGTTGAAGTTCCTACAAATTACGTGTTTGGTTGCTTATCTCTGCCTCTATTCTTGTAGACTGGATTTGAAGTCGGTGGGCAGTTTGACCATATGTGGAAAAGCAATCATATGGCATCTTGAAGGTACTAATAAATGACTGCATATCAGATTGCAGTTTGTCCTTCTGAGTGAGCACATCATCATAGAATAGATGAAGTTGATATATCTTGCTAAGTAGTAGATTGCCCTCATCCATTGCATCTCAGATTTTCTTTTGTGTCATCTGGAGTTCTGACTGAAGCTCATTCAACTTCTTCACCAAGGCAATGTTCAGAGCCTTTTCATGCTCCTTTTTGGAATTTGATTCTACAACTTCTTCTAGGCTTTGGACCTGGTCATCCACAACTATACATAGAATCTTTAAACAGGCAAGTGAGGAATCGGTACTGGGGAGGTTCATACCAAGTATCAAATTGGTAAGTGTTTCCACCACAGTTTGGATAACATCTTCCTCCTTTTTCCTCCTTAGAGCATCCAATCTCTCTTGAGCAAGCTTAAAGCTCTGCAGCAACTCAGATTCATTTGCAGACTGGAGGTCAATAAGACTGGTAATGTCAGCCCATTTGGCTTGACTATCAGTTTCCTTTGGAGTATCCATCTGAGTGCTCTGTGCCGCTTCTTCTACCTTATTTTTCTCCTTTGCTTTCTGCTTCTTTTCATCTTCATCCTTTTTCTTCTCCTCTTCCTTTCTCTTCTCCTCTTCCTTTTCCACTTCCTTCTTCTTCTCCTCTTCCTTTTGTTTTTTATTTTCCTCTTCTTTTCTCTTTTCTTCCTCTTTCTTTTTCTTCTCATCCTCTTTCTTCTTTTCCTATTCTGCCTATTTTGTCTTTTCTATCTCCTGTTTCTTCTTCTCTTCCTTTGCCTATTTTCTCTTGTCTTCCTCATGTTTCTCCTTTTCTTCCTCTATCTATTTTCTCTTGTCTTCTTCTTGTTTCTCCTAACCTTCTATTTCTACTGGTGCATCCAGAGTAACATTGTCACCGTTTAAGGCATCAACATCAATCAGTTCCATTTGAGTGGTGACCGGTTCTCCTTCACTATCATATACTTCATCTGGTTGAGTGATTTCTAGTTCTTGCTCAGCTTTCCTATTGGCTTCAGCCACTTCATGTAGTCTTAAAGCTGATTGAGCAAGGGAGTGGGTATCTTTGACCACTTCTGGAACTTTTCCTTCCAATAATAGGAGTCTTCTTCTTCTCATGAAGAAGAGGCCCTTATATTTCTCCACCACTTCATATAGTTTTGTTTTAGGTACATCAGGAAAGTATTGTGCAAATACTTCCTCTTTTATTTCTTGTTCTTTTTCTATGGCAATGCACTACTTGTTGTCTAAATAATTATACAAAGAATCGGGAACCTCAAATTTAATTTCTGATGGCCACCGGTCATTAATGCATAAATAATTGATAACTTCCTATTCAATGTCTTTCTTTTCATCATCATTGAAATCATCAAAGCACTCTTTTAAATCACCAAGTACTTTTCTTCTAATATTCTTAATTGTTCTTTGACAATGTGTCAAAGGTTTGTAAGAGGAAATAGCAATATTGACTAGTGCAGATTCTATCAGTTCATTCTTTGTCTTTTTTCTCATTTGCCTAGTCTTTTTAGGCTGTTCTTCAGAGACAGTGTCCTCTAAATCTGGTGAATTTCTTTTTGTCTTTCACTTCCTCTCAAAGACTTTGGCAGGTGCCGCTTCCAGTTTCTTCTTTACTGGTGACAACTTGGTCACTTTGGGACTTGCTGGAGTAACCGGTGTCGATGTTAAAGGCATTGCCTTTCCCTTCTTTACTAAGGGTTCTTGAACCGGTGTAACCCTTTCCAAATAGGTGTCAGTTCTCTTTTCCTTTGGATCAAGGGGTGAGTCGATTAGGGTAGAGGCATACCCATCTAACATGTCATTCATTACCTCATATCCCATTGGTTCTATTTCTTCCTGTCTAGGCTCAACCACCTCCATTATGCACTCATCAACTTTGATGGTGAAGCAGATGTCTTCCTCATACTTTTTGACTATATCACCAGATATTCTTATCCTTTGGCTCATCTTGCATCTGAACTCATCAAAGTATTTGTTCAGCACTTCTAGATAGCCGATTCCAATCGCTTGTAGGCTTTCCTTGATTTGTTTTGTCACCGGTTGGTCAGCAAACCATTAAATATCACCTACCCCTGGAAAGTAGCCTTGAAAGTAGAAGAACAACCTAGCCAATAGTTGTCCAAACTTAAATTCCAGGGCATTGTCCCGTTTGATTGACTTGAGGTTCAACAGGAGTTATCTTTGCATACCAGTGCATAGATCAAACGATGCATCTTCCTTTATCATCCTATAGGCAGCATTTACCACTGCAATAGAGACAGAGTTGATTCTGCTGGCATGGAACATCTGGTATCCTATCACCATACATGCATATTTGACAAGATTGTCCTTGATTGAATTGATAGTCATTCCTCGTGAATCGCTCATAGAACCGGTGAGCTTAGTCATTTTTGTCTTGCTAATCTTTCTTAGGGCTGGCACTTCACCGAAATTGCAGAAACCGGTGATGGCATCAATCACTTATGGTGTGATATCATGCATTTGCTCTAACTACATCTTATCACCATGTACCCTTCTCAGAATAATTCGAATGTGATCATCCAAAAATTATTCAAGAAAATAGGCTACGTTGTGAAGTTTCTTCTTTTCCAGAATGCTGAATTCTAGTTTAATCTTCTTATCCTTTCTGCAGAATAGACTTAACTGGGAATGGATCACAAGAGACCCTAGGTCTTCAATTTTATAGTCTATGTAATCAGAAATGCCTTCTTCCACTATAGCACCAATGGGTATTTGAGACAGGGCATTATATTTTGACTTCTATTGAATGAAGTCCATAGAATCAATGGGTGCAGTAGAGCTAGCATGTGATGTTGAAGCCATGATAAACAGGGAATTTTGAAAAATACCTTCGTAGATCAAAATTTAGGGCTTCGCAATTTGAACTTCTCTTCACACTCCTTTGGTTGTTGAGATAACGCTTTGTGTTCTACACTCTTTCAATAGATGTTTGCTTCAAATTCTTCTTCAGGATTTTGATAAATTCTTTGAATCGCAATGTAAATCTCTTTTCTTCGCTCTGCACTTGAAAAAATTCTTCGCTCGAAAAATGATAAGTGAGAAATGATCTAAAAATTCCTTTTAAACAGATTCTCCACCTACCATAATAAATGCTCCATTATTAGGGCGTAAACCCTAGTTTTCCTTTTACCATTTTCGGTCTTTTGCCAACTACCAAGCATCACATACCGGTTAAGGTCTTTTACTGGTGTCAACCAGGGGTTCAAGATATTTCATCATTTGCTCCCCGTAAGCTTTTCTGATGCTTAGTTTTCCAGTTCAGCGACTTCCACACTGGGTGTAGAAACTGGTTCTACTTGAATCACTTCTTCAAGCTTCTTCTTCCAGGTTTTCTTCATGTCTGCCTGAAAAATTTCAACATCAATCTTTCCTTCCAAAGTGACCGGTATATCATCCAATATACTCTTTCTTGCTCTGCAGAATCTTGTTGTATGACCTGGTTTGTTGCAATGATAGCAAACCATTCCAGGTGCTCTCCAAGGTCCATTATTCATGTTTCCATTCTTCCTTTTGCATGTTGCAGTAGTGTGACCATGACCATGACAAATCACATATATTTCTCTCCATCCGGTTGTCGCTTGATAGCCACCACTACCTGACTGATGACTATAGGTATTAAACCGGTTTGGGTTCTGGTTCCCAGAGGGTTCAGGAAAACTCCTTGATTCCTTTGAGGATACATTCCAGTATTGTGCATGACAAACCTACATTCAAATTCTCTCTACACAAACTTAATGCATGCATAACAATTACCATTGAGTCTATTGGATCTAGGCTTATCGTTTAGAAAATAAGGAAAATTATTGTAAGCCTTACTTCTACATACATTAGTAGTGTGTCCTTCCTTGAGACAGTTAAAGAAAACATATTTGAACTTTTTCTTACCTTTATCCTTTGATGCCAATTGTTTCTTTGATGCTCCACTTTTTGTTCCAGAGGTCTCACCTTCCTCATATTCAGAGAAACCAAGTCCATTGGTATTCTTTACCGGTTTAGCTGATTCAAGCTTCTACTCTAGCTTGACAAAGCTCTTATTGAATTTGGCAAGTATTTCTTTTGACTCAGTGAGTTCTTTGGAAATGGCAGCATTGGATTCCTTCAAGGTTGCATTCTCAGAGATAGCCATGTTTAGTTCACCTTGCACTTCTTCTTTTTCCATTTTTCTTTCATGAAGGTGAGTAGTAAGTGCACTAATCTCTTGCTTCAGGTTGGAGATTTCATGATCTTTGTCTTTTATGAGATCTTCAGCTTTCCTCTAGTTCTCAAGCTCTTGGCACATTCGGACAATTAGTCCTTCCAACTCTTTTCTCAGGTTGGAATTGGATTCATTCATCTTTTCTACCTCTTGAATTACGACTTCCATGTCCGCTTCATCAGAAGAACTATTTTCAGATAGCTCTATCAATTTTTCAGCATGCTCTCTTCTTTTTTCCTGAGAGGCCTTATATTTGACCATAAGTTCATCATAGGCTTGCTCAAATTGAGTGAGCTGATGAGTAAGTTCCCTCACAGTGTATTACCCCTTATCTCTTTCCAAGTGGTTAGACTTATAGAAAGGTTGGCTCTGATACCAATTGATGAATACTAAGAGGGGGGGTGAATTAGTATACAGAAAAATACTAAACTTAAACACTTAAACAGTCTAGTAGTAAAATGGTAAAACAGTTTAACAAACAAACCGATTGACACACATGCAAACCAAATAGCAAATAAGGTATTCACCCACAGGAGCAGTAACACCATAACACAAGATGTTTGATGTGGAAACCCAAATGGGAAAAACCACGGTCAGATGAAACTCACAAGTAACTATCTGCAGAATAGAAACCAGACTGGTTAAGGTCAGACCAGTTAAGGTCATACAATGTTCTTTACTAGAATAGATCTTGTTAGGAATCTCAATCTCTATTAGGAGATAAGTTCGATTAAAGACTACCTTGTGAGAGGATTTCAGATCCACAGATGTGAACCACTTTGTTAGAGGATTTACAAAGGCTTTTCTGGGCCTACCCGGTTAAGGGTTTCTAACGTGTCAAAGATGTGAGTAATCAACAAGTGATTAATCTAGCAAATAGCATAGATTGCTTGGTTAGATCTTTGATAGCTCATTCTTAATGCATTCCTACATTACTTCAGTCTTCAACACATTCACACTCTGCCTTCTCTCATAGACCTAAACTTCTCTTCTCTGATCAAACTTACAAATACTCATCAACCACTTTCAAAAACCCTTACAACCACCTCAGATCCTAGACATGACGTCCTTATAAAGGAATCTAATTTCATGTCGGCCCAATAGGTTTACAATACAATTTTCTAGGTTCAATGCATCTAGACATATTTGGTAACACGACACAAAAAGCACCGCCAGAGTGTCGGCACTGCCAAACAATCGGTGGATAGTAACTCATCACAAAATGTCGGTTGGTAACTCATCACAGAGTATTACCAGTTCATACAAAATACTGGTTTACACAAAATATTGGTTGTCAGTTTGTCGAAAATGAAGACTGGGAAATATGTGTTCTGTCGCTTTGATCCTTCAGGCCGTTTGAGATCCTAGAACCGCTTGGGGTCTTCATACCGCTTGAGATTAGTAAACACTTTCTACAAAACACCGAATGTCTAAAGACTAACACATGATACCAGTTTGGAACAATTATTGGTTGAATATAATTCATACATTCAAAAAGTGATCTCATAGGAAGTGTGTGACCATCAATGACAATTACAACATAATCATCAAAAATGCCAACAATATATCTAGGTCATAGCACATCTTGAGGTCATTTTCATATCTTGGGTTTATACCCTAGGTCCTTGTCATTAATCATTGTCATTTTTGTATTTAATATCAAAATTAGTTTTGTCAATCTTCAAAAATCAAAACTTTAGATTAAACCCTAAGTCATTGTTAGGGAGTCTTGACCTTGTCCAACATTTGTCCTCTTATCAATATCCTTTTGTCAAACCTAGCTTAGTATCCAAGCGTATAGGTGAGACATTTTCAATTTATCCTATCGTCATTTGGTCCTTTGTCCTTTTAATCTCTAGACTTCATTTAAATTTCCCAAGGGTCACATCTTAAGGGTTGCATTTCAAAGGTTTGTCCAAACCTCAAAAATAATAAAAACATAGGTTGCACTACCATTACTTAAGATTGCATATTATTTCCAAAAATTCCTAAAATAAGAAAAACATAGGTTGCCCTTCCACCCTAGGTTCCATTATCATTTGCTAAGATTTCATTTAGTTGCATATCATTTCCAAAAATCCAAAATTCAAAAAGTCCAAAACATAGATTGTGTTGGCATGTTGGTATAACTGATGGAGATGATGGTGTACCAGTAAAGGACTGTTGGTAATGATAAATTGATGGACTGTTGGTGATGATATATTGATGGATTGTTGGTGATGATATAACTATGATATGATGATCAATTATTTGTGTTCTCATTGATGGAAACCATATTTATCCACATTTGTCTATGCTTGGTATTTTATCTAAGTCTATTGGTTAAGTCTAACCAGTAATGGATTGAATTGAATTAAGTTGGAAAGCAAAACTGCCTAGTGACAGTGAATCGGTAAGTAGGAATAGTGAAGGAGATGGTTGTGGTAGAGATCTGTGTTGAGTCAGGTGTTGCGGTTTGGAATGTGTGCTTATGACATCATAAGGAGTCTATGAATTAAACTACATCATGTTTGGAGAACCGGAAGTCATGTTTGTTATTAACTATTGTATACTCAGCTAGGGTTTGAGAACCGGTATCAAGATCTTTTGACCAGTGATGTTTTATTGTTTGGTTCATAAGTTGATGATGATGTGTCAAAATCCATGTGAAGAGATAAGATGTTGTTTTGGCACATACAAGGATCAATTTCTTGGGAAGAAGCAAAGTGCTTAGCAGAATGCATTAAGGGTTTGACAGCTTATCTGATCGATGTGCGGTGATGAGTTATGATCATTCAATGATTGTAATTGTCTTGTAATTTGTTGAAATGATCTGTAATGATTTTTAATGATCTATGATGTAGATTCATTGTAGGTTAGGGTTTTGTAACCAACCTAATTGTAAAATGTATTTAGGCTAAGTTTGAGAAGTTTAAGAGTGTCAGTGATTAGAGAAGTGTGTGTGTCAAACCAGATTGAGATGTTTGCATGAGAGAAGAAGATTGGAGTGGACAAGGATTTGTAATAGAAAGCTATGAAGTGTTGATTCCAGATCATTTATCTGTTGTTTCCTAACAATTGCAGCACCATTAAAATCCCTTAACTGGGTAGGTCCTAACAAACCTGATCCTGTAAATCCCTTCACTGGGTGGCTCATTAATTTAGGTGTAAGTCCTCCAGCGAGGTTACTCCTAACAAGGTAAAGCTCCTAACAAAGATAAGTTGTAAAATCCCTCGATCGGGTGACTCCTAATAGGGTTTTCTCTCAACCAAGCATTTTTTTAAAGCTCTTAACTGGTCTAGGCTCCTAATAGGGTGCATTCCAAAAGAGTGCATATTTTGTGGGTACCAATTCCCACTGTTGTTTTTCCCATTTGGGTTTCAACATGAAAAATATTTGTGTTCATGTTGTGGATGGATTATGCATTTGATGTCTTTACTATATTTTCTTAACGATGAACACTTAAGTTGATACTGGTAATACTTTGGTAAATATACATTAAATGATTGTTTGATCAGCTACCAGTACTGGTTATGAATTAGTTGTGAAGTAATATGCAAATTGGTGAAAATTTTCAGTTTATCTTTATTACTAATTCACCCCCCCCTCTCAGTAATAACCGAATCCTCACAATAACAATTGGTATCAGAGCGATAGGTCTTCTTTGTGTAGAAGCTTAACCACTTGAGGAAAATATCTAAGGAATATGATGAAGAAAGAGGGTCCCAAATTCACTAAGGACAACTACCGGATATGGAGTGATAGAATGAATATATATATCAAAGGTATGGGGGCTCAGTTTTGGCAACATGTTATTACTTAGTATGTACAAAGGATTAAAGAGGTTGTCGGTGGAATCAAAAGTGCTAGTGGTACTATAGAAGAAGATGTTGTTGTGAGTAAGATGCTTAGAACTCTATTGCTTGCCTATGCAATTAGAGTTTCTTCTATTCAAGAGTTGAGGTCAGTTACTAAGGATAAGGTTACTATTGATTCTTTGATTGGTAAGCTCACTGCTTTTGAGCTAAATAGTTTTGATAACAGTGTACCTAAGACAGAATCTATTTTTAAAGCATCTATATCTAGTGTACTGGTGAGAAAAGGAAAAGATGTTTTTCAAAGTCATGAATAAAGGTCAAGTCATCTTGGTAGTAGTAAAGCTAATGTGGATGATGAAGGTAATGTGATGGAATCTGAAGCTCTATTGGCTGAAATATATCCTAGAGGCACTAGTAAGTACAAAGGTAAGTTGCCTCTCAAATGTTTCTCTTGTAACAAGATAGGACATATTGTTGCACACTATCCTAATAATGATCAAAAGGAAAAGTTTAGATGTTGCAGTTGATGAAGGTGCCACTGATAAGGAATCTGATGATGAAGACAATGAAGAGATTGTCTTTTATGTTGTTAAGAAATATTTGTCTGATAAGAAGGCTTTAGTATCTCGCATTGACAACAATGGTGAATGGATTATTGATAGTGGTTGCTCACACCACATGACCAGCGATAAGAACAAGTTTATTTCTCTTAAATAATTTGATGGCGATGTAGTACAATTTGGAAATAATTCACCTTGTATGGTTAAAAGTAAAGGTACTATCTCTTTGAATGGTACAAGTAATGTTGATGATGTATTTTGGGTTTAAGGTTTAAAACATAACTTGTTGAGTGTTGGTCAATTGAATAACAAAGGTTATCATCTTGAGTTTAAGAATGGAGTTTGTAGGATCTTAGGATGAAAAGGAGAATTAATTTCTACTAGTAAGCAAACTAAAGGTAACTTATTCCATCTGAATGCTAATGTGAATATTTGTTTCGTTGCTAAGGTTGAAGATAGCTGGTTATGACATAGAAGGTTTTGTCATGTGAACTTTGATAATTTGGTTAAGGTCAACAAATCTAGTATGGTGAGAGTGTTAACTCTGATGCCAATTGTTAATAAGATGAGAGAGGGAGGGGGTGAATCATACAAACTTAATCTTCAATATATTCAATAGATTCAACCTCAGTAGCTTTAACAAATATATGTAACCAAAACTATAAAACATGCAAACTTGAGAACACATAATCATAACAACACTCATAACACCAGATTTAACATGGAAACCCAAATAGGGAAAAACCACTGTGGGAGTTCAGACCCACTAACAAATATACTCTTCTAGAGTATGCTCGGTTAAAAGAAAATCCTATTAAAGATTACAAACACATTGCTAGATGTGACTCAGTTAAGGGATTTCCCTTAGATCTGTTAGGATCTTCACCTTGTTAGACATGACCTTGTTAAAGGGTTTCAAACACTCAATCAGAATGTCACCTTGCTAGAGGATTTACAAATAAGACTGTTAAGTCCACTCGGTTAAGAGATTTTCTGTCACTTATAGATAAATAATAGTAATAAGTATGTCTACAACTTTGCATCTAAAATGCTAAAGCAGATTCTTATTTGCACAATACAATCTAGTCATAGGACTTATCTTGTCCCTCTGTTGGGCTCCTTACTCTGTTATTCAAATAGGTCTTCAAGCTTCTGTGCTCGGTAATCACTGTGTAGCATCCTTATGCTTACACTTGCCCGCATGCATTGTTTATCAATAGTTCCTTATTTATAAACAATTTGCTAACCGCTTAATCTCTTTGATCACATTTCCCATGATCAATCATAGACATCAGATCTTCAATCTTGACTAGGTTCAATGTATCCTTTGATCTAAAAATGTTTTATCTCACCTTGGAACTTGCATACATTTCTTGGAACTTGTGCTAGGGTATTGCGGTTCAATTTGAGCTATAGATCTTCCTGTCGATCTTCCATTGCCATAGATCCTTAAAAAACTTTATACACGTTGTATCAATCATTTAATCATAACTAGCTCATCAATTTCCATCATTAAATAACGCATGTATTCAACCAATGCATTCCGTTATTACTTAGTTGCAACTTGGTAAATACTAATCTTCACTCGGTAGACATTCCGCCTTCATTAACTTATAGCAATAACCTTAGGGTTTACTGACTAGGTTCCTTAGGCTTTACCGACTAGGTTCCTTGCTCGGTAACATAGTATAGTATTAACCTTACAAACAATAGCATATGTAGGATATCAAAACAATCTAAACAACATGATCTCATCATTGTCTAACTCGGTAATAGTTGCTCATTGAATAACTTATTCCTCCCCTTCTTCATCACATTCTTTCTGTGTCTTTTACCGACATCTTAATTCTCTTCAAAACATACTTCTTAAGATATGGCAACATCATACTAAACCAGAAAATCAATTTCTTGACATCAATGACAAAATAATAATGTGAAGACAGTAAACATCCTTAATTAGTTATATCCATAATTATCAACAACCTTCTCAATATCCTAATTAAAATGCCAACAGAGAGGTATGCCTCAGCTTGTTAAACCAGACAATGTGTTGTGTAAAGAATGTCAGCTGGGTAAGATGACTACATCTTCTTTTAAGAGAAAATCTTTTTCTTTTCAGCATATTCTAGATTTGGTGCACACTGACATATGTGGTAGTATGAGGACTAGAAGTTTTTATGGTGACAAGTGTTTTATGATATTTATTTATGATTTTTCTAAAATGATGTGGGTTATTTTTCTGAAGGAAAAGTCAGATGCTTTCAACAAGTTCAAGGCATTCAAGGCCTTACAAGAAAAGGAAACCAGTAAGAATCTTAAGTGCCTGAGATCTAACTGGGGTGGAGAGTTTACATCTGATGAGTTTGTGAGATATTATGGTGAAAATGGAATAAAAAGGCACTTATTTTCTCCAAGGACACCACAACATAATGGAATTGTAGAAAGGAGAAATTGGACCATTGTTGAAGCAACAAAGACTATGTTGATATAGGGAGATGTACCTAAGATGTTTTGGAGAGAAGAAATCACTACTGTTGTATGCATATTGAACCGGGTACTGGTGAAGAAAGGTAATGACAAGACACCTTATGAGTTATGATATGGTAGAACTCCTAGTGTTAGTTACTTCAAAGTTTTTGGCAACAAATGTTTTATAAAAAGAGATGATTATACTGGTAAAATTGATGCTAAGAGTGATGAAGGAACATTTCTTGGCTACTCCACTAAAAGCAAAGCTTTCAAGTGTTACGAAAAAAGGACAAAGAAGATTGTGGAGTGTCTGAATGTAAAAATTGATGAATTTCTTGATAAAACTGATGATACCAACAAATCTGATCTAGCAGATGATGAACAAAAACTTATGTTTATTGAACCGGATGTACAGAAAGATTTTGAGTAGAACAGTGCAGATGAATATGCTCAACCGGTAGATGAAGAAGATGAAGAACAAGAAGAGGTTGTTGCATCGGGATAGGTAATTCCTAGGTATGTAAGGTTAAAGCACTCTGAAGACTAGATAATAGGTGACAAGAATTTTGGAGTGTAGACTCGAAGGAAAATCAAAGAAAGCTCTTGTCTAATTTCAACAGTTGAACCGAAGATAGTTAAAGAATCTCTTAAGGATGATGACTGGTTAAATGCGATGAATGAAGAACTTGATCAGATTGAGAAAAAAAATACATGGTCACTTGTTCCTAGACCTGATGATAAAAATGTGATTGGTACAAAATGGGTATTTAGAAATAAGTTTAATGAAGATGGATAAGTTGTTAGAAACAAGGAAAGACTAGTATGCAAAAGGTATGCACAAGAAGAAGGTGAAGATTATGGAGAGACCTTTGCACTAGTTGCTAGGATTGAAGGAGTTAGAATGCTACTTGCATTAGAAACATGTAAAGGCTTTAAAGTCTATCAAATGGGTCTAAAGTCAACATTTCTGAATGGTATTCTTGAAGAAGAGGTGTATATTGAACAACCGGATGGGTTTGCATTGTCAGAAGATAAGGATATGGTATGCAAACTGCATAAGGCATTATACAGATTGAAGCAAGCACCAAGGGCATGGTTTGAAAGACTTCATGCACATCTGATAAAGGTAGGATTCCAGAGAACCAGTGAGGACAACAATATTTATTTGAAGACTGAAGGAGACAAGATGTTGATTGCAAAAGTATTTGTTGATGACATTATATTTGGTGGAAATTATGATATGATTATGAATTTTGCAGATGAGATGAAGAAAAAATTTGAGATGTCTCTTATAGGTGAGAAAAAAAAAATCATTGGATTGCAGGTCCAACAACTAAAAGGCGGAATTTTTATCTGTCAATCTAAGTTTGTGAAGGAAGTGTTAAAGACCTTTGGAATGGAAGAATGTAAACTGGTTGGAACACCTATGGTTACCAATTGCAGATTGTCAAAAGAAGATAATTCACCCTTAGTGGATGCGAAGGAATACAGGTCCATGATTCAGAAATTGCATTATGTTGTTCATAGTAGACTAGATATTGCCCATGCAGTTGGTTTAGTAGCAAGATTTCAAAAGAGACCTAAGGAGACACATATGACAGTAGTGAAGAGGATATTCAGATATCTTAGAGGGACAGTTGATTATGGATTATGGTATCCATACAAAGGTATTTTTTCTTTGTAGGTATTCACTAATGTTAATTGGGCAGAAAATATTGATTACCAAAAGAGCACAACCGGTGGTGTATTCTTTCTAGGTGGCAGATTGGTAGCTTGGACCAGTAAGAAACAGACTTGTATATCTCAGGCTACAACTGAAGTAAAATATGTGGATGCATCCATGAATTTTACATAAGCTATATGGATGAGACATGTCTTGGAAGGTTTCAAGCAAGATACGATAGAACCAATGATCATACATTGTGATAACACTAGTCCTATAAATATATACAAGAACCTAGTACTGCATGCAAGGACTAAACATATTGAATTGAAGTGTCACTTTCTGAGAGAAAGAGTGCAGGAAAAGAAAGTGAGATTGGAGCATGTATCTAGTAAGGAGTAGTTGGAAGATATATTCACTAAGACATTTCCTAAGGCTACCTTTCAATATCTCATAGGTAAGTTAGGGGTTATACCCCTACCCAAGGTCAACTAAGAAGATGTGGAAGCATCAATCCAATGGACTCATTCAATATCTTTCGCTATGGATTGATGAGAAGTGGGCTACTCCTCAGGGGGAGCAGCTGAGATGATGATAGGAGATGTCTTTGCACCTTTGGAATTGTTGTCAAAGGGGGAGAAGAAATATGATAAGGGGAGTAGAGAAATAAAGAGAAAAGGAGAAAAACTGATGATCGATTAGTGTTGTACAACAGACATATTAGGTTTCATGATATGAGTTTGGTGTTGTAGTTTTTGGTGTTGTCATCAATGCCAAAGGGGGAGATTTTTGGCATGTTGGCATAACTGATGGAGATGATGGTGTACCAATAAAGGACTATTGGTGATGATATATTGATGGAATGTTTGTGATGATATATTGATCGATTGTTGGTGATGATATAACTATGATATGATGATCAATTATTTGTGTTGTCATTGATGGCAACCATATTTATCCATGTCTATTTATGCTTGGTATGTCATCTAAGTCTATTGGTTAAGTCTAACCAGTAATGGATTGAATTGAATTAAGTTGGAAAGAAAAATTGCCTAGTGATAGTGAATCGATAAGAAGGAATAGTGAAGGAGATGGTTGCGGTAGAGATCCATGTTGAGTCAGGTGTTACGATTTGGAATGTGTGCTTATGACATCATAAGGATTCTATGACTTGAACCACATCATATTTGGAGAACTAGAAGTCATGTTTGTTATTGACTGTTGTATAATCAGCTAGGGTTTGAGAACCAGTATCAACATCTTTTGACCAGTGATGTTTTATGGTTTGGCGGTAATTTTTTCATGTTCATAAGTTGATGATGATGTGTCAGAATCTATGTGAAGAGATAAGATGGTTTTTTGGCACATAGAAGGATCAAATTTATTGGGAAGCAGCAAAGTGCTTGGCAGAATGTGTTAAGGGTTTGACAGCTTATCAGATCGATTTGCTGTCTCAGTTCTCTTTCCTGTACCGGTGAGATGCTGCAAATGCTCTGTCGGTGTTTTGCTTCCGTCTATTAATGCCTCAAAAATTTCCTTCCACAGAGATGCTAAATAGTCCAATCTTGGACTTAGCTTAGATCTCAAATGTTTTGCCTTATTTATTGTTCTCTCCTTTTCCCTTTCTAATTTGAGTAGTTCTTCCTCAAAATTTGCTATCTTCTCTTCAAAAAATGATAGTGAATCCGATGAGTTGACAAAGCTGTTTGCAAGTTTATTTATCTCATCCTATGCCTTGCTTATTTTCTTGTCAATATCTACAGTCAAAAAGTTTGTTTTACATGTATCTTTATATAGATTTTTGTATTCGTTCAACAAACTACATAGTTCCGGTAGAAGTGTGTCAAAATCTCTGTTACACTTCTTTATTTCCTCATCAAAGAATTTCTATTTTTCTTTTTCTACCTTATCCTTCACTGATTCTTCCTTTATTTTCTCAATGTTTTCTGAAATATATTTACATAATGTATCCAATTGTCCTAAAGAATCTTTATTATCTATATTACAGTTGGGAGCTATTACCTTCAAAATTGGTATGGAATCATCAATTGCTTTGTAAGCCTGTGAGCTGCAGTTAGTTATTTTCTTGATAGAATCAAGTAATACCTCAGTCACATTTGTTGATTTGTATGCTGATCATGATCCAACAATCTGAGTGCCGGTGGAAGTAACCATGCTTGTATTGACCTCTGGTAGGTCAATTTGTGTCTGCATTTCTTTAAGCAATGGTTTTCCTACTTCACTAGTTACCGGTGGCACTGTTTCCTTATGTACCTGGTCCGGAGCCTTTAGCTCTATTGGTTTCTCTGTATGTTGTGTTGTCTCTGTCTGTGACTCAATCTCTACCTTTTTCTTTGTATCTTCTACCGATTTCTCTGTTTCCCCTGCTACCGGAGGCTCATTAGCCATGTCTGACTTGTCAATTGTATCTTTGTCCACTATTATGTTGATCTTCTGAGTATCAACATTTACAGTATATGGGACTTCAGAATTAGGATTGTTATCTTCTACATCCATACTTTCTACTGCCGGTTGATCTTTAGTGGTTGTTATTTTCACCAGTGGAGGTAGGTTGTCTTTAACTTTGATGCTTGGTGGTCCACCCACTTTTCCTTTCCCCTTGTCTCTATCTTTCTGATATACCTTTATAGGTTTAGGGTTCCTGTATTCTTCTTGCTTTTCTTTCTCAACTAGCAATATATCTCATCCATCTTTTGTTTCCTCTGTCACTTCATTTACTCTTCCTACCATTAGTGAAATATGTTGGTGTGCAGTAGAGAATACTGACCAGTTTGCTTGAGCAATCAAATCATCAATTTCCTTTGGAGAGTTTACCGGATATATAGCAAGTAGTTTTTCAATTTTTATTTTCTTATCTAACTCTATTATTGCTTGTCTTCTTGCCTCAAGTCTTTTGAATAATTCATCAGGAATTTCATTTACTACTTCCATCAAAAAAATTTTGTACATGTCCATATGCAATATAACATTGTTCTCAACTTGCTCTTTCTCATCAGCTGATAGAGTGTCATATATTTTCTCTATATTCTTCAGTTTACCTTCCTCTGTGATTTCATTTAGTAGTATATCAAGAGGGGCCAAGTCTCTATTTGTCCTCTTCTTCTTCTTAGGTGTAAGTTTCTTCTTTGGGGTGGCCTTTCTAACCGGTGATCTCACAGCTTGTTGCTTTTTCCTTGTTCTCTTAGGTGAAGGTGTGGTTGCCAGTGAAGGATCTCTTTTTCTTACAACTCTTTTAAAAGTTGCTAGCATGTCACCTTCCGAAGAAGTACCTACGAGTGATAGGTGAGTTTCAGGTTGTGGAGCTACCAACTCATCCTCTGTTATGCCGGTTTTCTTTAATACATCTTCCTTAATGGCTTTTGCTTGTCTGGACCCTTTCCTTACAACTGCCTCAACCTTCTTTACTCTTTTCTTTGATTGTATTTGGCTTTCTATAGTCTCAGCACTACCAAATACTTCTTCCTTAGGTTCATTGGGGGCTTCCAAAAGTGCTTTGGCATATGTTTCAACTATGTGATCATCTGTTTCATATCCCATCTTGGTTACCCAAATTGTCCTTGGGATGACTGCTTCCATCCAGATTTCATCTTTCTTAATAACAAAACATATATCATCTTTGTATTTGTCTACTATTTTCTGAGATAACCTTATTCTTTTCTTCATTTTGGTCTTTAATGCTTGGAAAAATTCATTAATATTGTTTTCCTTGTTCTCACCCATGTTATTGAATAGTTCAGTCAATTGCTTTCCTACCGATATGTCATATCCAAGTTCATTATAACCTATACCGGGAACCTATTTTGTTGTGTAGCATTATGCATACTAATAGATTTCTAAATCTGAAAGTTCCTTTCTTGTCCTTTTTTATTTTTCCAAGGTTGTCAATTAGTTCATCCTTTAACCATTCACATATGTCAATTTTTGCATTGTCTATTACCATATCATAAGCACTCTTAATGCATAAACTTGAAACTGAATTAAGTCTATTAACATGAGTGGCTTTATAACCTAATATCATACTGATGAATCTCACATTGATATCTTTTACATCATTAACCCTTAGAGACCTCTTGTCGAATGTTGTACTAGTTAGGTTTATAACTAGGTCATTGGAAACCTTCTTGGTTTTATCTAGTCACTTACTGGTGGTCGGTAACCTAGTGATAGATTTCATAGCTTCCTTGGTGATCTTATGGATTGCATCTAACCAGAAAAATTCTCCATGAACTTTTCTTAAAACTATCCTAATCACATCCTTTGGAAATTCAGGAATGCTAAGGATCTCTATGAATCCTAGGGTCTCAATGATTTTGTGTTCATCCTTAACATTGCCAGTATCATCACATATCATAGTTTTATACATGGTTTTGATTTCCTCATCTCCTAACTCTTCAATGTTGTAGTGGATGTACATTCTAGGATCTTTAACATATACAACTCCCTTAGGGATTTGAGAAAAAGCACCTAAGGTATCATCCTTCTTTGCTATCTCGAGAACTAACTGAAATATGAGCCTAGGTCTTTTAATTACTTCAAAAATAATAGGGTTTGCTATGTATTCAATTGTAGAGGTGGATGCCATGATTAAATACCTTTTACTGCCTTGGATGGATGATTGCTTGGAGTGTGCTTGCTTCTTGCTCGAAATGCCTTAGCTCAGAATCTTCGCGCTCTCTGAAAATTTGAAATCTCGGTGAAATGAAATGGAGCCAAAACCTTATTTTTATAATGTCTTTTTGCCATCTACCACATTAATTGCATGCCGGTTAAGTATTCACTTAACATTGTTTGCTGGTAATAAGTAATTTTCAACTTCTTATCTCTAACCGAGGGAATAATTAGCACATGTGTCATTTGATTGCCAAACCCTCAAGAAAATTTTCTTCAATTTGATGAAGAACTTCCTGCCGGTGGAGCACTACTTTGTCCTACCGGTGAAGTATCACTTTGTCCTACCAATGAAGCATTGGTTGGTTCTACCTGTGGAGAAGTATTCCCAATTTTTAAATCAACTTTTCTAATCTATTGTTTTGAGAATTCTTGCTTAACCTCTTCAACTTTTTCTTTGCCTTTCAAGCTAGAACTTTTATTGTCTACCGGTGTTCCTTTACTTCTACAAAATTTAGCAATATGCCCAATCTTGTTACATGCATAATAGGTTACATTATTCCTCTAAATAGCTTTCCCATAACCTATGTTGATTTGTGTTCTGCATTGATTTGATAAATATCCAAATCTTCCACAAACATAACATCTCACATTCATTTTGTAGTTTTTCAGATTTGTGACCAACTTTGTTGCATTTTGAACATTGACTGGTGGGTGTGTTGATATTCTGATAATTCCTAGATCTACATTCATTTTCTCTATGACCATACTTATTACAGTTAAAGCATTTTCCATTGAATTTATAAGCATTAGGTTGTCTTACCGGTTTGCTGTGATCCTGAGTATTTGCAGTACCGGAGCTTTCACCAATTTCAAAGACAATTCCAGAAGTGTTACCTTTAGGTTTTTGATTCTTCAGCAAGGTGCCAAGTTCCTCTGAGATTTTCTTGAATTTTTCTTTGTGTTGATTTGCAATTTCCAGTTCTCTTTCAAAGATTTCTTTTTCTCTCATCAGTTCATTTGAGTCATTCTGAGTATGCATCAGATCTGTCTTTAACATGTCATTTTCATAGCTAAGTCTTGTGTTCTCATTTGCTGCATCACTTAGTCTTTTGGTCAATTCTTCTTCATTCTTTTTCCTATCCTCAATCTCTTTGCAAAATCTCATAGTCATATCCTGCATTTTATTTTTTGTTTTCATGATCTCTTGTTTCAACTTGCTTATCATATCATTAAGTGATTCCTTTTCATCATTTTCATTTTGCAATTTTTCACAAAGTTCTCTTCTCTTATTTCTTGCAACAGTAAAAATTTATTGAAGTACCTGAATGATATCCTAAGCTGCTCTTAAATCATCTTCTAGTTTGATATTTTTCAACTTTTCTGCATCATAGTCTGTAAGAGTTCCTTCTAGTTGCTTCATTAGATTTTCCATCTTTACCGGTGTCAAGATCTTCCTCAAGCTGTTAGACTTTTGAAAATAGAGGACCAGGCTCTAATACCAATTGTTAGGGGTCCCATAGATATTAAGAGGGGGGGGTGAATCAATATCTGGCTAGTAATAAGAATTTCTTAAGTTAAAACATGTAGAACATAATATAATAGTGTACCAGTATGCAAGAAATAATGCAATAAACAGAATCAAGAACATCCACATGAAAAGTACACCATAACACAAGATGTTAATAAGGAAACCCAATGTGGGAAAAACCTCGGTGGGATTTGTGACCCACAATATTCACTCACTGGCCAATAAGAGAATATTACTTACAATAGGGGCTTGCACATGCGGGAAGGCCAACTGCCTAGAGCTCACTGCTCAATGGGAAGTCACACTAAATTACAATAAGGATTATACTAATCCAATAACTTGTACTGCTTTACAATAGCATCTTCAATGCCAGATTCAATACTAGTTCCTGCTCTATTCTTTACATATACCCTTGACCTATATTTCGCACATTAGGTCTGCCTAATAATTTTTTATTCCTTCTACCTCACTTCTACAAATGTCTACAATGATCTCCTTTATATATAAGAGTCATTTTACAATTTGCCAAGTCAGCTTACAATAATAAACAAAATATTACATAACAAAAATCCTATTGGCCTCTGTGTCAGTATACATGTTTTCTTCTATGTTGGTGTCGGTGTCCTGAGTGTGATCTACTGATTTCGGTGCACTATCTTGTCAGTGTAATACTTTTCTGGTATAATATCTTGCAGGTGCCATAGAATTGCAAGGTTGCCATCAATGACAAAACCTTCAATCACATACAATGTCTCATTGGAGTGTGCATATGCCAACAATCACATACAAAGTCCTTAGATGTCTTGGAAGGTTTCAAGCAAGATACGATAGAACCAATGATCATACATTGTGATAACACTAGTTCTATAAATATATACAAGAACCTAGTACTGCATGCAAGGACTAAACATATTGAATTGAAGTGTCACTTTCTGAGAGAAAGAGTGCAGGAAAAGAAAGTGAGATTGGAGCATGTATCTAGTAAGGAGTAGTTGGAAGATATATTCACTAAGACATTTCCTAAGGCTACCTTTCAATATCTCATAGGTAAGTTAGGGGTTATACCCCTACCCAAGGTCAACTAAGAAGATGTGGAAGCATCAATCCAATGGACTCATTCAATATCTTTCACTGTGGATTGATGAGAAGTGGGCTACTCCTTAGGGGGAGCAGCTGAGATGATGACAGGAGATGTCTTTGCACCTTTGGAATTGTTGTCAAAGGGGGAGAAGAAATATGATAAGGGGAGTAGAGAAATAAAGAGAAAAGGAGAAAAACTGATGATCGATTAGTGTTGTACAACAGACATATTAGGTTTCATGATATGAGTTTGGTGTTGTAGTTTTTGGTGTTGTCATCAATGCTAAAGGGGGAGATTTTTGGCATGTTGGCATAACTAATGGAGATGATGGTGTACCAGTAAAGGACTATTGGTGATGATATATTGATGGAATGTTTGTGATGATATATTGATCGATTGTTGGTGATGATATAACTATGATATGATGATCAATTATTTGTGTTGTCATTGATGGCAACCATATTTATCCATGTCTATTTATGCTTGGTATGTCATCTAAGTCTATTGGTTAAGTCTAACCAGTAATGGATTGAATTGAATTAAGTTGGAAAGAAAAATTGCCTAGTGATAGTGAATCGATAAGAAGGAATAGTGAAGGAGATGGTTGCGGTAGAGATCCATGTTGAGTCAGGTGTTACGATTTGGAATGTGTGCTTATGACATCATAAGGATTCTATGACTTGAACCACATCATATTTGGAGAACTGGAAGTCATGTTTGTTATTGAGTGTTGTATAATCAGCTAGGGTTTGAGAACCAGTATCAACATCTTTTGACCGGTGATGTTTTATGGTTTGGTGGTAATTTTTTCATGTTCATAAGTTGATGATGACATGTCAGAATCTGTGTGAAGAGATAAGATGGTTTTTTGGCACATATAAGGATCGAATTTATTGGTAAGCAGTGAAGTGCTTAGCAGAATGTGTTAAGGGTTTGATAGCTTATCAGATCGATGTGCGGTGATGAGTTATGATCATTCAACGGTTGTAATTATCTTTTAATTTTCTGAAATGATCTATAATGATTTGTAATTATCCGATATGGTCTATGATGTAGATTCATTGTAGTTTAGGGTTTTGTAACCGACCTAATTGTAAAATGCATTTAGGTCAATTTTGAGAAGGTTAAGAGTATTGGTGATCAGAGAAGTGTGTGTGTGTGTCAAACTAGATTGAGATGTCTACATGAGAGAAGTAGATTGGAACCGACAAGGATCTTTAATAGAAATCTATGAAGTGTTGAGTCCATATCATTTATCTATTGTTTCCTAACAACTACAACAACATTAAAATCTCTTAACTGGATAGATCCTAACAAGCATGATCTTGCAAATCCCCTCACTGGGTGGCTCATTAATTTGGGTTTAAATCCTCCAGCAAGGTTACTCCTAATAGGGTAAAGATCCTAACAGAGCTAAGTTGTAAAATCCCTTGACCGGGTGACTCCTAAGAGGGTGCATTCTGAAAGAGTGCATATTTTGTGGGTACCAATTCCCACCATGGTTTTCCCATTTGGGTTTCCACATGAAAAATCTATGTGTTCATGTTGTGAATAGATTATGCATTTTATGTCTTTACTATATTTTCTTAATGATGAACACTTAAGTTGCTACCGGTAATGTTTTGGTAAATCTGCATTAAGTGATTATTTGATCAGCTACCAGTACTGGTTATGAACTATTTTGTGAAGTATTGTGCATATTGGTGAAAAGTTTCAGTTTATCTTTATTACTGATTCACCCCCCCCCCGCCTCACAATAATAACTAGATCCTCACAATAATAGATTACATTAATCTTATCCCAAAATTGCATTTAGATGCACATAATCACTCCAAAAACTTAAAAGTCCAAAAATAAAAGTTCCATTTCCATCCTTTTAGGTTACATTTGTCAATTCCATTAGTTGCATTGCATAGTGACATGTCTATTGAAATGAGATCCCAAGTTTCTTAAGAGACCATCTCATTGCAATTGAACAATCAATCATGTCAAACCAATTTATATATGTCTCAAAATTTGGATCAAAATTTTTATTATGAAACAAGTGTCCAAATACGAAAACTGGAAGAGAAACTAGCTCAAGAAACAAAGATCTTGGAACAAAAAGTAAAAAATAGTGAAAATTCTAGATCCCAAATGATGAAAATGAAAGGAAACTTGTAGCCAACTATATGACAATTTCCACATAACCCCATTTATATCTTAATCAAATCAACACAAAATCCACATGCAAAGAATAGACAACATACCCATGAAAAAGTGACACAAGATATACCCTAGGAAAACCCTCATGAGGGAAAAACCTAGCCTCCAAAAGCATCATCCACCATGTATTATCAGCAATGCATCCATTACAATACAACTATGGAAAGCTTTTGAAACCTAGCCATAAACAAGCCATCAACAAGCACTCCATGCGATCAAGCATGAATCCACACATCCCATGCCATGCTTCCTTCACAAATGCTAACCTGGCTAACTGACCAACCCAAACAACTACCCTTGTGGTTGCTTTTATAAACACAAGCTCCCACAAAACCACCAAGTGGTATTACATCAAAACCATGTGCCCAAAACCATGTGACAATAAAATATAATATTTTTTCCTACCTACCCCTGACCCACATTTAATATTGGGTACTTCATCATAATTACATTCCCCAATATTAAATAAATACAATAAAATAATACCAATGTGTCAATACAACTCATCAAGTGGTTACAAGAGTATTCCAAGGGAATATCTACATGTTGCACGTACATCTACGTGCTCCTAGGTGCAACAATACAATATGATATTACAATATAATTCCATGTCCACCTCACACAATAATAAAATAATACAACAATAAAACATTATTATGCAAGGTGTACAACACCATTTTCCCAATAGAAAACACTTCAAAAATTTCAAGGTCCAAACCCAAATATTGAGCCAATTGATGTAAATTTTTTCATTGAACAATCAGACATACCAACTATCATTTCACAAATACACATGATGAAACAATTTCAAGAAACAAGCACAAATGTTAACCAAATCCCAAATCAAACCTTGTTCAACCAAATTCAAAGTTAGACTTCATTTGATCAAACTCCATTTAATCCAATATTGAATCAAAACTTGTTCAATTCGACACAACCACATGTCAACCTAACACAACAACAACAACCAATTATCCAACAACAACCAATGGCTCAGCATATCCAACCAACACAATCAATGGTGCAATTTCAACAATATGCTCAACCAAATGCACAATATCAACAATTGGTCCAACCAACTATCAAGTATCGACAACAAACTCAGTATCAACAACTACAACCACAAATTCAAAAAGAAAAGTTGCAACTCACACCAAGAAATTTTAAACATGTCAAACCAATTCAACCAAGTCTAAAATCCAATCTCATTCAACCAAAAACTAATTCAAAATCAAAATGTAACATCAAAACAAAACCAAATCACCTTCAAACAAGGTAAAGATCAAAACCCAACCATATCAAAACCTTGCAAGGATTCAAATTCTTCTCCAAAGAAAGGTATCTCTATTACAAAGCTCTTAAAGAGAGTCCTAACTGATTTTTTTAAGAAACATCAAAATCATGCATTAATGTCTAGCAATGGCTCACTCTCGCATAAAGAAATTAACTTTCCAATGGCATCTATTACTACACCTTTTGAAGCTTCACAATAACCTCCCATATCATCTCCTAAAGATTCACAAGATCAATTTCCACTATCACCTCCAAATGATACATCAAATAAATCATTCTCCCAAGGGTTGTCTACAATAGAAATACATGCTAATTTGTGTCTTTATACAAATCCCTTGTACTATTTGGAAATGAAATATTTAATTCCACCGGATGCTTCTCTTTTAGAGAGTCTCATTCAAATTCCATCTCCTTCATGTCAAAGCATTGATCCCTTGCCAAAATCCCCCATTCATATCCAAAGTCCAACCCCATGTGAAGAGGATAATTTATAGCACAATGAAATAAGTCTTGAAATAGATCAAGATCAAGACCCTAAAACTTTTACATTACATACTACATTTGACCAAGATCTCATTTCCTTTGATGATCCCCCTATTCCTATTCATTATATCCAAGAACACAACACCTTTCCAAACCCCATTGAAATTCCACTCCCTGACCAAGATCAAGATATCCCCTTCATCCTTTCCAATGATCCCATTGAAATTCAAGAGTTGAGCACCTTTAAAGAAGAATCCAGTGATATTCCTCCTTATCAAGATCAGAGTATCCATTCAGATTCATATCCTCCACAAGATTCCCTTGTTCCTCCATCTCCATGTCCTAATCATCCATATACACTCCAAGATCTCATTTCTTTTGATGATATCATTATTCCTCCAATTCCATCTCATGAAGAACCTGTTATTGATCCTCATCCCCCTCATAATCCGGATCCCCCTCATGATTCTAGCATGTTGGTGCAAGATGTTCATGAACCCCCTACATGCACAATTGGTTCCTCCACTTTGGTCCAGTCCAATTCACTTCATGATCCCATCATTCCTATCATATCACATCCACCTCATAATGGACTTGTGTCTTCTTCCCAAAGAAAAAGACTATCCAACATATCAAAACATTTATAAAGGCAAAGGAGTAAACCTTCACAAGAAAGAACCCCTCCATATTGATGCAGAGCCCCAAGGAACAATGACCTCTCACACAAAATCACTCTCCAAGACCCTCAACTAAGGTCTCAACATTCATGGATTCTTGGACAACCCTATCAACAATATGAAAGGACACCTCTACACTTCCCTTTATTCAATGGGGCCCCTTTGGATCCCTAAACAAATCATGGAGATACAACTTCTCACATCAAGTCTCTTCTCAACACCAACTCTCCTGTAGCCACCTATGGCCAACTTGGATTATAACACATCCACAATTATAGAGTAGGTATGGACCCTATAGAACCTCTTGACCAATCCTAGAGACATTGACTACTACCGAGACAACACCCTTTTGTTTGTACAAGTTCAATCAAAGTTACATGCCCTCTACAAGACACCTATTCCTTGTAGGCCTGGTTTGAGCCTTTAAGGGAAAAACTTTGAAATTATCTTAATGATACAATAGACTCTTGACACTTTATGATGTCTCCTTTGGTGACACAAAACACTTCCAAAATTCATACCCCAACTCTTGCATTGACTGGGTCAAACGTTGCTACTATAGGATGCCCAATAGGGCTTATAGGACACTTTTACAAAGAAACCACACACCAATAGATGGGAAAGATATGCACACATCCCAAAACACCAAATCCACCATTATATAGGGTCCACCACACTTGTTTATGCTGCTATACAATTTTTAACAGTCAAAACCGGCTAGTCACATGAGGATGCCTAGCCTAGGGCTTGTTCCCAAATTCACCAATTCAACGGACCACTACGAAACCTTTTAAATCTTAAAATAAATTGTCTCCCCTACCACTCCTCATATTTTAAGCCAATTTGACCAGAGGAATGAGGGGTTAAGAAAGCATTTCCTCAGTAACCCTGGTTTTGGAGGGTTTTCAGACCACCTTCCACTAAAATGCAAATATCTCTCTTATTTCTTATTCTTTTCCTACCAAATAAAATCTAAATTAACATCAACACAAAGGCCTATTCAAATAAATGACTTATCTTGCACATGGAGTCTATACAATGACCGTACAAAGGCACTGTTACAGCGAATTTATGTAATTGTTTAAGTGCTTATTAAATCTGATCATTGTCTTACATCCAAAAATTCATCAGAAATTCATCAATCCTTCCTTCTCAACCTCCAAGGCCTTAATAAAGGTCTCTCCAACCTCCTCAACTGATTCCAACTGAAATTTGAACTAAGTAGCCGTTGGAGGGAGATTAGTTACAAATTGACAACAAAAGTTGTCATCCAAACTTGACAACTTTGCACAAAACTTGACAATCTATGACACCTGCCTATGTAACCTATTAGGACACATCATAAACCTTAAAAATAAGACATATAGGAGCCAAAATATAATTCTTGCCTCATTTAGGCATTTTGGATGTCATTTGACCATGGTTGACCAAATAGGTCATAAGAAGTTCACACTACAAAATGGCATCAAGGCCTTACATGGCTAATCGAAATGAAATGAATGGTCTTGAAAGAACTTATTAAAACTTAAAATAATTCAAGGAACCTACAAACACATCTAAAATCCTTCATTTCTCAAATGGTCTTCAAAGCCTGCAAGGTGCTCCTGCACCATACTCCCGGGGGGCATAGAAAACTCAAGTCTCTTGAGGAATGAGGTCTGCAATAAAATGTTCATGCTTTTTAATGTCATCCACATGGAATCTTCATCAATTAGGCCATTCCACTTGACAAGATACTCCTTATAAGTCTTCTTTCTAGTCTTCTTGACCACCTTGGTGTCCAAGATGCTCTCCAACTTCAATGGTTGGCTAGGTGGTAGATCCTTGACACAGCCTTCATCTCCTTCTGATTGCAAACCTGCAACATCACATTTGTAAGGAAATAAATCTGAAACATTGAAAATGGGTGATATTCCTAAGCCTTGAGGAAGTTCAATCTCATAGGCATTAGGACCAAATTTGTGCACAATCCTACAAGGACCAATCTTTTTCATGAGCAACTTGGTTGGCTGCCCCTTTGGAAGTCTCTCTTTCTTCAAGTGTGGCATCACCAAGTCTCCCACCTTCTATTGCACATCTCTCTTCCTTTCATTTTCTTTCTCTTTGTAGTTTCTAGTGTTCTTATGAAGAGTTTCTCTTACCTTCTCATGAATGTCTTTCATGGCCAAAGCAAAATCCTCTCCTTGAGCACTTCTTCTTTCCAATCCATGTAGATCTCTTAATTCAAGAATAACTCTTGGATGAGTCCCATAGACCACCTCAAAAGGACTTCTTCCTGTGCTTCTATTGACATAATCATTATAAGCAAATTCAGCTTGAGGTATAATCATATCCCAAGCTTCTCCATGTTGCTTTGTGAGACATCTAAGCAAATTCCACAATGATCTATTCACCACCTCAGTTTGGCGATCAGTCTGAGGGTGATATGCTGATGTAAAGGAAAATTGAGTGCCCAACTTCTTCCACAATGTATGCCAAAAGTGGCCCACAAACTTAGAGTCATTGTCAATCAAAATGTTTAGAGGCAAACCATGTATTCTAACAATTTCCTTAAAGAATAAACCAACAATGTGGGAAACATCATTAGTAAATTTGCATGGCAAGAAGTCAGCCATCTTACTAAATCTATCTACCACAACAAAAATGTTGTCAAAGCCTCTTTGAGTCCTAGAAAGACCCAAAAGAAAATCCATGTTGATACTCTCTCATGGCCTATTAGATATAGGGAGTGGTTGATATAAACCCACATTTGATGATGTTCCCTTATCCCTTTGGCATATGCTACAACTTTCAACAAACTTCCTAACATCTAATTGCAATTTTGGCTAGAAATAGTACCTGTTCAGTTGTTCTAAGGTTTTATCAAGCCCAAAGTGACCTCCCAATCTATCACAATGTTTCTCCTTGATAATGTTCTCCCTCATGAAAAATCTAGGGACACATAACTAGCTCCCTTTGAACAACAACCCCTTCTACAACAAAAAATCAAAAAAATCAGAATGATAAAAATTCAAAAATTGAGTGCAAACTTCATATATCTCACTGAAATCATCATCATCCTTTTACATTTGCTTGAGGGAATCAATTCCCACACTTTGCAACTGAATTTATTGCACCATGCACACCCTCCTACTCAATACATCTACCACTTTATTGACCAGCCCCTTATTGTGCTTTATGGTGAATGTGTAGGCTTGAAGATGTTCAACCCACTTCATATGCTTGTACTAAGTTTCTCCTATCCGTTCAGAAAACTGAGAGCATGATTGTTAGTATAAATAATGAATTCTTTAGGTAAAAGGTAATGCCACCATTTTTTCAAGGCTTGTACCATTGCATACAACTCTAAATCATATGTAGAGCACTTCCTTTTAGCTTCATTGAGTTTCTCACTAAAGAAAGCCACCGGTCTACCCTCTTGACCTAAGACAACCCCTATGGCAAGATTACTAGCATCACACTCCACTATGAACAACTTGTTAAAATTAGGAAAAACCAGAATGGGATGTTGTTCTACTCTCTTTTTTAGATATTCAAAAGATTCATTTGCTTCATTTGACCAGGAAAACTTACACTTTTCCCCTCCTTTTATTGTGTCTAAGATAGGTGCACATATATGAGTGAAATTTTGATGAACTTTCTATAAAATGTTGCCAACCCATGGAAACTCTTCACATCACCTATTGTCTTAGGTGTTGGCCATGACAAGATAGCCTCCACCTTTGTTGGATCCATCTTCAAATCCCCCTTGGAGATTACGAAACCAAGGTAGACAAACTCCTCCTTCATGAAGACACTCTTCTCCATGTTGATCACCAACTTTTCATCATGCAACTTCTTCAAAACCAGGTTCAAGTGTTCCAAATGCTCCTCCTTTGTCCTGCTAAACACAAGAATATCATCAAGATAAATAACAACAAATTTACCAATTAATTCCTTCAATACCTCATTCATGAGGCGCATAAAGGTGTTTGGGGAATTGGATAGCCCAAAAGGCATCACCATCCACTCATAGAGAACTTTATTTGTCTTGAAGGTTGTCTTCCATTCATCCCCTTTCCTTATTCTAATTTGATGATACCCACTCTTGAGATCAATTTTGGAGTAGGACCAAGCCCCTCCCAAATAGTCCATTAAGTCTTCAATTCTAGGCATAGGAAACCTATATCTTATGGTAATCCTATTGATAGCCCTAGAATCAGTACAAAGTATCCATTTGCAATTATTTTTAGGTGCTAAGACTATTGGGATAGCACATGGACTATGACTCTTTCTCACCAACCCCTTATCCAACAATTGATGGACTTGCTTGGAAATCTCCTCATTTTGAGATGGAGTCATCTTATAGGCTGGTTTGTTTGGCAATGTAGACCCTGGTATAAAGTCAATCTGATGGTTTATATCCCTAATGGGTGGAAAAGTGCTAGGAATTTCCTCCACCATTATACTCTTATACATGTCCAACAATTGTTGCACCTCCTTGGGAACTTCTTCCTTACCGCTACTAGGCACATCAGGACTATTTTTGGGCTTCAAAATTAGAGCATACCAAGGGTTCCTTCTTCCTTTAGGATGTCTAGAAACTCTTTTCCACTCACTAATATGATACTTGACCCAATGTTCTTATCCTCATTCTCATCTGGTAAAGGATCCATCTTGTATTTTCTCCCATTTTTGGCTATGAGTAAGGAGTATGTTTTCCCATCATGCTGGGATTGTACATCATATTGCCATGGACGTACTAACAACAGATGACAAGCATCCATGGGATCACATCACACAATATTATATCCTTATTCTTCCCTATCTCAAAGCACCCAATATTGTTCATCCACTAAGACCTGTTGGCCTTTATTCAACCATGACACCTTATAAGGGTTAGCATGAGGTAACCTTTTCAACTTTAATTTCTCTACCATCTCTGTGGAAACCAAATTTTTAGTAGAACTTGAATCAACTATTACTGTAGACGTCTAAAAATGGTCAACGCCTGTGGAGTCATACTTTAACATTGGCGCATTGCCTCATTTTAGAGTTTTTGCATCGCATTAACATTTTTCCTATGTTACGCACTTGGTCTTTATCATTTGCAAGCATCGAGTACTTCTTCTGCATTCTTCATTTGTCTCACTTTCGAATTTGGTCTTGTCGACAACAATCTTCAATCATGATTTTGGTCGATCCTTGTCCTTTTCAATCATATCAATTTGGTCAATTTGTCATTGATTTTTGTCAACCAATCTCAATCAAATCATTTATCAACACTGGTCATTTATCAATTCAAAATCATGATTGAATCGATATGAACTATCCTTTGTCAAGACCTAATTGTCATCCTTGCATTTTTAATTCATCTTCTACGGTTTCATGATTTAATCATTTAACCTTGTTTGTCATTTCTCTCTCTAGGATTAATAAATTATTTATTTATCCTAAGTCTTCTCATCACAATTAAATGTTCATTTAATTGGCTAATAATTCCTCTTTTTGTGAATTAATTAATAAATGACAAATTATTAATTAATTTACCTATTTCCTAATTTTCATCAATTTTCTATTTTTCTAATTCCTAATTTCAATTTCCTCCTATTTTTCTCCTAATTTCATGGGAATGACATTTCAATTTGTCATAAATTGTCATAAATCATCAATCAATCAATTTTAACATAGAAATTTGTCATAAATTGTCATAAATTATCAATCAATCAATTTTGCATAGAAAGTGCATAATTTGTCATAATTTGTCATAATTGACATAATTGATTTGCAATTTCCATTTGAATCATTATCATGCTAATTTGATCATTTCTCCAATTTATCTATAAATTGGATGAATTTCTTCAATCTTAGATCCCTAATCACATTATCGATCTAATAATCACTTTGTCGAATCAATCACGCTTTGAGTACTCTTGTGCTAATTGTCAATCTTGCTTTCACATTAGGTTTATGCACTTGAAGGTGAGATCCACAAACAAAAGCTATTTGAAGAAGAAAGAAGGACAATGGAGCCACATGAAGGAGATATTCAGATCTACATTAGGTTTGCTTAGCTTTTAATCTTGAATATTTTGCTCTCATGTCTTTATTGAGTGTGTTTAGGATAGATCATTACATTTAAGCTTTTGTGATTGGGCTAAATTAGTTTTTATATTGTTTGTGATGATTTCCAATTTCCTAAGCTACATTAATTGGTGAACCTGACGTGAACATTAACCATCTAACCCCTTAAAAAAGTTTTTGAGTGCTTTTGAGTTGATTTGCAGGTCAAAAACCCAAGAAACAGGGTAGTGCAGGACTTTCTGGGGACTTCTGCACTTGTGTCAAGCATTATGTGCCTGTGTTATGCATTCTGCACCTATGTCAAAGACAATCTGCGCCTGTGTCATGACTTTTGCGCCTGTGTAAAGTCTAGAAACAGAGGTAAAACATAGTATTTTTCACTTGCAAGTTGTTTTCTTTTGCATTCTGTCTTTGCTTTTTGGGTTTTGTTGGTACTAATTCTCTGTGCAGAACCTTGGCATACGCATGACAAAGACAAACAAATGAAACTACTAACACATTTTTCTGCGGGTTCGATAGTCAAAGACTAAACATTTCAAACTTCTGACTTGGGTTTTGTAGGTTTCCTTGGAATACAACTAAACTTTGTGTTTGAAATTAATGTTTAGGCACCTAGTGATTTCTAAATAGGATGGAATGAATCTATGCTTGATTTGATTGTTGAGTTTGACATTGGAGTAGGAGAGTATGGTCTCATCCTTTTTAGGGTGATCAGAAATCCAGATCTTCAATACCATGCTCATGTCTTTGATTGTTTGTCACCTTTAGAGGGCCTACCTTCCCAACCATTTGCTTTTGCAAGCAAGTGATAATCGTGAGAAGGGAACGACCCAAAGTGAGTACGGCTAGAATACCTTGGCATTCTAACTCACTATAAACAAATACCTGATGAGTGAAAGCTTTGAAGGAAGGGTTACGTGGGAATTGCAGTTACTTGGGAAGTGATGACCCTTCAACTCTTTCTCATATCAACATCTAAGTAGGACCTCACAATCTAAATCATGCTTGTGTGACTACATTTGTTTGGTATCTTGATGGGCTTAACATCTCAATCACGCTTGCGTGACATCAAGGAGTAATGCTTAACAGAAATCCTTATTAAACACCTTGTTTTTAGAGGCCAAAAACCCTTCTAGTTGCTTGAGAAGGACAAGTTCGAATACTTGGAAGAGATACTAAGTTTTCCATGGGGAGATTTCCATGGGGACTGATGCTTGGCTGCCCTGAGAAGTGAGTGTCGAGGAGCGGAGCCCATGGGGTCAAGTATCTATGTATTCTCCTTGAATCTCATAATGAGTCTACCTCTCAAGTACCTAATGTCCTTGCCTACCATAAGAAATGTGTGAATGAGCATGATTGTCTTGAATCTAAGTTGAAATATCTTGTCTTCTTTGCTTGTCAAAAGTTTAATTGCATCTCATTTCAAAAACAAGGCAAATTGATTCAAAACAAGGTTAAACACAAGAACATTTCATCCAACAAAGTTCAAGTTCGAAACATCTTCAAACATGGTTGTCAAACATTTTTCAAAATCTTGTCTCAACATTAATGTCACTTAGATTTAGGTTCATCCTAGGTTTGCATTTTGCAAATTCATTGTCAACTACCAAGGTTAGGTTTCACCTAGGTCATACTCCTCTGCATATGAATAAGTGGTCATCCATTTTCATGTGTCCTCTTGCATTAGAGTAATACCATTGTCATACATTGCATACCCTAGGTTTCTTCATTAAGCTTAGGTCATTATCATATCATATTAGGGTCACTTGCATAGTAATTGTCCCTTAGCATATAGTGTCAAAACTAGGTTTTGTCATACTTGAGTAATCCAAATCTTTGATAAAACCCTAAGTCATTGTTAGGAGGTCTAGACCTTATCAAACCTTTTCTCTTTTTGTCATCAATGTCATTTGGTCAAACCTAGCTTAGTATCCAAGCATATAGGGGAGACATTGTCATTTTGTCCTTTTGTCACTTGGTCCTTTTGTCCTTTGGGGTCTAGACATCATTTCAATTTCCTAAGGGTCTTTTTTTTTAGATTTGCATTCCAAAAAGTTTGTCAAAATCTTGAAAAACAACAAAAACATTAAGTTGCATTGTCATCCTTTAGGTTGCATTTGTCAATCCCATTAGTTGCATTGCATAGTGACATGTTTGTTGAAATGAGGTCTCAACCTTCTTACGAAGCCATGTCATCACAATTGAGCAATCAATCATGTCAATCCAATCTCTACATGTCTCAGAACATTGATCAAACTTTTCATGATGATGTAAATGTCCAAATACAAAAACTAGAGGAGAAACTAGCTCAAGAAGAGGAGATATTGGAACAAAGAGTGAAAAACATTCAGAAGAATAGATCACAAATGTCCAAAATGTGTCAAAAATTTCCAGGTTGAAATCCAAAGATTGAGCCAATTGATGTAAGATCTCTTCTTGAACGATCAGACATACCAGCTCTCCTCTCCCAAATAGAGATGATGGAACAATTTCAAGAAAAGAGACAACAACATTATGTGCCTTCACAACAAGAACAAGAAGGTGTTTACTATCAATCACATTTTCAACCATCACAACCAATGGTTCAACCAATTGTCCAACATATCCAACCAACACAACCAATGGTCCAATTTAAACAATATGTCCAACCAACTATACAATGTCAACAAATAGTTCAACGAATGGTGGAATATCAATGTCAACAACCACAACCAAACATTCAAAAACAAAGGTTGCAGCACACACCAACCCAAGTTTCAAACATGTCAGAACAATTGAACCAAGTCCAATATTAAAACATGACATCAAACCAACTCCTTGCCAAGCAAGTTCAAATTCCAGATACAACTATGTCAAAACCTCGAAAGAAAGGTGGCTTTATTGCAATGATCTTAAGGAAACTACCAAGTGAGTTCTTTGAAGAAGATCAAGATAATACACTTATGTCTAGCAATGACTCATCCCCTCATAAGAAAATTGACTCTCCAGTAGAATCTATCCCAACACCTTTAGAAGTTTCACAGGAACCTTCCATATTGTCCTCATCAAACAATACACCCAAGGATGCAATTATCCAAGGGCAATCCATAATTGATTGCCAAGATAATCCAATTCATGATGCACATCCTTGTCATGTTTCTGAAATACAAGACCCAATGCCACCATGCACTTTATTGTCATTACCTATTTCAGAGGACCCCATTCGAAGTCCCTCTTCCTCATGTTCAAGCATTGATTCCTTGCAAGAATCCATCACAAATGGTCAAAGTGCATCCCCTTCATGCCAAAACATTGATCCCTTGTCAGAATGCCCCATGCATATCCAAATTTCAACCCCATGTCAAGAGGATAATTTAGAGCACGAAGAAATGAGTCCTCAAGAAAATCAAGATCAAGATCCTGAAACCTTATCATCCCATCTAATTGTTGACTAGGACCCCATGTTCCTAGACACTCATGATGATTCCCCTATTCTTGTCCATCCTATCCAAAGTCCTATTGACACTCCAATCCCCGGGCAAGATCAAGATATCCCAGTTCATCCAATCCCAAATGATCCTTTTCCATTTCATGAAAAAAATGTCCTTTCAAATCCCATTGACATTCCACTTCCTAAGAAAGATCAAGATATTCCTTCCATCCTTTCTGATGATCCCATTAAAAGTAAAGAGCAAAGCACTTTAAAGAGGATTCCAATGATCTTCCTCTTTGCCAAGATCAAATTATTCCTTTAAATCCTCCACAAGATCCTTTTGTTCCTCCATCTCCTTGTCTTAATGCTCCATATCCAGTCCAAGATATCATTTCTTTTGGTGATCCCATTATTTCTCCCATTCCATCTCTTGAAGACCCTGTCATTAAACCATGTCCACTACACAATCCTAATCCCCCTCATGATTCTAATGTGTCAGTGCAAGATGTTCATGAACCCTCGACATGCATAATGGGTTCTTCCAGTTTGGTGCAATCCGATCCACTTCAAGATCTCATTATTTCTCTCATATCATATCCACCTCATAATGGACTCGCGTCTTCTTCCCAAAGAAAAGAGTATCCTACAAGTCAAGATATTCATAAAGGCAAAGGAGTAGATCTTCATAAGCAAGAATCCCTTCATGTTAAACAAAATATTAAGGGTCCTGGTCTCAGTGAAATTCCTCAAGATGTTGGTATCCCTCCTTCAAAATCCAACCATATCCCTTCCCCATCATACCTTCCATCCATCTTAGGTCCTTATATCCCTTCCTCCTCTATGCAAGGTCAGCAAAGGCACACATCTTTGAGTAAATCTCATCAACCCAAAAGAAATCCATTTCATTCCTATCCATCGATGCATTCCTTTCCCCCTCCAAGAAATTTGGATGCCAAGTGTAAACATCATAAGTCTAGCAATCCACATGTATTCAAGGATCAACATGTCCAATATAATCGACATGTCAAAACAAAGAACAATATGATCTATAAAGAAAAAGAAATGTCCAAAAGGCCACAAAGGCCCATTGCTCAAAAACAAAAGTTAAAATCTATATGGGTTCCTAAATCCCTTGTGTTGGTAATACACTCCAAGGAACCACAAAAGCATGAAAAATCAAAAACCATGTGGATCCCTAAGCGGCTCCTTGAAGCACAAAAGCCTAAAGAAACATCCAACTTGGCATCCAAAATTGCTATTCCTCCATCCAACACTCTCAAATTTGTTCCTCCATCACCTTTTTCATCCATTTTGGGCCCTTATTTCCCAAAATCCATAGCCTTTCCTCTGTCAAAATCTCAATATCCAAAATACGTCTTTCCTCCATTAGTCCATCACCCGTCAAGGTGTGTGCCAATGTCAATCTTGCTTTCACATTAGGTTTATGCACTTGAAGGTGAGATCCACAACAAAACTATTTGGAGAAGAAAGAAGGACAATGGAGCCGCACGAAGGAAGCATTTAGATCTACATTTGGTTTGCATAGTCTTTAGTTTTGAATGTTTCATTTTCATGTCTTCATTGAGTGTGTTAGGATAGATCATTGCAATTTGCTTTTGTGATTGAGCTAATGATTAATATTGATTTGCTTTGATGATTTCCGATTTCCTAGCTACATTAATTGGTGAACCCGACGTGAATATATGGGTTCCTAAATCATTGATGAAATTGACATTGTGATTGGGCTAAATTAGTTTTTATATTAGAAAATTAGGAAAAGAGGAAAATTAGGAATTAAGAATTAGGTAAATTAATTAAAAATTTGTCATTTATTAATTAATTCACAAAAAGAGGAATAATTAGCCAATTAAATGAACATTTAATTGGGAAGAGAAGACTTAGGATAAATAAATAATTTATTAATCTTAGAGGAAGAAATGACACACAAGGTTAAATGATTAAATCATAAAACCCTAGAAGATGAATTAGCAATGCGAGAATGACAATTAGGTCTTGATTGAAGATAATTGTTATCAATCATGATTTTGAATATTTTGCTCTAATTTCAATTTCCTCTTATTTTTCTGGGGACTTCTGTGCCTGTATCATTTTCATGTTTCATTTTCATGTCTTTATTGAGTTGATTGATTGATAATTTATGACAATTTATGACAAATTTCTATGTCAAAATTGATTGATTGATGATTTATGACAAATTATGACAAATTGAAATGTCATTCCCATGAAATTAGGAAAAAAATAGGAGGAAATTGAAATTAGAGCAAAATATTGTAGAATTCTTGACACAGGCGCAGAAGTCCCCAGAAAGTCCTACACTACCTTGTTTCTTGGGTTTTTGACCTGCAAATCAACTCAAAAGCACTCAAAAAAATAGTTAAGGGGTTAGATGGTTAGTGTTCATGTCGAGTTCACCAATTAATGTATGTAGGAAATCGGAAATCATCAAAGCAAATTAGGAATTAAGAATATGATATGCAACTAAATGCAAACTAAATAGATGAAAATGCAATCTATGGCAAGAATGCAACCTATGTTTCTGGTTGTTTTTTCAAGATTTTGACAAACTCATGAATGCAATTCTAAGAATGAGACCCTTAGGAAATTGAAATGATGTCTAGACCTCAAAGGACAAAAGGACCAAGTGACAATGACATTATCATTAATGATGTCTAGACTTAGGTCATTATCATTAAGCTTAGGTCATTTAATTGGCTAATAATTCCTCTTTTTGTGAATTAATTAATAAATGACAAATTATTAATTAATTTACCTATTTCCTAATTTTCATCAATTTTCTATTTTTCTAATTCCTAATTTGAATTTCCTCCTATTTTTCTCCTAATTTCATGGGAATGACATTTCAATTTGTCATAATTTGTCATAAATCATCAATCAATCAATTTTGACATAGAAATTTGTCATAAATTGTCATAAATTATCAATCAATCAACTCAAAGGCAACCTGCAAAACCCAAAAACACACTCAATAAAGACATGAGAGCAAAATATTCAAGATTAAAAGCTAAGCAAACCAAATGCAGATCTGAATATCTCCTTCATGTGGCTCCATTGTCCTTCTTTCTTCTTCAAATAGCTTTTGTTTGTGGATCTCACCTTCAAGTGCATAAACCTAATGTGAAAGCAAGATTGACAATTAGCACAAGAGTACTCAAAGCGTGATTGATTCGACAAAGTGATTATTAGATCGATAATGTGATTAGGGATCTAAGATTGAAGAAATTCATCCAATTTATAGATAAATTGGAGAAATGATCAAATTAGCATGATAATAATTCAAATGGAAATTGCAAATCAATTATGTCAATTATGACAAATTATGACAAATTATGCACTTTCTATGCAAAATTGATTGATTGATAATTTATGACAATTTATGACAAATTTCTATGTCAAAATTGATTGATTGATGATTTATGACAAATTATGACAAATTGAAATGTCATTCCCATGAAATTAGGAGAAAAATAGGAGGAAATTGAAATTAGGAATTAGAAAAATAGAAAATTGATGAAAATTAGGAAATAGGTAAATTAATTAATAATTTGTCATTTATTAATTAATTCACAAAAAGAGGAATTATTAGCCAATTAAATGAACATTTAATTGTGATGAGAAGACTTAGGATAAATAAATAATTTATTAATCCTAGAGAGAGAAATGACAAACAAGGTTAAATGATTAAATCATGAAACCATAGAAGATGAATTAAAAATGCAAGGATGACAATTAGGTCTTGACAAAGGATAGTTCATATCGATTCGATCATGATTTTGAATTGATAAATGACCAATGTGATAAATGATTTGATTGTTTGACAAACTAACCGAGATTGATAAAGAGACCAAATGGATAGGCGCCAATTGATGAAGAACAATGACTAATTGATCCAAATTGACATGATTGAAAAGAACGACGATTGATGACAAAATAGATTGCAAAATGACAATATTGAAAATGACCACGATCGATGACAAATCGATCGCAAAATGACAAGATCGAACATGACAATGATCGATGACCAATCGATCATTAAAACGACAAGATTGAAAATGATAAGGATTGATGATAAATCGATCGCCAGATGACAAGATTGATAAGAGGACAAAACCCTAATTAGGATTGACAATGTCCAAAATGATGACAAATGAGCACGCACATTGATGCGATAGGATAAGATCGACCAAAATCATGATTGAAGATTGTTGTCGATAAGACCAAATTCGAAGGCAAGATGAAGGAAGAATGTAGAAGAAAGACTCGATACTCGCAAATGATATAGACCAAGTGCAAATCATAGGAGAAATGTTAATGTGATGCAAAAACCTAAAATGAGGCAATGCGCAAATGTTAAAATATGACTCCGCAAGTGTTGACCCTTTTTAGGTGTCTACATTTTGCCCCTCTTTGAGACAATGCGATTTTAAGCGTTGTTTCAAAGAACAATAATGAAAATGCCCCAGACAATGACAATGACATATGCATGCCCCCTCGAGGAATTGGCTGGAAACATCCAGAAAAGAGGCCAATTGATCGATAAGAATGATAGAAAATGATAGGATCAAACGGACTGCCAAGACTGTCGGAAGAAATGTTAGTAAGCAGAAATTAGACAGAGGATAGGTAGAGATGAAGAAAAACTTGCTTTCAGTAATGCACTTTGTAGGTGAGAACCTTTATTTAATGTAGCAAAGCGGATGCAGAGCATCATGGCATTGAAGGCCAGAGCTGGAATGCAACCCCTTCTCCAAAAGACAGACACATCATAGACAAACAACAATCACAACAAAAAAAGAAAAGGACCATGAACCATCTCGGTCACTCTAAATCACTCAGTGACATCATCGAGCAACATAGGAACATGATCGAAGATAAATCAATAAATGATAAGACTCGCTAATTCCAACAAATCAAACAAACATCTTGATCTTTATTGTCAAAAGTTGAAAGTGCAGATAGGATGATCATGTTGTCTGGTTTCAGGGAATGCGATACCCCATCTAAGACAGGACACAGTCTGGTTTCGGGTATACCACACCCTATATAAGACCCATGATAGTGTGCCAAGGACAAACGATGTTGAGGTTGATTGATATGACAATTTTGATCAGTTTGAATGTCTGGTTTGAGTGAAAAGTTCATCTGTTTAAGCGTGATTTCATTAAAGCACAATGTTTGATTGATTGCGAGTTGTTGGATGTATGCTCAGTGATCTGTCTATGCACAAAGGGGATCATTTATTGACAAAATACAAAATGCCAAAGGAATTGTTTTTGGATTTTGATGCTTTTTGAAATGTTTTTGTTCATTTTTTTTAGGACGTTATTTGGATTTTTAGGGATTTTTTCAGGACATTTTTTCAATTTTTAAGAGATTTTTTTCAGGACATTATTTGATTTTTTTGGATTATTTCAGGACATTTTTCAATTTTTATGATCTTTTTTTTCACGACATTTTTTCAATTTTTTTTTTTTGAATTATTTCAGGACATTTTTCAATTTTTTATGATTATTTCAAGACATTTTTCAATTTTTTATGATTATTTCAGGACATTTTTCAATTTTTTATGATTTTTTTCAGGATGTTTTTCAATTGTTTTTTTATTTTTTCAGGACATTATTTGATTTTTATGATTTATTTTAGGACATTTTTCAATTTTTATGATTGATTTCAGGATATTTTTCAATTTTTTATGATTTTGCCCCCAGTGTCTAGCAAGGCAAGGAATATGATAGGTGAATAAATAGGCTTGCTAAAATGATGGTGGCTAGAGGGAAGACAAAGGCCTTTTATCATGGAGACAATATGGATGCAATTTTCAAGGGCTATTGCGTGATGGGACGAGAGACTAGATATGACAATGTAAAGTAGGAACATGGCATGACGGACATGTCAAGAGGTTTTTGAAACCATGTTTAAATTTTGCGTCCTTATGTCAGATCAAGATCAAGGAATGAAAAAGAGTGTATGGATAGTGATAAGATATGGATAGGATAAGCAAGACCAAGAATGGATAAGGGACATGGACTGAAGGTTGGGATTGGCTAAGGGATAGTGGCAGAAAGTTGCAATAAGACAGGGAATATGGATGAAAGATTGTAATAAGCAAATGGATAAAGACCAAAAGCTATGATGGACTAAAAGCTGCAAACAAGATGCATGATGCTCATGACGATCCTCAGCCTTGTCAAGATCAAAGGTGGAAAAGGGGATATGTGCATGAGGGACAAGAGGATATGAAAGGTAATGACATGGTATGATAGGATAATGAAGGGCAATAGGATATGAAGGAGGAAACCTGCCCCCAAGTGTGGTGTGCAAGAAGTTCATAAATTATGCATGATGCCTGTTTGCCAGGTTTTCATCATGGTACTTGCCCAAGGTGCCTGTTTGCCAGGTTTTCACCAGTGGACGAATTATTTTTTCTTTATTTTTTTCTTTTGTCTTTTTTTTTTCACTTTTTTTTTTTTTTGGATTTTGACTTTTTCAATAGAAGATGGACACATGATAGGGATGGAAGAAGGACTCAAGCGTCTTCTTGTTTGGATAGTAGCCTTGAAAAAAAAAAATGGACCATGACCTTTGAAAGTATGCTCAAAGACGTTGGTAGGATAAGGACATGGAAAATAAGATGAAACTAAGGCAAGGATTTATGCAAAGGATGGGATCAAAGGGATCGAAGGATGGAAAATACGCATTGGATAATGGATAGGGTATTGGAAGAACTGTGCTTGAGTGGATGGAAATGGAGGCAAGATCGACATTGGCACACTCCTTGAGGGGTGATGGACTGATGGAGGAAAAATGTATTTTGGATATTGAGATTTTGACAAAGGAAAGGCTATGGATTTTGGGACATAAGGGCCCAAAATGGATGAAGAAGGTGATGGAGGAATAGATTTGAGAGGTTTGGATGGAGGAATAGCAATTTTGGATGCCAAGTTGGATGTTTCTTTAGGCTTTTGTGCTTCAAAAAGCCACTTAGGGATCCACATGGTTTTTGATTTTTCATGCTTTTGTGGTTCCTTGGAGTGCATTGCCAACACAAGGGATTTAGGAACCCATATAGATTTTAACTTTTGTTTTTGAGCAATGGGCCTTTGTGGCCTTTTGGATATTTCTTTTTCTTTATAGATCATATTGTTCTTTGTTTTGACATGTCGATTATATTGGACATGTTGATCCTTGAATACATGTGGATTGCTAGACTTATGACGTTTACACTTGGCATCCAAATTGCTTGGAGTGGGAAAGGAATGCATGGATGGATAGGAATGAAATGGATTTATTTTGGGTTGATGAGATTTACTCAAAGATGTGTGCCTTTGCTGACCTTGCATAGAGGAGGAAGGGATATAAGGACCTAAGATGGATGGAAGGTATGATGGGGAAGATGTATGTTTGGATTTTGATGGAGGGATACCAACATCTTGAGAGTGAGTTGTGTAGACATGACCCTTAAGATCTTCTTTGATATGGAGGGGTTCTTTCTCATGAAGGGATTCTTGCTTATGGAGAGCTACTCCTTTTCCTTTATGAATATCTTGACTTGTAGGATACTCTTTTCTTTGGGAAGAAGACGCGAGTCCATTATGAGGTGGATATGATATGAGAGAAATAATGAGATCTTGAAGTGGATCGGATTGCACCAAAGTGGAAGAACCCATTATGCATGTCGAGGGTTCATGAACATCTTGCACTGACATGTTAGAATCATGAGTGGGATTACGATCGTGAGGAGGACTAGGATTGTGTAGTGGACATGGTTCAATGACAGGCTCTTCAAGAGATGGAATGGGAGAAATAATGGGATCATCAAAAGAAATGTGATCTTGGAGTGGATATGGAGCATTAAGACAAGGAGATGGAGGAACAAAAGGATCTTGTGGATGATTTAAAGGAATAATTTGATCTTGACAAAGAGGAAGATCATTGGAATCCTCTTTAAACGTGCTTTTCTCTTGACTTTTAATGGGATCATCGGTGTTGGTGTAAATAAATATTCACTTTGGATATTATTACACTTACTTAAGTTAACTTAGGATAATGCATTTCATAGTAGTTTGGATATGAGACACTTGGGTGTTTGTGTCACATTGGGATAGTGTGTGTAGGAGAAATTCCACCTTTTATGGTGTTGATCTTGTTATTACACTATCATATCCACTTATTGTGGAGTGATAATTCCACCTTCGATGGGTGATCCACCTCATGTGGAATATTATATTATTTCTCCTACCTACCCACACCTATTTCCTACCTACCCTTGTTTCTCATTGAGCCACATGTCATATTTGTGTGCTCATACATCCATATGGCCTTGCCTATATAAGCAGACCTCTATTCATTGTATTGGTTAATCCAGTTGATCATTTTTATATTGATGAGAATACAATTTGTTCTTGTCATTCTATTGTCTCTTTTATGCTTTTCATTGTGCCCTTGATCTTGGCAAAATCCAACATGGTATTAGAGCTATTGGGGCTTCGTTGATCAGTTTTTGGAGACATCGTGGAAGGCTTCTACTTTTGGATTTGGGGATCTTCATTTTTTGGGGGCATCATACAGTGATTTGGACATCACTGTTGAATCTAGGAGGCCATTTCCATAAATTTTGACTATAAAGTTGGCCTATTTTGACCCCCCCCGTGCAGCGTGTCCCTACAGGTCTGCGATAGGTGTCGTACCCTGCCGTCCTCGCTGACCCTGACCACTTTGTTTGTCGTGCCTGTCACTTCCACCGGTGTCACACCGTTTCCGGTCCTCACTGCATGCCACTCTCCGGCGCCCGCTGCAGCACTGGTCCCGGCAGCTCCTCCGCCCACCACCTCCGGCAGCTCCAGCGCCCCCATCCACTGCTCTAGCGCCCCATCCATTGCTCCGGCGCCGCTTGCCTCTGCCTGCCGCTGCCGGACTCTGCACACCGTCGCTGGCTTCCGTCGGCGGTAAACAAAGACCGGAGGACTGCGCCCACCACGTGGTAGGCGGCCACTGGCCCATGGTACAAACCCTGCCACGTAGCCTTCCGTACAGTGACACGCAGCATTCCGTATGCTCAGTCATCTACCATGCAGACCTGCCTAGTCAACAAAATCCGTACAGTACAGACTGCACAGTCATCAGGACACATCATTCGTCCGTACAGTACGGACGCCCAGTCAGCAGAGGGCGAGTTTTTGCGATGGTCATACGGCCATCAAATTTAACATAGTGATTTGCTGACATCGGTGCCACATCAGCATTTTTTGAAAATTTTTTGACCCCTCTCCATTGGGCTTTTCAGTTTTGCAATCCAACTTTGGAAGGCCATATCTTGCTCATTTTTGCTCCTTTTTTGGTGCAATTTTTTTTGAAATGGGCTAAAATTTTGTGATCTTCGCAGTGGTGTGGTTATTTTCTGATTTTGGTGCATAGTTTTTTTAGAATTTTTGGATTCTCTCAGCTATACCTATCCAATCCTCAATTCTACAACTTCAAAGGCCTCGTTTGAGCTCATACGACCTCCTTTTCAGGTGCCGTTTTTTTTGAAAGTGCTTATTTTTTCATCTACTTTCAGGATCTATGATCAAATTTTAGAGATTTTGAGTGAAAATTGTACTTTCAGATATTGGTCTTATTTGGCCTATTAGGTACTTGTAAATTGCTTGGATCTTAGTTAGATCTCTTGCATTAATAGTTTGAGACTCTTTTGGCCTTATTGAGGCAGTTGTAAAATTGTAAATCAGAAGTCCACTTTGCCAGTTTTTGCAAGTGGCCCATTGTATACGCACTACTTATAAAGTGCCAAAATCATCACATTTGGGGGGGGTTCTTTGATTGAGTGAATTTGGGGGGTTGTCTTGTGTGATTGTGCCTCTCTTTGTGCTCTTTCCATTCTTGTTGCAATGAGTCCTAATAAGTTTCCACCATTAACTCCACATAATTATGCATCATGGAAAATTAAAGTATGGAGTAAACTAATGGAAAAGGGTCTCACACACTACATAGATGGAACAATAATAGCACCACCTGATCCTAAGGCTGATCCAAATGCTCAATTAGAATGGCTCACAAAGAATTGCATGGCTCTTGGAACCTTACGCAAGTATGTATCAGATGACCTCATTTTCCACATTGAGAAGTGTAAAACAATTAAAGAGGCTTGGGATATATTTCAGAAATTGTATGGACAAGTTGATGAAATCAGAGGCTATTAGATTGATAATGAGCTCACCAACTTAGATCCCAAGAATTTTGATACAATCCAAGATTATGTAACCAAAGCAAATGAGCTAAGAGCAAAGCTAAAGGATTGTGGAATTGACAAGAAGGATGCTCAATTGATATTCAACTTGTTGGACAAGCTTGCACCAGAATATGCAGCATTTGTATCTAGCTTCCAAACTCATCGTTTGATAGTGGGGAGTTCTTATGTTATGCCTTCATTTGATGCTTTCACAGAAATGTTGATATTGGAACAATCTAAGTTGTTGAACATGGGGTTTCTCAAGTCTTCAAAGTCCAAGGCTTTGGTAGCAAATCAAGGAAATCAAGGAAGTCAAGGCAAAGATTCCAACAAGAAGAAGAAGCAATCTAAGTCTCAACCACACCAGGAAAAGGGACAATCATCCTCTCCATCACAAGGCAATTTTCAATCCTCTTCCAAGAAGGGGACACCACCTAAGAAGGATAAACCAACTTGTGCATATTGCAAAAAGTATGGTCATGATGAGCATCGATGCCACGCAAAGCAAGTTGATGAGTTAACCAATCTTCTCAAGAAAAACAACATCAACTTGCCATCTGCCTACACAAAGAAGGATTCATCTTCTTCTTCTTCCTCACAATCTAAGGGAAAAGGGCAAGCATTTGTGGCTAAAATAGGTTCTTCACAACAATGGATACTTGACTCGAGTGCCTCATATCACATGGGTTCTACAAAGGAGCAATTTTCTTCATTGGAGCCATCTAAGGTACCTCACATTTACATAGGTGATGACACACAAGTAGAGGTTGAAGGGAAAGGTTCAGTTGACATGGATGATGGAACATTTGAGAATGTTCTCTATGTTCCTAACTTGTCTACCAACCTTCTCTCCATCTACCAAATCACTCACTATGGGAATGGGAAAAAGGTTGAGTTTACACCAGATTCAGTTGTGGTAAAGGAACTTGATGATGATGCCTTGGTAGCAGTGCGACAAGTCAATGACAACTCAAGGCTTTATTCATTCTCCCACTTTGTGCCAAGTTCACCTTCTAGGGCCTTGCTTACTCATTCAAATTTAGAAAGTAAGCTATGGCATGAGCGGTTTGGTCACCTCAACTATCGCTATCTTCAACAGCTAAGCACTAAAGACATGGTCACAGGTCTTCCTTGAATCAGTTTTTCAGAGGGTGTATGTTTAGGTTGTTCCATGGGCAAGCATCCCAAAGAGAAGTTTGATAAAGAGAAAACTTGGAGAGCTTTGGAAGTTCTTCAACTTGTTCACAGTGATGTAGCAGGTCCATTTCCAGCACCTTCATTTAGTAAGGCCCGCTATGTTCTTACCTTCATTGATGACTACTCCCGCTTCACTTGGGTCTACTTTCTCATTCATAAGAGTGAAGTATTTGATAGATTTCAGGACTTCAAGACTCATGTGGAGAAGCAATCAGGGAAAGTGGTCAAGATTCTTCACACAGATAATGGAAGGGAATATGTGAACAAGAGACTTGAGGATTTTTGTACATTTGAGGGGATTGATCTTCAGCATTCTGTTGCATAAACTCCACAGCAGAATGGGGTTGCAGAACGCAAGAATCGAACTCTCAAAGAAATGGCTAGCTATATGATTCATGCACGTTCTCTTGATCCCGCCTTTTGGGCTGAGGCTATCAGTTGTGCCACACACATCCAGAATCGGGTTCCTCACAAAGCTTTACAAGGTATTACTCCTTTTGAAGCTTGGGCTGGTAGGAAACCGATTGTGAGATATTTCAGAGTCTTTGGGTGTCCAGCAGAGGCTCACATACCTCCACAGAAACGCAAGGCATTGGAACCTCAGAGTTGACCTTGCATATTTGTTGGATATCCTGAGGGTGTTAAGGCATACAGATTGATGGATCCAGAGACACATGAGGTATTCATTGAGAGGAGTGTTCACTTTGAGGAAAGCTCTTCTAGCTTAGCCTCTCTATCTCCTCCACCTTCCTCCATTGTGGATAGTGATGTTAGTGATTCAGATGATGAGACTCCCTCAACTCCAACTCGCAGGGTTACACCTCTGCAGGGTCCACTTGCAGTTGAGGATCCTCGTTCTCCACCTCCACCTAGACCTCGTTGGGCTCGACAGACACTTGAGTCTGCGGGTTCTCTTGTTGGGGATCCTTTGGATACACGGAGAACTCGATCACAACATCAAGATCTTCCACATGCATTCATTGCTACCACTTCCGATCCACAGACATTTAGGGAAGCATCAGGGGTTCCTGAGTGGGACCAAGCTATGGAGGAAGAGTATAGTTCCTTGATGAGGAACAACACATGGGATCTAGTCCATCTCCCTAAGGGGAGAAAGATGGTTCGATGTAAGTGGATCTATCGGACCAAGTTTTAAGCGGATGGTAGTGTGGATAAGTATAAGGCTCAACTTGTTGCAAAAGGTTTCTCACAGGTTGCAGGTGTTGACTATACTGAGACCTTTGCACCCGTAGCCAAGATGAACTCCATTCGTTTGATACTTGCTATTGTTGTAGCTCATGGTTGGGTTGTACATCAGATGGATGTGAAGAGTGCCTTTCTTCATGGTGATCTTGATGAGGAGATTTATATGGAGCAGCCACAGGGTTTCATCCAGGATACTTCCTTGGTTTGCAGACTAAGGAAATCTCTCTATGGCCTTAAGCAGGCCCCCAGGGCTTGGTATGCCAAGATGGATTCCTTTCTTCTCTCCGCAGGTTTCACCAGGTGTCATTCCGATCCGAATGTCTACATTTTGCAACAGGATGACTCTCACTTGATACTTGTGCTCTATGTTGATGACTTGATCATTATAGGGAGTACTTCATCCATCATTAGCAGGGTCAAATCTTCTTTGCATGACAGATTTTCTATGACTGACTTGGGTCTTTTGCACTACTTTCTCAGGATAGAGATTTCACAGTCACCTTCCGGGATTACTCTATCACAGCCCAAGTATGCTCTTGATCTACTTGCACGCTTTCATATGGCTGATTGTAAGCCTACCCCGACTCCCTTTCTTTCAGGAGTCAAGCTTGAGGCTCAGTGTTCTTCTCCACTACTTGATGCCACTTTGTATCGTCAGCTTGTGGGTAGTCTCATCTACTTGACTCATACACGCCCTGATATTTCATTTGCAGTTGGCATGGTTTCCCACTTCATGTAGGACCCACATGAGCTTCATTGGAAAGAAGCCAAACGCATTCTACATTACATCCAGGGTACACATCACTATGGGATTCACTATGCAGCAGGCACAGGACTTCACTTGGTTGGTTACACAGACTCCGATTGGGCTGGCGATCTAGTTGATCGTAAGTCTACTTTTGGTTATAGTTTTCACCTTGGTTCTGGCTCCATTTGTTGGCAGAGCAAGAAGCAACATGCTATTGCTCTCTCTTCGAGTGAGGCTGAGCATCAAGGCGCTATTAACGTAGCGACTGAGACCATTTGGCTCCAGCAAATTCTCACAGAGTTTGGTTTCACCACTCCACGGCCGACAGTTCTCCATTGTGACAATCAGAGTGCCATTGCCATCTCGAAGAACCTAGTCCAGCACCAGCAGACCAAAAACATCAAGATTCATATGCACTATATCCGAGAGCTCATCCAAGAGCAGGTCATTGATTTGTAGTATTGTCCTATAGCAGAGCAGGTTGCTGACATATTCACCAAACCTTTCACCAAGAGTAAGTTCCAGCAGTTGCGATCTCTCTTGGGGGTGCGGGATGTGTCATTAGGGGGGGTCAGCTGACTTCTCCTTCCTCTCTTATGGGGGGGACTTTTTCCTCTTTGAGGTCTTGTCCTTCTTCTTTGAGATTCTTTTGTACATTCATCTCTCTTTTGGGGGGGAGTTTTTTCCCACTGGGTTTTCTCCCTTTCTCCGTTTGTGAGAGATTGCATTGCATTGTTTTGCTTGCATTTGCATGTTGTACATGGGTACCTATCATGGCCTAGTAGCCGGGACCCATCTTGCATTGTTGACTTGAGTCTTCATTCCCCTAAGTTGCACTTAAGGGGGGGTGTTGGTGTAAATAAATATTCACTTTGGATATTGTTACACTTACTTAAGTTAACTTAGGATAATGCATTTCATAGTAGTTTGGATATGAGACACTTGGGTGTTTGTGTCACATTGGGATAGTGTGTGTAGGAGAAATTCCACCTTTTATGGTGTTGATCTTGTTATTACACTATCATATCCACTTATTGTGGAGTTATAATTCCACCTTCGGTGGGTGATCCACCTCATGTGGAATATTATATTATTTCTCCTACCTACCCACACCTATTTCCTACCTACCCTTGTTTCTCATTGAGCCACATGTCATATTTGTATGCTCATACATCCATATGGCCTTGCCTATATAAGCAGGCCTCTATTCATTGTATTGGTTAATCCAGTTGATCATTTTTATATTGATGAGAATACAGTTTGTTCTTGTCATTCTATTGTCTCTTTTATGCTTTTCGTTGTGCCCTTGATCTTGGCAAAATCCAACAATCGGAAATGATGGAAGGAATATCTTGATCTTTCTTAGGAAGTGGAATGTCAATGGGATTTGAAAGGACATTTTTTTCATGAAATGGAAGGGGATCGTTTGGGATTGGATGAACTGGGATATCTTGATCTTGCCCGGGGAATGGAGTGTCAATAGGACTTTGGATAGGATGGACAAGAATAGGGGAATCATCATGAGTGTCTAGGAACATGGGGTCCTGGTCAACAATTAGATGGGATGATAAGGTTTCAGGATCTTTATCTTGATTTTCTTGAGGACTCATTTCTTCATTCTCTAAATTATCCTCTTGACATGGGGTTGAACTTTGGATATGCATGGGGGATTCTGACAAGGGATCGATGTTTTGGCATGAAGGGGATGCACTTTGACCATTTGTGATGGATTATGGCAAGGAATCAATGCTTGAACATGAGGAAGAGGGACTTCGAATGGGATCCTCTAAAATAGGTAATGACAATAAAGTGCATGGTGGCATTGGGTCTTGTATTTCAGAAACATGACAAGGATGTGCATCATGAATTGGATTATCTTGGCAATCAATTATGGATATCCCTTGGATAATTGCATCCTTGAGTGTATTGTTTGATGAGGACAATATGGAAGGTTCTTGCGAAACTTTGAAAGGTGTAGGGATAGATTCTACTGGAGAGTCAATTTGCTTACGAGGGGATGAGTCATTGCTAGACATAAGTGTATTATCTTGATCTTCTTCAAAGAACTCACTTGGTAGTTTCCTTAAGATCATTGGAATAAAGCCACCTTTCCTTCGAGGTTTTGACATGGTTGTATCTGGAATTTGAACTTGTTTGGCAAGGAGTTGGTTCTGATCTCATGTCATGTTTTGATATTGGACTTGGTTCAATTGTTCCAACATGCTTGAAACTTGGGTTGGTGTGTGCTGCAACCTTTGTTTTTGAATGTTTGGTTGTGGTTGTTGACATTGATATTCCACCATTGGTTGAATCATTTGTGGACATTGTATAGTTGGTTGGACATATTGTTGAAATTGGACCATTGGTTGTATTGGTTGTATATGTTGGACCATTGGTTGTGTCTGTTGAAAATGTTCGAGCTGTTGAACAATTGGTTGTGATGGTTGAAAATCTGATTGATAGTAAACACCTTCTTGTTCTTGATGTGAAGGCACATAATTTTGTTGGCTCTTTTCTTGAAATTGTTTCATCATCTCTATTTGGGAGAGGAGAGCTGGTATGTCTGATCGTTCAAGAAGAGATCTTACATCAATTGGCTCAATCTTTGGATTTTAACTTGGAAATTTTTGAAACACTTTGGACATTTGTGATCTATTCTTCTCAATGTTTTTCACTCTTTGTTCCAATATCTCCTCTTCTTGAGCTAGTTTCGCCTCTAGTTTTTGTATTTGGAGACTTGTTTCATCATAAAGAGTTTGATTGATATTGCCTTGTTGTTGGGTTGGATATAATTGTGATTGCATTGTCGGTTGATATGTCAAACTTTGTTGCATCATTGGTGCTTGGAACCTTGCTTCAATAGACATGTCACTATGCAAATGCAATATTTTTTGGAATTTTTCAAGGATGATATATGATATGCAACTAAATGCAAACTAAATAGATGAAAATGCAATCTATGGCAAGAATGCAACCTATGTTTTTGGTTGTTTTTTCAAGATTTTGACAAACTCATGAATGCAATTCTAAGAATGAGACCCTTAGGAAATTGAAATGATGTCTAGACCTCAAAGGACAAAAGGACCAAGTGACAAAAGGACAAATGACAAAGTCTCCCCTATATGCTTGTATACTAAGCTAGGTTTGACCAAATGACAATAATGACATAAAAAGAAAAGGTTTGACAAGGTCTAGACTCCTTAACAATGACTTAGGGTTTATCAAAGATTTGGATTACTCAAGTATGACAAAACCTAGTTTTTGAGACTATATGCAAAGGGACAATTACTATGCAAATGACCTTAATATGATATGATAATAACCTAAACTTAATGAAGAGACTTAGGGTATGCAAAGTATGACAATGGTATTACTCTAATGCAAGAGGACACATGCAAATGGATGAACCTTATTGATATGCAAAGGAGTATGACTTAGGTGAAACCTAACCTTGGTACTTGACAATGAACTTTGCAAAATGCAACCTAGGATGAACCTAAATGTAAGTGACATGAATGTTGAGACAAGATTTTGAACAATGTTTGATAACCATGTTTGAAGGTGTTTTGAAGTTTGTTGGATGAAATGCTCTTGGGTTTAACCTTGTTTTGAATCAATTTTCCTTGTTTTTGAAATGATATGCAATTCAACTTTTGACAAGCAAAGAAGACAAGATATTTCAACTTAGACTCAAGACAATCATGCTCATTCCCACATTTCTTATGGTAGGCAAGGACATTAGGTACTTGAGAGGTAGACTCATTATGGGATTCAAGGAGAATACATAGATGCTTGACCCCACGGGCTCCCCTCCATGACACTCACTTCTCAGGGCAGCCAAGCATCAGTACCCATGGAAATCTCCCCATGGCGAACTTAGTATCTCTTCCAAGTATCCAAACTTGTCCTTCTCAAGCAACTAGAAGGGTTTTTGGCCTCTAAAAATAACGTGTTTAGTAAGGATTTATGTTAAGCGTTACTCCTTGATGTCATGCAAGCATGATTGAGACATTAAGCCCATCAAGATACCAAACAAATGTAGTCACGCAAGCATGATTTAGACCATGAGGTCCTACTTAGATGTTGATATGACAAAGAGTCCAAGGGTCATCACTTCCCAAGTAACTGCAATTCCCACATAACCCTTCCTTCAAAGCTTTCGCCCATCAGGTACTTGTTCATAGTGAGTTATAATGCCAAGATATTCTAGCCATACTCACTTTGGGTCGTTCCCTTCTCATGATTATCACTTTCTTGCAAAAGCTAATGGCCGGGAAGGCAGGCCCTCTAAAGGTGACACACAATCAAAGACATGAGCATGGTATCGAAAATCTGGATTTTTGATCACCCTAGGAAGGATGAGAGCATACTCTCCTACTCCAATGTCACACTCAACAATCAAAGCAAAAACATGTTCATTCCAACCTATTTAGAAATCACTAGGTGCCTAAAAATTAACTGCAAACACCAAGTTTAGTTGTTTCTCCAAGGGAACCTGCAAAACCCAAGTTAGAAGTTTGAGGTGTTTATTCTTTGACTATCAATTCTGCATAAAACATGTTAGTAGTTTCATTTGTTGTCTTTTCCATGCATATGCTTAGATGCTACACAGATAATTAGTACCAAAAGCCAAAAAATAGAAAATAGAATGCAAAAACAAAACAAATTTTTAAGCAAAACACTGTCTTTTTACCTCTCTTCTGGATTTTACACAAGCACAGAACTCATGACACAAGCGCAGAATGCATGACATGGGTGCAAAATGTCTTCAACACAGGTGCATGATGCTTAACATAGGTGCAAGTTGTCTTACACAGGCGCAGAAGTCCCCAGAAAACCCTGCACTACCCTGTTTTTGGGTTTTTTGACCTGCAAATCAACTCAAAAGCACTCAAAAACACAGTAAAGGGGTTAGATGGTTAGTGTTCACGTCGGGTTCACCAATTATCAATAAATTGTCATAAATTTTCATGAATTGTCATGAATTATCAATCAATCAAATTTTGCATAGAAAGTGCATAATTTGTCATAAATTGTCATAATTGACATTTTTGATTTGCAATTTCTATTTGAATTGAATCATGCTAATTTGATCTTTTTCTCCAATTTCTCTACAAATTGGATGATTTTCTTCAATCAAGGCCCGGATCCCTAATCATATTATCGAATTTCTAATCACTTTGTCGAATCAATCACGCTTTGAGTACTCTTGTGCTAATTGTCAATCTTGCTTTCACATTAGGTTCATGCACTTGAAGGTGAGATCCACAAACAAAGGCTATTTGGAGAAGAAAGATGGACAATGGAGCCGCATGAAGGAAGCATTTAGATCTACATTTGGTTTGCATAGTCTTTAGTTTTGAATGTTTCATTTTCATGTCTTTATTGAGTGTGTTAGGATAGATCATTGCAATTTGCTTTTGTGATTGAGCTAATGATTAATATTGATTTGCTTTGATGATTTCCAATTTCCTAGCTACATTAATTGGTGAACCTGACATGAACACTAACCATCTAAACCCTTAACTGTGTTTTTGAGTGCTTTTGAGTTGATTTGCAAGTCAAAAACCCAAGAAACAGGGTAGTGCAGGACTTTCTGGGGACTTCTGTGCCTGTGTCAAGCATTCTGCACCTGCGTTATGCATTCTGCGTTTTGTCAAAGACAATCCGTGCCTCTGTCATGACTTCTGCACCTGTTTCATAACTTTTGCGCCTTTGTAAAGTCCAGAAACAGAGGTAAAAGACAGTGTTTTTCACTTGCAAGTTGTTTTCTTTTGCATTCTGTCTCTGCTTTTTGGGTTTTGTTGGTACTAATTCTCTGTGCAGAACCTTGGCATAAGCATGAAAAAGACAAACAAATAAAACTACTAACACATTTTTGTGCAGGTTCAATACTCAAAGACTAAACATTTCAAACTTCTGACTTGGGTTTTGCAGGTTGCCTTGGAATACAACTAAACTTTGTGTTTGAAATTAATGTTTAGGCACCTAGTGATTTCTAAATAGGATGGAATGAATCTATGCTTGATTTGATTGTTGAGTTTGAAATTGGAGTAGGAGAGTATGCTCTCATCCTTTTTAGGGTGATCAGAAATCCAGATCTTCAATACCATTCTCAAGTCTTTGATTGTTTGTCACCTTTAGAGGGCCTGCCTTCCCGACCATTTGCTTTTGCAAGCAAGTGATAATCGTGAGAAGGGAATGACCCAAAGTCAATAAGGCTAGAATACGTTGGCATTCTAACTCACTATAAACAAATACCTGATAAGCGAAAGCTTTGAAGGAAGGGTTATGTGGGAATTGCAGTTACTTGGGAAGTGATGACCCTCGAACTCTTTCTCATATCAACATCTAAGTAGGACCTCACAGTCTAAATCATGCTTACATGACTACATTTGTTTGGTATCTTGATGGGCTTAATGTCTCAATCACACTTGTGTGACATCAAGGAGTAACGCTTAACATAAATCCTTATTAAACACCTTGTTTCTAGAGGCCAAAAACCCTTCTAGTTGCTTGAGAAGGACAAGTTCAGATACTTGGAAGAGATACTAAGTTTGCCATGGGGAGATTTCCATGGGGACTGATGCTTGGCTGCCCTGAGAAGTGAGTGCCATGGAGGGGAGCCCGTGGGGTCAAGCATCAATGTATTCTCCTTGAATCTCATAATGAGTCTACCTCTCAAGTACCTAATGTCCTTACCTACCATAAGAAATGTGTGAATGAGCATGATTGTCTTGAATCTAAGTTGAAATATCTTGTCTTCTTTGCTTGTCAAAAGTTTAATTGCATCTCATTTCAAAAACAAGGTAAATTGATTCAAAACAAGGTTAAACACAAGAACATTTCATCCAACAAAGTTCAAGTTTGAAACATCTTCAAACATGGTTGTCAAACATTTTTCAAAATCTTGTCTCAGCATTCATGTCACTTAGATTTAGGTTCATCCTAGGTTTGCATTTTGCAAATTCATTGTCAACTACCAAGGTTAGGTTTCACCTAGGTCATACTCCTATGCATATGAATAAGTGGTCATCCATTTTCATGTGTCCTCTTGCATTAGAGTAATACCATTGTCATACATTGCATACCCTAGGTTTGTTCATTAAGCTTAGGTCATTATCATATCATATTAGGGTCACTTGCATAGTAATTGTCCCTTAGCATATAGTGTCAAAACTAGGTTTTGTCATACTTGAGTAATCCAAATCTTTGATAAAACCCTAAGTCATTGTTAGGAGGTCTAGACCTTATCAAACCTTTTCTCTTTTTGTCATCAATGTCATTTGGTCAAACATAGCTTAGTATCCAAGCATATAGGGGAGACATTGTCATTTTGTCCTTTTGTCTCTTGGTCCTTTTGTCCTTTGAGGTCTAGACATCATTTCAATTTCCTAAGGGTCTTTTTTTTTAGATTTGCATTCCAAAAAGTTTGTCAAAATCTTGAAAAACAACAAAAACATTAAGTTGCATTGTCATCCTTTAGGTTGCATTTGTCAATCCCAGTAGTTGCATTGCATAGTGACATGTTTGTTGAAATGAGGTCTCAACGTTCTTATGAAGCCATGTCATCACAATTGAGCAATCAATCATGTCAATCCAATCTCTACATGTCTCAGAACATTGATCAAACTTTTCATGATGATGTAAATGTCCAAATACAAAAACTAGAGGAGAAACTAGCTCAAGAAGAGGAGATATCAGAACAAAGAGTGAAAAACATTGAGAAGAATAGATCACAAATGTCCAAAATGTTTCAAAAATTTCCAGGTTAAAATCCAAAGATTGAGCCAATTGATGTAAGATCTCTTCTTGAATGATCAGACATACCAGCTCTCCTCTCCCAAATAGAGATGATGAAACAATTTCAAGAAAAGAGACAACAACATTATGTGCCTTCACAACAAGAACAAGAAGGTGTTTACTATCAATCAGATTTTCAACCATCACAACCAATTGTTCAATAGCTCGAACATTTCCAACAGACACAACCAATGGTCCAACATATACAACCAATACAACCAATGGTCCAATTTCAACAATATGTCCAACCAACTATACAATGTCCACAAATGATTCAACCAATGGTGGAATATCAATGTCAACAACCACAACAAAACATTCAAAAACAAAGGTTGTAGCACACACCAACCCAAGTTTCAAGCATGTCGGAACAATTGAACCAAGTCCAATATCAAAACATGACATTAGATCAGAACCAACTCCTTGCCAAACAAGTTCAAATTCCAGATACAACCATGTCAAAACCTCGAAGGAAAGGTGGCTTTATTGCAATGCTCTTAAGGAAATTACCAAGTGAGTTCTTTGAGGAAGATCAAGATAATACACTTATGTCTAGCAATGACTCATCCCCTCGTAAACAAATTGACTCTTCAATAGAATCTATCCCTACACCTTTAGAAGTTTCGCAGGAACCTTCCATATTGTCCTCATCAAACAATACTCCCAAGGATGCAATTATCCAAGGGCAATCCATAATTTATTGCCAAGATAATCTAATTCATGATGCACATCCTTGTCATGTTTCTAAAATACAAGACCCAATGCCACCATGCACTTTATTGTCATTACCTATTTTAGAGGACCACATTCGAAGTCCATCTTCCTCATGTTCAAGCATTGATTCCTTGCTAGAATCCATCACAAATGGTCAAAGTGAATCCCCTTCATGCCAAAGCATTGATCCCTTGTCAGAATCCCCCATGCATATCCAAAGTTCAACCCCATGTCAAGAGGATAATTTAGAGCATGAAGAAATGAGTCCTCAAGAAAATCAAGATCAAGATCCTGAAACCTTATCATCCCATCTAATTGTTGACCAGGACCCCATGTTCCTAGACACTCATGATGATTCCCCTATTCTTGTCCATCCTATCCAAAGTCCTATTGACACTCCATTCCTTTGGCAAGATCAAGATATCCCAGTTCATCCAATCCCAAACGATCCCCTTCCGTTTCATGAACACAATGTCCTTTCAATTCCCATTGACATTCCACTTCCTAAACAAGATGAAAATATCCCTTCCATCCTTTCCAATGATCCCATTAAAAGTCAAGAGAAAAGCACCTTTAAAGAGGATTCCAATGATCTTCCTCCTTGTCAAGATCAAATTCTTCCTTTAAATCCTCCACAAGATCTTTTTGTTCCTTCGTCTCCTTGTCTTAATGCTCCATATCCACTCCAAGATATCATTTCTTTTGATGATCCCATTATTTCTCCCATTCCATCTCTTGAAGAGCCTGTCATTGAACCATGTCCACTACACAATCCTAATCCCCCTCATGATTCTAACATGTCAGTGCAAGATGTTCATGAACCCTCGACATGCATAATGGGTTCTTCCAGTTTGGTGCAATCCGATCCACTTCAAGATCTCATTATTTCTCTCATATCATATCCACCTCATAATGGACTCACATCTTCTTCGCAAAGAAAAGAGTATCCTACAAGTCAAGATATTCATAAAGGCAAAGGAGTAGATCTTCATAAGCAAGAATCCCTTCATGTTAAACAAAATATTAAGGGTCCTGGTCTCAGTGAAATTCCTCAAGACGTTGGTATCCCTCCTTCAAAATCCAAACATATCCCTTCCCCATCATACCTTCCATCCATCTTAGGTACTTATATTCCTTCATCCTCTATGCAAGGTCAGCAAAGGCACACATCCTTGAGTAAATTTCATCCATCCAAAAGAAGTCCATTTCATTCATATCCATCCATGCATTCCTTTCCCCCTCCAAGCAATTTGGATGCCAAGTATAAAAGTCATAAGTCTAAAAATCCACATGTATTCAAGGATCAACATGTCCAATATAATCGACATGTCAAAACAAAGAATAATATGATCCATAAAGAAAAGGAACAATCCAAAAGGTCACAAAAGCCCATTTCTCAAAAGCAAAAGTCAAAATATATATGGGTTCCTAAATCCCTTGTGCAAGCAATGCACTCCAAGGAACCACAAAAGCATGAAAAATCAAAAACCATGTGGATCCCTAAGTGGCTCCTTGAAGCACAAAAGCCTAAAGAAACATCCAACTTGGCATCCAAAATTGCTATTCCTCCATCCAACACTCTCAAATTTGTTCCTCCATTACCTTTTTCATCCATTTTGGGCCCTTATGTCCCAAAATCCATAGCCTTTCCACCTTCAAAATCTCAATATCCAAAATACGTCTTTCCTCCATCAGTCCATCACCCGTCAAGGTGTGTGCCAATGTCGATCTTGCCAACATTTCCATCCACTAAAGCCCAATTCTTCCAATACCCTATTCATTATCCAATGCGTATTTTCCATCCTTCGATCCCTTTGATCCCATCCTTTGCATAAATCCTTGCCTTAGTTTCATGTTATTTTCTATGTCCTTATCCTACCAACATCTTTGAGCATACTTTTAAAGGTCATGGACCATTTTTTTTTCAAGGCTACTATCCAAACAAAAAGACGCTTGAGTCCTTCTTCCATCCCCTATCATGTCTCCATCTTCTATTTAAAAAGTCAAAATACAAATAAATAAAAAAAAAAAAATGTAAGTAAAAAAAAAGAAAAGTAAAGAAAAAAATAATTCGTCCACTGGTGAAAACCTGGCAAACAAGCGACTTGGGCAAGTACTGTGATGAAAACTTGGCAAATAGGCGTCATGCGTAATTTATGAACTTCTTGCACACCACACTTGGGGGTAGGTTTCCTCCTTCATATCCTATTGCCCTTCATTATCCTATCGTACCATGTCATTACCTTTCATATCCTCTCATCCCTCATGCACATATCCCCTTTTCCACCTTTGATCTTGACAAGGCTGAGGATCTTCATGAGCATCATGTATCTTGTTTGCAGCTTTTAGTCCATCATAGCTTTTGGTCATTTATCCATTTTCTTATTACAACCTTTCATCCATATTCCCTGTCTTATTGCAACTTTCTGCCACTATCCTGTATCCTATCCCGACCTTTAGTCCATGTCCCTTATCCATTCTTGGTCTTGCTTATCCTATCCATATCTTATCACTATCCATTCACTCTTTTTCATTCCTTGATCTTGATCTGACATAAGGACGCGAAATGCAAAAAATAGTTTCAAAAACCTCTTGACATGTCCCTCATGCCATGTCACTGTTTTACATTGCCATATCCAGTCTCTTGTCCCATCATGCCATAGCCCTTGAAAATTGCATCTACGTTTGTCTCCATGATAAAAGGCCTTTGTCTTCCCTCTAGAAACCATCATTTTAGCAAGCCTATTTATTCACCTATCATATTCCTTGCCTTGCTAGACACTGGGGGCAAAATCATAAAAAATTGAAAAATGTCCTGAATAATTCAAAAAAATTGAAAAATGTCCTGAAAAAATCATAAAAAATTGAAAAATGTCCTGAAAAAATGAACAAAAAAACTCGAAAAGCATCAAAATCCAAAAACAATTCCTTTGGCATTTTGCATTTTGTCAATAAATGATCCCCTTTGTGCATAGACAGATCACTGAGCATACATCCAACAACTTGCAATCAATCAAACATTGTGCTTTACTGACATCATGCATAAACAGATGAACTTTTTCACTCAAACCAGACATTCAAACTGATCACATTATCCTATCAATCAACCTCAAAATCATTTGTCCTTGTCTCCACTATCATGGGTCTTATACAGGGTGTGGTATGCTCGAAACCAGACTGTGTCTTGTCTTAGACGGGGTACCGCATGTCCTAAAACCAGACAGCATGATCGTCCTATCAACACTTTCAACTTTTGATAATGAAGATCAAGATGTTTGTTTGATTTGTTGGAATTTGTGCATCTTATCTTTTTACTGATTTATCTTTGGCTTCGGTCATCTTCCTATGTTGCTCGATGATGTCACTGAGTGATTTAGAGTGACCGGGATGGTTCATGGTCCCTTTCTTTTTTGTTGTGATTGCTGTTTATCTGTGATGTGTCTATCTTTTGCAAAAAGGGTTGCATTTCAGCTCTGGCCTTCAATGCCATGATGCTACGCATCCATTTTTCTACATTAAAATAAAGGTTCTCACCTACAAAGTGCATTATTGAAAGCAAGTTTTTCTTCATCTCTACCTATCCTCTATCTAATTTATGCTTACTAACATTTCTTCCGACAGTCTTGGCAGTCCATTTGATCCTATCATTTTCTATCATTCTTATCTATCAATTGGCCTCTTTTCTGGATGTTTCCAGCCAATTCCTTGAGGGGGCATGCATATGTCATTATTATTGTCTGGGGCATTTTCATTTATTGTTCTTTGAAACAACGCTTAAAATATCATTGTCTCAAAGAGGGGCAAAATGTAGACACCTAAAAATGGTCAACGCTTGCGGAGTCATACTTTAACATTGGCGCATTTCCTTATTTTAGATTTTTGCATCGCATTAACATTTCTTCTATGTTGCGTACTTGGTCTTTATCATTTGCGAGAATCAAGTCATTCATCTCGCCTTCGAATTTGGTCTTGTCGACAACAATCTTCAATCATGATTTTGGTCAATCTTATCCTGTCGCATCAATGTGCGTGCCTATTTGTCATCATTTTGGACATCATCAATCCTAATTAGGGTTTTTTCCTCTATCAATCTTATCATCTGGCGATCGATTTGTCATCAATTCTTATCATTTTCAATCTTGTCATTTTGCGATCAATTTGCCATCGATCATTGTCTGTCTCAATTATGTCAATTTGGATCAATTTCTCATTGTTCCTCGTCAATTGGTGCATTTATCAATTAAATCATTTATCGCATTAGTCCTTTGTTAATCAGAATCAAATTGATATCAATTATCTTTCATCAAGACCTAATTGTCGTTCTTGCATTGCTAATTCATCTTCTAGGGTTTTGTGATTTAATCATTTAACCTTGTTTGTCATTTCTCCCTTTAGGATTAATAAATTATTTATTTATCCTAAGTCTTCTCATCACAATTAAATGTTCATTTAATTGGCTAATAATTCCTCTTTTTGTGAATTAATTAATAAATGACAAATTATTAATTAATTTACCTATTTCCTAATTTTCATCAATTTTCTATTTTTCTAATTCCTAATTTCAATTTCCTCCTATTTTTCTCCTAATTTCATGGGAATGACATTTCAATTTGTCATAATTTGTCATAAATCATCAATCAATCAATTTTGACATAGAAATTTGTCATAAATTATCAATCAATCAATTTTGCATAGAAAGTGCATAATTTGTCATAATTTGTCATAATTGACATAATTGATTTGAAATTTCCATTTGAATCATTATCATGCTAATTTGATCATTTCTCCAATTTATCTATAAATTGGATGAATTTCTTCAATCTTAGATCCCTAATCACATTATCGATCTAATAATCACTTTGTCAAATCAATCACGCTTTGAGTACTCTTGTGCTAATTGTCAATCTTGCTTTCACATTAGGTTCATGCACTTGAAGGTGAGATCCACAAACAAAGGCTATTTGGAGAAGAAAGAAGGACAATGGAGCCGCATGAAGGAAGCATTTAGATCTACATTTGGTTTGCATAGTCTTTAGTTTTGAATGTTTCATTTTCATGTCTTTATTGAGTTGATTGATTGATAATTTATGACAATTTATGACAAATTTCTATGTCAAAATTGATTGATTGATGATTTATGACAAATTATGACAAATTGAAATGTCATTCCCATGAAATTAGGAGAAAAATAGGAGGAAATTGAAATTAGAGCAAAATATGCAGGACTTTCTGGGGACTTCTGCGCCTGTGTCAAGACATGAGAGCAAAATATTCAAGATTAAAAGCTAAGCAAACCAAATGCAGATCTAAATAAAGACAATTTGCGCTGTGTCATGACTTTTGTGCCTGTGTCATGACTTCTGCACCTGTGTAAAGTCCAGAAACAGAGGTAAAAGATAGTGTTTTTCACTTGCAAGTTGTTTTCTTTTGCATTCTGTCTCTACTTTTTGGGTTTTGTTGGTACTAATTCTCTGTGCAGAACCTTGGCATACGCATGACAAAGACAAACAAATGAAACTACTAACACATTTTTGTGCAGGTTTGATAGTCAAAGACTAAACATTTCAAACTTCTGACTTGGGTTTTGCAGGTTGCCTTGGAATGCAACTAAACTTTGTGTTTGAAATTAATGTAGCTAGGAAATCAAGAATCATCACAGACATTATAAAAACTAATTTAGCCCAATCACGAAAGCTTAAATGTAATGATCTATCCTAAAGACACTCAATAGAGACATGAAAATTGAAACATTCAAAAAGATTATGCAAACCAGCTGTAAATCCAAATGCTTCCTTCATGTGGCTCCATTGTCCTTCTTTCTTCTTCAAATAGTTTTGTTGTGGATCTCACCTTCAAGTGCATAAACCTAATGTGAAAGCAAGATTGACATTGGCATAAGAGTACTCGAAGTGTGATTTGACAAAGTGATTAGAAATTTGATAATCTGATTAGTAGGGATCTAAGATTGAAGAAATTCATCCAATTTATAGATAAATTGGAGAAATGATCAAATTAGCATGATAATGATTCAAATGGAAATTGCAAATCAATTATGTCAATTATGACAAATTATGACAAATTATGCACTTTCTATGCAAAATTGATTGATTGATAATTTATGACAAATTTCTATGTCAAAATTGATTGATTGATGATTTATGACAAATTATGACAAATTGAAATGTCATTCCCATGAAATTAGGAGAAAAATAGGAGGAAATTGAAATTAGGAATTAGAAAAATAGAAAATTGATGAAGATTAGGAAATAGGTAAATTAATTAATAATTTGTCATTTATTAATTAATTCATAAAAAGAGGAATTATTAGCCAATTAAATGAACATTTAATTGTGATGAGAAGACTTAGGATAAATAAATAATTTATTAATCCTAGAGAGAGAAATGACAAACAAGGTTAAATGATTAAATCATGAAACCGTAGAAGATGAATTAAAAATGCAAGGATGACAATTAGGTCTTGACAAAGGATAGTTCATATCGATTTGATCATGATTTTGAATTGATAAATGACCAGTGTTGATAAATGATTTGATTGAGATTGGTTGGCAAAAATCAATGACAAATTGACCAAATTGATATGATTGAAAAGGACAAGGATCGACCAAAATCATGATTGAAGATTGTTGTCGACAAGACCAAATTCGAAAGTGAGACAAATGAAGAATGCAGAAGAAGGTCTCGATGCTCGCAAATGATAAAGACCAAGTGTGTAACATAGGAGAAATGTTAATGTGACGCAAAAACTCTAAAATGAGGCAATGTGCCAATGTTAAAGTATGACTCCGCAGGCGTTGACCATTTTTAGACGTCTACATTTTGCCCCTCTTTGAATCAATGCAATTTTAAGCGTTGTTTCAAAGAACAATAATGAAAATGCCCCAGACAATGACAATGACATATGTATGCCCCCTCAAGGAATTGGCTGGAAACATGCAGAAAGGAGGCCAATTGATCGATAAAAATGATAGAAAATGATAGGAGCAAATAGACTAACAATCGGAAACCAAATGCACGAAGGACAAGCAATCAAAGATGTAAAATACTGCAACCAACATAAGATGGAGAGGGTGCACGTCCATCTATGCACTGACAAAGATCTATAAATGAGACCAAGAGAGGGAAAATTGCTCATTTGCACTAGACAAAGAGGAGGATTTGTTGCTCTGAACAAGGACACTTGCAGAGAGATGGCAAACATTCCAATGGCAGATCACCTCGAAGAACATGTACACACATTCAGACGATCGGACGACACAGGAGCAGCGGTATGTATCTCAAAAACCCATGTTTTCAATTTCATGAATTTAACTTGCTTGCGGGACATTGCGAGGCCCATAGGGGATGCAGAAAGGGACTTCTGCACTTGTGTAGGGTGAATCCTACACTTGTGTAGGGTACACAGGTGCAGGTTACAAGACACAGGTGCAAGTTCCTTGACACAGGCGTAATTGTGCATTGGAAACCCTAATTTTGGTCAAACCAGCATGCAAATGATCCGGAAAGGGGGGATAAGGGTAGGATAGGTCAGATTAGATGAAAAACACCCTGATTTGGAAATGAAAATGAGGAAATGTAACCCATAGGAGCAAACTCTAAAACTGACAAAATATGCCCCAATTGTGATGCAGAGTCGACAGTATCCATTGATCACACGGGAGAATCGACCAGATTGCTTCATGCTACGACATAGACTCAGGAGCACAGACAAAGATACATTAGTAGGACTTGGGATATACTATGTCACATTCATGCCCGAGATTAGGGCAAACACAGGACTGCTTACCGCATTGGCAGAGTGATGGGATTCAGAGACCTCCTCCTTCCATCTGGCGACTGGAGAGGCGACGGTAACACTAGAGGACGTATGGTGTATCCTCCGCATTCTGATTCATGGAGAGATGATAGAGTATGATCCAGTGATAAGGAGAGACACATTGTGTAGATTATTTGAGTGTGACACAGATGATCTAGATATCGTAGAGAGGGAGATCGGCTGGGAGACTATGGCATCAGAGTATGATCGGCGATATGTGGTGATAGCAGTGGTGATAGCAAGTCTACTAGCAAGAGACAGACGAGGACATGGATTCCTGATTGGATGGGGAAGAGTGCTAGAGCGGATGGCGACAGAGGGCACGGTGTATGCATGGGGACCATGCGTACTGGCTATGCTATATTTTCAGCTGCATCAGATAGCATATCAGGGAGTTCAGACATTGAGTTGTGGAGTCACATTGCTACAAGTATGGGCATTTGAGCACATAGCCAAATGTTGACCGATTACAGAGAGACAAGTAGTACCACATTGACCATATGTGTATTGCTATGGGGGAGCACTGAGATAGGGTCCTTTTGGATACATATTGTACTGGCAACATGAGCTAGACAGACTGAGAGAGTTCACATGGAGGCCATATCGTGATTGCCCAGGATGGTCAGATGATAGGGATGAGCTACCGTATTATAGACAAGAGAGGTACCTGATTGGGCAACCAGTGAATCGCCAGAGAGTGATTGAGTTGTACTTGCCAGAGAGAGTTAGATGATAGTTTGGAGAGAGGTAGGATGTACCTAGGAGGACTACACACTTTGCCCGATCTCACAGAGAGACGAGTTAGTGGGGGAGTATGATTCAGCCACACATAGCATATGTTGACTTCTCACAGCTACAACAGAGACAGTGGGATTGGAGATCAGATGTAGCGGATGCCGGGATGACAGAGGAGTATGAGAGATGGTTTGCATGACGACAGCCAGTGCCATTGACAGATCCAGACATTCCAGTACCGAGGTGACAAGAGGACTTCCCACTCACAGGAGAGGAGGAGGGAGATGATGAGGATGAGGAGGAGGAGGATGGTGATGAGGATGAGGGGGATGATGAGGATGAAGATGAGGATGGGGATGACGAGGACGGAGATGAGGATGGGGAGCAGGAGGCATTGTAAGATATACCCATAGAGCCAGAGACAGCTAGGACAAAGGAGATGGAGATGTGCAGGGCTACCATAGTGAGTCAGTAGGATCACATTGTGACTTTAGAGAGAGAGCATGAGTAGTTCAGAGCGGAGATAGCTAGACTCATAGTGGCTCAAGATATAGCAATAGCTCAGGCACAGTGAGAGGAACAAAGAGTCACAGAGTATATTGGGTCGATTTGGGATGCCAATGCATGCGAGATGGCACAGATGTTGGTAGAGACTGGAGAGGAGATACGCCATTGGAGGACACTATATGAGAGTGCAGTTCCACCAGAGCAGAGAGCACCTTCATATCAAGCACGATCGAGGATAGAGAGCAGGGCACGCTCTCAGAGGTCATTGAGTAGCATGGGGGTGAGTGGACCTATGAGACCACCACAGCCAGGACCAGGAGGGACATCATCTGTGAGACATGGCAGGGATGAGGAGGACAGAGGGAGCACCCAGTGACAGAGGCACATGCTCCATATGACAGATAGTGGACATTATGTAGCTTGATATTTTGTAGTCAGCCTGCGGGCCATACTTAGGACAGACAGTCCAATTTTGTACTTCGATATTTTTGTGACATATGATATGATATGCATCGATATGATGGGATGCAATATGTTATGATTGATAGCTATAGTTTTCATGTATGGATGACTTATGCACTATTTATGTACCATTGTGGAACATGTATGGATGTATTTTTTTATTTTTTTTTATGTGTTTTTGATGCATTTATGGAATGAATAAAATGCTTTATGTGAGGCTTGATATAATGCAAATGTACTAACCAAATGGATGCAGAATGCAACATATGTGTGCGGGGAAATCGGAGCACTAGACCGAACTGACTATCCAAACTGACGGAAGAAATGTTAGTAAGAAGAAAATGAGACAGAGGACAGTTAGAGATGAAGAAAAACTTGCTTTCAGTAATGCACTTTGTAAGTGAGAACCTTTATTTTAATGTAGCAAATAAAGCAAAGTCAAAATATATATGGGTTCCTAAATCCCTTGTGTTGGCAATGGACTCCAAGGAACCACAAAAGCATGAAAAATCAAAAACCATGTGGATCCCTAAGCGGCTCCTTGAAGCACAAAAGCCTAAAGAAATATCCCACTTGGCATCCAAAATTGCTATTCCTCCATCCAAACCTCTTAAATCTATTCCTCCATCACCTTCTTCATCCATTTTGGGCCCTTATGTCCCAAAATCCCAAGCTATTCCTCCATCCAAATCTCACAATCTGAGATCCATTTTTCCTCCATCAGTCCATCACCCCTCAAGGTGTGTGCCAATGTCAATCTTGCCTTCATTTCCATCCACTCAAGCATAGTTCTTCCAATACCCTAACCATTATCCAATGCGTATTTTCCATCCTTCGATCCCTTTGATCCCATCCTTTGCATAAATCCTTGCCTTAGTTTCATCTTATTTTCCATGTCCTTATCCTACCAACATCTTTGAGCATACTTTTAAAGGTCATGGTCCATTTTTTTCAAGGCTACTATCCAAACAAAAAGACGCTTGAGTCCTTCTTCCATCCCTTATCATGTCTCCATCTTCTATTGAAAAAGCTCAAAAATACAAAAAAAAATTGAAAAAAAAAACAAAGAAAGAAAGAAAAAAGTAAAGCAAAAATAATTCATCCACTAGTGAAAACCTGGTAAACAGGCACCTTGGGCAAGTACCGTGATGAAAACCTGGCAAACAGGCATCATGCATAATCTATGAACTTCTTGCATCCCACACTTGGGGGCAAGTTTCATCCTTCCATTATCCTATCATACCATGTCATTACCCTTCATATCCTATTGTCCCTCATGTCCAGTTTCGTCTTTCCACCTTTGATCTTGACAAGGCTGAGGATCTTCATGAGCATCATGTATCTTGTTTGCAGCTTTTAGTCCATCATAGATTTTGGTCATTTATCCATTTGCTTATTACAACCTTTCATCCATATTCCCTGTCTTATTGCAACTTTCTGCCACTATCCTGTATCCTATCCCGACCTTCAGTCCATGTCCCTTACCCATTCTTGGTCTTGCTTATCCTATCCATATCTTATCACTATCCATTCACTCTTTTTCATTCCTTGATCTTGATCTGACATAAGGACACGAAATGCAAAACATAGTTTCAAAAACCTCTTGACATGTCCCTCATGCCATGTCACTATTTTACATTGCCATATCCAGTCTCTTGTCCCATCATGCCATAGCCCTTGAAAATTGCATCCGTGTTGTCTCCATGATAAAAGGCCTTTGTCTTCCCTCTAGCCACCATCATTTTAGCAAGCCTATTTATTCACCTATCATATTTCTTGCCTTGCTAGACACTGGGGGCAAAATCATAAAAAATTGAAAAATGTCCTGAATAATTCAAAAAAATTGAAAAATGTCCTGAAATCAATCATAAAAATTGAAAAATGTCCTAAAATAAATCATAAAAATCAAATAATGTCCTGAAAAAATAAAATAAAAATTGAAAAATGTCTTGAAAAATATCATAAAAATTGAAAAATGTCCTGAAATAATTCAAAAAAATTGAAAAATGTCCTGAAATAATCCAAAAAAAAAAAATCAAATAATATCCTGAAAAAATCTCTAAAAATCAAATAATGTCCTGAAATAATCCCTAAACGGTCATATAAAGTCCCGAAAAAATGAACACAAAAAAACTCGAAAAGCATCAAAATCCAAAAACAATTCCTTTGGCATTTTGCATTTTGTCAATAAATGATCCCCTTTGTGCATAGACAGATCACTGAGCATACATCCAACAACTCGCAATTCAATGTTGTGCTTTAAATGAAATCACGCTTAAACAGATCACCTTTTTCAATCAAACCAGACATTCAAGCTGATCAAAATTATCATATTAATCAACCTCAACATCATTTGTCCTTGGCACACTATCATGGGTCTTATATAGGGTGTGGTATACCCGAAACCAGACTGTGTCTAGTCTTAGACGGGGTATCGCATTCCCTGAAACCAGACAGCATGATCGTCCTATCTGCACTTTCAACTTTTGATAGTAAAGATCAAGATGTTTGTTTGATTTGTTGGAATTAGTGAGTCTTATCATTTATTGATTTATCTTCGATCATGTTCCTATGTTGCTCGATGATGTCACTGAGTGATTTAGAGTGACTGAGATGGTTCATGGTCCTTTTCTTTTTTTGTTGTGATTGTTGTTTGTCTGTGATGTGTCTGTCTTTTGCAAAAGGGGTTGCATTCCAGCTCTGGCCTTCAATGCCATGATGCTCTACATCCACTTTGCTACATTAAATAAAGGTTCTCACCTACAAAGTGCAGTACTGAAAGCAAGTTTTTCTTCATCTCTACCTATCCTCTGTCTAATGTCTGCTTACTAACATTTCTTCTGAAAGTCTTGGCAGTCCGTTTGATCCTATCATTTTCTATCATTCTTATCGATCAATTGGCCTCTTTTCTGGATGTTTCCAGCCAATTCCTCGAGGGGGCATGCATATGTCATTATTATTGTCTGGGGCATTTTCATTTATTATTCTTTGAAACAACGCTTAAAATCACATTGTCTCAAAGAGGGGCAAAATGTAGACGTCTAAAAATGGTCAACGCTTGCGGAGTCATACTTTAACATTGGCGCATTGCCTCATTTTAGAGTTTTTGTGTCGCATTAACATTTCTCCTATGTTACGCACTTGGTCTTTATCATTTGCGAGCATCGAGTCCTTCTTCTTCATTCTTCATTTGTCTCACTTTCGAATTTGGTCTTGTCGACAACAATCTTCAATCATGATTTTGGTCGATCCTTGTCCTTTTCAATCATATCAATTTGGTCAATTTGTCATTGATTTTTGTCAACCAATCTCAATCAAATCATTTATCAACACTGGTCATTTATCAATTCAAAATCATGATCGAATCGATATGAACTATCCTTTGTCAAGACCTAATTGTCATCCTTGCATTTTTAATTCATCTTCTACGGTTTCGTGATTTAATCATTTAACCTTGTTTTTCATTTCTCTCTCTAGGATTAATAAATTATTTATTTATCCTAAGTCTTCTCATCACAATTAAATGTTCATTTAATTGGCTAATAATTCCTCTTTTTGTGAATTAATTAATAAATGACAAATTATTAATTAATTTACCTATTTCCTAATTTTCATCAATTTTCTATTTTTCTAATTCCTAATTTCAATTTCCTCCTATTTTTCTCCTAATTTCATGGGAATGACATTTCAATTTGTCATAATTTGTCATAAATCATCAATCAATCAATTTTGACATAGAAATTTTTCATAAATTATCAATCAATCAATTTTGCATAGAAAGTGCATAATTTGTCATAATTTGTCATAATTGACATAATTGATTTGCAATTTCCATTTGAATCATTATCATGCTAATTTGATCATTTCTCCAATTTATCTATAAATTGGATGAATTTCTTCAATCTTAGATCCCTAATCACATTATCAATCTAATAATCACTTTGTCGAATCAATCACGCTTTGAGTACTCTTGTGCTAATTGTCAATCTTGCTTTCACATTAGGTTTATGGACTTGAAGGTGAGATCCACAAACAAAAGCTATTTGAAGAAGAAAGAAGGATAATGGAGCCACATGAAGGAGATATTCAGATCTGCATTTGGTTTGCTTAGCTTTTAATCTTGAATATTTTGCTCTCATGTCTTTATTGAGTGTGTTTAGGATAGATCATTACATTTAAGCTTTCGTGATTGGGCTAAATTAGTTTTTATATTGTTTGTGATGATTTCCAATTTCCTAAGCTACAATTACCTTACATAGCTTTTAATAGGCCTTGCACATGGTTCTGAATAAGGTCTTCCTCTGAAGGGGTTCTTTCACTTGAGTCACATTCAACATGATTCTCCTCATCATCGATCTTTCTCCATCATTGGTCAGGGCTGCACTTCCAATTGATGAATTGACATTTTGGCAATCTTCTTCTTTAATCAACTGGTTCCTTCTCTCTCCTCCATGAGAGTTTGAGGATTTCTTAGGACACTTGTCTACAATGTGTCCTACTTGGTTGCAATTAAAGAATCTCCCTATGAAGACAGTAGGACATCTTCCTAGTCCTCCAAATCTACCCCTTCCATTGGGCATCCTTCCTCTAAAGCCTCCTCTTGAACCTGAGTCTCCACTTTGTTCTTGCTAGCTAGACTCACCTTGGGGTTTTTTATATTGTCCTCTTCCCCCAAAATTTCCTTTTCCTCTAAAGTTCTTTCCTCCTCTTCCCCTACTGTGTTGTTCACTTTTTATTCTCAACTTATCATCTGCCCTCAGAGCCATTTGAAAGCATTCATCTACTATTTTAGAATTCATCAGACTCATCTCATCTTGAATGTTGAACTTGAGTCCATTCAAGTACCTAGCAACCTTCTCCTTTTCGTCTTCACGGTGCCCTAATCTCAAAATCAATTTGTGGAATTCCTCTGTGTAGGAAGCCACATCCAAGTCCTCCTGCTTCAAATTTTGCATTCTCTTACATAGTTGCACTTCATAATCAACAAGCATGAATTGGGCCTTGAGTTTGGACACCATCATCTCCCAAGAATGAATCATACTCTTTCCCATCTTCATCCTTTCACCTTGAGTATAGTTCCACCGGATTAAAGAAGCACCCTTTAGTTTGGTCTTTGAAAACTTTACTTTCTTCTCCTCAGCCACTTCCTTGTACTCAAAATAATTATTCAGGGCATCTATCCAATCTACAAGTTCCTTAGCATTCATTTTCCCACTATAGGTAGGAATCTCCATTTTGGCTTCAGAAAAGTCTTTGCCTATTATTTTTAGGGCTTCAAGGAATGGTCTTTGATCAATAGGTATATTTGGCTCTTGCCTTTGGGGTTCTTCTTCTTCATCCTCTTGCTCCCCTTTCTTCAATGCCTTTAGTTCAGCCTTGACTGCCTCCTTGACCTCGGTCTTGATCATCTCTTCCATCTTTTGGAATTTCTTAGCCACTTCTATGGACATCCCCTTTGGAGGAATTATCCTAGCCTCTGCTTGGCTCTCTTCTTCCAACATACACCAAAATCTATCCTCCCAATGATCAAACTTTCTCTGATACCAAGATGATATAGAGCCCCAAGGAACAAAGGCCTCTCACACAAACTCACTCTCCAAGACCCTCAACTAAGGTCTCGACATTCATGGATTCTTAGATAACCCTGTCAACAACATGAAAGGACACCTCTACACTTCCCTTTATTCAATGGGACCCCTTTGGATCCCTAAACAACTCATGGAGATACAACTTCTCAGATCAAGTCTCTTCTTGACACCAACTCCCTTGTGGCTACCTATGGCCAACTTGGATTATAACAAATCCACCATTGGAGAGTAGGTGTGGACCCTGTAGAACCTCTTGACCAATCATAGTGACATTGACTACAACCAAGACAACACCCATTTGTTTGTACAAGTTCAATCAAAGTGACTTGCCCTCTACAAGACACCTATTTCTTGTAGCCTTGGTTTGAGCCTTTAAGGGAAAAACTTTGAAATTATCTTAATGATACCATAGACTTGAAAAAAAATTATGTCTCCTTTCATGACACAAAACACTTCCAAAATTCAGACCCCAACTCTTGCATTGACTAGGTCAAACACTGCTGCTACAGGATGCATAATAGGGCTTATAGGCCACTTTTACAAAGCAACCACACACCATTGGATTTATCTAGTGACACCAATGGATTGGAAAGGTCTTCACACATCCCAAAACATAAAATCCACCATTATATAGGGTCCACCACTCTTGTTTATGCTATTGCACAATTTTTAATAGTCAAAACTGACTAGTCACATGAGGATGCCTAGCCTAGGGCTTGTTCCCAAAATTCACCAGTTGAACGGCCCACTTAGAAAACTTGGAAATATTAAAATAAATTTTCTCCCCTACCACTCCTTATATTTTTAGTCAATTTGGCCATAGGAATGAGGGGTTAAGAAAGCATTTCCTCGGTAACCCTGGTTTTGGAGGGTTTCTAGACCATCTTCCACTAAAATGTAGATATCTCACTTATTTCTTAGTATTTTACTACCAAATGAACATCAACACAGAGGCCTATTCAAATCAATTACTTATCCTGCACATGGATTCCATACAATGACCATAAAAGGCATTGTTACAGCGAATTTATATAAATTTCTGAGTGTTTATTGAATCTGATCACTGTCTTACATCCAAAACTTCATCAGAACTTCATCAATCCTTCCTTCTTGACCTCAATAGACTTAAGAAAGGTAACAACCTCCTCAACTGATTCCAACCGAAATTTGAACTAAGTAGTCGTTGGAGGGAGATTAGTTACAAATTGACAACAAAAGTTGTCATCCAAACTTGACAACTTTGCACAAAACTTGACAATCTATGAAACCTGCCTATTTAACCTATTAAGACACATCATAAACCTTACAAATAGGCCACATAGGAGCCAAAATACAATTCTTGCCTCATTTAGGAATTTTTGATGTCATTTGACCATGGTTGACCAAATAGGTCATAAGAAGTTCACACTACAAAATGGCATCAAGGCCTTACATGACTAATCAAAACAAAATGAATGGTCTTGAAAGACCTTATTAAAACTTAAAAACATTCAATGAACCTACAAACACCTCTAAAAGCCTTCATTTCTCAAATGGTCTTCAAAGCCTACAAGGTGCTCCTGCACCACATATGAAAGAAAATATTAATGATCATGGCCTCAGTGACATTCCTCAAGATGTTGGTATCCCTACCAAACCTAAATCCAAACATACGCCTTCCACTTCATCCCTTCCATCCATTTTAGGTCCTTATATCCCTTTGTCTCTTATGCAGGATCATAAAAGGCACGCATCTTTGAGCACCCTTCATCCATACAAAATAACTTCATTTCATTCCTATCCATCCATGCATTCATTTCCTTCTCTAGTAAATTTAGATGCCAATCATAAAATTTATAAGTCTAGAAATCCACATCTAGTGAAGGATCAACATGTCTAATCTAATAGACATGTCAAAACAAAACAAAATATGATCCAAAAAGAAAAATAAATATCCAAAAGGTCACAAAGGCCCACTGAGAAAAAGAAAGAAAATTAAAAAGCTATATGGGTTCCTAAATCCCTTGTGTAGGCGATGCATTCTAAGGAACCATAAAAGAATGAAAAATTAAAAATGATGTGGATTCCTAAGCGGCTCCTTGAAGCACAACAGTCTAGAGAAGCATCAAAATTGGTATCCAAAATTTCTATTCCTCCATATAAATCTTCCAATTCTATTCCTGTATCATCTCCTTCATCTATTTTGGGTCTTTATTTCCCAAAATCCACAACCTTTCCTCCATCCAAATCTCAAAATATGAGATCCATTTTTCCTCTATCACTACATTGCCTGTCAAGGTGTGTTCCAATGTTGGTCTTGCCCACATTTCCATCCACTCAAAATAAAGCCCAAATATTCCAATACCCTATCCATTATCCAATGCATATTTTCCATCCTCCCATACCTTTGATCCAATCTTTTGCATAAGTCCTTACCTTAGTCCCATTTCCTTGTCATTATCCTACCAAAATCTTTGAGCATACTTTTAAGAGTCATGGTCTACTTTTCAAGGCTACTATCCAAACAATGAGATGCTTGAGTCCTTCTTCTATCCCCTATCATGTGTCCATTTTCTGCCAAAAAGTCAAAACAAAAAGGTGGAAAATTTTTAAAAAGAGAAAAAAAAAAAAGTAAAGAAAAATAATTCGTCCACTGGTGAAAACCTGGAAAACAGGTACCTTTGGAAATCACCATGGTGAAAACCTGGCAAAAAGGCATCATGTGTAATCTATTAACTTCTTGCATTCCATACTTGGTGGCAGGTTTCATCCATCTTATTTCCCTTCATTATCCTATTATCCTATCATACCCTTCATTATCTTATTGTACCCCTATCATACCCTTCATATCCTATCGTACCCCTACCATATCCTTCATCATCCTATTGTCATTAATGTCCATATTCCCTTTTCCACCTTTGATCTTGACAAGGCTAAGGATCTTCATGATCGTCATACATCCTATTCGCAGCTTTTAGTCTATCCTAGCTTTTTGTCTTTATCCATTGGCTTATTACAACCTTTCATCCATATTCCTTGGCTTATTGCAACCTTTTGTCATTATCCCTTATCCTATCACAACTTTTAGTCCATATCCCTTATCCATCTTTGATCTTCCTTATCCTATCCATATCCTATCACCATCCATACACTTTTTTTCATCCCTTGATAGTGATTTGACATAAGGACGTAAAATGCAAAACATGGTTTCAAAAACCTCTTGACATGTCCCTCATGCCATTTCGTTTCTTAATATTGTCTTATCCACTCCCTTATCCCATTGTGTAGTAGCCCATGGAACTTACATACATTATGTCTCTATAATAAATGGCCTTTGTCTTCTCTCTATCCACCAAATTTTCAACAAGCTTATTTGTCCATTCGTCATATTCCTTGCCTTAGTAGACATTGGGGGAAAAATCATAAAAAATCACTAAAAATCAAATAAATTCTTGAAAAAATACCTAAAAATCAAACAAAGTCTTGAAAAAAAAAACCAAAAATTACAAAAATGTCCTAAAATAGTTCAAAAAAAAATTGCACAACGTCTTGAAATAATCCAAAAACATTCATAAAATGTCCTAAAAAACACAAAAAAAAAAAATTTAAAGTTCAAAAAACCCTAAAAATTGGAAAGCGTCAAAAGAAAAACAACAATCATTTTCATTTTGTCAATAAATTGGTTCTTTTGTACATAGACAGACAATTGAGCAGATGTCTAACAGAAAACACGATAAACATTACTCTTAACAAATCACACATTAACAGATGAACTTTTCAATCACCCAAGCATTCAAACTAGTCATCTTGTCTTATCAATCAATCAACATTGATATCATTGGTCCTTTTCAACAATATCATGGTTCTTATATAGGGTAAGGTATACTCGAAACCAGACTATGTCCTATCTTAGATGGGGTACTGCATTCCCTGAAACTAAATAGCATGATCGTCCTATCATGAAAACACAACATTATCAACTTTGACAACAAAGATCAAAATGGTGTTTGACTTGTTTGGATTTGTGAATCTTATTTTTCATTGATTTATCTTTGATCATGTTCCTATGTTGCTCGATAATGTCACTAAGTGATTTAGAGTGGCCGGGATGGCTCATGGTCATTTTTGTTTTTGTCTTTTTGTTTGTGGAGTGATTCATCACATTCTAGGGCAAGTATGTCTTACGATGGTTGAACCGTTCCTTGTCTGCAACATGTCTATTTTATGCAAAAGGGATTGCATTATCACCCTGGCCTTCATTGTCATGGTGCAATGCATCTATTTTGCCATATCAAATAAAGGTTCTCACCTACTATTAGCATTTGTGAAAGCAAGATTTCATCACACTAATCATTCTTCACTTATCACTTTCATTTATTTTGGCTAACATTTCTTCTATCTCATCAATCATTCTCTTTATTCATCAAATCAATGATTATCATGCTATCTGTTCAATTTGATCAATCGAGAATTTCTTCATTTGATATCAATCAACCCTTTTTCTACAATCTATTAACATTCTTCACTTCTTACTACCATTTTTCTCTTTCATCATATTTTCTCTTTCATGTACCGTTCTTCTCTTCTTTTGAGAGATCATTCGTTTCTTTCATGCATAAACCATCTCTCAAGGGGGCATCCTACCTCCATCCTATTGTCTATTGGGGCATGATTTCTTGATTTTTTCTTTGAAAAAACGCTCAAAACCACATTATTTTAAAGAGGGGAAAAATGTAGGCACCTAATTTTGGTCAAGCCAATAATTTTCATCATGTGTCCTAGGAGAGTAAGAAATTAATTATTTGCCCCTTATTCTAATATTTCCTCTCAATAATCAAATAAGTTCAATTTATTTGATTAACTAATTCTCAAATATGAATAGTAAATTAATAAATTTAATTTATTAATTTGTCATATTTATATTCTCATATGTAGATAATTAATAAATTTTATTTTAATTATCCCATATTTATCTTTTCAACCTGTCAATTTGAAAAAATTATGAGGATAATCAATTTATTTATTAATTAAATCCCCATATTATCTTCCTTGATTCGATTCCATCTTCCTCAATTTGATTCCAGATTTCTTCCACTTTTTTTTTGTCTCCTAATGGAAACTCTGCTATGTGTTTGATCCTAGCTATTGATTCTGTGTAGGGGAAAAAGTGAGACTAAGTAAACAAATCCTAATCACACTCTCGTGTACACACATGGAATACGAAAGAGCCTAGGGAGGTAACACACTTTGGCTACTTCTTGTGAGGAAGAGAGTCTCAAGGATTACCTCTTAGGGTTTCTATTTGTTGTAAATGAGAGATAGGAGAAATGAAAAGTGCAGATTTGAATAATGATCCTAGAATGTGAGTATACACAAGAAACCCAAATCTATAAATAAAGAACTGAGAGTAACTGATATACTACTGAAAAGTACAAATTAGGAGGAAAATTCAGAGGTGTCCCTGTGCTAGAAATCTAAGCCAAAATGTCTAGGACACGAGTGCTACGCCCCTGTTCTGATTCTGTTAATCCTATAAGGATTCGGTTAGTACTAAGAGGGGGGGTGAATCAGTATTAATAGAATTTATAACTTCAAATCAAAATACCATTTACAACAGATCTAAAATCAATGAATCTATCCCCTTAGTAGATCTCATACACTTGTTACCCACTTATGCAATCTTATTAATCAGAATATTCACCAACAAGGTATCTGATCAACACATACTCATACTGACTTATTATCAAACCAGAATACTTCATCTATCAATTCATTAACATTATCGGTAACCACTTATAGATCTCTGATAAATAGCACTAAACTTTTCATAACCGGTAATCAAAAATAATGCATGAAAACATAAACACTATGAGAAGACATTCCACACATGAACACCAAGATTTTTGATGTGAAAACCCAAATGGGAAAAACCACGGCAGGTATTGGTACCCAAAATAATTTTTACTCTTTCGAAGTACACCCTGTTAGGAGCTTACAATATGCCCGATTAGGAACAAACCCTATTAGGAGTCACCCGGTTAAGGGATTTGCCTATCACTCCAGCTAGCAGCTTAATGATCTATTAGGATCAACCTGGTTAGAGGATTTAAACATTGTTTTGTAAGCTTCCCTATTAGAGGACTTAGATGGAAAAGGCATGTTAGGACCTACCCAGTTAAGGGATTTATGTTGTTGTAATTGTTAGAGAAGAACAGTGAAAAATGATCTGTTACTTTGCACTTTCATCTTGCTAGATCAGATCCAGTTATGCTTCATAGTCTACAGAACTCAGGCAGATCTCTATCTTCTCTGGGATAGCTTAACTCATTCTCCTAATGCCACCGACACATGAAACATCAATTGTGTCACCCTAAATAGCCATCTCAACTAAATCAGCCATAAAACCTAATTACATCTTGAATTTATAATACAGATCATATCAGATCAATATCCAGATCATTACAACAAATTACAATGAAATATCAACCATTGATTATTCATAACCCATCACGAAAATCTGATCTGTATCCTCAAAATATTCTACTAAGCATTTTGATGATTCCCAAGAAATTCTTCCTTGAATCGCACAAAAAACAACAATTATATCTTTCACGTGGGTTGTGTCATATTACCAACTTCATGTAGACTCGCCGTTGATCACTTTCATAACAAAAATCATTATTGGTTGAGTGAATTCATCACTGGTCCTAAAACCCTAGCACAACTCCCTCATAAATTTAAAACATACCTCCTGGTAATAAACATAGGATGTGGTTCTGGTCACATACCCAAATCCATCATAAAAGATTATGTCTCAAACCAAAAGTCTCTAACCATCACCGATTTATCGATTCCATCAAAATATTTTCTTTTACGGGTTGAATTCCTTATTCTCAGTCTTGTTGGTAAACCCTGTCATACTTACAAATTCTAAATTCGGTAGACCAAATTACTTATCCAACAAGTAAAACATCAAAGTTCATTTGTAACCATCATCAAACATTAATTGACAAAGTTTTCTATCAATGACAACACAAATAACTATTCATGTCATCATCATTCTTCTACCGATACAGTCATCAACTCATCTGCATAAGTTATGCCAATCATGCCAACAGATTCTACAAAGTGGAAGGTGTAACTGATAGGCTAAGATTTGAAGACCATGACCTGTTGTCCTACAAAAATCTGCCAAAATCTAGGAGAACCAGGGTGTCATTCCCCTATCCTAGTGGTTTCTATTAAGATTTGGTCCCTGGAACTGTGTCTATGTGCTCTGTCAATCCTAAAATCTGCAGTGAGGCTTAGATCCCGAATCTGCACCTATAACTAAAAATAGGGTTTTGGGTGGATATATAGGGTTTTGCCTTAGTCAAACCCTTGTTTTGGTGATTTCCACCTCAACAAATAGCCGATTTGTATAGTAAAATAGTGTGTGAAAGAATCTTGTGTGTGTGCAAGACCTTAAGATGAATGCAAACAATCTAGAGTGACCCTAAAGAGTAAACCCTAAATGCTTGTACTTGACAAAGTAAATTCTCTAAATCAATGATGCAAAGTGATCTAAAGAATGAATATAAATCAAATTAATATAATGAATCCCATACAAAGACATGGAAACAACATTGAACCATACCCAACCCCCAAGGGAGAGGTACAAGCTAATCTTCAGTTGGTGATCTCCTATTGCTTTCCTACATCTTCAAAAGCCCCCAATTGATGAAAAAAATGCTTGATGAATGCTTGATAGGTTTTGTTGAATGTTGCTGAAGAATTCAAAAGGTCTTCTCTTTTGCTACATAGAAAGCTCCTTGCTTCGCTCCAAACTTCTCTAGATGTTCCATTCCCAGCTTCAAATGAAGAAAGAGAGCTCTTATGTATGAAACCCTAGATCTTAATTTCACCTTTAGGTCAACCTAGGATTTGAATTTCCCTCTAACTTCTTGGGGTTAAGCATTATAATATCATAGAATTATGCTCCCAAAATTTTAGGAAAAATATCGAGGACCAAGTGCAACTTGCACCTGGTCTGACCAACTTTTCACCAAATTTTCAAGGTCATCAGATATGATGATATTAGAGTGAATCCTAAAGTTATAACTGATTCCAAAATGTTTTGACATGTGAAATCAGGCCTTAAAGGTTGAAATAGGACATAATTAGGGTTTATGATTTAATAATTTATTGAAGGAATAAAATGAAAAGGGGCACACTTAGGGTTAAGGGCCCAATGATAGGGAGATTGAGTGAGAAGTTACTCAATAAGCCTAAATTGGTTTAATTTGTTAAGTGGACCCAAGGATATTCTTTTTCTTCTATATTCAATTAGTGTTTGGAAACATCAAACTTCAACACCCACACCTCTCCTCAAACAACCATCCTATTGTGTGTTATGCAACTTTGTTCTAGCTTGCTTCCTCAATGTTACTCAAATTCTCCACCATAGGTCCACACCCGAAAATGATGTCTTTACTTTCATTATTGATTTAATTTGACCCATTAGGTGTATTTCAACTTTCCTTCAAGAATTTGGAAGGTTCTAACATCAATGAGGCAGCCGGGTTCACTTTTTAGTAAAACGGGGTTAAAAGGCTACTAGCTCGTGGAGGCCTAATTTGAGTGAAATTTGCTTATATGGTGCAACGATGGCCAAGAAAACCTAGAAACATGACTTGGGAGGTGTATACAGGGTCCATACTCAAATATTTTTGAGGTCTTATCTGCTGAGAGGGTAGTATGAGGACTGTCCACATTTTGAGGCAAAGAAGTAGGGTTTTATGAGGGTTTTGTTCATGCAACAAAGGAAGTCTCCCTTACACCACACACCAATCTTAAAAACTCTTCAGTAACTTATGCCCCATCGTTTGGAACAACACTCCAACTCTACCTTGCATGACATTTCATCAAACACTTGCTATGCAACAATAAAATGACTGTCAAATGCATTGTCACTGTCAAATTCACTATTTTTACTGCACTTTGAAGGGTTAGAAAAACATGGAAACCTTCACCAAGGTATGAAATAACCTAAAAACACTTTTTCAACATCTTCCACAAGATTCTAAAGCATGAACATGTTCACAAAAGCAAGTTTAGATCCAAAAGTCATTAAATTCCCCAAAACTGGGTACTTGTTGCCAACCATAACTTGACTCAATTTCAAGGTAAAATAAACACTGTTTGGAGCTCCAAATACATCCAAAACTCAAAGAAGAATAGGGAAGACCTCTTCCTTAATTTTTTTCACTCAACTGACTTCTAATCACAAACTTATTTGAGTCTTTTTCACATTTACTAGCCAAGTCCATCTCCAACTTGCCTAGCATGAACTCAAAAACACTTACTTTGCACAACCCTGGCCAAAATATGAATTATTTACATTTTACATGAGAAATAAAACCTATCTAAGTCCATCCATGGGAGCCCAAACCTGTATTTAGACAAAATGATGCATTTTGGAGGCCAAAACCCTTGATGGGACAGCCAAGGAGCAAAAAAATGAAACTTTTTGTACAATCAACTTCCAAACACAAAACCTACAAACTAATTACATGAGGAGAATTGAATATATAATAAAATCACTGCCCAAAAGGTATAGTACAAAAATGAGGAGTCCAAGTATGGACTGCTATACAAATAGAGTCAAAATATGAGAAAAAACATGAAATTGTTGCCCTTTCAATTGATTTTTGTTAGAAAGTACAAAATCCAACCCTATAATAAGAAGAGGGATGCATATAAATAGAATTTTTAATGTGTTAACAAATCATGTATGGACATAAGACATTTTTGTCTTCTTTTTACAAAAAGTGTCCAAAATGACAACTTTTACAAGCAAAATGACAACTTTTGTTGCTCCAAGTGTCAATTTGAGCAACCTAACACAACCAACCTTCCAAAACCACCTAGGACTGATTAAAAACACTTTCTAAACATTTTTCAATTCTTTTCAAAGCATGGCTAAGCCTATAAGGCAATTTTCCACTTTTTAACCATTTTGGCCTCGAAGCACAAAATTGACAATTTTGAATGTTGTCATAGGTTGTGTTTAGTCCTTAGGAAGCTGACCTTTGAATGCCACCAAATCTGAAACATTTAAATTAGGAGACAAAGAAAGATCAGTAGGTAAATCAATTTTATATGCATTAGAACCATACTTAGCCAATATCTTGCAAGGACCTATCCGCCTCATTCGGAGCTTGTTGGGAACTCCCTTTTGCAATCTAGATTTGTTCAAATGTACCATCACAAATTCCCCAACTAAAAATTGATCTCTCTTTGATGCATCCACTCTAGCTTTCACTTTTTGTGAGGTATCTTGAAGAGTTCTTTCTCACTTTCTCATGAACTTGCTTCATTGATTGAGCCATGTCATCTGTTGTACCACTCTTTTGTTGCATGTTACCAATATCCCTTAACTCCATGACGCCCCTTGGGTGCATCCCATAAATAATCTCAAAGGGACTCTTACCAGTTGACCTGTTAACACTATCATTGTATGCAAATTTTTCCTGATGGATGAGCTGATCCCAACTTTGTCCATATTCCTTTGTCAAACACCTTAAGAGGTTTCCAAGAGTCCTATTGACCACCTTAGTTTGGCCATCAGTCTGTGGGTGATAAGCTGAACCAAAAGAAAGATTAGTACCCAATCTTTTCCACAATGTCTTCCAAAAATGGCCAAGAAACTTAACATCTCTATCAGAAAAAATGCTAGAAGGTAAACCATGGATTCTAATCACTTACTTGAAAAACAAATAGGCTATATGACTAGCATCATGTGTAGTTTTGCAAGGAATAAAGTGTTCCATTTTACTAAATCTATCCACAATCACAAAGATGCTATCAAAACTAGCTTGAGTATCAGGCAAGCCTACTACAAAATCCATGCTAACACATTCCCAAGGCCTTTTAGGAATTAGAAGAGGCTAATAAAGACTAGCATTAGAAGCATTACCTTTTGCTTTCTGACAAACCATACATTACTCCACATACCTTCTGACATCTCACTGCATTTTAGGCCAATAATAGAAACGTTGCACCAACTCCAATGTCTTGTTGAGACCAAAATGGCCACTCAAACACCCATTGTTCTTTTCTTGAATTAGATTCTACCTCATTGAGCTTTTAGGAACACATAGTTGCCCACCTTTAAACAACAAACCATTTTGCAAAGTATAATCAACATATTCACTATGAAAAGAATTATCAAATGCTTGGCAAACCTTATAGATGGTTGAAAAATCTTCATCATCAAGATACATTCCTTTGAAGCATTCTATGCCAATACCCTGAACTTGTACCCCCTGCACTGTTAGAAGCCTTCTACTCAAAGCATCTGCTACCTTATTGCATTGTCCTTTCTTGTTCTTAAGAGTAAAAGTGTATGATTGTAAGTACTCAACCCATTTAACATGCCTATGATTTAACTTATCTTGTGAATTCAAGAAACTCAAAGCCTGATTATCTATATAAACAGAAGCAAATAATGTCCCCACTTTCTAAGTGATTGAAGTAAATCACAGAGTTCCAAATCATAGGAAGAGTACTTCTTTTTATCACCATTCAACTTTTCACTAAAGAAAACTACAAGTCTATTATCCTAACTCAACACTGCACCTACTGCAATATTAATAGCATCACATTCAATAGTAAATAACTTGTCAAAACTAGGAAGTATAAGCACTGGTTGAGAAGAAACCTTGGTTTTCAAAATTTCAAACCCCTTATTTGCTGCATCTATCCACTGAAACTTTACCTTATCTCCACCTTTTATAGTATCAAGCATTGGTTCACAAATCTCACTAAACCCTCTAATGAACTTCTAGTAGAACTATGCCAAGCCATGAAAACTTCAGACATCACTTGTTGTTTTGGGTGTAGGCCATTTTGTGATGGCTTCCACCTTGGTTTTATCCATTTTCAAATATCCACTTGAGACCACAAAACCAAGATAAACCAATTCCCATTTCATAAAATCACACTTTTCCAAATTGATTGTCAGTTGTTCATCATATAATTTGTTCAAAACAATTCTAAGATGCTTCAAATTCTCTTCTCGAGTTTTATTGAAAATTAGAATGTCATCTAAGTACACCACTACAAATTTAGCAATGAAATCATGCAACACTTCATTCATGAGTCTCATGAATGTACTTGGGGCATTAGAAAGACCAAATGACATAACTAGCCACTCATAAAGACCCTCATTTATTTTCAAGGTTGTTTTCCATTCATCACCTTCTTTTATCCTGATCTAGTGATAACCACTCTTGAGGTCATTTATTGTGAAATACTTGGCACCTCCCAAACAATCCATCAAATCCTCAATCCTTGGAATAGGAAATCTATACCTGATAGTGATTCTATTAATGGCTCTTGAATCTGTGCATAATCTCCATGTACCTCCTTTCTTGGGTGCTAAAATGACAGGTACTGCATAAGGACTTATGCTTTTTCTTATCAGATTTTGGTCTAGGAGTTCTTGAACTTGTCTTGCCACTTCTTTGTTCAGTTCAGGTGTCATCTTATAGGTTGCTTTGTTTGGTAAAGAGGCTCCTGGTATGAAATCTATCTGATGGCTAATGGCTCTAGGAGATGGTAAGGTTGCAGGTGTTCCATCCCTTATAATTTCTTTAAAGTTATCAAGTATTTGTTGCACTTCTTGTGGTATATCAACCTTCTTCTCCTTCTTTTCTTCCATAGGTGTCACTATGAGTGAAAATCCCACTCCTTAACCCTCTTCAAGTGTGTTAATAAACTCTTTCTCATTCACTATCAAAATGTTCCGATTCTTTGAACTGCTACCCTCTTTCTCTTCATTTATAGACTGAATTTTGTATGTAATACCATCCTTCTGAAATGAGTAGGATTTATTTTCACCATTGTGTATGGCTTTCCTATCAAATTGCCAAGTTCTACCAAGAAGTAGATGGCAAGCATCCATTGGAATAATATCACATAAGATCTTCTCTTGATACCATCCTATAGTGAATTCTACCCATATTCGTTCATCGACAAGAACATGTTGCTCCCTATTCAACCATGTGACTCTATCGGGATGTGTGTGAGGGATTATTTCTAGTTTGAGTTTACACACTGCTTCTTTTGAAATTGTGTTATTTATGGATCCTGAATCAATGACCACCTTGCATACCTTTCCCATGATCTTGCACTTAATTCTAAGCAATGACCTTCTTTGAATAGGTTCCTCCTTGATTGGATCCTTTATCAAGACTCTTCTCATCATCAAACTCTCACCATCTTCTGATGTTAAGCTCACTTAAACTTTTCTTCTTGCTGCACTTTCTTGTACATAATTCACTTTTCTTTCACCTCATTGTGATGAAGTGGGTTTCTCTAGACATTTGTAGGTAGGGTGCCCCAACTTTTGACAGTTGTATCATTTCATGGTGAAGAAGTAGGACCCTCTTCCTGGTCCACCTTATCTACCTCTACCTGGGTTGCTAGATCCCCTTCCTCTATAGCTGCTCTTGCTATATGAATCTCCACTTTGCTCAATAATTTTGGATTCTCCTTGGAACCTTTGATCTCCTCTTCCACCAAAAATTCCTCTATAGCCTCTACCATCTCTACCCCTACCTCTGCCTTTGTTGCTTTGTTCTTTCTTTTTCTTGTTCTTCTCTTCCACTCTGAGTGCTAGTTGATAACACTTGTAAACTATTTGTGGACATAGCAAACTCATCTCTTCTTGTATGTTCCATCTCAGTCCATTCAAATACCTTTCTACTTTTATACTCTCATCCTCTACTAGCTTGGATCTCATGCATAGTTTTTGAAATTCTTCAGTGTAGCTACTAACATTTAAGTCTTTTTGCCTCAAGTTTTGTCTTTTCCTATGTAGTTGGATTTCATAGTCTTTAGGAAGATAAGTTTCTCTAATTTTGGTTACCATTGCTTTCCAGATGGCTATTGGTTGCTTACCTTCTTTCACCCTTTCCTCTTGGATGAACTTCCACCAAGTTAAGGCTGCCCCTCTCAACCTTGATTTTTCTACTTTAACCATTTATGCTTTAGTTATTCCATCACACTCAAAATGGTTTTTCAGACCTTCAATCCATTCTATGAGAGCATCTAGATCCATCTTTCCACTGAAAAAAGCCACTCCCTCTAAGGTTTTATCACTCATGGCTCTCAAAGCCTTCAAGAATGGTTCTTTCTCAAGAACAGGGTCAGGTATGGGAACCTCATCTTTTGTTGCCATAATTTTGCCATTATCTCCAACCTTATCATGGACTTCTTCAGTCTTAACTTCAATTTCAACTAGTTTTGTTGCTAGCTGCTCCAACCTCTCTCTGAGTGCTCTATTTTCTTCTTCTTGGTCTTCTACCTTCTTGGCCAACTCAGAATTAGTGACCATGTTTTCTTCTATGGATTCTATTGATCCTAAGTCAATTTGTTTTCTCTTTTCACCTGAATCTTACTCAGGCTCTAATACCACTAAGATAGGGAGATTGAGTGAGAAGTTACTCAATAAGCCTAAATTGGTTTAATTTGTTAAGTGGACCCAAGGATATGCTTTTTATTTTGTATTCAATTAGTTTTTGGTAACATCAAACTCCAACACCCACACCTCTCCTCAAACAACCACCCTATTGTGTGTTATGCAACTTTGTTCTAGCTTGCTTCCTCAATGCTACTCAAATCCTCCACCATAGGTCTGCACCCCAAAATGATGTCTTTACTATCATTATCAATTTAATTAGTCCCAATAGGTGTATTTCAACTGTCCTTCAAGAATTTGGAAGGTTCTAACATCAATGAGGCAACCAGGTTCACTTTTTAGTAAAATAGGGCTAAAAGGCTACTAGCTCGTGGAGGCCTAATTTGAGTGAAATTTTCTTATATGGTGCAACGATGGCCAAGAAAACCTAGGAACCTGACTTGAGAGGTGTATACAAGGTCCATACTCAAATATTTTTGAGTTCTTAGCTCCTGAGAGGGTAGTATGAGGACTGTCCACATTTTGAAACAAAGAAGTAGGGTTTTATGAGGGTTTTGTTCATGCAACAAAGGAAATCTCTCCTACACCACACACCAAGCTTCCAAAATCTTCCATAACCTCTTCCCCATCATTTAGAATAGTACTCCAACTCTTCCCTGCATGACATTTCATCAAACACTTTCTATGCAACAATAAAATGATTGTCAAATGCACTGTCACTATCAAATTCACTATTTTTACTACACTTTGAAGGGTTAGAACAACATGGAAACCTTCACCAAGGTATGAAATAACCTCAAAACACTTTTTCAACACCTGCCACAAGATTCCAAGTTATGAACATGTTCACAAAGCAAGTTTAGATCCAAAAGTCATTAAAGTCCCCAAAACTGGGTACTTGCTACCAACCATAACTTGACTCAATTTCAAGGTAAAATAAACACTGTTTGGAGCTCCAAATACATCAAAAATTCCAAGGAGACTAGGTCAGACCTCTTAATTAATTTTGTTCAATCAATTGACCTCTGAGCACAAACTTATTTGAGTCTTTTTTACATTTACTAGCCAAGTTCATCTCCAACTTGCCTAGCATGAACTCAAAAACACTTTCTTTGCACAACCCTAGACAAAAGATGAATTATTTAAACTATACATTAGAAATACAACTTTTCTAAGTCCATCCATGGGAGCCCAAACTTGGATTTAGACAAGTTGGTGCATTTTGGAGACCAAAACCCTTGACAGGGCAACCAAGGAGCAAAAAAAATGATTTTTTTTGTACAATCAACTTCCAAACACAAAACCTACAATCTAATTGCATGAGGATAATTTAATATACAATAAAATCACTTCCCAAAAGGTATAGTACATAAATGAGGAGTCCCAGTACGGACTGCTATACAAATGGAGTCAAAATGTGAGAAAAAAACATCAAATTGTTGCCCTTTCAATTGATTTTTGTTAGAAAGTACAAAATCCAACCCTATGAAAAGAAGAGAGAGGTATATAAATAGGATTTTTAAGGTGGTTAACAAATCTTGTATAGACATAAGGCATTTTTGTCTTCTTTTTACAAAAAGTGTCCAAAATGACAACTTTTACAAGCAAAATGACAACTTTTGTTGCTCCAAGTGGCAATTTGAGCAACCTAACACAACCAACCTTCCAAAACCACCTAGGACTGATTAAAAACACTTTCTAAACATTTTTCAATTCTTTTCAAATCATGGCTAATCCTATAAGGCAATTTTCCACTTTTTAGCCCTTTTGGCCTAGAAGCACAAAATTGACAATTCAAGCCCTAAGTAGCAAAAATTGATCTCTCAAGCACAAAATGAGATCAAACACTTATGAAATGAATAAAAAAAACCTATGACAACATTCAAAACCTATTAGAAGACTTACAAACACTTAAGCATGATAATACTAAAAATGGAGAGTATAAGCAAAACTAGGTGCTCCTACACCACCCAACTTTATAATGTGTGCAGTGATGAAATATGAATTTAGATTTAATTAAATTAATTAATTAAATTCTTAAAGGAAATTAGAAATGCAAGATGCAAAACACACTAAAGTAGGTGCTAAACCAAGCATGGAATTGTGCCACCCTAGCAAAGGTGTACAATTTACGACACTACATTTAGTCCCCACTTTAGCGGTCATATGACACTATGTGCATATGAAAGCTAAAGTACATAAAAGTAAACACTATTTGAAAAAGGATATATCCATAAGTTGTCGGACAAATCCCCCAATGGTATCTGCAGTACACAATTAGGAACCACACCCTACAAAACCACATGTTAGATCACAAAATCACCTAATGCTTACTAAGGAAGGTGATGAAATTCGTAGGTAGCTATATGCCCCCCTGTTTTGGCTTTCTTTATAGTGAGGTGAAATAGGATATCATGTTTACCACAAAAAATTGTGATAAAGACCTTGATGAGACATGTTCACAAAAATGCTCGATTGTACATCAAAGTGCTTTATGGAACAAATGTGGAGCAAGAGAGCGAATTCACGGTTCCGACACTATCGATAGCATGAAAATCAGAGCTCCCTAGCTCAAGTTATGATAGATTAAGTGAAAAGAGAGAAATTAAGGTTTTTTAACTTAAAATTAGAAAAATAAAAAAGTGCATACCTCATAAATATGAAAGCGACACTTTCATTTGTCACTTTTTGACTTTGTTCACTATTCACTGCAAAGGTGCCCACGCATCAACCATCATGCCTCGACATCGACCCGAGTGACCTACACAGATGGAGATCCTGCACTAGGTTGTGCTGATCGGAAAACCGCTCGACGAGGTGAGTTGACCTTTCATTGACTCTTTGTTGACTTTTTTGTTTACTTTGATTTTTGTGTTGATGATGTCAGTGTTGAGATTATGTGCATGCCCCCCTATCTAGGCACCATGGTCTCCTAGGGCTCCCTGGTCCTCCCTGGGTGCCCTGATCCTCCTAGGGTGGTCTAGTCCCAGAGGGGTGCCCTGGTTCTCCCAGGGCACTCTAGTCCTAGAGAGGTGCCCTGGTCCCTATTCAGGGTGACCAAGGGTTGCACGAGATCAGGCATATGAGGTATAGAATAGATAGAATGATTTTTTTGATTAGACGATGATGATCGATGAGTGATTACTAATGATTGGATTTTTTTTGTTTCGCAGATTCTTCCCTACATACGAGAGCACACTATCAGCCATACCTTTTAGAGCCTTCAGAGTCATATTTTGAGGCTTACGCTAGAGGATAGAGACCTGCTACATGTAGTAGGTCTATGGTATGCGATGACCATGTCTGCCATCAAGTTCCACCCTGTGATGTTGATGGCCTTGATTATCGCATACTCCATCTTCCTATCAGAGGAGAGATGGTGAGGTATCGAGTTGATCGCACTGCTACTAACTACAGGAGGGAGCAGATATACTGCATTGGGAGAGAGGTGTCTGATGAGAGAAAGGGTCACATTATGATCAGTTGGATTTTACATCCCACCAATGAGGTACCACTAGTGAGACAATTGATGATTACTACCATTCCATTATCTGTGTGCCCCAATGGGCATGGCACGCACATGCACGAAGGTCTCACTTATGTGGTGAGATCTATGGAGAGGCATAGGAGGGTATTCTTCTGGGGGTAGAGCATTTTAGCCCACCTCTATCATGACCTAGGAGAGTACATTTTTGGACAGGGATGCAGCCTGATGACTTGCACAGTGCTACAGATTTGGATACTTGAGCACATCACATGCACTAGACCTATTGGGTTTCCCATTGATTTGGTTCTAGAGTAGCCTAGGGTGTTTGCATATCCTCTTACCCATGAGTGGCAGTTTGGAGACTTGCTTCATTGGAGGGTGACTCTTGATAGATTGATAGTAGAGGTTATCAGATGGAGAGCCTACCTCAGGATGTACATGTGGAAAGGTATACATAGGTAGTTGCTTTGCATGCAGAGGAACTATCTTCTGGAGGGACGATATAGCCACACTATAGTCTCATTCTACTTCGACTGAGTCCAACGGCAGTTTGGGTTTGAGCAGTGTGTCCCTACTAACATGCCTATCTACATCTGACACTCACATGTGACCCCTATGCTAGGATCTATTCTGAGGCCTACCAATGATGAGATTGATATCATAGATTCAGATGGGCCAGATCAAGATATTGTGATCGACTATAGAGATGATGTGGGTGCACACCAGTAGTATGTCACATGGTGGGGTAGGATATACCCTGGAGCTATATTTCCTGTAGACTTCCCTAGAGGGAACCCTGGACCATGGAGACATGCAAGTGGCGAGGATGACTCTAATACATCTGAGGACCTTAGTGAGGTGGACACAAACGATCAACATGATGATGCAGGAGAGTAGGAAGCTAGTGGTGATGGAGATGATCCTGATGCAGGAGAGGGAGATCGATATTGCGATGATTAGGAGGATGGAGAGGAGGATGAGGATTAGGATGACAAGGATGATGAGGATGACGAGGGTGAGGAGGATGAGGAGGACAAGTTAGATGTAGTTTCACATCTCTGAAAATGACACCATAGCCCTAGATCCATTGAGCATTCCATCTTGAGGGGAGAAGGACCCTATACGAGGTCCTAATTCCAGTCCTCACCGTCCCTCACCCACCATATAGAGACATGAGTGTGGAGAGCCTAGTGGTTCCCAGTCATAGGAGGTCTCTTTTCATGACCCCTTTTGGTAGGAGGGAGATCCAAGTAAGGTGTTTTTATGATTGTTTAATTTATGCATATTTAAATTTGATTATATAGAATGTTACTGATGAAAAACCTCTTCCTATCTCTACAGTTGGTATGCAAGAGTGGCTCTCCCTCATCCAGAATGCAGTGATGGACATCATCACTATCACACACATTCCTATCTCCTCACAGATAGTGAATAGACCTCAAAGGAGTGTTAGGCGATATGAGGACCTATTCACCCCCTTCCAGGTGGAGTTAAAGGTTTGGAAAGAGAGGGATAATACCTTGTTAGAGAGACTGCAATGGAAAGAGCTTAATCTAGTGGTGGCTCAGGAAAAGGCAGCCATATATCGTAGGATCATGATGGATAGGGAGTGTAGGATTTCTTTGCAAAGTCATTCACGTTCCACATCATGATACACACCCATGGGTCCACCCCCATGGCCAGATCAAGAGGGGACATCTAGTCACCACCCTCCAGCTGCTAGTCCTAGGGATAGAAGATGACTGTGTTGTAGTATGTGACACTTTTTGATGTACAGTGATATACATGTTATGACTTCATCGATATATATATTTATTTATGCTCATATTTTATCTCAAACATATTATTTTAATTATTGAAACAATGTATGCATTGATTTTGACTAAAAGTAACATATTTGGTAATGAACATGTATGTCTAATTTCATTTCCATGTGATTGATTTCTCAATGCTTCATGATTAAATTGATACATGTGTGATTTAATTAAATAACTAAGTATTTAATTAAATACTACCTTGGTGATGTAGAAGAAAAATGTGTTAAGCTTAAGAACTATATGACAATGTGATTTAATTAAGTCTAATTAAACACAACATGATATAATCCTACTTAACACATAAGTAATTATATATCATGCCAACACATATAAAATGTAAATCTATTACAATTTACATAAATGAATCCAAGACAAACCATAAAGTGAAGAAACATGCTTGTCAAGAATGAAGTAATGTAGACTAAATAATGCAATATCATTTAATACTGCACTTTTTTTTTAAAGATGTGCTAACATATTATCCAATTTGAAGAAAGAAAAGGCACAAGGGGAAAGAATAAACTACAAAGTGGGAGAGAGAGAGAGAGAGAGAGAGAGAGAGAGCATAGTATATACGAAGGTGCATAGCATTTATAGGTTCTTTGAGAGGCGTACCTTCCACATCTTCTATCTTGTAGGCACCTGATTCATAGGCTTCGACAACGATGTATGGTCCAAGCCAATTAGGGCTGAATTTTCCTTTTTATTTAGGTAAAGCATTCACATTGCGTTGATTCTCATAAGCTGAGAAGGAACGTTGAATGACTTTATCATTGTAGCTTCATTGTAGAGTTTTATGATATGCTTGAATATGCTCAAGAGCATTTATACGTCGTTCGTCAAGCATCTCAAGTTGTTGGAGCCTTTGTTCTCTATAGGAATCATCATCCATTATACCCTTAAGAGAAACTCTTAAAGAAGGAAATTCTAACTCCAAAGGCATAATAGCATCAGCACCATAAACAAGATTATAAGGAGTACAACCCATAGCAATACGTACGCTTGTTTGGTAAGCCCAAAGAGCATAGATTAATAGAGTGTCCCAATCTTTACCATGCTTGTTCACAATCTTACAAAGAATTTGCTTGATTATTCTATTTGAAGATTCGGCTTGACCATTTGATTGAGGATAGTAGGGTGTATAAAATTTATGTTGAATATGATATTTCTCGAGAAACTTCTTCACATATTTATTTTTAAATGATGTTCCATTATCTGAAACCAAAGTGGAAGGTATTCCAAATCGGGAAATAATGTTATCTAGGATGAATTGACAGATTACTTCGGCGGTAGTAGATCGAAGAGGAACTGCTTCTACCCACTTCATAAAGTAATTGGTAGTGGTTATGATGAAAGCATGTCCCTGAGATGAGGGAGGAGATATTTTACCAATGAGGTCCAAACCCCATCTAGAAAAGGGCCAAGACACTACTTGAGATTGAAGTTCTTGGACGGGAGCATGGATCAAATTTCTATGTTGCTGACACTGATGACATTTCTTAACAAATGCAAAGGATTCCTTTTCCATGGTCTGCCAATAATATCACATTCAGAGAAATCTTTGAACTAATGATCTACCCCCAGAATGCCCCCCACAAGCACCTGAATGTGCTTCCTCAAGAGCAATAGGGATTTCAGCTTTGTTAAGACATCAAAAGAGGAGACCATTATAACCCCTTCTATAAATAACATTAGAAAGGATAATGTATCTAGTAGCCAACTTGTGAATCCTAGCCCTAGCATTCTTGTTTGTAGAGTCAAGAAAGGTACCATCACTCAAATATCTCACAATATGCAAGTACCATTCATCAGAATCTATAGTGCAACAATATGCTATAGCACTAGGATTGTTGGCAATAGCCAGGGTAGTGAGGTTATGAATAGTGAATTTGAGATCTACCAAGGGTTCCTCTAAAAACACAAGAGAGGCAACACATACCATGGCATTAGCATGTCACTTATCTTTTCGAGGAACGGGCTCCATGGTATAAGAATCAAATTTTTGCAACAAGGATATAGCTAAATCTTTATATTGTGATAATTTATCTTGCTTAGCTTGGTAAATTCATGTCACTTGTCTTATGATTAATTGAGAATCTTGATAGATATGTAAATTTTTTACATTTAATGCTAGGTATTCTTTAATTCCAGCTATAAGAGCCTCATATTCATCAATGTTATTGGTACACAAGAAATTGAGATGATATGATACAAGGAGGTTTCTTTTTAGGGGAAATTAAGACAACCCCTGCTCCCGATCCTATATGACACCTAGAACCATCGAAATATAATTCCCAAGTTTCATCAACCTCAGTAGAGAGAATACATTCATTAGGAAAAGACTCTTGATTAGGTAGGGAGAAGGGCGAAGGAGCCTCAACTAAGTGGTCAGTCAATGCTTGACCTTTTATTGCCTTCTGCGAAACAAACTTAAGGCCAAACTCGGTCAACATCATAACCCACTTGGCTAAGTGTCCTGAAAGATGAGTTTTGGAGAAAACATGCTTTAGAGGGTCAAAATTAATGATAACATGGACTGTAGCATTCAAAAAGTAATGCCTTGATTTTTGGGTTGCAAAGACTAAAGCAAGACATTGTCTTTCTATTACAGAATATCACACTTTGTAATTGAGTAGAGTGAGACTTATGTAATAAAATAGACATTCTTTACCATCCTTATCACATTGTGCCAATAAGGTTGCAAGAGCATGAAGGGAAGTAGCTTTGTATAAAAGAAAGGGCTTGGAAGGGTCAGCAAGTTGAAGAATGGGAGGATTGGCCAAATATGTTTTTAAGTCTTCGAATTCTTAATGACAATCCTCATTCCATTGAAAGGTGGTATTATTTTTAAGAAATTGAGTAAAAGGAAAGGTACAATTTGCAAGTTGAGAAACAAACCTACAAATAGCTTGAATCTTTCCTTGTAAACATTTTAGTTGGGAAACATTTTTAGGAGGTGGCATGTTAACAATGGCATGTATCTTCTTCGTATCCACCTCAATTCCACAATGTGAGACTATAAATCCTAATAGTTTTCCACTATCCACACCAAAAACACACTTTCAGGGATTCAAGCACATGTTGTACTTACAAATTATTTCAAAGACCTGATGAAGGATCTTAACATGATCTATACAAAGAATGGATTTAGCTAAGATATTATCTGTTGGAATTTGCATGAAGATTGCATTGATGAACTATTATGTTATCATTGATGTCAATTATAACCGGTAATGATATTTTAATGATGTTTTTTTGTAACCAGTAGGTGAGCTTGTGAAGGAAACTGATATTACTAGAGAAGAAGTGAGATCGACCAGTAACCCTACCTATTGATGTGCCAAACCCTAACTGATGGAGCTTGGTGAATTGGTTGTATTGGTTTATGAACAAATGATGAATGGTAACAATTATGCCACGTATGTATGTTGTATGAGAAGAGTTTCAAATGGTTTTGGCACGTAGAGATAACCATTTTATCTTGAGAATGAGTGAGTACATTGCATGTAATGGAAACCGCATGATGAGTTATAAGGATGGATGAAGAGGTGATCAAGGAGCGGTCGAGATTGTCTTGAATGATGTGCAATGATTGCTATGTAATCCAATGGTCATACTTGAACTGATTTGTTTGTAATCTCTATGAGATCTTAGGTTTGTGATGTGTTATTGACCTGTTGTTTTTCTTATAAGGTCGATGATTTGTTTTGTTGTAGTGTTGGCAATTTTGGTTAAGTGTAAGAGTGTTTGGCCGTCGAACCAGGAGATGTATCTACAGTATGTTTAAAGGTAGATAGGAGCATGAAAAGGATCTGATCAAGCAAGGTAGTGTTATTCACCAGATCAGCAAACCCCTGTTGTTCTTTAACAATTACAACAATCAAATCCCTTAACCGGGTAAGCTCTAACAAGCTTAGTATTATCTAAATCCTCTAACCAAGTGATCCATTATCTTGGATTTCAAATCCTCTACAGAGGTTACTCCTAAAAGGGTATTGCTTCTAATAGGGCATTATAGTCAATCCCTTAATGAGGTGGTCCCTAATAGGATTTGTTCTTAACAAGAATTATTGTAAAACTTTAGAAGAGTTCAGAATACTTGTGGGTATTCATCCCCATCATGGTTTTTCAATTTGGGTTTCCATGTCAAAATCATTGTGTCAAGTGGTGAATATTTTTGTGGTTATGTTTTCTATGGTTAATTTTCTTAACTGCTAAATCCACTTAGATATGATATGATGGCCGACAACAATCTGAAATGTGCTTTTACTTTTGTCAATAAAGTATTTGGATGTTTTGGTCAAAAGGTTTGAGAGTTTCAGAGTTGTTTTACTATTATTCTATTATGAAAGTCAACTGGTGTACTTGATAGTGATATTGCAATTTGTAGTTCATTGTTTGAACCAGTCAGTTCTAAGTTTGACTTAAGAGGTTGTTTTTTTATTTTGGTGAAAGTTTAGTCAGTTTTCTATCTACTAATTCACCCCCCCCCTCATTATTTGACTAGATCCTTATTGATTCATCATACCATCAATTGGTATCAGAGTGTTTTAGGTCCTCTAGTGTCTAAGCCTTACAACTTGATGTAAAGATCTTGAAGAACATGATGAAGAAATAAGGTCTCAATTTTAATAGGGAAAACTACAAAATATGGAGTGATAGAATGAAAATCTATATCAAGAGTCTAGGAAGTCAATACTGGGAACATGTTGGTACTCAATATGTTTCACCTAGTGGGACTATGTCTGATGATCAAAAGAAAGAGAAACAAGAAAATAATCAAGCATTGGAGGCCATTATCGGTTCTTTGTCTGATTCAGAGTATGTTGATGTCCATGATTTGGAGACTGCTTATGAGGTGTGGAAGAAACTTGAGGAAATCTATAGTGGTGATGAGCATGTGAATATTGCCAAAGAAGAGAGTCTGAGAGGTAAATTTGACGACATGCAAATGGCTGAAAGAGAGAATATACACTAGTATGCTCAGAGGATCAAAGAGATAGTTGGTGAGATCAAGAGTGTTGGTGGTAAAATGGAGGATGCCATAGTGGTTAGTAATGTGTTGAGAACCCTTCTATCGGTCTACATTGTCCAAGTTGCAGCCATTCAGGAGCTAAAGTCTATTGATAAAACTAAGGTAGCTCTTGACTCCATCATTGGTAAGCTTACTACATTTGAATTAAATGGTTATGATGGTAGTGCTCAGAAATCAAAATCTACATTTAGAGATTCACTTTCTAACCCTCCTATGAGGAAAAGAAGAGATGTCAGTCATAGTTAATCTAGAT